>NC_084460.1:220658191-221286691 GCF_027409185.1 Cynocephalus volans | reverse complement strand
GCAACAAACACCACCCTCCCATTGAAGGGTTAGAAATGAAGGAAGAGGACTGAATATTAAATACCAAATGCTTTATCTCTGTAACACCTCACCCTATTCTCTTATTATTCAGTATCTGTATGTTGAACTTGCCACCAAAGAGAGACCCCATCATCATGCTGGAAATCAGACCAAAGCCCTGAAGCATGCTAAAGACGTGAAGGACATGGTCAGTGAGGTAAGATGGGAATTTGGCACTGAGGCACTGGGTTGAAGGAAAAATAAAGACTTCATTGAAACCTTCACCTGCTACCCTAATCAGAGAGCTCATTACTATAAATTGCACTCAGCTTCATCAAACACAGAAGGAAAGCTTTTCTCTTGAAGAGTGTGATATGTTGTGTCCCTCCACTAGATCTGTGACGTGGTTGTGAATTAGAAGGGATGAGAATGATTGAACTTCAGTTTGTCTCCTCTCTCTTCTATTTTCACTTCTTAGACAAAGTACAAGATTCAATATGAAAAGATGAAGGACAAGTACACCCCGGTTCCAGACACGCCAATCCTCATCAGAGCCAAGAAGGCCTACTGGAACGCCAGTGATGTATGCATCCTTTCCTTCTTCCTTCTGTTGTGACAGGGAGAGCTGAGGTTGAAGTAGCTAAGATCATAAGATACTTCAGTCATATCCATAGTTCAAAGTTATGGCCCACACATCAGGAAAAAAACCCCACAAACATTAAAAATAAAAATAAAAAACCCAACAGGCCCAGACACTAGCAGCCAGGCCAAGGAGGTAAAAACAGTGCTGGCAAATGCTAGAAGCCTATTCCTCTCAATTCTCTCTTGAGCAAAAACATGACCCTTTCTTGTAATTCTTTAGCAGCGTTTCCCAGGACTACTTGACAGTTAATTTATTTACCATAAAATCATGGTCTTGGAGTCAGCCAGACATGGATTGAAGTCCTAACACTGTCACTTGCCTGTTGTATGACTCTATGTAATTTGCCGATTTTTTCTGAGTCTCTTTTATTATACATGGAACGAGGATAAGAATCGTGATAGTTAAATAAGACTAAACAAGATGCTACACATAGTGTTCCTAGCACGCTGCTGGGCTCTTAGTTGACAGTCAGAGAGTGTTTGTTCCTTTCCTATCTTAATTGCCTAAATATAGATCATGGGAATGACACATGACTCCGTAGTTAGAATTAAGAGGGACAGACTTATATTTCCCATATCATGTGATCAAGGACAAGACTGTCTTCTAACAGTAATGAGAAAATCTGCTATTGATATGAAATTAGTCCAATCAGGCTAGATGGCCAGTCCTTACCAGTTTTTTGTCTCAGAGCCCAGCCACGAATTCACTATACCCATCACCAGAACAAAAACCCCTAGCGGACTGGACATGTTGGGACTTCAACCAAGCTGAAAGCTCATGCCAGCCCAGCCCCATCACCCTTCAAGTTCACAACATAGCTCTAGGATTTCAAGGCATCTTAATTAAGGCCATTGCAATTATCCCTAAGCAGAAATGTGAGGGGTGAGGCCGGCCCCGTGGCTCACTCGGGAGAGTGCGACGCTGCTAGCTGAGCGTGATGCGGATGACACCAAGCCAGGGGTTATGATCCCCTTACTGGTCAAAAAAAAAAAAAAAAAAAGAAATGTGAGCGGTGCAGCAAACTGGAAGAACATCTCAGTTCCATAATTTTGTCAGAAATTTTCATTTGGAGCAGAAAGGAGCCGACTAGTTGGAAAAAGGCCATGCCAGTTAGTACTTAAAATATAAGCTAAGAAAATCATATTCTGCCCTCAAATATCTATCCTCTAGGATATTTTGTCTTCTTTTACATCCCCTATCTTGATCACTTCAAGGTTACTGTTGAGTATTAATTTGAACCAAGCTTAATTTGCATCTTACAGGGGTGGCTGCTCACTGAAATCGGCCCCTGGGCCTCAGTATGCCCCCAAACAGCTTCAACCCTAGGGCTTTACTGGTACCAGTTCTGATAATCTTAGTCTTTAAAATAGTCCAGAGTAACAGGAGCGGTATCTGTCATTAAATTCAGTTTATACACCATGGCTATCCCCACAAATAGAGCTAAGCTATTTTATTGGATTATCCAGCTAAAAACAAAGTTACAAAGTCAAAGACAAGGCATCTTTCATTAGGTGTTTGCTCAGCTACCCAAAAAGAAAAGGCCTGGTCGAGGTTGAAAACAGACTGCTCAGAAAAGCACCCTTTAGGTTAAAGTCAGAGCTGTTTTGTCTTGAAATATTAGAAAGATAAAGACTACAATGAAATTAAATTCCGGGACTGCTCAGTGGAGAAGGCATTTGAATACCAGGAGTTAGAAGTTAAATCTTTCTTCCTTTTCCATGTACGTTAGTATGTGCTGGGCTCAACAAGGTTATATTTGGGTTTTTTTTCTCCTCCAAATGAGCTTTTGGTTTTATCTGTTTTGTATTTAAATAAACTTTTTATTTTAAGTAGTTTCATATTTATAGAAAAGTGGCAAAAGTAGTATAGAGAGTTCCCACTTACTTACACCCAGTTTCCCCTGTTGTCACAGCTTACATTACCATTGTACATCTGTCACAACCAATGAACCAAGACAGTACATAATTATTAACTAATAATAATGTTTGGATTTCATTCATTTTTCCAGACATCCTTTTTCTCTTCTGGTATCTGAAATGACCTTTTAAATTTTTTCATGGAAAAACGTGAGAGAAGACTCAAGACAGTTCAAGTTTAAAGGAGGTCAACTATTTAACTTAGCAGTTTTTGTGATCCATGTGCTTTTTATCTTTCTAGCTACGCTACAAAGAAACATTTCAAAAGACCAAAGGGAGGTACCACACTGTGAAGGATGCTCTGGACATTGTTTATCATCGCAAAGTCACAGATGACGTCAGTAAAGTATGTCCCTAGATATTTCTACTTGTGTTGGCCTCTATAAACCACCATAATTTTTTTTTCAAGCAACCTCCCTTTTTTCAAACTTTCCAGAGAGAAGTAGACATTTTTATATTAACTTTGGGTAAGACTTTATAGCTGTTTTCATGTTTTATGACAGGTGAAATACAAGGAGAACTACATGAGCCAGCTGGGAATCTGGAGGTCCATTCCCGATCGGCCGGAGCACTTCCACCACCGGGCAGTCACTGACGCAGTTAGTGATGTGAGTGTGGACACCTTCTATTTCCACATATACCTTCATATTTCCATATCAGCTACAAAGTCAAACATTTCATGAAAACTGATGAACTGTCTCAGTTGGTTAGAGAGCCACCTTGTAACACCAAGGTCAAGGGTTCAGATCCCTGGACTGGCCAGCCACCCCTCCCTGCCAAAAAGAAAACTGATGAAACACCTGGCTGGACTTTAGTTCTCGTGCATGGATGTTTAAATCATAAAACTCAATTGCTAAACGAGTGAACTTCAACGTGAAAGAGGGAAAAATATATTCAAATTTATAAACCTAGTTTTTCTTCTAAGTGTGTGATCTACTACATGACTGGAAGGGATATACTTCATCTAGGAAATAGCCTGTTTTTGATCCATTGAAGAGACAACTTCATGAAGCAATTAAGACACGGAACAGTGCTCATTTAGAGAGAAATTTCAGCTCTCTATATGAAAATGTAGCTGCCAAGCTAATGATTTACTTTCTAGAAAAGTATGCCTATTAAATTTGAAGTGCTTTAATAAGGATTAAAAATAGCATTTTCTGTATACTATAAAATAATACAACATAAAATGAACAGAAATCAGTATTACTGGAAACTTCTTTTAAATAATTGTTTTAATACTTTATTATTCCATACACTTCAGGGGTCAAAGATTCTATTTGTGCCACTTGTATAAATGCTAACTTACTGCCACTTGGAGACAGGCTGTTAAAACTCTTCGATGATATTCTTCTTCTCCCAGGTAAAATATAAACAAGACTTGACCTGGCTTAAAGGCATTGGTTGCTATGCCTATGATACCCCTGACTTCACTCTGGCTGAAAAGAACAAGACCCTCTACAGCAAGGTATATCTACTAAAGGAGAATGGCCACATCCATTCAACATATACCCATATCCATGGAGAGGATTAGCACTGAGGAAATAACCATTCATATTTCCACCCCCATCCTCACTTCTAGACCTTATGGCAGGAGTACATACCGAATTGGTCACTCTCCACTCTCCTTAGGAATTTCTTTAATACTAACCTCATTGCCATAGTCATTTATTTGAATTTGATGAAAAGTCATCTCAGTACAACTCCTCATGCTTCTTCCAGAATTCCCTCCTTATTAATATGTCTCCGTGTGATTTATCTGGTTAGAGCTGATATGGTAGAACACATAAAGTGGGGTTATTCTAATTTACAAGCAATATGTGACTTGAGGCAAATCACTTAGTTTTTACAGCCTCATTTTCCTATTTACTAAATAAAGCAGTTGAATTTTCTTCCTTCTAGCTCTAAAATGGGAGTGGGAAAACTTTTTGTGAAAAGTGCCAGGTAGTAAATATTTTGGACTTTGCGGGCCACATTCATTCTAGCATGTATTCTTCTTTGTTTGTTACAGCCCCTTAAAATTGTAAAAACCATTCTTAACTTATGGAGCTGTTTAAATACAGGCAGTGGGCTACATGGGTCATACTTAGCCTACTCCTACTCTAAAAGATTACGGTTATCTGATTAATTCCTAGAACACTATATTCAAATTAATGGACTAAAAACTGCCTTTAAGTGGACATGAAAATACCTTCAAAGTAAAATAATAACCATAATATATAGAAACAAAGAAGATATTGGCTTAGATTTTTGCCCAATATGGAAAATAGATCTATTTGACATCCATTCAATGAAAGTGTTTTTAGTATGTATTTTTGGGCTACCAGGTAGTCCAGGCAAGTCTTCATTGTCTTGGGAGACAGAATAAACACTCAGTAAATAATTGTTAGCTCTATGAATGAATTATCACAATTATATGATAAGATAAATAGCATGTCTCATTCTTAAGATAACCACAGCCTGCTATCAAGTTACCATGTTCTATTTTCTCTAGTACAAATATAAAGAGGTATTTGAAAGGACGAAGTCAGATTTCAACTATGTCGCTGACTGTCCAATCAATAGGCACTTCAAGTACGCAACTCAATTGATGAATGAGGTATGTATGAACTGATTCAATTCAGCCTACTCAGTTCTCTTACTATTGCATAATTTGATTAAAACCCAGTACTAGAATGTCAGTAAAGCCATCCTAAGTATTCATTTAAAATAAAGATTTGGAAAAGACTTTATAATGTCACCACCCAAAGGGCTCTACCAAAACCATAAATAAAAGCAAATGAAGGGAACTTTTAGAGTGGCGTGAGGGTTCTAGAGCCATCAGCACCTCCGTTTGCACTAACACAGGAAAGCACAGCCCTGTGGGTGAGAACAGCAAGGAGGTAATGGACTTCAGTGACTATCGGCTGAACTCACTTAAACATAATATGGTGCAGAGTGGGGCGACCCAGATGTTCAAGGTTAATTCAGTACCCCCTACTAAGGCACCAAAATGGCAATGGTTAGAAGAGACACCCCTAAGGGAATAGTTTGTGATTCATGCATCAAGTATAATGCCACTGTTATTCTCATGGACATTGCTGCACAGAAGTATCCACCTGCACGCCAAATTTCCCTTTATATTCTACCTAGTCTTTCCTATAACCATCTTTGCAATAATTTAAATTTAGCTCAAGAGGCCTAAAATAAGCAAGATATAACTGTACTTATGTTTGGATGGTTTTATAATTAAAACTGTATTTAATTTTCTATTTTCAGATTTTCCTGATTTATATGTTCAAACATAATGTTAGAAAATTAGTAAAAATCAAAAAATGAAATTGTAGCCAATGACATATTTATTTAAATGTATGGCTTTTTTATTGTTTGTTTTTGTTGTTCTTTAATTTGATTTAGTTCATTTTCAGTAGATTTCCAGGCTGAACAACTCTGAAGAATTACTGTCAGTGGTCTCCTAGGAGGATAGTTAATAAATAAAATATATTTTATTTCTATTTTTCTATTTCACAAGGGATTTCCAGATCTCTCTTATAATCAAAAAGTTAATTAGCATTAGAAGACTATTACAAATTTTCCATAAATGTTTTAGCATCAGTTACTTGTGGATTCTGACAGTCTTAGATAGTAAACCTGTAGCTTATCAGTATTTTAAATATGTTAAATATGCCATAAAACCTAACATTGTTAATGGCATAATATGTAAAAATGGAAAACATGTAGGCACAAGGTACTCCAATTTTGGTGTCATAAATCAGATCTCTCCCAAGCTCCAGCCTTCTCCAGGTGATCTTCCTTCACCTGACTCCTTGCCTCTCTGTTTTTATTGCCCTGAGTACTTTGGGAGCCCACTTCTAGAAGTGACATATTTCTAGCTCTCTGGAGTGTTTACCATGGGACATTTCTGTGTAGCCTTGAAGTTGTACTCTTGCTATAATTTGATATGATGTTTGAGCAGAAAAAATACAGAGCTGATTATGAGCAGCGGAAAGATAAATACCACCTGGTAGTCGATGAGCCTAGACATCTGCTGGCTAAGATCGCAGGCGACCAAATCAGTCAGGTACTGTGATGTGCTGGCCAGACGGCCCAGGAAGGACTGTGCTCCCGGTTTCTCATGAGATGTCGTCCCGTCTGCTGCAAGGATGTCATAGGTTTTGCCTATGATATTGAACTGTTTTGTTTCAAAGTATCTGTCTAGCCACCCAAAGAGCCCATGAGCTATTTGAGTGTGCCAGTCCATGCTCTGTGTCCTCACTTGTGCTGTGGTGAAGATGAAAAGAGAAGCTGGGTCCTCCTGTGCTTTAGTCTTCTGGAGAACCCATTTGTAAACTGCAAATTGAGTTGCAAAAACAAATGAACAAAAATTGATGGAAAAAAAAAAGACAGAACTTTGTACGGTATTTTTCTTTTCCAATGATGTCTTCTTCTTGATTAAGCAATTTTGACGGTAACATAAGTGAGACTAGCAATATCATTCTCCACTCACAAGGACTGTGGGTGCTCAGCTGCAAGCATTGCAGTCATTCTGCTTGACATTATAATGTGTTTGGCGTCTTCACCCACACGTATATGTGAGTACATAAAGTATGTAAGCCTACATCTCTTCACTCAGAGGTGACTGGGATATAGAGCCATGTTCTCTTCTGTCTTCTTAAGTCTCTTTTGTGCTTCACTGCTCTTTGCATGGACAGAGAAAATATAAATCTAGAGCCAAGATACTTCTGCAACAAGGATGTAATGAAATTCTGCGTCCAGATATGTTGATGGCTCTCTACAATACACACATGTGGAGCCAGGTAATGTCTGATGGGATGTGGAGAAGGAGGTTTAGAAGGCCTGGGTGCATTCCCTTTTATGCATTCATTGATTTCCTCTTCCTGCCCCTGCTGCCCATGCTGGTTTCACATGACAAAGCTGCATAAATATTCATTCCTTGTAAATGAACTCTGAATGTGGCCAAGTGTGATAATGAGACAGCCGTCATCTGTAGGTCATCTGACGCTTTTGGAACTCCTAATAAGATTAACCGAGACTCCTTCAAACATCATTTCCAAATTGGTATAACATTAATTTATACTTTTTAGTATTTGCCTCAGATAAATAGTTTCCTTGGAGACAGGATATAGTAAATTTGGCAGCATTTAAAAGGTCTGAATATTTCATGTTTTCATCTAATTTTTGCATTGTTCAATTATCACTGCAACTATAGCACTTGGGAGAGATGAGTATTACCATGCAGCTCTTTGAATGTTATACATATTCATGGCACCTCTTCAGTTTGATGCTGAATTGCTAGGTTATTTCCAGCACATCTGTGCTCAGACACACTTGTTAAAAGTGTCACTGATAACATTGCCTTCCTACAAGGCCAGCTGAAGCACACCCTACCACCTTCCCATCACATGCTGAAAGGTAAATTTGGAGCAGCGATCAACAGTGATCATTGGTTAAGTACCAGACGCAATGGTAATAAGATGCCGTTTTCCCAGACAAAGTTTTTAATCAATCTTTTGCATTAGCAACTTGTTTTATCATTTTAATTTGCCATCAAATCAACATGTGAAATGAAGAGGATGAGTTCTCCCCATAAACATCCCATTTGCCTGAACTTTCTCCTTTGTCCGGATATGATTGATCATGATCATCAAAAAGTAGTGCATGAAATTTCGTTGCGCTCTCTGTATCTGTCCCGCTCTCTGTATCTGTCCCGCTTGAAACAGCTTATGTGCATGACAAAAAATTGTGACTTGGAAATTACAAAAATGAATGCATTTTTTAAAAATGATAAATACTTCAAACCATATACATGCATTTTTAATTTTACATCTGTTTCATCTTTGATATGGAAAAATACCTTAAGAGATCATATGTATTTGATACAGTATGTTGTGAGCAAAATATTGCTTGTCAGAGACCAGAGAACAAGATTCTGGTCCTGCTCTGAGATTCACTCATATGTGCCCTGGGCTCAGTCTTGTAACTTTCTGGGGCTTCAGTTTCTATATGTATAAAACATATTGAAAATTATTATTATTATTATTATTATTATTATTATTATTATTATTATTATTATTATTATTATTATTATTATTATTATCTGCTCACTCCATTACACTATTGCAATCAAATATAAATTTTATTAAACATTTGCAGTTAGGATTTAAAGAAAGCTACCACGACACCATCTCCTACTCTGGTGTTTCACCAGAGTGAAAACAGGAAAATTACAGTCCTTAAAGCCCTTTATTCTACTACTTAAAGTTAACTCATTCTTCTCTTCTGCAATTTAGATCAAGTACAGGGAAAACTATGAAAAATTAAAGGACAAATTTACCTCAGTTGTGGACACTCCCGAACACCTGCGTACTACGAAAGTCAACAAACAAATCAGTGACGTAAGTACAAGAAACCCCAAGTAGATTCTTGAATTCGGGGCATTTGCAGATGTCGAGGGCCATCTTAGATGGTCACGATGGCTGGGAGACATGTCCTGCTATGCATAGGACCCTTTTTGCACCATAAGGAATTGTTCCAACCAAACTGGTAGACATGCCACTTGAGAAACACTGAGGCCTTAGCAGAGACTATAAAAGCACCTGATGAATTCATAGAATGCTCTTTCCTTTATATTCACTCAGAAAAACCACTCAAGATTTGCACTTACATTTTTACATTGTAAATTGAATGTACATAGCATTGTGTCTTTCTGTCTCTTAATCCCCTTCAGATACTTTATAAATTGGAATACAACAAAGCCAAACCCAGAGGCTACACCACAATCCATGACACGCCCATGTTGCTGCATGTCCGCAAGGTTAAAGATGAAGTCAGCGATGTAAGTACCAGAAAGGCTTATCCGTCCCCTCACCGTGGCCTCTCTCTAATGTGATATATCAAACCCTGCTCCAGTTGTCTTTTCCTGTGTAACAACCATCCTAAAATTCAGTGGCTTGCTGATAACACCAGGGTCCAGGGTTCAATCCCCGTATCAGCCAGCAAAACAAACAACTTAGTGGCTTAAAATAACAATCATCTATGTTGCTCATGACACCGTGAACTGCCTGGGTGACTGGGCACAGATGAGTAGTTCTACTCCATGTGCTGCTGACAGACATCTGAGACTCAGCTGGGCCAGAACATCTGAGATGCCCCACTCACTAGGCTGGCAGCTGATGATGGCTGTGGGCTGGAAGCTTGGCTGTTGTATGCATAGGAACCCTTCCATGCGGCTTCTCCACATGTCATGGATATCTCACAGCTTAGTGGCTGGGTTGGAAGGGGAAGCTCCCAAGTCAATTAAGGGATACTCCTAGAATAGACACAGCATCATTTTTGTCATCTTTTACACACTCAGATCCAAGGGGTGAGGAGATACACGCTCCCTCTGGATGAACAAATGGCAAGGTCACATGGCAGAAAAGCATGCGGCATGGGGGACACTGCTGAGGCATTCTGAAAGATGCAATGTGCCATAAATGCTATCAATACCCTATAAACTTTATCTTGCCTAAGAGGAATGAACTAGCTGTTATATTCCAATACTCCGAATTTGAGGAATTCATTGGTGGATGAATAAATATATTCACACTGTTGACTTTGAGTCAGCATAAAAAAATATTGAATACATTCAGTGCACTGCTTAAGGCAGAAATGTGTAAAGCTTTTAGAAGTGTGAAAAAATTTTAAAATGAGTTTTGGCACACAAACATGAACACCAGGTGTCTATAAACATCTATCAGGTAGATCTCTTATATGTAACAGCCCATTCCCTAACACTGCAGAAAAATGAAGCATTTCTACATTCATTTTCCCAAACTTTCTGATTGTAAGAATGTCCTGGGGTATTAATGAAAAATATAAATTTCTAGGTCTTTTCCCTAAAGATACTGATGAGTAAATTAGTGAAGTCTATGGTGAGGCCCAGACAATTGTTATTCTTGTGATTAGTTTAGTAAACCCTCCTATGGTTCCCTTAGAACAATTTGCTTTGGTCTTAATAACATTAAAACCTAGGATCCTTCCCCAACAATTAGTGAGAAGACCCAGATTGGATTCCAGGACCCTGAAATTTAAGAGGAGCAAGAGTGGGTAAATCTAGAGGTCCCAAGCCCAGCATGGAGAGACTACCTGTTGGTCTGCAGAAGCTAAGCCACCTGCCCCTCCCTCCCATCCAAACCCACACATACCAAAACTTACTGGAGATAGTTCTAGCAATGACAGTGGTGATGACTGCATCCATCGATTCATCCATTCATCAAATATTTATTAAGTTTCTATGTGCCTGACACTAGGAATGAGATGATAAATGATACACAGTCTTTGCCACTGAGGAGTTCTGCCTAATGGAAAGACGAAGCAGATAGATCATAATCATGACATGACATGATAACAGCTAAAACTGTGGGAGCATATAAGGGGAGCAAGACTAATTCTATCTGGGTGAGGTGGTGGGGGAAGGCTTCTCTCCTACCAGCAGTTTTTAAGATGTTCTGAACTCGGGATGTTCTGATTTAGGGAAGGGAAAATATTAGTAGTCTTCTGTAAAAATTAACCTTGTCACTTTTTCCTCCCACAGCTTAAGTACAAAGAAGTTTACCAAAGAAATAAATCTAACTGCACCATTAAGCCAGATGCTGTTCATATCAAAGCAGCCAAGGACGCCTACAAAGTCAACACCAACGTAAGTTCCAGAAACTTCCCTAAGCCTGATGAGGGATTTCTCAGCTTCTGTGGGACACATGGCCTCTCTTAACATCTCTTCAGATGATTGAGCTCTAGTGAGTTCAGGTCAAGAGTTAGGCCCCAGGAGCATGAGTAATAATGCTGAAATCGAAAGGCTGTCTTTGATCCTACCACAGGAGCCTCTGGAAGAGCAGGGCTGGCCTCGCCCCTTGCTGCAGGTGCTACACCCTCAGCCTTCGTGGCAAGTGGCTGAGAAACAGGACATCTAATTCTGAGATGAAGGTTGCATTTTGGAAAGTGTCTCAGCATGTGTCATTCTCTTGCCCTGTGCTCCCCCCCTGCCCCAAACTCTAGGCCTGCTTGTTCTGAAGGACAAAACATTTGAACTGCTTGGTGCCCTTGGGAGTTGGCCTAGACTTCCCTTCCACTCAGATACTCCCTTGTCGACCTCTTTTACCTGCCTGTAATCCTGCCAACTGGGCCAATTGCAGAGCTAGGGCTGGGTCTGGAGCTCACAGACCCCTCAAGCCCACTGTCCAGACTGGGTCATGAACCTTTCACATGCCAGGCTGGGTCCCCAGACCCCTCACATGCCAGGTTGGGTCACCAGACTCCTCACACACCAGGCTGGGTCACCAGACCCCTCACACACAGGTCTATGAGCTAGGTAACTGGCAAACAGGTCCTTGGAAGCTATAGATTGGAGAGCATGGCCTCACACAGTGGGTGCCCAAGGCAGTCAATGCCAGCCAAGGTGGCAGTGCTGCCCATGCACACTCACTCCACCCACACACAACTTATTACAAAGAATGTGCTGCACCACCCCCAACCAGATGGGCAGGTGAGGGGGCCTGATTAAATTATTCTATTTTCCCAATATCCCCGCACTGACTCATTTCTTTGGGTGGGATATCTTAAAGCCTCAACCACAATTTTGTACATTTAAATGATCACTGACTTTTAAAAATATGTAAATAGTTCAGTGAAACCATTATCACCAAACTAGTGCTCACTGGTGTAAGAGAGAACATATGTTTATTAGGGTCAGCAAGCTGAGATGCCTGTAGGAGCTGGCAGGTAACTTGCGGGTGTCCTGAGGATGCATTCAGGGATGGGTAGAGGGATAGAGGAATAGATGTGCGATGAAGCAAATACAGTCAAATGGATATTGCAGAATCCAGGGGGAGGTTGTATGGATATTCTCTGCAATATTCTTTCGACGTTTTTATATGTTTCAAATTGTTCACAGTAAAATGGAAAAACACTCCTCAAACAGTAGACATAAAAGCATGTGCATTGTATTGTGTATAGATTATACCCCAGTAAAAAAAAAGAGAGAGAAAGAATGAGAAAAGAAATGTGCCTGCTAGTGTGGGCCCCTCCCAAGGACAGTCCAATTAAATTACATCTGTTTCTGTGGCTCAAATGTGACTTGGTGCAGCCAGTTCTTCAGCCCTGGTGAAAGTCTAACAAGCACACAAGCACTCTGAAGCCAGACTGCCCAGGTTTGAATCCCAGCTCCCCATTTATTAGCTGTCTCACCTAGGGCAGGTTTACTTAACCCTTCTAGGCAGTTCCTCAGCTGTCTATTTCCTGCAGTCGTCATGAAGATTAAATGAGTTAATTTCATGCAACTTTATAATTTATTTGCTTTATATTTTATAAAGCACTTAGAAAAGTGCCTGGCATGAAATAAATACCTTAAGTGTTTGATAATATTTTTAAAAATAAGCTTCAATTTAGTTAAAAATTAAAAGTACTTGACTCTGAAGGTGATTCGGCTGGACTGAAAGAGTTAGATTGTAGAATCGTTTTACCTTGAGGCCTTTTAAAACCCTAGCCCCTATTTTGGGACCAAAAGGTCCTAACAGATGACCTCTGAGTGGCCGACTAGCTACATAAATTATACAGGAATTTTAATTGGGGCTTTCTCTTGCATTAGGAACTGTGATTTCTGGTATGTTAAAATGCAAAAGTCCCTCTGTGCTATGTGGGCGTTTGGGGATTCAGCCTACTGAATGATGCGATGTCTTTCTATCTTGTTAAAAACAGCTGGACTACAAGAAGCAGTATGAAGCCAACAAAGCCCACTGGAAGTGGATCCCTGACCGACCGGACTTCATCCAGGCCGCCAAGTCATCCCTGCAGCAAAGTGATGTAAGATATGAGAGACTTGCAGACAGACCACTGTAACTGCGTGGCGCAAATGAGAAATCAAACAAATCAGGATTCACAGCAACCTCTGCTGTGGTGTTAGCCCTGGCTCATTTGAGATTCATGGAGCCGGAGGGTCGAGGGAGTGAAAGGCAAGCTCAGGCAACAAAATAGCCCCGGAGCCTCTTCTCTTCCTGCTGGTCCCAGACACAAATGACAGGGTCCTGACTGCAGCTGGGGAGAGTCTGCAGGGAGAGTGGGGCTGTAAGGGCTTGGTCCTGGCAGCTGGGCTGGAGAGGAACTCAGCAAGCAGTGAGGGGCCAGGAAGCCCTCCCTGCATTCTGGTGGCAAGTCCTAATGGTGTCCTCAAGAGGACTCCCCATGGGTTTAATCAAATGCCCTCCTATGCTGCTGACCCTTTCCCTCTTCCTCTGCCTTTCTTCTGTGACAGTTTGAATATAAGCTGGATCGAGAATTCCTCAAGGGTTGCAAGCTTTCTGTCACTGATGATAAAGACATGGTGCTGGCCCTCAGGAATTCTTTAATAGAAAGTGAGGTAAGTATTCAGTCCCTTCTACAATGCCCAACCTCACCCAGGGCCATGTGTGGTACAGTCCTCAGGGACACCCAGAAAAGGACAGAGGAGGGCTGCTTCTGTAAGAGCTCAGGTGTGGGATCTGAAATGTGGCCCTACCCTCGATGCATCCCGGTGACATGGTTAAAGAGGTGGCAGCAGTGCCAAGGCCATAAGTCCAGAGGACATTCCTGATTTACACTGCACCACCAGAGTTCACATAGCAGGGACTAGGAATCTGAAGGCCTGGTTAGATTCTATATAAAACCTAACCATTTGTTTTTGGTGGAATCATACTCTTCCTATACTCTTTTTCATCTATAAAAAAGAAATAATAGTGCCTCTCAGAGTTTAAAGGAGGGTCAGATAGCATTTGAAAAGGCTTCAAACTAAAGTCTATCTGTGTAAAGATTCATCACGAGATCCACTTTGATTGTTATTAAAACATCAACTTGCAAGGAAAAACTCCTTTTGAATATTTCGTAAGATTTCCAAACATCAAATCTTTTATTGAGTCTTGTGTTCCTAGTTTGTCAATGATGCTGTTCTCCCGGCTATATTCTAGTGATTTGGAGGTTTAATAAAAATACACAGGATACCCAGAAGAGATAGAGAAATGCTTTTTTTTTCACCCCTGCAGCTGAAATACAAAGAGAAACATGTCAAGGAAAGAGGAACCTGCTGTGCAGTGCCTGACACTCCTCAGATCCTCCTGGCGAAGACTGTCAGCAATCTGGTGTCCGAGGTAACCCCCCAGCAGCCCACATGCTCTGCTTCCATGCGGTAATGCCACAGGCAGATGCCTTAACAAGCTCTGTGGATTCCCCCAGAACAAGTACAAGGACTACGTGAAGAAACGCTTGGCCCAGGGCTCATACACAACACTGCCAGAGACCCGGGACACTGTCCATGTCAAGGAAGTGACCAAGCATGTCAGTGATGTAAGTGACCAGCCACAGGTCTCTTAGCAGCAGCAATTCCACTTTACCTTAGAATCCAGTAAAAGACTATAAGCTGCCTTTTTGCTTACAAATGTTTTCCTTTATGTAGCCTTCTCTCTTACCATCAACACCTGTATATGAATCTTAGACTCTTGTTTAAAAAAGGACCCAATATTTATTGGCTGTCCAATTCTGGCAATTATGGCAGATGTGGGTTTTGCTACAGGACATGTTATCTAACAATGTAAGATGTTACTAACCTAGTTAAAATTGGGAGGAAGCGTTGCTGACTAAGAGTGGTCTCTTCTATCACTAAACTGTGAAACAATTTTGGAGAGGTGAAATCACCCCTCTGTGCCTCAGTAATGTCTGCCTGCTATATCTTTATCAATAATGCATAGCACAGAAATGACAGGGAGGAATTAGAATATGAGCCAGAGATCGAAGTCCCAGACTGATGCCAAAATTTTCCTGGAGATCTTCTCACGGTTCTTCAAGTAAACTGATTCTGTTCCCAGATTTCTCTGCTCACATAAGTAATTCTGGCTCTGTTTAGACAAATTACAAGAAGAAGTTTGTCAAGGAGAAAGGAAAATCCGACTACTCCATCATGCTGGAGCCACCAGAAGTGAAACATGCTATGGAAGTGGCCAAGAAACAGAGTGATGTAAGTGTCCCCTCTAAACACTCTTGGGGCCCATTTCAGGCAGTGGATCCCAAACTGGTGCTTGCTCTTGTTCTAGGGTGTGGTCACCCTAATTTCTTTTATCTGGTAGTTTAAAAACTGTCATGGTAGGAATTGGTTTGTTTTTCAATAAAAAAAGTTGCTTGTACTTAAGGAGAACTTTTGGAAAGATAGCCTCTCAAGTGAGTAAAAGTTTTCTTCCCCAAATAAAGGTTGCTTATAGAAAAGATGCCAAAGAAAACCTGCATTACACCACAGTGGCTGATCGGCCAGACATCAAGAAAGCCACGCAGGCAGCCAAACAGGCCAGTGAGGTAAGGGTATAGTTAAAACATCCCCAGTCCCCAAAGGCACTGCCAAGCAGTACAAGGCACTCATCACCTCGAATCTGTTGGCCATCTTGGTTTTCTGTGATTCAGGTGGAGTACAGAGCCAAGCACCGCAAGGAAGGCAGCCATGGGCTAAGCATGCTGGGTCGCCCAGACATCGAAATGGCCAAGAAGGCAGCCAGACTGAGCAGCCAGGTAATGCAGATGGGCAGGCAGCAGCTCTACTGTGAGGAGATTCTACACACCTTGCAGAAGTGATTCCCAGAATGAACATGCAGTATTAACAACCAAAGAGATACTATAATAGCACTACAGAGCTTTGAAAAGTTGTAACAAGTGTGCCCAGGACCATCTCTTGTTTCCCTATAACCTGTCTAGACCTTTCTAGTTCTCCACTTTCCTTTTAAGGGTATGTGTCTGGGTCTCTGTGTGCTTAATTATCTTCACATGACAAAACTTCAGTTTGTAAGGTTCTATTGGAACCGCTCTCCAGGCAGTAAGAGTTACATCCTGAGAGTCTGATTTATACTTGAGTCACCTTTGGGAGACTTGTTAACATGCAAGAGTCATGAAATTCTAACTTCCAGAACCCAACCAGGTGAAAGAAACTTTATTCTTTCATTCAACATACATATATTGAATGCCTGGGCTGGGAACTAGTAATGAGCAGATGTTGGTGGATAAATAATTACAATTTGGTGTGACAAGTGCTTGATCAAGGCATGGACAGGATGAGGGAGAATGCCTCATTCTAGCAGATTTCATGTTATTGAGAAGAAGATGGACTCAGAAATGTGTTGCCCAACCAGATTACTGCATGACCTAATTTCCCTTGTTAGACCAATTATCTAGAATCTCCTTAAGTTATGACAGGTTTTCAGACTTTAGCTCAGAGACCCCTCCCCACCCCCGATCTACCACCAGATCTTTTAGAGAGTAAGTTTGGTCCCAGAGGACTTTAGCTCAAGAACATCTTATTTCTCCTCCAATTTAGAGATCCTATATTCTTGTTCATTGTTTGTTATCACAAGTGTTTGTTAGAAGAAATAGGTTTGGGATACATTTGGATGTTGTATGTTACTGACTTTCAGCAATACCAAACATGGGATTCCAATCTTTTGGAAGATACAAAATAGTAATGCCAAATGACAAAACAAGTCGGAATTACAAAAAGGCAAGAGGTTCAAATGACTGCTGACAAGCAAATATAATTTTTTAAAAGTTTTTTGATTTAAATCCCTATGCAATATTTTTACTGTACACTATTGGAACTGCATAAGCATTTAATACCAAGATATGAGATTGCCCACAAAAACAATGGAATCTCTAAGAGTCATGAAATATAACAAGAACCTATTAATGTAAAAAAATGTTAATATGTTTTTAAATGTCCAAGGTCATATTATTATCAAGTTAAAAACAAAGAAATGACTTTGATATTGCAATTTGGAAAATTTTACTGTTTTTAAAAATCCACAGACTTCTATTTCTGATCCTAAATAAATCTTATGGTGTGGTGAATGGGGCCAACCTGTCCTTTTATGAGCCCAGCCTCCTTGGGTCACTTCCCGTGAAAGGCTTGCCTCAGGATCAACATCTTCACGGGGAGCTCCCAAGGGTGCTTCTGCTGTGCTGGGCTCTCCCCGTTCTGGCTTTGCTGTCTTGCTGCGTATTCTAGGCGGAATACCTCAAAGGCCAAAGGAGAGAGCACGGGCATGGCACCGCGTCTTATGACACCCCTGTGATGAGGCATCTTAAAAAAATGAACGTACCCATCAGTGATGTAAGACCGACATCAGCAAGCCAATCTCTCTCTCTTGTTCTCATCTGCCTTCTTGGCCTTGGTCAGGGGACTGACCAAGCTGCACTCTTTTCTGTTGATTTTGTGTTGGAACATGTAGAATGCTGTGGAAATTCGTTGGAGGGCATACTTTTGCACAGACCCCTCTTTTCCTGCATGGAACTTTCCCTCTGGAACATACCACTCGGAATAGGAAGGTAGGCTAAATATGGAGATGGCCTTCCGATATCAGGTTGCTGATGCTGGTCCAACTGAAAGATGAAATGAAAATAAATTGAGAATCTCATCTCCAAACACACAAAGCAAACCTCTGCTTCTTCGGAAGTTATTTACCACTGTTGATATTTAATACATTTAAGACTGATATTTAATTTCACCTCTCAGTTCAGGCACACTATGAATCAACAGAATAAAGTTTTAATAGTTTTCTAAATCTTGGGACTGTTCTTTGGTCTTTAGAAGCAACAGCATACAGGTTAATTCCTTGAAAAAGATCTAAACAATTAGATGTTAGACCTTTAAATATAGTTAAACTCTGGAAAGAATAATTAATTCAAAATCGTTTTCATACACTACATGCACAATAGGCCTAACACCTGAGCCTGGAGGGATTATAAAGCACCGGGGCTGCCATTTGCTGATGCATAGCATTGCACAATTGCATCTTGCCTTCCACAGTCCACAAGAAACAGGAGGCTTTACCATTCCATGATGCCACATGTGTGTAGTGTTACTACTTTGCTGCCTGCTCCAACACCATTCTAAAAATTCCTGGAGTCCTGAATCTGAGGCATGTCCTTATCTTTCAAAATGTAGTAGTTCTTGAGAAGATGCAGTTGAAAGGAAGGCCAGAAGTGCTGATCTCAGATTCGTACTAGTAGCTGTGCGAGGCTGCATTTGCTGGGGCCTTCTGCGGGGAGAGGAGGCGTGACTTTTTTCAATTAAAAAGTTGCAAATTTAAGTTAACTTGAACTAAACAGAAGAAAAAGAAACTGAAGTGGAACCAATGGAATTACTGCTCTTCCCATAAATATTTCTTCAGAAATGAGTTATTTGCTACAAGATAGAGGACTTTTAGTGTACTTCTAAAAGAAGTGGATTTTATTTTCATCTGAGATGGGCCTTCGCTTCTTTTCTTCCCCACTGTGACTTTGTGCTTCTGGTTTACTTTGCTTTTCTGTGTTTCACAGCTTTTGGGAACGTCCCTTGTCCTATTGGTTTCTACATCCCTTAGGAAAAGTTGCCCTTTGGTCCAGACACCAGCTCACCACCTCTGACTTTCCTTAGCAGGCTTTTCTTTGTTTTGAGAGTGTATTTATTCCAGAGAAGAGCCCATGTAGCAAATTGTATACGTTTTTTTTTTTTTTTCTGTCTTCTTGTGTTCTACATCCATCTCTTGTGTCGGTTGTCTGCCTGCACCACACTGTACTGCTCGTGCTTATTTTTTCTCTGCATTTCCACTGTAGACTTACTGAAAATAAATGAGTGTCAGCATTGGGAGTGCACTCTCTCTGATGTGGCAGATGCACTGCATTTAGCATTTGAGTGGTCTCATTTTGTGCCTGCTCGGCCGGATAAGAAGTGAAATACAGTGATGAAGCGTGAGGGCTACTGGTGTTAAATGTCCATAGAGTGAACTATCTGGGTGACAGGATTCTGGGATACTAACTGGGGATGAGTCAGTCTTTCATCTTACAAATAAGTGAAACTCTAAATTTCCCTGAGAGTCAAATATTGCCCTTTCAGTTGGCTAACATCTAGAAGTAGCTCATTTGTCATTCTTTCTAGAGTGACTAACTAGTGGAATTCTACTCCTGGACTTAATCTTACAATATTATTGACAAAGGGGTCAGTCTGTCTTTCAACTAGGAAATGTTTCTATTACTTGCAGTTATTCTGTTGAATTCTCCTATAAATAAATCATCTTCTTTAGATATTTTACCTAGGCATAATGACTGTCTCTTCTTTTCATTCAATCAAATCACATTTATTGAGCAACTATTAGTGCCAGGCATTGTGCTTAGTTTTAAAATTGAAGTTATATAGTCCTCTGCATATCCTCACTTTTATGTATCCTAAAAGTATATTTAATGTTACTTTTCTCATTATTCTGAAGTATATCACTTTTTTCTTACTTATAATCTGAAATCATACTTGAAGCCATTAACTCCCAAACTCTCTGTTCTTTTTCTACTGAAAAGTTAAACCATTTTTGGCCAAGTTTAAAAATTTTAAATGATAGAGTGAAAGCACTATTTTAAAATAACAACAAATTCTCTTAATTTAACAGATTTCTTACTTCTCAACCTTCTTGATCATTTACAACCCCTCTTTGAAATCCTTAGAGTACACCTAAAATATTTTTGGTTTTGCTAGTTAGGAGAGCAAAATGCTCCAAATCACACACATTAGATCACTTCTCTGAATTTAGCCTGAAGCCTTTTCCACTTATTTCTCTTTTGGATTAGAAAGAGGTTATTATTTTTCATACCTATGGATAATATGTGAATGAGCAAGGCCAATACTACATCACTTGATCTTAATACTTGATTATCTGCTGTCTCAACAAATTATTAATTATAAATAGTGCCCCCTCGTACTCTTAGAAATGTCCCAGTTTGAGTAATAAATTATTTGATCACTTTATGTTTTATGCATATTCTTTGGCATTTATGTTTCCACCATTCCTTATACCCAAATAACTGTCCAGGAATAATTCAGATGTTTGCATTTGCTGTTAGGTTAAATACCGAGAAAATTTTGACAAAGAGAAGGGCAAGACGCCAAAATTCAATCCAAAAGACAGCCAGCTCTACAAAACCATGAAAGATGCTAATAATCTCGCAAGTGAGGTATGTGTTTTTTTAATTGTGGTAAAATATATAGCACATATTTGACATTTTAACCATTTTTAAGTGTACGATTTAGTAGCATTAGTTGTATTTACAATGTTGTCTAACTACCACCACTATCTGGTTCCAACACTTTTTCATCACTCCTGACAGAAACTCTAGAACCATTAGGCAATAAATTCCCATTATCTCCTTTCCCCACCCCCTGGTAACCTTTAATCTATTCTCAGTCTGTATGAATTTGCCTATTTTAGAGATTTTATATAAATTGAATGATACAATATGTATCCTTTTGTGTGTGGCTTATTTCACTTAGCATAATATTTTCAGGGTTTGTCCATGTTGTAGCAGGTATCAGAACTTCATTCCTTTTTATGGCGGAATAAAATTCCATTGTATGTATTTACCATGATTGGTTTATCCATTCATTGGCTGATGAACATTTGGGTTGTTTCCACCTTTGGGCTACTGTGGATGAGATACGGTTTTTCATCACCATCTCCAGCATTTGCTTTACAATGGGATATCTTAGTGTGATTTCCATTAGTGCTGTTTTCCGTTTTATATTTATGGGATTTCCTTTTCCCCCCTTTAACCTGTAGGTTAAATATAAGGCTGACCTGAAGAAACTTCACAAACCTGTGACTGACATGAAGGAGTCTCTGATAATGAATCACGTCCTGAGCACAAGCCAACTGGCCAGTTCTGTAAGCTTAACTATTTGTTCTTGAAACAGCTGTTTCACCCATTTGCAATTAAATTCCTCCTCTGAGCTCACATGCATCTCTCTGCTACTGATACACTAGATTTATCACAAAACTCTTCTCTTGAGTGTATTCTTCCAAATTACAGCACAATCTACCAAATCTCCACTGACTATAACACCTCTCCGAATGTAGAAATGCTTCTATTTTTAGAATATTTAAACTTTTTTTTCAATTAACCATTCCCTTTCTTCTTTCTAAGGACATAGAACTACCGTCTGAAGTAGTTTCTTTCACTTTTAACCCTTCACTTATAATGTCATATAACCTAAGTGTTTACTTCTGGCAGTAACTAACAATACTTCATCTTTTACAAATTTTTCTTAAGCCTCCATTTAATGTTTGCTAAATGTTTGGTCTTGACAAAAAAATTGCTGCTGTGCAAATGTCCTATCTGAAGAGAAAAAATAGGAATGCTGAAGCTTTCCCGCCAACGTGCCTTCTTTGCCCCCTCCCCTCAGTACCAGTACAAGAAGAACTATGAAAGGAGCAAAGGCCACTACCACACTATACCCGATAATCTGGAGCAGCTGCACCTCAAAGAGGCCACAGAATTACAGAGCATAGTAAGTTGATCAAGACTGACTTCCCCACCCCTGCAACGTGCACATTCATCTACAATGTAAAAAAATATCATGCATTCCCCCCAGGATAGGAGTTATGCTTTTAATGGCCATTGTTTAAGAAAATGCACAAAGATATGAGCATTATTGAAGCCTCAGGAGTCTTGCATAAGGGGCTTTGAATATTTTGAAACCAAATTTTATGTTACGATAATTATAACAACATCTACATTTAATGGAGAAATATACACGTGTACTTCAAAATGTTCATGGGAAGATTCGTATTATCTTTTGATCCTATTTTTCCACAAACTTTCTAAAGTACACTCATACAAGCAAAATGTGTCATTCAGGTCACTGACAGGGGCTGGGAGGATAAAGATTGTGTTACAAGGGGGACAGACCCCTCACAGTAATCTCCATGTGCCCCATGGGTCTGTCTCCCACTTTAGAAAACACTACAATGGATGACTTCATAGTCTTAAGAGGATTTTAAGCAGAGAAGTGATATGATCAGATCTAACTTTGAAGGAGTATCTGGGTATTTAAGAAAATGATTAATTTGTAAAATAATCGAAGATGTTCAGAGGAAAGAACTTGCTATCACATGACCTCCTATATCACAAATTCAGAGTTATGTACGTCTCTTATTGGGCATTAACCAAGAGAGCTAAATTACTAGATATGTCCTTTTGTCCTCTTTAAAGCAGCATGTGTCCCCAGGCCTCTATTCTAATGTCTTGTTAGAACCAAGAGAGCTGAGATTGAGCATTATCATTAAGGACTGTGTGAACAAAGGCCTGTCGTTCCATTTCTCCTCTGAGAAATACTAATATTTATATGACTTCCCCCATTCCTAATCACATGTTATGAAGAGGAGTAAATTGTATTTGTAAAATAGCCTTCGGGGTCTTTTAAGAATGTTAGGCTTATTAATAAGTCAGTGAACATGTAACCTTGTTTTCATTTTTATGCCAAGTTATATTGGCTGCATTAGATATATGACCAGTTATGGCCCAGAGAGAGTTGTGTACTTATAAATAAAGCTGTAAGTGTTATCTATTCAATCAAGACCCCAGGTTTCTGGTAAAAGTTCTTATGAAAGAAAAACTGGAGATTTTTTATCAGAAATATTGACTAATACTATTGTTAATGTGTTTGCAGCTACATATCACACCTTGGCCAGCCTTATCTGTG
This sequence comes from Cynocephalus volans, assembly GCF_027409185.1. Classification (NCBI taxonomy): domain Eukaryota; kingdom Metazoa; phylum Chordata; class Mammalia; order Dermoptera; family Cynocephalidae; genus Cynocephalus; species Cynocephalus volans. The sequence goes on along the minus strand of NC_084460.1, from coordinate 221,263,593 downwards.
AGCAATTGTCCCCATGCACTTCTTTGCATTTCTCTCAGCTGATTCTGTCTTCTTGAATCCAAATCCTAATTATGCCTTACAGACAGTAATGGTAATTCCCCCCCACGCAGGCAAACACAACAGGAAACTGTTCTGAATAGCAATGAGATGCCACCCAACTGTACAGACTGTACCAATTAAAAAGAACCATCCTTAAACTGGTCTCTGCATAGGCATAGGAATTGACCAGAAGTGAGATATCTAACAAGACTTTTCATCACTAGGTGAAATACAAAGAAAAGTATGAGAAGGAACGAGGAAAGCCCATGTTGGACTTTGAAACACCAACGTACATCACTGCCAAAGAGTCGCAGCAGATGCAGAGCGGGGTAAGTCCTACAAAGACACACCACAATAAGAGAAACTGGGTATGTGGGCGAGGGGAGAGTATGGGAACTATTTGTGTTTTCTGCTCAATTTCTCTGTAAAACAAAAACTGTCATAAAAAAAATTACACACAAAAATGAAAAAAAAAGACACAGTGAAACAAAGATACCATCAAGCTAATGGACATGAGCTCTGCCCGTACATATATCCAGTCTCCTGTTATCCAAAAGTGATAGATGATGGAACTTTTTAACATGTAATCACTGGAATATTTTCTATCCCAGAAATCCTATGGTTCAACTGTTTCAAAAAATTGTTCTCAGTAGTAGATATTTACCATATATGTTTTATTTCAATGGCCATTTTCATAAAATTAGAATACTGTAAACTACTCCTGATACTGGAACAAATTATGCAATTACTAAATATAATCTGAATTTTTTTTCTTTGATGAATGAAAAGTTCCCTCCACACAGACACACCTTTGGCTTTGGGATGCTCTACTTTTAGTAGGATGCCACAAGCCAAACAAAAGGGGCTCAGTGATCAAGGTGTTCATCAGGACCCCAGAAAATCAGAACTTAAGGTGCCATATTTTCTATTCTAGAATTGTAAGCAGAGGTGTTTTAAAAAATTTGTTTTTTATTTTTAACCAAAAGTGAAGAATGGAGTCTTATTTTGAATCTTAGAATGTCTCTTTTCATTGGGAAACAGGCTTATTTAGAATTTGCGTTTGCCTCTCCTCCATGGGGCATATCTTCAACTATAAAAATAAATTGTTTTTAATAAAAGTAGAGGTTTGTGGAGCTTTCTGGTGTATAGAAAGCTAGATCATCGAAGTAGAAAATAGTTTCAAACAATTGGTGAATCTGAGTTAAGGATTTATGGGAGTTCCTTGTAGTACTCTTGCAACTTTTCTATAAATTTAAAATTCAACTAAAATTAAAAAGTTATAAAATGGAGTTCCAATATCTATTCCAAGTCTCTCTGTGAGACAGCCTAGTCCAGGGGTTGGAGGGGAAGAGGAGCATAGGAAGATGAGGGGGTGGCCCTTTCTGTCAACCGTGGACAAAGCCACAAGATTTCTCTGTGCCTTGTTCACCTGATCTATCAGTGATTAAAAAAAAATAGGTCATGATAATGAAAAAGGCCAAGTTTGCATTCAGTGCCCTCAGGCTCTCCTTCCTCTGAGATTTTTATTTTCCCCTTGAGTCACTTATTTCTAGTTCTCAAAATCTTTTGTCATCTTGAAAACAATGTGGGAAGGCTCCAGGAGAGACAGTGGATTCCGAGTCTTGATGAGGCGTCCACCCTTCTCTCTGGCAGAGGGTCAGCTCCAGTCACAACGTCAGACAGATGAGTGAGGGGCCCATCAGAGTTTCTCAACCTCTGAGCTTCCTTGGGGCCATTTGCTCTAGACAAAATATTTCCAGAACAATCAGACGTGTTTCGAATATGTGATCATTAGCAGAACTATGATTGAGTTGAGACGGCACATAAGAAGAAAATGTTGTAATTTTTTTCTTCCTAGGATTGAGAATAAATTGCAACAAAGATTGTTTTTTAACTTGTCTTTTCTTCCTACTCATATTAGAAAGAATATAGGAAAGATTATGAAGAGTCCATTAAAGGCAGAAACCTGACTGGCCTGGAGATCACGCCAGCTTTGTTACATGTCAAATATGCAACCAAAATAGCAAGCGAGGTAGTGCCCACTTGGTCTTTTCTTTCCCTCTTGATTCAAATAATTGCACTAATGACACTCATCCATGTGTTTCTTCTGCCATTTTCATCACCACCTAACTGTGGGTTTCAAGCTGGGTTCACATGTGTTTGGTACTACCATCTAATTTATTCCCCACGTTAATTCTTCTGATTTTTTAATTGGATACCTAATAAAATGTGCTTACCTTAGCATTCTATTAATTTCTAGTTTTTTATATGATATTTAATATTAACTGATGAAGCTTGTCCATGCCTTTAATCATATCTTTATTTACTAAACTGTGAGCTGTTTAAAAGTTGGAAGTGTTTTTTGTTTTTTGGTTTCTTGGCTCTTCACCTAAGAGAAACAATCCAACCTTTCTTCTCTTTGTTTTTGCTTTCATTTTGTGATATAGAAAGAGTACAGGAAAGATCTGGAGGAAAGCATTCGTGGAAAGGGTCTCACTGAAATGGAAGATACACCTGACATGCTAAGAGCAAAGAACGCCACTCAGATCCTCAATGAGGTGGGCCCACCACGGACTGCATGCACATAATTAATAGAGCATCTTCCCCTACCTAGCCAAGTTGCACACATGCACACAAAACAAAAACAGAGAAGAGACAAAAAGAGAGTTTTTGATTTTCAAATTCCATATCCAACATGATTATTGGGCATTAAATAAATTATATCTCAATTTCTGATGAGTGGATATTGTAACAGTATGTTTCTGTGGTGGTATCCGAACCTGTTTTTTAATCTAATATTATTTGATTTAACCTCAGTACACTCAGTTTAAATAAAAACGCCACACTGGAGTGATGTGCACCTAAGTTTAAACCTACTTATGTACCAAACCAAATTTAAAATTTACTTATCTCTATAAGTAGAGAATGCTAAAAGTATTCAAAAGGAGGCCATATATTGACTCATATTGACATGTGTACATGTGTAGAATAGTTTCGTACAGTGGGCTTTTGCAGATCCCACTCTATCCCACCATGTGGTACAGTGAAGGTGACTAGCAAGAGACACTCTGTGACAACTGTGGTGGCATGTTGTGCAGATTTATATTCACTCTTTATGTTTATTACCTAGCAGTGGAAGTTAACTTTTTTTTTCTTTTAATGCTACTATAGAAAGAATATAAGCGAGACCTGGAGCTGGAAGTCAAAGGAAGAGGGCTGAATGCCATGGCCAATGAAACTCCAGATTTTCTGAGGGCCAGGAATGCTACTGATATTGCAAGTCAGGTCAGTGTTACTTTCCATGTCAATCTTTTTAAAAAGTAGTTGTGATTATAAGGACACAGTGCTGTCCCTCTGTCATCTTTCCTGTTGGTCAATGACAGTCAAATGCATACAGTGGCATTCTTGAACATCCACCCACTGGAATCCATTCCAATGAAAGGGTCATGGACCCTTTGCTAGGCTTGCTTCTGTCTGCCTTGTGAGTCTACAGCCATAAGGGACAGAGGCTGGAGAACCAAATAGCTGCTTGGAGCTGGGGCAGACTCCTAACATCCTGGCTTTCTTTCTTAGTCAATCCACTCCCCATACAGCACCCAGATTTCCTTGCTTAGAATATTTGGGGAGTCCTTTCTTTCCCTCCTTTCAATGCCTAAATTTAAAACAGAGTTTTTAGGCATCCTACCTTGTGTAATGCTAATTGGAGTGGGTCTTTTGCTCACTTGTCATTCTCCCAGTTCTATGTAATCAATCTCTGCCTTACTGTTGATTATCTCCCTCCTTACCCATGCCCTACCCTACACCCAACCAAATAGTAAGTCTTTCAACAGCTAGGACCTCTTTTCTGAATCTCACTCTTTAGCATAAAGCTATAAACACCATAGGAAGAATGTCAAGTGAACGAGTCCCTCTTAATCAAAGCAATTGAACAAATGAAGTGCACATCGTAAACACTTGTCCCACTGTTGGCTGTCCTTTTACAGATTAAATATAAGCAATCAGCAGAAATGGAAAAAGCCAATTTCACTTCTGTGGTTGATACTCCAGAGATCATTCATGCCCAACAAGTCAAGAACCTTTCAAGTCAGGTAAGGACATTCATCAGAGTGGCACTAATAGACCCCAGTCATGAAGAACACAAGTCCTCCCATGAACACCTAAGGAGATTCTTTCAAATCACAATTTTGCCCAATAAAAAAGAAAAGATTCACCTGTGATACAGGTTTGAGTCAGAGTTGAGGTTTCTGTGTCAGATTTAAAATACAGTATAAGAGGGAATTTTAAGGTACTAAAGAACTCTTACACAGTACAAACGATAATTAATGAATCAATACTGTAACATGTAAAGGCTCATAATCTGTGAGCAAATCTAGAAGAAACATAGTAGACAACCCACATTAGGATTATTAATCTCTAACTTGTTTGAGTAGCCCCACATTACAGTTCTTGCTTATCTTCTGATCAGTGAGCTCCAAAGCAGTAGTTACCTGACCTAGCTTTGCTTTATAAACACTTGGGAATGGAGATTCCCTGCTCCCACCCTGGAATTCTGAAGCTAGCAAATCTGAGGTAGGCTCTGGAAATGTTTTTGTTTGTTTGTTTTTAATCTTCACAGATGATCTTTTAATGACCAATCAGGTTGGAAAATCATGGATTTAAACTCTTTATTAGCATTACACAATTTTATGTCATAAAGTTAGATATGAAAAATATACTTATCGCTAGAGAGTAGTTTAATTAGGAAACAGATATATTCATATGGGAGAAATGAACCTTTTATTTGGGAGTGACAGGGAAGAATAATTAACTTGTTTTTAATTACCAACATTACATGGGCCCCAGACTATAATGTTGTATTCACTGGGGAAGCCAGGAAGTCCATCATTCTTTGGGCTATGAGAGGTCCACCAGTTGTATTACCTTCTGCCTTTTGGCATTGCTAGTCTTTAAGGAAAACTTCAGCATGCAGGCCTGACTCACTCTGTTCATGTGTGTTCTTCTGGAATTCTCTTTGGCTAGTTCCTCAGAGTTTAAAATATGGCCAGGCAGGTTACTTCTTCCACAGTTCAGATCGGTATTTACCCTTGAGTGATGGATTGGTGCTGGTGTTTTTCACAAAACTCCTTTTCAATTTCCAGTGGAGCATCTGTATTTTATAATTCTAAACCTCATACTGGGGGGTTAGTGCAAGCAGTGTGAACTGACTCAAATTCAGGAAACTGTACTGAACACTTCTTAATGCCAGGGAAGTCCAGGTCCTTTCCTCCCAGAATATCTCCAAATGCTGTGTGCAAATCTTGGCTCTAAATGGCTTTCCGTTAGATGAACAAAATCTAGGCCAAAATCTTTTATTGCCTAAAATTGGTTTGTTGTTGTCTTTGGGAAGATTAAAATTTTCAACACTTATTAATGTGATTCATATTTAATATAATTTAGATAGAGATAGATAGAAAGAATAGCTTTGTCCCTATTACAAAAATGGCTAGTTTCTTTTCCTCATCCCTATACACCTGAACTTCCCAGAAAAGAGGAAGAAACTGGAGCTAAATAAAGCTGTAGAGAAAAGTGAAAGGACATAATGGCAAGTGATGAAAGAAAGACAAGGCTCTAAGGCAGAGTAAGAGTTCTGCTGCAGAGAGCAGGGAGCTGACTGCAGAAGTGTCCAGGAGAAGAGCAGCCCCCTGTGAACAAGTCTGTCTGACCAAAGGCTGGGGCTGAGCAGGGAAGCCCAAGGAAGAGCAATGGCTGGTGTAGAGCAGTCTTTGGCTGACGGGTTGGCCACAGTGGTGGCCCCAGGTCTATCTGTTTACTAGGCCAGTTTCTGCAGCACCAAGCCATTTTCTGGAAGCGCCTTTTGGGCCTGCTCAGTCCTGCAACCAGGAGCCCCCACCGCACCACTCATGGCTTAGTGATCCTTTTCACTAGCGAATGCCAGCTTTCAGGAGGCCGCGTTCTCAGCTCTTAATCCTCCTGCTTCTCTCTGCCTCCCGGTTGAATAGTCTCCTTCATGTGGACCAGCCAGCAAGGGCCCTTCTCTGCCAGCTCTGCCATGACAGTGGGTCTTATTAAATGCCAGGCTCAGTCCTGGCAAAAGGAGGCGTGGTGCTCACTGACCAAGAGGGCTCTGCTTTCTAACTCTCAACATCCTTGGCAGTCAAGAAAATACAAAGAACTTCTCCTCTGCTGAGCCAGAAGAGCTATTTTAGGTCCCATTGGCCTAAATCCCTGTGGTGTTTACCTTCCTTATTTCTTGGAATCTATTCCCAGAAAAAGTACAAGGAAGATGCTGAGAAATCCATGTCATATTATGAGACCGTTTTGGACACCCCAGAGATGCAGAGAGTCCGGGAGAACCAAAAGAACTTCAGCCTTGTAAGTTTTATTGACTTTCAGACACAGCCCACAGGGATCTGGGCAGGCTGAGGAGGATGTCTCAAGGCACACGCTCAGGTGGCCCACCCCTGCAATGGGACTATTGAGCTCTACAGCTCCATCCATGCCCCCAGAAATGTATGTCAATTTTTCTCTGAGCTCGCCTTACATTTCAATCCCCAAATCACAGCATGAAAGACCCATCTGATACTTTGTTGGTGGTGTAGGGGAGAAAAAGTATTATCTTTTCCTCACCCATCACAAGGTTCTTGGTTGGCACCCCTATAACAAAAGACCGATTAACAAGAGAAAAATATAAATTATATTAAATAAGTTCTACATGACATGGGAGCCTTCAGAAATGAAGACCCAAAGAAACAAGGAGATCTGTGTATTATTATGGACAGTCATGCAGAAGTATGACTAGACAAAGAGGGTATGAGCTAATGTAATCAACTGGGAGAATTTAGAGAGGCCTGGGTGTTCAGATTCTTCTTGGCATCTCTGTGTCTTAGGCTCCCTTGGGGTATAGGGAGGACCTCTCTGGAATAAGGGTCTTATGATCTACTGTAGAAGAAGGTCAGAGAGTTCTTTGACTGCCTGTTTGAGGGGAAAACAGTGGGAGAAAGTCAGAGAGACCCTCCTACTTCTGCTGTTTTCTCAAATGCTGAAGTGCCATATTTTGGGGTAGTGTGCCCAGAACCCATCGGTGGCTTCCCATCACTGAATAAGAACTATCACCATCTTCCATGAGTGGTGACATCTGTCTTTTTCAAAGTTAAATCTAGGCAAGGGATACTTTTTTTAAGAACTCTAGTTTTACACAAGTTTTAAAAAATTAGTTTCTCCACAAGATTCTTATCAGATAATCTCCCTTGGGCTATCAAACCATGATTATTGTGGCAGAGACTTTTTTTTTTTAAATACAGGATTTTAACTTTCTTTGCACAATATAGGACAATTTTCTAAAAGTCAAAACAATGCTGAAATCTTAACAAGATGTTTACTCTTTCTTCATAGCTCCAATACCAGTGTGACCTTAAAAACAGCAAAGGAAAAATTACAGTTGTTCAAGACACGCCAGAAATACTGCGTGTTAAAGAAAATCAAAAGAATTTCAGCTCGGTATACTTACTATTTATTTTCCATTTAATGCTAACCCAATAATCCATTCTCTTTTTAAAAAATATACTAGCCTCACATTGATACAGACAATTCATATCTAACTTCTCCACTTAATCCTAGTGGTTATTTGTTAAAATTCCCCATATTTTGCTCCAAAATTATCACTCCAGAGGTAATTTGAAATAACTTAAATATGCTAACAAAGCAGCTTTTCTTTCCTTTTAATTTTTTTAATACCAAAGTGGTAACATGTGTTTTCTTGCTCCAGGAAGATGGATTTTTTTTTGACATTGCAGTTTTTTTTGTAACGCCTCCCCAAAATAACCGACTGACTTTGAATTTCTTTAATGGATTTTGTGTTTCATATAGAAGGGTTTTGTTGTTGTTGCTAATCAACATTTTCTGATTTTTCTCATCCTGTATTAAAATAGCACGATAATCTTAAAAGAATCTCAAGATCTGGAAAGTGATTCATGTTGTATATGGTTTGAGTCACTGACACTGACATGGGAGATGTCAGACACGATCCTCCAGCGCTTGCCTGGGAACGTTGTCTAGTGTCTTTTGTTTTCACAGAAGCCATGTGTCCTAGTCTTTCTCCAGGAATTGCTGGGTTTTCCTTTCTCCCATGTAACACTGCCCTGCCTCTGAATGCCCAGGTTTTATATAAAGAGGATGTCTCACCAGGAACGGTGATTGGGAAGACACCTGAGATGACAAGAGTGAAGGAGACACAGGACCACATTAGCTCGGTAAAGACATGGTGGCCTCACCTTCAATATTTTCTGCCTCCCTTTGACAATTGACAGTGACCTCCGAGCTGCACTCAAAAACACTGTCACCAAAAGTAGCTTACATTGCTACAGTAGGTGGCTGTGTAACACCTCAGGGTATGTGCCAGTGGTTAGAGCCATCTCATTCAGGGTAGTGCCATGGCAGTTTTCATGAGAGAGAGTTAGATATGGAAAACAGAGAGGCTTGTGAGAGAGTGGAACATGATAGAGTCAAAGAATCAACCTTCCTGGATACACATATGTGCAAATATCTGCCCTAGACAAATGATCTGTTGGGTATTCAAACACTGGGGTATGCAGGAAAGCTAAGGGGCTATGGTCTAAATAGGGACCCCAACCTTGCCCCCAGAGATGAGAAGGAGACCAAGTGTCCCTGTCCTCGGAATTGTTCTCCTCTGATCCAATATCAGCATGTGGTCCCCTTCACACTAAGTATAGAGCTTGTGTTGTTTAAATTGTGACTGTAGAAATTGTGGGTTGCTAATCAGACACACGTATGTGTTAGGAAGAATAGCTGTCCGGCATGTAGTAATACCTTTCTTTTCCCATGTTTATATCTGCAGGTGAAGTATAAGGAAGCAATTGGACAGGGAACTCCAATCCCCGACCTGCCTGAAGTGAAACGTGTCAAGGAGACCCAGAAACACATTAGCTCGGTAGTGGCCCATACTCTCAGCATGTGCTTGTGTGACTGTCCACCTCCCGATCGCTACGCTAGCTCTATCTCATTCCTTCTTCCTCCTACCAATGGCTTCCCATACCTTAGAGATGTTGTGAATTCTCCCTCGATCCTGAGGGGGGCGCAGCAGTTTGGAAAAGTAGATAAGAAATCTCTGTCTTCACATAATCAAGGAGCAGAAGGGACTTGGCTTCTTAAGTGATCATCATGCCTTCAGTTCCCAAAGTAAAATATTCTGACAGTAGTAATAGGTTATTGGGATGATCTCAAGTTATTTAACCAAACGTACATACATATACACATAAAAGTAATATAAGATAATTTTGTATTGCATAGATATATGAATGATAGGATTCCCCAGCATCCAGGAAGACCCTAGGTAGACAGACCTATGAAGTCTCTGCAGCCTTCTTCCGACTCTCTCAAGATTTCTTGCCCCGTGTTTTCTGCTCTCTCTGTCTTGTAAATGCAATACATGGTTAAGGTGCTGGCTGTCATCTACCCACATGGTATATTCTTTATTAAACCTGTTCTGTAACAGGAATTTCAGGTACCTGTGCACAGTGTGGGTGGGTGGGGGAGAATGTCCCCCACACCTGAGATATCAGGTTAGCATGTTTCTCATGACCTCTGTCAAGCAAGCCCCGCCTCTGCACCCTGCACCCCCTTCCCATCCATAAGCGGATTCTAAGCAGTTGCTGGCTACCAGCAAGAGATATGTGAAGTTTGGGGAATAGTTTATGGCCAATAAAAGGTGGGGAGAGATACCCCTGGTGACTGGATGACTGAACTCTCATTTGATTTCCATTAGAAGGTACATGGTATTTCTCTTGCAGCTAGTTTGTATTATTTCGATCTCATTCTCTTTTCACTCTCTCCTTATGCTCTGGTTTCCTTGTGGTACAAACTTCATTTAGAGTTTTGTGTCGACTAATCAGAGAAAACTAGCCCATGGCTTGTTGCCACTTTGGATTGCAACTTTTTGCTTTTTTCTTATTTTGTTTTGTTCTGTTATTCACATGATCAGTTCAGCTGCCTTGCTGGGTAAAGGGAAAACACAACTTTGTTACCAAAGACAGTAGATTTTCAAAGACTCCTACATTTCCTAGTGAAACAAAGCTATGCTGCCAGCTTGTCACTGATTTTAGGAATTAATCCATGACACATTCCCAAGGTTTTTGGTGTTGCTCCCCACCCCATGCACTAAGTACACCATAGAACCCATCCATTTAAAAAGAATTCATTCCTTTAGGCTGAAAATTCTTTACATTAGGAGGGAAGGAGTCAACAGCTCAGAAAGTGGAGGTTGCTTAGTCTTTTCATTAAAAAGACTGTATCCTTTGATATTGCCCTTCAAAAAAATGGACTTCTCTGCTCAAAAAACACTAGTTTACTTGATCCAGCAATCAGTAAGAATTTCAGAGAAAGATACTCTTCCTGAAAAATAAACAGATGGTCTCCGCATATCAAGGATACCTACAGACTAGGAGCCTGCTAGGAATTTTCATTAGAAAATAACATTCCTTCAGGCTTATTGAGAATTTTGTTTTATTTTTTTTTTTACCGGTAAGGGGATCGTCACCCTTGGCTTGGTGTCGTCGGCACCACGCTCAGCAGTGAGCATACCCGCCATCCCTATGTAGGATCCGAACCCGTGGCCTTGGCACTATAGGCACCGCACTCTCCTGAGTGAGCCACAGGGCCGGCCCAAGAATTTTCTGTTTTATCATATGATTAGAAAATTTAAAACCAAGCCATCTATTTATTAAGTACAAATCTACTGCATACCTACTATTTTCAAGGCACACTTAGATGCAATGAAATAGAGTTTTCTTATTTGTAAATGTATTACTATTAATGCATTTTAGGAACATACTGAGTGTTGGTTATAGAAAATGCATAACCCCTTCTCCTCACCCCAAAGAGTAAACCTGGACCCTCAAAAAAGGGGGAAAAAATGCATAATTTAGTATCCAGTTTCAAGGTAGTAAAATTACTACTTTTGAAAAGAGAAAGAGAACGTAAATATTTATGAAATTTCTTTTCCTCCTGTTCCTTGAGTGTTATATTTGAAAGCTAGATTGTTTTCATGAGTTGTCACCAAATAGCCTACGTATAGCTGCAATCTGAAGGATTCATGTTCATTTTACCTTTTGGGGTATTCTAATTATTTTCTACAGGTTATGTACAAAGAAAACTTGGGAACAGGCATTCCAACCACTGTCACTCCAGAGATTGAGAGAGTCAAACGCAATCAAGAGAACTTTAGCTCGGTATTTACAAATATATCAAATAAGAAACTCTTTCCCATGAAAAGATTTACCAAAATAACCCATCATCCTTTTTTCAAAAGTAACATCTTAACAATTTTGTGTGTCTGTGTGTGTGTATTATTACCTGACCAAAACCATCTCGACTTAATACAAAATGACTCATTTTTCTGATTGTACTTTTAACATTTTCAGCAACTGACTAGTGTGAATCTGAAATACTGTAAATAGAATTAACACAAGATTCTTCATCATTATACTCATATCCTGTAACTTGATGCTTCCTGTTGTACTTTTTCTTACCTAGAATTAGCATAGTAGAGATCATCCTTAAAATGTGAAGTGAAAGCATTATCGTTACTAAATATTACTTACTAAAATACTCCCTCACGCGCACCCTTTGCCCCAGATATCCTCCCTTCCTCAATCTTTGTGCTTGTTTTGAATGTCTTCTGGGTACTTTCTTGTATCTCACAGGTTTTGTACAAAGAAAATTTGGGGAAAGGAACCCCAACACCTGTCACTCCAGAGATGGAGAGAGTCAAACGCAATCAAGAGAACTTTAGCTCGGTATTTCCTAGGGGGCAAAAGAAAAAAAATCCTTTAATTCTTATTTAAAATAATAACAAATTACAAATGTAAAATTACTAAATTCATGTAATGAACATAATAATGCCAAATATTACCTCAGTTTTCAACCCAAATCTAATCTAGTATTTACTTTAGTTCTGGTGTGAAATTTTAACTGCATTTTCTCTAAAACATAGATATTTATCACTTTCCTTAAAAACCTGTAATACTCAGTGTTTCCTCCCTCCAATCCTCCTCTAATAACAATAGGTATTTCTAACTGGTGTGACACAAGTCAGAAGTAAAAACCTAACACCTCTTCAAAAGGACAATGTTCATTAGAATCTTTTATTTGTATTTATCATGGCTCTGTCTGATGTATCCTTTGTGTCTGCAGCTTTTCTTAAAAGAATGTGATACCTAAACATTTTCATTCAAAGACACAGCAATTCAGCGTAACTCAGAAATACAAATTTACTTGTCTCAGCTGTTTTTTTGTGTATCTTGCAAGATATAAATGAGCTTTTCTTTGGAATATTTTCAGGATCACTGAGAGCTAGTATTTATTTAGCTTTTAATATTTATTAATATTTCTTTCATTCCCCCAAACCTTTCTCTCTCTTTCTCGCTTTCTTTTGGTTCCCTAATTTAGTTTTACCAACAACTCATTGTATGTATTTGATAAGGCCTAATCCTCTGTCTTTGAGAGAAGGCCTACGTAAGCCAAGCCACCCTTGTCCACTGCCTGGCAGCTGTGTATATACTGATGCCACTTAGAGACGGACTGTGTGTGACCAAATGTCCAAACGTGATCTGTAGTCGTTCTATTTCTTAAAATTATTTAGGCCTATTTAACTTCATTGTAAAAAAACAAAACAAAAAATACTTTTAGAGACTTTTTTGAGGTTCATCTACCTAAAAGATGGGTGCAGGCTGATGTGATTGTCGGTTTTGTGCACACAGATATTGTACAAAGAGAACTTGAGCAAGGGGACCCCCATACCTGTGACTCCTGAGATGGAACGAGTCAAACGCAATCAAGAAAACTTTAGCTCGGTATTTGGGAGAAAGCTCCTTTAACCCCATATTAAAATAATAATTTCTGTAAAACAAAACTTCTCACACTTAGTCCCTTTACAATAATCAATTTAACAAATTATTATTTTTTTAAATCTCACCAACCAAATTCTACCATTTTCCAGATCTTATACTCACCATTTGATGCTAATGTTTTATACTTTCTGTAACAGTCCCTTAAAACTTTTAATTGGTTCCTCTCCTTTCCTTTTCACTTTTAGGTGACTGCTGGGACTTTTGAATTTAATTGAGTTCCAAACAAACAAACAAAAAAAACAACAACAAAAAAACCCAATACTGAAACTCTTATTTATATGGAACTCTTTTTATCTGTTGTTTCTGGGTTTGAGTTGCAAGAAAGAAAACTGGACACAAGGCCACATGTAGAAATAGTGGTTCATGTTTGGGAACAGGGGTCACCTTAACATAGATCCTATCCAGATAAACAGTAGTCCTGAGAAAGAAAATTGCTCAATATTAAAACCAAAAGCAATCTTGTTTTGATACTTGTCCTAAACTAGCTATTTTTGAATAGAAATCCAGGCCTTCTGATTTTTTTTTTTTTTTGAGTTTGTATTTAATGTTATTTTCTCTTTCATTAATATCATTGTTGCTGAAAAGTCTGTGAAACTTCCAAATGAGGATTTTAGCTAAGTTCACTTATGCCTGAGATGGAGAATCAAATGTCATCAGGAAAATTTAGCTGGATCTTTTTTTTTTGAAAGGTGGTTAATCCAAAATGCTTTGTCAGTTTAAATATTTTCTAAAAGTTTGATACTTGCACATAATTAGATCAGTAACTTTCTTCAGTCCCACTGTCTTTTTGTTCTGTCTCCAATTACTATTCACTAACAACCTTTCAATTTTGTTTTCAATGTAAGTTAATACATCTTTCGGAATGTTATATGCACTGTTTTCCCTGTGGGTTTACTATTATCACCATTCCTTTTATTGAAATGCTTGGATCAATTTTCAAAATTATTTTTTAATTGTTTTCTTCTATATTAGAGTATTTTATTGTTTGTATCTCTTTGAAACCTTAATGATCCTGATGGTCCTGAACAAACTTTTTGTTTTTTAAAGTAACTGTTTGTGTTAACTTTTACACATGTTGCATTTAGGCAAAATTGTCCAGTGGTACATAGGCTTTTAGACTCTGAGAAATAAACAATACCATATATGAAAACATTGACTTCTAGACTTGACCATCTCTACAACCTGAACTTACTCAACACAGACCAACTTTGCCATATTGCATAGATGTGGTCTGGGGTTTTAAATATCTGTTATACTGTAGGACAAATGTTCTGTGTAGGGAAAATAAATATTTGCTAATCTAATTCAAAAGACAACATTTCTATTTTTTGTACACTGAGCATTTTAGTGCTCATATGAAATTATATATAATTATATATTATATAATTACATATAATTATATATTATATAATTATATATATATATATATTCCCCCCCCCCTTAATTCCTGACACAGGAAATAAACATTTATATGTTAGTTAGAGTAAAAAGATTAACATCAAATACACTGGCACTTTGGCTAAGGAAATAATAAACATGTCTCACCCAGATCTGTGCCTGAACAGAGGTCGACTTTGTGAATTTGTCTTTCCTGCTTGACGTCTGTAGTTTTTTACTAGGTTCCCTAAAAGACAGACCAAAGGGCTGTTTTGACTGCTCTTGTTTTTTCTGGATGCTTTCTTGTGTCATACAGGTGTGGTATAAAGAAAACCTCGGAAAAGGGATTCCGATCCCCATCACTCCAGAGATGGAGAGAGTCAAACACAATCAAGAAAACTTTAGTTCGGTATTTAAAATAAAATTTTTAAAAATCCCTTTAACTATTTTTAAAATGTTATTAAAAGATTAATGGCTAGATTTTAAAAATCTAATCAATTTATCCCAATAAAAAAAATTGACCTGTCTTGTTCCCAACTTAATGCTTACATTCCCTGTGAATCAGTTTCCCCATTTTGGTTAAACATTAATAATCATTTGACTTAATAAAAAAGAAGTCTTCAGTATTATATTTTAGCTTTTAAAAATGTAACATTTTCAGCATCTAAACATTCACATTTATCCTGCTTTGGCAAATTTGATCCAAATATAAAGATTCAAAAAATTTATTTTGTGAAGATCCAACTGTTGGCCTCATTTCCTGTTCTAACCTTTTCTGTCTCGACTGGTGTTTGTACAGATATTTTGAAGTTTCTTTTTTTAGCATCTTGTCATTGCTCTCCATGTGCCTTAAAAATAATTCCTCCCAGTATGTTCACCCAAACTAAAAATTAAATACTTTGGCTTCTTTTGAAAGTCGACAAGAGTTGTGTGTATGTAGCTTCATATATACAATGTTTGATGAACCCAAATATCCTTATGTGATTTATTAACAGCATTTTCAAACCACAAGTAATTTCCTTGGTTTGCTTCTTTCTCTTGTCTGTTTTTTCTCTCCTGATAACAAGCTGGGGAAGACTAATTGCTTCCTTTCATGATGCTCTTCTTTGCTCAGTGCTGCAGAGATTAGTTCAAACAGCAAACATAAAACTTTTTTTTTTCATATTTCTTAGATTTTGCTGCTCTTCCCTGCATTCCTTTGCTTTAAGGATGTCTTTAGGCTTATACAGGTTGAATCTGAAAGCTTCTGGTATTTCCCTTCCTCTAACTCATTCTCTTCCTCCTTCCTCTCCCCCCCTCCCAAGTGCTCCAAAAGAGGGGGAAAGTGATTGATTGCTCTTTTTGTTCTGGATGCTTTCTTATTATACAGGTGCTATACAAAGAAAACCTGGGGACAGGAATTCCAATCCCCATCACTCCTGAGATGCAGAGAGTCAAACACAATCAAGAGAACCTTAGCTCGGTATTTTTGGAAAGAAAAGGGAAAAAAGATGCCACTTAATCTCGGAATTAGACTGATACTTAACATTTATTCTTCTTTTTAAACCCACTTCCCTTCCTTTGCTTCTAATGTATCTTACTTAGCAAAAGGACATACTTTCTCACTTCTGTAATACAGTTAACTTTGATTTTTTTACTTCATCTGATATTTTAAAAAAATTTTTTTAAATAAGAATAATGAATCTTTTAGTTTGTGTGGATAACAACAACATTGAGTTCTAACAATCTCATATCCCCATGTGATTGTTTAGGAGGCGCCATGCTCATAGAAATGAAAACAGTAACATGGGTAACTCTGACAGCCTTCCCCCAGCAGCTGCAGTACTCGCTGCCCTAGAGGGTGCGGAATGCCCATCCCAATAATGGCTTCCATTAAAGCAATGTGTGGCATCTTGTCAGCTTATAACTCCTGGCTCCTTGGACCACAATGTTATTTCATAACAAGAAAGTTGACCTCACCTTAAAACCTCACAGCAAATGAAATGTGACTTATGGTTGTTTTTCTGGATGCTTTCTTGTCGCACAGGTGTTATACAAAGAAAACATGGGCAAGGGAACCCCTTTACCTGTCACTCCAGAGATGGAGAGAGTCAAACACAATCAAGAAAATATTAGCTCGGTACTTTGGCAAGAAAAATAAACTACTTCTTTAATGACTTAAAAAACTACTATGATTTAAATAATACATATTAATCCAACTTTTTAAAGACAACTCAAATTTTGTGAATTTCTTTACCACATTTATCCTTCTTTCCTAAAGGGCTGCTCCTAGCCTTAACCCCATAATAACAAGATTGCTTTAATCCATAATTTAAAGTTCTAATATGAAGAGGTAACAGATTTTTCTATAAAACATCCTTTTGCTCATTTCTCCCCAAAACTTATTCTCTATCCATACCCTTAAGGTCTCTTTGTTTTACATACTGGTGAAAATTGGGATGGGGATGACTGGGGTGGTATAGCAGGTACAATGGGGCTCTTTCTTGTGATTTCCTTGTGATTTTGCGTTGGTGACTTCAGGTTCTAATTTATCCTTTCAGATTTGGACAAAGAGACCTTGAGAAAATTATCCCCTGATCTTCTCCTTCAAAGATAATAAGATAAATTATGATCCAGGAGTGTTTTTAAGTTCATTGTCAATTAAAAAGAAAAGTGTCACCAGAATGGCTTTGTTTTACCAATTTTAGATTTTTTTGTTGTTGTTCTTTTGTCTTATCATGTTCTTTAACTGCTAATTTCAGCAAACCAATTCCTGCAAGCTTTTGCTCTATGATATTAAATATATTTATAAGTTACCAGGGGATTGGGGTTTGTGGGACTTTAGCTTTCAGTAGTGAACACCCTTGTGGCCCTCAACATTTACAGTCTTTGGGTTTCTCCAGTACTGGAGCACAGTGCTTCTAAAATATCAGCATGCACTGCAGTCACCTGGAGGGTTTGTTAAACTGGATTGCTGGGTCTTGCCCCCAGTTTCTCATTCTGTAGGTCTAGTACGGGGCCAGAGAATTTGCATTCCTAACAAGTTCTCAGGTGATACTGACCCTGCTATCCAGGGACCCCACTTTGAGAACCACTACTTTAACAGAATTCTTCCTCTTGAATGCCATTTCCTAAATCTTCTGTTTCCAAGAATGACACTTGGGAGACATCAAGGTTAAGGATTTATTATGATGTGTTAGTATATTTCCTATTGATTTATCATGACGCAATTGCCAAAATCATTTTTCTTCACTGATAAGTTTGATGTTGTATTAAACTAAAGCAAGAGGCAGAGCACAGAGAATAGCAAGAAAAAACAGGTAGGCGAAACCCTCTGCTTTGTCAGAGGGCCTACAGTTGTACTGATACGTCTGTGAGACTTTAAGTGCTGCATAAAGGTCCAGTAACCTGCGGCTATGCTTGTTGTGATTCAAGCCCATGCCTGTAACTCCTGTTTAGATGATCTGTCAGGGGCTTGACATTCAAAGACTAGTGATAAAATGATGGTGGCCTCTCATCCCTTTTGGGAACACTGCAGCTCTCTCTTACAGTCTGCAAGGATTTCAGGACAGGGTCCTACTTTGGAAATGTGTCTTGCTGTAACTACACTCAACTTCCTTTGGAAACATACTGCTTTCTACCTAACATTATTGCCCAAATGATTTGGTACCCTGAGCCTTAGCAAAAGTTATCTGTTCTGTTTCCTCTTTTGGTAACTGTAATTCTTTTTTTTCTTTTTGGATCCACTGGACTCGCTAGGTTTTGTACAAAGAAAATGTGGGGAAAGGCACCCCAACCCCTGTCACTCCAGAGATGCAGAGAGTCAAACGCAATCAAGAAAACATTAGCTCGGTATTGTCTTGAGAAACCAAAGTGCTTTTAATTTTGCAAAGTAACCCGTGCAGTTTGGCCTGCTCCTAACCCATCCCAGGTTGAAAACAAATGCCAGTTATATTTAAATCTCCTCTAGATATCATGCTACATTTACCATTGCTGTTAACTATCTATTTTCATTTTGTTTATATTTTTTCTTGGAGGCTGGCCAGTAAGGGAATCCAAACTCTTGATTTTGGTATTATCAGCACCATGCTCTAACCAAGTGAGCTAACTGGTCAGCCCTCATTAAGTATTTTAAATGCTTTCTTTTTGAGAGCTGTTCTCACTAATAGTAATAGATTAAACATAGCTTCCCCTCTCCTCCCCCAATTGCATTATATCTAATAGTGAATATTACCTCCTTGTGACTTTTGGGTACCGCTTTGTACCTCGCAGGTGCTATACAAAGAGAACCTGGGGAAAGCAACCCCCACACCCGTTACTCCTGAGATGGAAAGAGTCAAACGCAATCAAGAAAACTTTAGCTCGGTATTTCAGAAAGGAAAAACAAATTGTCAAAATTTTAACAAGACTGGCAAACATGGTTATACCACTAATCTATCTTACACTGTTTCTAAAACTTTTCAGATTTCTCTTTGTTCATTTAAAAACAACAAACTAGTCCCATCGGCTCACACTGATTTTAGTTCTTTCTTAATCTTTTGCTTTCTACCATAACATTTTAATGGCTTTCTCTTCCTGAGGTGTTTCTTACAGTGTGATATAATTCACCCATAATACCAGCTACATGATTATTTTCATTCTTTTGGGGGTGGGGCAGTGGCTGGCTGGTAAGGGGATCTGAACCCTTGACTTTGGTGTTAGCAACACTGTGCTCTAACCAACTGAGTAAGCAGCCAGCCTGCATTAACTATTTTTTAAGCTTTCTTCTTGAGAGCTGTCCCCACTAATAGTAATAGATTAAACATAGCCCCCCTTCCTTTCCCCTAATTGCACTATATTTAATAGTGAATATTTCCTCTTTGTGACTTTTGGGTACCACTTTGTACCTCGCAGGTGCTATACAAAGAGAACCTGGGGAAAGCGACCCCCACACCCTTTACTCCTGAGATGGAAAGAGTCAAACGCAATCAAGAAAACTTTAGCTCGGTATTTCAGAAAGGAAAAACGAATTGTTAAAATTTTAACAAGACTGGAAAATATGGTTATACCACTAATTTATCTCACAATGTTTCCACAATTTTTTTGTATCTTATAAGATTTCTCCTTGTCCATTTAAAAGAAGTAACCCAATCCCACCAGCTCACACTGATTTTACTTCTTAATCTTTTGCTTTCTACCGTAGCATTTTAATTGTTTCTCTTCCTGAGGTGTTTCTTACAGTGTGATATGATTGAGCCATAGCACCAGCTACATGATGATTTTCATTCTTTTTCTTTTCTTTTCTTTTTTTGGTGGCTGGCTGGTAAGGGGATCCGAACCCTTGACTTTGGTGTTATCAACACTGAGCTCTATAACCAACTGAGCTAACCAGCCAGTTCTCACTAACTTTTTTTAAAGCCTTATTCATGAGAGCTGTTCTCACTAATAGTAACAGATTAAATACAGTGTTTTCCCTCTTCCAATTGCATCATATTTAATAGTGAATGTTGCCTCCTTGTGACTTTCGGGTACCACTTTGTACCTCGCAGGTGCTATACAAAGAGAACCTGGGGAAAGCGACCCCCACACCCTTTACTCCTGAGATGGAAAGAGTCAAACGCAATCAAGAAAACTTTAGCTCGGTATTTCAGAAAGGAAAAACAAATCGTTAAAATTTTAACAAGACTGGCAAACATGGTTATACCACTAATTTATCTTACATTGTTTCTAAAACTTTTGTGTATCTTTTAAGATTTCTCCTCATTCATTTAAAAGAAATAAACCAATCCCATCAGCTCACGCAGACTTTACTTCTTAATCTTTTGTTTTCTACCATAACATTTTAATGGCCCACTCTTCCTGAAGTGTTTCTTACAGTGTGATATAATTGATCCATAAACCAACTACATGATGATTTTCATTCTTTTTTTTTTTTTTTTTTCTTCTTGGTGGCTGGCTTTAAGAGGATCTGAACCCTTGACTTTGGTGTTATCAACACTAAGCTCTATAATCAACTGAGCTAACCAGCCAGCCCTCATTAACTATTTTAAAAGCTTTCTTTTTGAGAGCTGTTCTCACTAATAGTAATAGATTAAACATAGTGTCTCTCCCCCTACCCCCAATTGCATTATATTTAATAGTGAATGTTGCCTCCTTGTGACTTTTGGGTACCACTTTGTACCTCGCAGGTGCTATACAAAGAGAACCTGGGGAAAGCGACCCCCACACCCTTTACTCCTGAGATGGAAAGAGTCAAACGCAATCAAGAAAACTTTAGCTCGGTATTTCAGAAAGGAAAAACAAATCGTTAAAATTTTAACAAGGCTGGCAAACATGGTTATACTACTAATTTATCTCACAGTGTTTCCAAAATTTTTGTGTATCTTTTAAAATTTGTCATTGTACATTTAAAAACAACAAAACAATCCCACCAACTCACATTGATTTTAGTTCTTTCTTAATCTTTTGCTTTCTACCATAACATTTTAATGGCTTCCTCTTCCTGAGGTGTTTTTTATAGTGTGATATAATTAAGCCATAACACCAAGCTATGTGATGATTTTCAGAACTGGTTTTCTGCTCTTTGATGTCTGGCTGCTCTTTTGGCTCCCCTAGGTACTGTACAAAGAGAATATGAGAAAAGCAACTCCAACACCTGTTACTCCAGAGATGGAGAGAGCTAAGCGCAACCAAGAAAACATTAGCTCGGTATTTTCTAGGACTAAAAAGGAGTCATGCAACAACGTGGAAAATAACATGTTAACATCATAAAAATGTGCCTTTGTCATTCAACTGAAAAACACACTAAAATTTAAAAAGAGAGAAGTGTAACATCTTGGAACATAACAATTTAACACCATAAAAACATGCACTTTCTCATTCAACTTAAAATTTACACTAAACTTAACACAATTGTGCTTTTAAATTCCAAATGATCATACTAAAAGTAACAAGTTAATTGCACATGTTTTCTCTCCCCTTTTTCTTTACTCTGAGATAGTTTTACGTAACCAACAATAACAAATTGACTTTCTAACATTCCCAATCTTCTGCTCTCCCTTATTTTTAAGGTACCTTATGAAATGGGTTATACTCTGAAATGGATGCCTACTTTGGCCTTGATATTTTGGGTTTTTAGTGTGTGGAGGATTTTGATGTCTTTATTAGCATACTGGTTTATAAAATCTGGACATAGCCTAAGAAAAATCATCACTTGTTTTAAAAGATAGTTCTTTCAAATTCCCTTCAGTACCAAAGTTAGTGCCAAATGCTATTGAATATGCTGGTGCTGGTGGTACAATTCCTAGCAAATTGAAGAATGTACTTTCTTCTTTTTCTTTCCAAAATCATACTGTGCCCTTTCTCCTTTGAAACTGAAAATTTCATTTTCAAAGTCAAAACAAGTCCTTCCTTTTTTGCTGCAAGCCCCACCTGTCCTCATGCTACCCTGTTCCCTTGTTAGTCACTTAGTCACTTGGCTCGCCTGGTCCTTCCACAGACTCAATCTTCCCTCAGCAGCCCCTTTCACCTACAGAATGACAGCAGCATGTCCCATGCTCATTCATGGTCTCTCCGATCAGGTTCTTTATTCGGATAGCTTCCGGAAGCAAATACAAGGCAAAGCCGCTTATGTGTTGGACACCCCAGAGATGCGTCGGGTGAGGGAAACCCAACGGCACATCTCAACGGTGAGTCAGGAATTCTTTAGGATTGGTTGGAATCCTGTTGGAACGTGTGAAAGGGAAGTGGTCACACCTTATATGTCCATAAAGCAAATTCATGACATTTCAGGTGAAATATCACGAAGACTTCGAGAAACACAAGGGTTGCTTCACACCAGTGGTGACGGATCCTATTACTGAACGAGTAAAGAAGAACACACAGGACTTCAGTGACATTAACTACCGAGGTATTCAGAGGAAAGTGGTAGAAATGGAACAAAAACGGAATGACCAGGATCAGGAGACTATTACAGGTAATTGAGCCCTGGGGGTGGGGTGGGGTGGGTAATCAACTTTAAGGGGAGTAGAACACAAAAGTGACATTATCTACATCAAATCAAAGTATAAACGACCTCAATCTGTTTTCATTAAGTATGAAAGAAAGTCCCTATTATCTCACAGTTTGCAGAGCTGACATCTTTCTACGTGATCTTTGTTCTCCTCTGAGGAGAAGACATGACCAGAACCTAAGCTGAAAAAGTGATTCATACTCCTGTGACCATTTAAATTGATGTCTTGGTGTTCAAGTTATTGGAGTCCAGGAACACCTGTTCTGATCATTGGTCTCCCTTTCAGGTTTACGTGTCTGGCGTACCAATCCTGGTTCAGTTTTTGACTATGACCCTGCAGAAGACAACATTCAATCTCGCAGCTTACACATGATTAATGGTATGTTATGCTGCAAAAGGTGTATGACATAAATATGACCGTGTAGTGTGCTGGAGTCAGTGACTTTTAGGCTCTGAAGTTCCTTCCCTCCAGGGTTTTCAATTTTCTGAGTTGCCGATTTTGCATATAAACACCTCACTGACTAACATATTTTCTACACAAGTTCAAGTTAGGAAAAGATTCTGTTTCACCACCTCAGTGCAAGTCTCCTTCAGGCCCCAGTATTATTATTTCTATTTTTTTTTTTTTTGTCTCCTAAAGAAGAAAAAAGTAGTAAACCTTTCTATTGGAGAAATAATAACAATAAAATACATAGACAAAAGGAAAAACATGAATTTGACCTTTAGGAACTTTCTGAGCTCTCTTATGTCAAGGAAAATTATTCATTCAACAAAACAGGCTGTTCTGTTCATGATAAAAAGTAGAATAAAATGAGGGTACTTCAAAAAGTTCATGGAGGGCCGAGCCCGTGGCGCACTCGGGAGAGTGCGGCGCTGGGAGCGCGGCAACACTCCCGCCGCAGGTTCGGATCCTATATAGGAATGGCCGGTGCACTCACTGGCTGAGTGCCGGTCACGAAAAAGACAAAAAAAAAAAAAAAAAAAAAAAGTTCATGGAAAAATAGAATTAAAAGATAATGCGAAATTTTCCATGAAATTTTTGAAGTACCCTTGTATGTAGTGCCAACCCTCAAAGAATTTATGCTCTAGTCTAGTGGTAAAGGCAGAGGAGTAAATCCACAGTTACACCTTGACACATGTGATTGTAAAGGTCTGCCTACGGTATTGTGGGAATATAGAGAGAGTACCTAAATTAATTTGGAAGTTAGGAAGGTCTTTCTAGAGAAGTTGAAGATGGAATATAAATGTGAATATTACTATCTATTCATTTTGGTGAGCCAGGAAAATGGGCAGGGTGGAGGGAAGGAATAGTAGTTGACACTCTTGGATCTGAAACCTGGCTGTACCACTCGACTGTTACGTGACCTTGGCCATTTATTTAGGTTCTCATATATAAAATAGAGAAGACAACCCATAAAGCAGTAGAGTTGTGAGGGTATACTCCAGGGAAAATTACTTAAAACCATGCTTGGTAAAAAATAACATCTGAGATCGTATTACTGTTAGCCACTCCTACCACAGAAGTTTCAACTTGGCTACATCTCTCTTAATCACATCTCTCCCAGTCCAAGCTCAGCGCCGGGGCCGGGAGCAGTCGCGATCCGCCAGCGCGCTGAGCATCAGTGGGGGCGAGGAGAAGTCTGAGCATTCAGAAGCTGCCGACCACCACCTCTCCACCTACAGTGACGGGGGTGTCTTCTCTGCGACCTCACCAGGTACAAGCTGTGGCATTGACTTTGACAGTCATGGCTGGCCAGCTCATGGATGGTTACTGTAAGAGATGTTTTGAGTAAAAATCAATAAATAAATCTTGATTCCTCTAATGAGAAAAAACTAGAATTAGTGGAGGGTTACATGAAGTTAGATGTTTCATTTTCTTTAATTTTATTAGATCCTCCCTTCTTGGAAATCATTCTTTTTAAGTTGGGGAAAAACACAACACAGCTCAGCTGCTAAAAACAGATTAAATGATGTGTAGCTATGTTTTCTCCTTATAAACTATTTTTTTTTCCTTTTCAGCTTACAAACATGCAAAAACCATAGTGCTTCCACAACAACGATCATCTTCAGTTGCCACCCAACAGACAACGGTATCTTCTATCCCTTCTCATCCATCTACTGCTGGAGTAAGTAAATAATAAAGAACTTACTCAAATCATTCTATTTTTTCATATGTGCAAAAACGATTATAGGTATTTTCATCTTTTTTTTTTTCAACCAAACCTTATATTATATATAATGCTCTTTTACTACATGTCAGTAATATCAGAAAACCAAATCTGAATTAATGAAAAAGCATTATGCAATGATTAAACAAAGAAACAAACAAACAACTAGAGCAAAGCATCAGTTTTGGCTCACTGACTTCACCCACTATCTTAAACTAAACATTCGGTACTTGGGATTATTCTTTAAGAATACATAATATACATATGCATATGACATATCTTAGATCTCCTCTATTAATATATATATATTAATAAATATTAAACTATATATTAAATAATGTTCACAATTCATCGGGCTACTTTAAAACTCTTAATTTAGGACTGGCCAGTTAGCTCAGTTGGTTGGAGAGTGGTGTTATAACACCAAGGGCAAGGGTTCAGATCCCCATACTAGCCAGCTGTAAAAAATAAAACTCTTAGTTTAAAATTCTGACCCCATTCATAATGTCACAAAAACATAAAGCTTTATGACTGAAATGAACAATATTTGTATTAAGACAACTATCCTTACCAAGGACATAAAAGAAGATCTAAATAACTATTGAGATATTATATTTCAGGAAGGGAATATTGTAACTTTGTCATTTCTCCTGAAATAAATCAATAAATTTGACAGTTCCAATCAAAATCCCAAAAGCATATTTTATTTTATTTTTTTAAAAAGATGACCGGTAAGCGGATCTTAACCCTTGACTTGGCGTTGTCAGCACCACGCTCTCCCAAGTGAGCTAACCAGCCATCCCTATATAGGGATCCGAACCCGTGGCCTGGTGTTATCAGCACCACACTCTCCCAAGTGAGCCACGGGCCAGCCCTCTCAATAGCATATTTTAAAAATGTGTATGATAATTCTAAAATTTATTTGAAGGAGTAAAGATGCAATAATAAACAAGCAAATTTTGAAAATGATGAAAGAAAAAACCATAAAAGAGCGAAACACACTACAAGATTATTATAATTAAATAGGGATTTGGTATGGTAATAGACAGAAAAATAAATGAAGTTCAGAAATGGACCCTAAAAGAATTACAGATCAGCAGGAAAGGGATGAGTTATTTAATTATTTGATCTTGGGATAACTAGTTATATATTTAGTAATAATAATAATAATAAAATTAGATACCCACCTCAAAGTCTACTTAAATTGTAGCTGTACCAAAGATTGAAATGTAAGAACCAAAATTTTAAAAGTATTGCAGAAAAATAGAGACTACTTTTATAATATTGTGGAAAGACTTCCTAAGCAAGTTCCAAGACCCAAAAGTGTAAAGGAAAAAAGACTGACCGATTTGACTATAGGATTTTAAATATTTCTATAACAAAAAGAAACATGTCAGACTGGGAGCAAATATTTACAGCATACATAACATAAACATTAGTATCTAAAAAGCATAAAGTATCTAAAATTCAATGACAAATTATTCCCCTCCCCTCAAAATAAGAAAGACCTGGAAGAGTATGAATAGACAATTTATGGAAAAAATAAAAATGTCCAACAAAAAGAGTGCTCACCATGACTAGTAACCAAGACTATGCAAGTGAAAACAATAGTAAAATATCATATTCAAACATTAGAGTATCAAATGCTTTTAAAAATTTTAAACACATTTCGACCTAACACTTCCAATTTAAAGCTCTTTCTTCAGAGATTATTTGCCCAAAGATAAACACTAGGATTGTAGTGTTAGAAAACAGTGACAACTAAGTGTCCATAAAAATGGAAATGCTAAATTATTTGTGCTATTAACAAAATGTGGAATTCTCTCCAGTGGTCAAAAAGAGTAAGATCTATATTTATATGGAAAGACTTCTATGCTATATTAAATGAAAATAATAAGCCAGAGTATTACAGTTTTTTCCCACTTATTCAGGGGAAAGGAGAAATCTATTTGTGAATATGACTATCTGTGTGTATGTTTCAGAATGCAAAATATATAGAGAGAGAGATTACATCCCAAATTACTAACCAGTGGCTGCTCCTAGAAAGAAACTTTGGGTATTTTCACGTATTATTTATACCTCCAAAGTGTTAAAGTTTTTTAAAGAACTTTGTGTTGAATAGCCTCTCAGAACTTTTACTACTGGTATGCTCCAAAATTGCCAAAGTGAGAGATGACATGCAATATTGCTAGGGTTTTTAAAATTCTTCTCTAGAGTTGACTCCCTGAAAAAATAAATAAATAAAATTCTTCTCCAAAACAGAAGATTAACCTCCCCAAAAGGGAGAGAAAGGCCACAGTCACATATAAAATTAGCACATTCTCTTTTTTCTCTTTGGGTATACACACACACAGTTTTGTGGATATACAATTAACATAGTATTAAGTTCATAATTTAAAGTATACAACTCAATGATTTTTAGTTCATTTAAAAAGTTGTTCAATCATTACCATAATCTAATTTTAGGATATTTTCATTACCATAAAAGAAAAAAAAAAAGAACAAACCTTGTACCTGTTAGCATTCACTGTCCATCCCCATCCTCTCTCTTCCAGCTCCATCCAATCCTAGGCATCCACTGATGCACTTTTTTTTTTCTTTTGGCTGCTAGTGGGTATGGGGATCTGAACCCTCAACCTTGGTGTTATCAGCACTGTGTTCTGATCAAGTGAACTAACTGGCCAGCCCCCACTGATCTATCTGTACAGATTTGCCTATTTGGAACATTTCATATAAGTGAAATCACATAATATGTGGACTTTAGTGCATGCCTTCTTTCACTTAACATTTTGAGGTTTATCCATGTTGTATCATATATCAGTACTTCATTCTTTTTACTACCAAATAATAGTTCATTGTATGGATGTACCACATTTTGTTTATTCATTCATTGGTTGGTGAGCATTTGGGTTGTTCCCACTTTTGGGATATTATGAATAACACTGTTATAAACATGCATATACAAATTAGTGTGCAGACATATATTTTCATTCCTTTCGGGTGTATACCTAGTGGAGGAACTGCTGGGTCATATGGTAATTCCATATTTAACACGTGATAACTGCCAAACTGTTTTCCAAAGTGGCTACATCATTTACATTTCCACCAGTAGTTCATAAGGGTTCCAATTTCTCCACATCCTAATACCTGCTATATGTCTTTTTGATTATCATCATTCTAGTGTGTGTGAAGTGGTGTCTCATTGTGGTTTTGATTTGCATTTCCCTAATGACTGAGACGTTGAGCATCTTCTGTGCTTATTGACTGGCTATTTGTCCGTCTTTGGAGAAATGCCTATTTCATATCCTTTGTCTTTTTATGTGTGTGTTGAGTTGTAGGAGTTCTTTATATGTATCCTGGACGTTAATCTCTTTATCAGATACATGATTTGCAATTTTTTTTTTTTTTTTTTTTTACTTTCTTGGTGGTGGTTGCACATATTTAAGTTGGAATATGTGAAATAAGTCATGAGAGAACTCATGATTGTTTGGGTTTGTTATTGCAAATCCAATAAATAAAATTTTTCCTTTTTTCCATCTCCTTAAATAGAAAATCTTCCGTGCCATGTATGACTACATGGCTGCTGATGCAGATGAGGTGTCCTTCAAAGATGGAGATGCTATTGTAAATGTTCAAGCTATTGATGAAGGTTGGATGTACGGTACTGTGCAGAGGACTGGCAGGACTGGCATGCTCCCAGCCAACTACGTTGAAGCTATTTAGGCACTTCAAAGCATCACAACTGTATGCACGACCTACAAATCCTGCAGTCAATATTTCAGTTTAGACTCTCCACTATTATTCAAGTTCTCAAGCTGCCTAACGGTTTTTCTGTGTCTATATGATTTATGGTAGTACTGCCCCTTGTTTCTATATGAACCCAAATAATTCTCCAGTAAAACAAATGTTGGTATCACTAATCTGTCCAGTTACTGAACTAGATTTACATTTTCATTATTTTCTGAACTTGCACATAAAACTTGAGACACTAAGCCTATAAGTTCTCTATTTTAAAAACTGCCACTATCAAATTTTCCTTTGGATTTAAAACAATTTCAATATTAGGATAGACATTTTAAAAGCTTCTCTAATGTTATATTATTGCTGTATCAACCCAGAGTCTTTCTCCATAAAAAATATTTAACATTATTTCTTTTCTAAAACAGGGATTCTGAACATGCCAAACACATTAAAGGAAAAATGGCAGAGATATTCATCTTTTCCTTACTTACTGAATGCTAATGCTTGTATTTCTAATCCAGATATGAAGTTATAAAGCTGATAGTCAATATAAACTGGTGATAATTGGTAGCTAATAAAATTGATAATTCTGCAACAAATGCATTGATGGAATGAGCATTCTTTATTTTTTATGGCTTTAAGATCTACCAATAAAAAATTAAATAAAGCAAACTCCTCACACTAGACTTGACTACAAAAACTATCTACATTAAAAAAAAATTGTGCTGTTAAAAATGCACAAGAGTAGACATTCTCAAAACTCTTATCCATACTTGTGTTCAGCAAGCTTCCCTTAATTTTAGAAACAGCCCTCGGGGAAAAAAGAAAAAAGGAAAAAAAAAAAAGAAAAGAAAAGGCAGGCCTGTTAGCCCAGTTGGTTAGAGTGTGGAGTTATAACATCAGAGTCAAGGGTTTGGGTACCTGTACTAGCCAGCCACCAAAAAAATTTTAAAAATAAAAACATAAACAGCCCTGGATCCAATCCTAGTCTCAGGAGATCTTTCCCATTTGTATCCAGTGGGGCAGTATGTGGAAAAGGTGGCTAAAGGGGTAAAGGTGGAGAGACAACCAGTAATGGCATCATGCTTAAGTTCACAGACCACCCTTCCTAAAAAAGCAAAGATCTGTCCCTGTAACCTCAGAGCTGTAGCAATGTTGTGGTCTCAATTTTCTTAAAAGTGTGTCTCTGAGAATAACAGGGAGTGCTCTAGCAAAGAGAGTGCACATACTTGCAAAATGATCAGGGAGTACATCTGTATGCCAGGCTAAATGCTAGATGCTGAAGTTCAGATGATGAACATACAGTTCCAAGAAAAGACAGACCACTGTTTACATAAAAAACCATTTACCTAACAAGTTAGAAGTGAAAAGGAATGAACCTGAGTGTTGTAGGAAACTGCCAGTTGGTGATGGGCCGGTGTCCCAACACATTATGGAGTCATTGCTGTCGCCTCTGTGGGGCTGCTCTTCTGCCTGCCCCAAGTCTACAATCCCCAGGGCCTGACGATCCTGTCCATGTAGAGGAAGGATTCCTGAAGTCTTAGAGAAAAGCTTTTGTGCCCTCTGGTGGGACTTACCCCCTCATATTCATCATTTTAATTTATACAGTGACCACCTTGGAAGCAAATGCCTCTTGTATTATTCTGTATGTAGTCCATACCTGAGTGTTGTAAATGAGTTCTTTGCATAAATGAAACAAGTCTGTTTTGATCTTCAAAAACAGAACAAAATAGACCATTCCTAAGCATCCCAGTGGTGAGAGAGATTACCACGCTCCCACTTCCAAATCTTCAATCTTCGCTTAAACTGGGTGAAAATCCAAATTAAGCTGGGCAACAATCCCATCATGCGGCTCCCCCCGCCCCTCCGCCCAAATGTTGTGAACACCTAAAAAATATGCTTTCTCAGTTACAATGGACTGGTTTAGCTTTAAATTCCCTATTTACTTAATAGGCCTGCCAAAATACACTTTGCAGTTGCAATTACAAGGAAAACACAAATTTTAATTCTAGACTTTTTCTAAAGCTTGAAGTGTTCAACATATATACACATCATCTTCCATCTTCCTGTCTATATCCACCACCCAGCCTTAAAAATTATCAACTCCTGGTTAATCTTGTTTCCTCTCCACCCCACCAATCAATGCCCTCCTTCCATTACCTTAAGTGAATCCTGTTAGTCATATTTTAGTGTGTATCTCAAAAAGGACTCTTAATTAACACACCTTAACAACTGGCAATCTATGTTAGTCTTCAAATCTTCCTGTTTTCTTCCAGCCATCAATGATACTGGGAAAGTCCTCTGTACGTAATCTCTACTATCAGACTCAGGACTACAAGGCTACAAAGGCCTCAGTGACCATCAAAAGGGAGCAATTACATCCGTATATTACACCTGAGCCAAAACTCACTCCTAAATGTTATGGGTTCTATCATGTCCCCCAAAACTCTTATTTAAGTCCTAAGCCCCCAGTGCCTCTTCTGAATGTGACCTTATTTTGAAACAAGGTTGTTGCAGATATTGGCCAAGATGAGGTCATTAGGGTGTGCCCTAATCCAATAGACTTGGTGTCCTTATTAAAGGGTAACTTTGGACAAACACACATGTACATGAGGAGAAAGCTATGTGAAAAAGTGGAGATTAGGGTGATGCTTCTATATGCCAGAAATGTCAAAAACTGCCAGCAAATCACCAGAAAGCTAGGGGAGAAGCATGGAACAGATTCTTCCTCACTGACCTTAGGTGCCAATGCTGCTGACTTTTAGCATCGAGAGCAATGAATGAATTTGTTGTCACTCAGTTTGCAGCACTTGGTTGCAGCAGCCCTAGTAAACAAACACAGTCCCGTTCAACATTACTGATTATCTAAAACTATGGATTTAGAAGACTGTGGAACCCATAAAACTGAGTAAGTCAGAGAACTCTATGGTTATAAAGCAGATCATATGGGAGTAGGGCAAAGAATATGAATGTTCATGCATTGGTGGTGAAGGAAAACAAAGTTCACTTTATGTTGGTATTTGGATAACGCTATTCTTACTTCATGTCTCATTAAAACAAACGACAAAATAGAACAAACAAAAGCAATTATCAGAATTTAGTTTTTATAGTTTTATTTCAGGTAAAAGTGCATTTCTTAAAAAATGTTTCAATAAAAGTCAACTCCATGATTCATGAAAGGTTTTATTTTGGATCAATGTAAGATTCTCCCTCCCTCAACAAAGTCATAATGAACCAGAAATGCTAACCTTTTCAGTGTAGGTCTGCTGCTTTAAACATTGTATAAAACATTACACAATCAAAACTGAGAGCAGCCCTACTTCCTATCTGCCAGCGCAATTAACTGAGAAACGAACAGGTACATCTGTTAAGTTTTTGACATAAATCATTTGAAAGATTTATCAAATATAAATACTTTGTGAGTGTAAAACTAAACTAAGCTGTCTTAAGAGGTTACCAAGTGATGGGGACAAAAATATCACAGGGTTAATAAATGACTGATTTGGTTCCTATCAGTCTTTTTCTAAGTACCTATCAGTCAGGTCTATCCAAAGGAGGTAGTGTTAAGATACAATGAAAGCAATAAGTAACTAACCAATAAGGAAAGCAAACCCCTATGCCCCAATTTACTTCACAGGTGTGATTTAACCTATTAGTGCCAGATGCCTTTCGTGCAGACCATTAAGGTCCCTTGATATCATGGCTAACACATAATTACAGTTTAAGTAGAAGAAAAAATGTGTACTTAAATAGTACTAGTATCTCTTAATACGTGTATCTGAGCAATAGCAAAAGACAAATGAAATCAGGGCAACCCATTTTATAAAAAATCTAAATAGGGTTAACAGAAATTAAGGAATCAAGACTCCATTCTGTCAGCGAGAAGCAAATAACCAAATTGACTACACGCCAGGTATGAACAAAACTATCCTCTGTAACAAGAATCGACACTCTGGAAAAGGCCAGAAAGTACGTATTTCAGGCGTTGCAGGTAATCCAGTCTCTGTCAGACTACTCAACTCAGCCACTATAGCAGGAAAGCAGCCAAAGACAATACTAGTTAACTGAGCATGGCTGTGTTCCAGTAACACTTTCTTTCTGGATACTGAAACTTTAATTTTATATATGTGTCACAAAATAAAATGTAAAAACTAGTCAGCTTATGAGTACAAAACAACGGGTGTCAGGCTACAATTTGCAGATTCCCTGCTATATAGAAATTTACTAGTTAAGACTGCCATCCTTCAATTTCTATACTCAAAAAACTGATTCTGCTTCTAATTCCATTTTCTTTTAGAAAACTCTCATTCTATAAAAATAAATTGTTTAAACACGTTAACTATTCAATTATGTATCAAAAGTTATTACACTATATTCCATTTTCAGTCCCATAACAATATTTTGGAGGTAGACTTCCTGGTTATACATTGTTTATCCATTTAAGAAACAAACAAAAAAAATGTCTTCTGAAAATTATTTGCTTACTATGTTGGGGGGACAAATTAATAATGTGTATTAAATAATCACTTGAAATTTGTGCACACCAATTATAGTACTGTGTTATATATAGACTAGCTCTCAAGGACCACTGGCTGCAAGCTATAGTATACAGGACTGCTTGTCCCTATACTAAATGAACTAATTGCATTATTATTATATCATTATTAAAATTTCAGCTCTATCTGCCTGTTTTCATTTTATCACTTCTCAGTGCATCAATTTCTATCAGCATATAATCTTAATGTCTAGTAAGGTTTTATCCACAATTACAAATCAGTACACTGTGGCCAAAAATAATTTTCCCTCTGCTACAAGCAGAATACAAAGTTGCAAAGACTTTTTTCTGCCCTGTGACATCAAAAACCGAAAATATTGGGGCCGGCCCATGGCTCACTCGGGAGAGTGTGGTGCTGATAACACCAAGGCCATGGGTTCGGATCCCATATAGGGATGGCTGGTTAGCTCACTGGGTGAGCTTGGTGCTGACAACACCAAGTCAAGGGTTAAGATCCCCTTACTGGTCATCTTTAAAAACAAAAAAAAATCCGAAAATATTACCTTCAGTTTTATAGTCTCAGATAAGAGGGGTTATCTTTCATTCTAAAGGTATTTTTCAGGGGAGAAAGCATTTACAGCTGAGCATGTCATGTTTGATTTTAACTGTTCTTTGGAGAGAGAAAGGAGTAGTATATAAAGAAAAAATGGTTAAGAACACTTGGTAAAGTTTAACATTGTATTAAACTGAGTAAACTCACAATTCTGTTAGACTACTATACCACAAATATCTACCGATCTCCAAACTGGAATGACTCAGATTTTAATGGATACTTTCAAAAGCAATATAAAAAGCATGGCACATAACAGACATATTCTTAACTGGGCCATCTGAAACCATGAAACTCAATTTATTTTACAGATCAAGCAATCAATAAATTTTGAAAAACCAATTTAAAAACCCATTACTTAACTGTTGGCTACATTTTCTTTAGTGCTTTGAACGAAGGCAGTTCCCACAAACAGTATTTAAATATGTGAGGGAATTCTAAGACCTTAACAGAATCCCAAGAAAAACTCACTTTTAGAGAATCAAATTATTCAACTGTACCACTTTAATTTTCAACCATGTAACATAACAGTACATTAAGTCACCAGAGGTCTTCAATAAATTGACAGGCCATACCTATCAGATATGACTTCATCATTATGGCATTACTAACTTCACTGCCAAATTAATCTTAAGAGGACTGTCTGTTTTCCATGTTTATTAATAATGAAGACCCATAATAGAACAAAAGATATTTAGAGACTATTTTTAAAATTTGAAAATCTACTTTTATATTAACGAGAGCATAATCCACACTCATGAGAAAATACTGTCTAATCTGCTTTATTAATAAGGTTCTTTATAACATGAAATCCTTAAGCTAAGTCTACTTATTTTTTTAAAAAATGTCTTCCATATTTTAAAAAGGCTCCAAGAGGCAAAATTCTATGCTTAACTTTTAAAAAATTTTTTGAGCTGTTAGTTTGAAGAGTTCAAGACCAGTCTGCAACCCATTCATAAACCTGAAAAAGTTGTAAAAGTCTAGCTTATCTTTTGTGGCAATAATTTTAAGTATTAAATCTGCTTCAGTTATCTAATTCACAGCCTGAAGCCTCTTAGTGCTATCTACGGGTGCAGTCCATAGACATCAGCATCTGTATGGATCACCTAGTAGTTTGTCAGAAATGCAGACTCTCAGTTTCCATGCAGACCTCCTTGAATCAAATCTGCATTTTTACGTGCACATTCAAATTTGAGAAGCACTGTGTTGAAAAATCAAAGCTTCACTAATGTTTGTGTACCAAGTATTAAGACCTTTCTAATGGCTTAGGAATAAAATAGACATGGGTGGTGGTAATGAGTGAACAAAATCTCCTCCCCCCTACTCAAATCTTAGCCAACAATCACTATTTTATAGTCTCCTAACCTAGCTGACAAATTACCTCCCTGAAAACCAATTATGAAGAATATGAGATAAAACCTAGGCTTTTCTCTCTAAATTAAAGTCAAAGTCAAAGCTGTAAGGAATGGCATTAAGAGAAAATATTAAGTCATTTATACTTTCTCTAAAATTTCAACTAAGTCAGCATTTTAAATAGCACTTATTTTTAATTATTCTCATTTCTTTACCTTAAAAAACACAACTGTACTTACATATTCACACCCCCACCCATTTCTCCCAATTTTGTTTCTTTCCCTCCCACTCACTGACATTTATCTAATTCTTAAATATGTAACAGAACCCCTATCTTCAAGCTATAGAAAAAAAAGAATCCAGGGACACTATCAGAAACCATCACACTTTTAACATTCAGATCTAAATATTATTTTTGACTGCATTATTTAACCTGACTCCTCCTATACTGTTTGGAATTAGAGTAAAGCTCTTTATCATTCAACAATGGCTAACAAGATCAAATGGCAGAGCATCTTTAATAACAGGCTCACTGAAATACTGAAAATTTAAATTCACTATGAAATCCAAAATAGATTTCATAGATATGAAAATTACACTCCATTCCTGCATGCCACTATATCTTTTCAAAAATGCATAAAATAAACCACATTTGAGTGTTCTTATTAATATTTGTCATTTGTTTTATTAAACATTAGAAAAGATTTGAAAAAATGGACTCCATTTTAGTAGTGAAACAATACAGTGGAACTGATTAAGGAATATGAAAAGCTTGCTGCTATTCAGCAATCATTCGAGAAAAAAACATGCAGAAAATTTTAAGGCAACAATATAGAAAATAATTGTTTATAGTCATAGCAATGATGAAGATTTAGCAAGCTGGTTTTTGCCCCCTAAATAATATTTTTAAATAAAACCTTGTTAACTACAATGTTTTTAAAACTAATACCTGTGTTTGTATCAAATTGTGATTTAAGTAAATCACTTAAATTTTGGTCACATCTTGTACTATGAGGTTCAGCTTCTCAAGAACTTCATTCAACCAGCAAAGTTTAGTTCACACAATGTTAAGGCATATAATCATGAAATGAGCTAATTTAGACTCTGAACTATGTTAAAGTATCCCGCTTCCCCTCCCCCAAACACACACACACACACACACACACACCCCTTTTTACTCACACCCGGTTAACTAAAAACTCACGTGCCTCTTTACCATTAAATATAATTTGGGAAATGACTGACAATGTAAACCACAATTATAGTTG
The DNA here is from genome assembly GCF_027409185.1 of Cynocephalus volans. Taxonomy (NCBI): domain Eukaryota; kingdom Metazoa; phylum Chordata; class Mammalia; order Dermoptera; family Cynocephalidae; genus Cynocephalus; species Cynocephalus volans. Next base: position 221,227,650 of record NC_084460.1, on the reverse strand, counting down.
TTTTTAAAAATTAGTATTTTTCATTAGTTATTTCTTCAAGCTACAACCTTAGTTCAATGATACCAGAATTCTTTATAAAACCATCCTTGGTATATGAATATCGTACTTAGACACAAAAACATATGTAATGATGATGGATTTATAATTATGACACAAAAAGACACCAACTTGCAGAGGAGCTTGCTGGAGGGCCCCTGTTGAATATGGGAAAGCTAGCCAGACATTAAAAACTTCTACAACTTGCAATATAAATGTGTGGCCTTCCAAGTAGGGGTTAGGTTCTGAATAAAGTGTGGAAATTAAGATCATCCAACTCATTCTATTCAGGGAATGAGTGAGATATATTCTCAGTTAAAAAGATGAAACAAATATGGGAGGTGAGATACTAACACTAGTGGTAAAATTTACAAATATAATTACAAACACCCTATTTTTTAAAACTAGGCAAAACATACATATATAAAAAAGAGCAGTTTCAAATTTCTTCCAAGTTAGCTTTTAGATATAAATTTTTTTAAAAAGCAGATAAACTCTAGCTTTCTTATAGTCCAACTTGAATGAAAATATTCAAATTAACTCCATTAAGAAAAAACGTAATGAGGCACACTTTCTAGTGGCTGATACCCTCTTCTAAACCAAAAGAAAAAAGAGGTAAGGATATGAATAGCAAAGTTGTTGTGTAACGTTTTCTCATTTCTATAAATTTACTCATTCTGGATACTTTTAGAAAATACACTCATGTTTTAACTAAAACTATTAACTAAATACAAAACTATTTGTTGTTTTATTTGTAGATACAGAATCCTACAAATACCTGCAGCAAGCCCATGAAGCATTTCTATTGTCCATACTGGTATCTCAGTATTTAATATATACAAAATAAGTTTCTATTAAACAAACCCAAGGTATTCACAAGAAGCTGCAAAAAATTTCATGCAATTAACGAAGACTGAAATTTATAAATTAAGAACGTCATCTATACATAATATACAGTCATGCACTTAAAAATGAATACTATGTCTCAACAGTACATTTTCACAGGCAGACACTGCTGCACAAATATTTGCTAATGCAAATGAACAGAATCTTAGTATATTCTGCATTAATATTTTAACCCCCAAAGTTGAAACTTTTGGTATTGTTTTCGAAAGTTGTCCAAAGTTAACATCTGCAAGAAGTTTCAATTCTTTCACATCTCATTTAAGATGTTTTGCCCAGAATAAACTTCCTAAACCCCAGGCACAACAAATATGAATTGAAAACAAAAACCAAAAAAACAAGTATAAACACCTTTATCAGTTCAGCAAAAATTCAAATAAAAATTTTCAATTTTACTGAAAGTACATGTTTGATCAGAATACAAGAGTGTAAGAAAGTGTAAAATAAAAATGTATGTTTCTGTTTCTAGTTTTTGCTTTCACATCTCAGTAAAATTAATTATATTTCTTGAAAAACTATGCATAGCAGCCAAGAAAATATAAGTGGGGAAAAAAAATCTTACATAATGAACTTACAAAATTGAACTTACACAATAATTATCCTTCTGGGTTGGAAATGTTACCAACTTTGTAAACAGTCTTTTCTTTGAAATTGTGCTATATTTCAGAACTTGTTTATCAAGAAATCCAGTGATGTTTAAAAAAATCTTCAGTTTTCTCTTAAAATACTAAACAGAATTTTCATGGGCTGATGACTTCCAACGAGATTGTAGATTTTTTATGATACAGTTTGTCATACTACCAAGTTTCTCATGCATTTCAAATAGCTGGCTTCCTGAATAATTATGGAGATCTTCTGAATCCATTTGAAGAGCAAGAGCACTAATCTGTGCCACAAGATTTTTAGATGATGGAATTTCTAAACCAATAGGATCAATCAAATCTAGAAAAAAAAGTACAATTAAATCTATACCAGATACAAATTTTTTATATCTCCTTTTAAGTTAATAAAAAGTTTAAGTGCCCAGGTTTCAAAATTAAAGAGCAGGCTGAATGCCCCTGACTCTTCATGGGAACAAGAAAATCTACCAGTTTATTATTCTATGCTACTAAAGAAATGGTGAGACTACTTCATTTTGTTTACATAACTGGAAGAGAAGGCACAGTTTATATCTTTATTTGAGACCTTGATGGACCAGAAGTTGATGATTAGAGAATAACAATTAGATATGGAAATCAAATAAGTTATTTTTTTCATGCACTTGGCATCAAGCACACACACAAAAAGCTTGGTCAAATTAAATAAAAACTAAAATCCTAACAAAATATTTTTTCAAGAAAGTCAGCTGATCTTCTAAATAAAATTGTCCCAAGTTGCTAAAATATACCTGAGGCAAGTCTTTCTTCATCAGGAGAGAGAGATTTATTTTCTATTCCATTTATTGTTTTTTCAGAAATATCAAAAACTGGAATCTCTTCTAGTCCACGAGACTTCACCTAGATTATACATTCAGCGCAGTTAAAAATCCAACAAACTGAAATTTACTTTTAATAGGAACAATAGTACAAACACTGGAAAAGAACATTTTGTGTGGATCATATGTTCCACAGCTCATCACAATTAACTTAGCTAATATTGCTAAGAAACTATGTTCTATTAACTACACACAAAAAATAGCATGATATTGTAAATTCCTAACCCTTATGGACAGGGCTAGGAATTTGCAATATTTCATAATGTATTACTCAAGAAATGTAACCACAGTAGCTAAGAAAATTACATTATGCTTTCCATGTTCAGGAATACGGGAAAAGAAAATCTACAACAGTGATTTCAAAGCTTAAATAATATATGGATTTCCTTTTAAAAAGAATACAATTTTCATAGTTGTTCCCAGGGCCTATGAATCACTGATTGAGAGAATACCACTTTTAGAAAGCTGGAGTTGCCATATGACTCAGCAATTCCACACCTAGGTATATACACAATACATCCACAAAAAAACCTGTATGTTTAATGTTCACAGCAGTATTACTCTTAACAAGAAAAGGTGAAGACAATTCAAGTGTCCACCAACTGAGGAGTGGACAAAGCAAACGTGGTACTATCCACACAATGTAAAATTATTCACCCTTAAAAAGGAAGGAAATTCTGATACATGCCAATATAGATAAACCTTGAAAACATTATGCTAAGTGAAAGAAACCAGTTACAAAAGACCACAGATTGTATGATCCCACTTTTATGAAATGCCCAAAATAGGCAAATCTATAGAGGAAAAGTAAATCAGTGGTTGCCTAAAGCTGGGGGGTGGAAATGAGGAGTAAAAGCTAATAGGGTCAGGGTTTCTTCATGGGGTAATGAAAAATGTTCCAAAATTAGATCATGGGGATGACAGTATAACTCTGTAAATACATTAAAAATTATTTAATTGTATACTTTGGGCGGGTAAATTTTATAATATGTGAATTGTTATCTTAAATAGAGCAGGAATCTTCAGTAGCTGACAAACCCCAGTTTGAGAAATCCTAATGCACAACACTGCTTTTCACCCTTAACATGCTCTATTTTTCATTTACTCACTATTCCTAAAAATGTCAATGGGTAGAGGGTCCCGAATGGGTTTTAGGAGAGTCTGTGAATCCTTCTGACATTATATACAAAATTTTATGTATATTTTTATGAGGAGAAGAATCTTGAAAAATGTCCATGACCTAAAATGCATATATGCAACAAGAAAAATAAGTCACAAATGTGCTAGACATCAAAATCAAAATTCTGTGACTTACAAATTTGCAAGGTTTTTGCAGATGTTTAAATCTCAACATCTAGGTTTTAGGAACAACAGCCACAAAATCAAATCACCAGTTGGTGGAAATAAAAGAGAGAAAGGTTTAGAAAAAAATTCAAAGAATAGAAGATAATTTAAAAACAAACCTAGTGCATTACATAAAAACAGTGCACAGTTATAACATGATCTTTTAAATTACTCTTGACTAGGGGGAGAAGGCACCATAAAATGGGCTTTTAATCAAAATAGTTTAAAATTTTTCTGTAGCTGTATTGCTACATCATTTATTACTACACGATTTATATCTAACATCTAAGTTTTTACCTGCTGCTCATGATATATTCGGAGAGCCTTCTTTACATTGGACACTTTTGGAGAACGGATAGGAAGAGTTTTTATTTCAGATGCTGTAAGAGTACTCAAATCACCAATTGTTTTTATATTCTTGGCTCTAATGAGTTGTCCCAGGCCTCTTGCCCTGAACAGAAGAGAAAGAAGAACATAATTACACAGTTGCACTTATTTGCTATTTGAGAAGGCTTATCCAGTTGAATTTCCTCATTTAAGCTCAATAACAGTTTATTTATACAGGCCCATCTAGCCCACAGTGAGGACAGGCATATGCATATTTAATTTAAAATAAAATTTTAATCTGATGTGTATGTCTGGCTTAAACAATAGCACTGGAAACAAAATAAGCCTGGTGTGTGCTTCGTGCTTTACACACACATGGCTCTCTTTAACAGAGATGATTCTTAGATTACCTTAAGCACATGCAACTGCTGTCTAATTGTTGCATTACATACACAGGTACAATAGAAAGACAAAACTTGTTATGCTACCACGCCCAGCTTAATCTGTAGCTCAGGCTCCTCTTCTGGTTCTTTTTACCTCTCCTAACCTATACCCCCTTTAATGTTCCTTTTCCCCAGCTTCTTTAATCAGAAATGGACTCAGTATATGTCAGATACACATCACTGAATTATTAAATTCCTTGGAGAAGGTTAAGAACACTTCATCTCCTATTGAGGATTATGCCAAGACAGGGCAAACTAACAATTCAATTAAAGAGAAATTATCTCGAGGCATCACACACTACCTGAAACAATCCTCTTAACCAAGATTAAGTAATCTGGAACTGTCTACCCACAAGCATTTAAGTTTTCAAAGCTCACATCAAGAAAACAAACTTTTAATCCAAAAAACAAAAACATCTCATGAGTAAGTTTTACGTTATGTGAGCCTCACTTTCCCTATACGTGACTTATTAACTGTGTGATTCTGGTGGATTAATCTTTCATCTTATGAGGTGGAAATGATATTCATGTTCCTCATAGCATTTATATTAGGGTTAAATAAGATAATGCATATAAAAGGTTCAGCATACCACCTGGAAAACACTGATTCTGCACACACTGTCTTACTATATTAGGATAGACTGTCTGGCCTACCTTCCATACTGCGTTTTTATTTATTTCTAAAATAAAATGTGTGTCTACTGGGCATATACACACAAAAATGAAATCAATATATGAAAAAGACACCTGCACTTCCATGTTCATCCCAACGCTATTCACAATAATAACTAAGAGGTGGAATCAACCTAAATGTCCATCAATGGATGAATGGATTAAAAAAAACCTGGTAGATATACACAACGGAACACTATTCAACTATAAAAATAAATGGTATCATTTGCAGCAACATGGATTGAACTGGAAACCATCATGTTAAGTGAAGTAAGCCAGGCAAAAAAAGACAAATACCATATAATGTCACTCATACGTGGAATCTTTAAAAAAAAAAAAGTGGTTATCATAGAAGCAGAGAGTAGAATGGTTACCAGAGGCTGGGAGAGGAAAGGGGGTTGGCAGGGTAAGAGAAGGGGTGAACTAACAGGTCCAAAACTATGCTATCTACCCTAAGTGAATCACTGTGCTGTATACACATGTATTGAAACAACACACTATACCCCACAAGTATAAACAAAATTTAAATATATATATATAAAATATAATGTGTGAGGGAAGACTGCATGGCAACCAATTCTAAATATAAGAACTCTGACCATTCACATACTCCTCTTAAATAAGTGGCATCTTAGAACAAAAGCCAGAAGCCTAAAAACCACTTACCACATGTTTGATGTAATTTGAGGTAAAATGATGTCAACTGGTGCCACACAGTTCACCAAAGCTGGGTAAACACTTTCTGTTGGGCATGGCATGGATTCTTTGGCCATTTCTGAAATCTTGGAATAAATTTCAAAAGCCATTAAATAGAGGTCACCTGACTGAAAATGAAAATATAAAGTTACATGAAAACTAAAGCACTTCTTACTAAACACTTCTTTGAGCTCTTAAATTTAGGGCTACGTGATCCTGGGGACAGAATTCCTTTGGTTGAGGTGGTATTATGCTAGATAGAAGGAGAGAAAAAAAACACCACTCAGAACCCTAGTTTACTATAATTTTACAATTTAATTTTCACAACTTAGAGAGCAATCATTTCTTTAAAAATTTCAGAAAATATAAAAGAAATTACTACCTTAATCAATTATTTGTTGGATCATCGTTGCCTCTTACCATCTCTTCTCTTCATGTCTGCTTACCATGTAGCAGAGAAAAGAACAGCATATCCAAACCAAAAAAGTTTTGTTTTTTAAATAGTTGATTCTAAGATGAATAATGCACATACAATTCTGTGTATGTATATATATGTGGTTTGTGTGTGTGTATGTGTGGCTGGACATTGGTGCTACCAGCACCACACACTAACTAACTGAGCTAACCAGCCAGCCCCATGTATGTGTATTTTAAAGTCTATAGTTTACCTTAGATTGTGCAGTAGGAGAAGTTTTAACACTTTTCAATATGGAAGAATTACTTGAAGAACAGGACCTAACAATAGAGCATCGCCTATCGATGTCATCTGCCAATCCTGCTTGGTATATTGGATCTGCAAAGGACACACGGCGAACCTGAAAACACAGGTCAAGTTCTTATTTAACAAAATAAAGTTTTAAAAAATGACACCATAAATTCTCATTATGAGGTTATACAAAAATAAAATATGGGTTTAGAAGTTTAATCTATTTTCACTGGAAGCCAACTACACAATTGTTTTTCTTCCTAGTGACTGTTTTCACAGATAATACTACTCAATGCCACAATTCATTCTAATGAAGTATATAATCTACCTCTGCATAATATAACAACACAGATTATGAAATAGGGACAGCAGAAGAAACTTAACAAAACTGCATGTAGCAGCTAAAACTGTATAATCTGATTCTAATAATTTTATGGACTTACTAAACAGACTAGAAAGAACAAGGTAAGAGGTACAGAAGTAACTGGCCTCTGATATGTCTTCCTAATCTCTGTACTAAACTCATTGACGTTACTATCAACACACCTTTTCAGCAACTGGGTAGCAACTTTTGTCTTTCTTAGCCCCAGCTTGAAAGTAATTTTGGCCTCTCCTAAACTCCTGCAGTATGTTCACTCATTCAGCTATTTGATGTAAATATGCAATAGAGCACTCATATATATATATATATATCTGCCACAGAAAATGACCATATGTTGCCTTGTTGCCTCAATAAAGCCTGAGCTACTACCAAACAAAAAAGAACTAGTTAATGTGTATTAACAATCTAAAGTATACTGAAGAAAGACATCAATCCCAATGTACTCTATTTTCATAAACTATCCAAGAACTTCTATGGCCTATTAAATTTAAGATATTTAAAAACAAAAAACAAAACCCCAAAAGCAAATACCCTCAAAACAAGAATACTGAAGAGTTGTTAAGTCTTCCTAAATTAATTAATCTCTAAATTCTCAGCAGAATTTTTAATATATCTTGGAAAGTTGATAAGTCATAAGAGTAAGAAGAATAGAAATTAGGGGATATTTTCAAAATGTGCTTGCTAAAGGCAAAAATCAAGGTGTCATGTTTATATACACATGCTTGTACATATATGAACATGAATTCTACAGTAAATAGATTCAATTTCAAAATTAAGTTAAGGAACGACAACATCACACCTTTCAGAATACCTATTTTGTTAAGTAGAGAAGTTGAGCTATGTAAGAATATCTTACTTTTCCTCTTATTTTATTCATTTGTTCAACAAACTACGTATAAGGTACAGGGCCAGAAGCTAAAGCAGATACACAGATAATCCATGCTTCCTAAGCTAAAGGAGTTATAATTTCCTGTGGTAGGCAGGAATATAAATAACATCCAGAAACTGATGAAGGTTCAGCCTGGAGACTTTTTTCTTCTTTTTAATTAGACAAGGTCTGGAAATAAAGAGTTTATATAAACACTGAGGTGAAACAGACAGCATAATGTCCCAGCACACAGTAAAGAAAAACCTACTTTATCAATGGCCATAGCATCACCTAAGTTCCGAAATGTTTCCTAATATGATATTACGGTATAAGGAACAGAAAAGATCATCCCCAAGAGGGAGTCTTACCCACTTTGCCAAAGGTGAACACCATATGCATAGTTGCATAAAGATCTTTAGTTAGGTGTCATGAAATGAAGGAATATCTAAAGGGCTTCAGTCTCCATCTCTCAACACCTTTACTTCTACCTGCCCTCTCACTAGCAACCACGGTAAATAATCAAAATGAGTGGTCACACAATCCTAATATTTTGTCATTTACTAGGTGTCACTGTATAGCTATAATATTCTAAACAAATATTGGACCCCTTAATATTCAGCCTCATTCCCCCTACCTTGTTAACAGGTGATAAGATCTCATCTTCTTGGGGTCTTTTTAGTCCTCTCTTTAAAATGCTAGTGGATGGAGAAGCCAAAGGAGACCAGACACAGCGTGTCCGCATGCCACCAGGACTTTCATTTACTGACACAAGTGAAGGATCAAGTTCCCTTAATTTTTGCGGAGATACATCGTTGTCTTCTGTTATCAGTTCAGAGACAGCTGTTCCACATGTCAAAGACTGCAATGGTTCCTCTACTTTCTCTGAAGTATGGTGATCCCCCTGTAGTAAAACATTACCATTTCCCACTACCATTTGATCATCATCTAATTTTATTTCTTTAAATCGATTAAGTTCAGTATTTGTTTCAGTTCTATTAGAGTCAATCTTTCCTTCTTCAGTGCTTGTTTCTAATGTGTCAGGAACAAAGTTGTCAATTTCTGCATTCAATCTTTTTGTTTCAGCTTCTTGAGGCTTGGAAGTTTCCTTATCTCCATCCTCCACTTTACAGATGTGGTCAGTTTCAGCATTCACCTCACCTATCACTGCTTCTTCACAATTTTCCATTTCAGCACTCCTTTCTTCAGATGAGCCTGGATCAGATTCATCACTTTCTCTACCTAATTCCCCAGATGCTGTTTGTTCAATTTGAGCATTCACTTCTACAGGTGTGATAGTAGGACGAATATCTGAATTAATTTCCTCAGCTGCTGCTTCTGCAGCATTCAGTCCTTCAGCTGTGTCTACTACAGAATCACCACTTTTTTCATCATTTTCCTCTTTTGCTGCTTCTTCAGAAATATCACTTTTGGCACTCTCTTGTTCAGAGAAGCTACCTTCAGATATATCGCTTCCTACATCCAATTCCATAGCTTCTACTTCCTCTGGATTGGCTTCTATTACTTTACATGCATTTCCTTCAACATTAACTACATTCTCTAGACTTAGTCCCTTTTCTGAAGCTTCTGGTTTCTCTTCTTTGGTCTCCAAGGAACATTCCTGTGAAATATCTTTGGTATCACCTAAACACGGGCTAACAGTTTTAAATTTTTTATTACATGGCTCTTGGCTTTCAAGAGATACCACTTCACTAGAGCCCGTATTACAAGTTTCCTCTTTAAAATTTACTATTTCAGAAGGAAAAGATTCTTGAACGGATTTTTCTTTCAACTCAGTTTCAGACACAATTAAGGGATTGTTACTATTATCACTGTCCTCCCTGAGACCCAAATGAAAATTCATACTATAATGCTCATCTAAAAACTTTACTTCAGAATAGACATTAGCTTTAGAAGTTTCTGATACAGTTACAGGTATTTGCACATCTGTCTTTTTTGTTTCACTAATTGTTAGGTTGTAATTTTCTGTTTTCTTTAACCCAATAAATGATTTTTCCTGAAGTTGTGAGCTTTCCCCACAGCAATCACAACCTTTAGATCTCCTTACCCTTCTACTTCTCTTGTGTTGACATTCAAGTGTTTGGAGAGATTTTTCAGAGAGCAAAGAAATGTCTGATGTCTCTGTTTTTGAGGATTCTCCTACACTATTATCACTAGAATCTCGCTTATGTAATCTCCTGTTGGCATTTCTAGTCCTTAAATTTGATTCTGGCACAGGTGGACTTGTAAAGGAATGTTTTGCACATTTACTAGTTTTACTTTTTCCCTCACATATATTTGGTGCATCTTCAGAAACTTGCAACAAATCTGAAGATGCTGTAGGATCCTGAAGTATTACAGTACTATTTTCATCTTTTTTTTCACAGCTCTGAGATTTTACATCTACGTCTACTTCACAACTTGCTTTATAATCAGTTGTCTGATTCTCACCTTTTATACATTCCTGTTTTACCATTTTCTCTTCTAGATCTTCAATGCCACCACTGTCATTGCTTTTGTTTTTCCATTTTCCAGATCTTTTCTTTCTATAACCTTCTTCTTTTGCCTCAGAACTGTCAGATTCTGAGTTTTCAATGCTGGAGAGCAAACCTTGAGATGCTCTTCTTGTTTGATACCGTGTTCGTCCCCTTATTGGTTTCTTAGAGGATTTGTCTGGAATGTCCTGTGTACCATCTCCCTCAGATTTAGTATTCTCAAGGTCTGGCTTTCTTTTATTTTGGTCAATTTCAGCACTAGCACTGGTTTCTCCAAAAGTCTCCTCATGTAAATTATTTGCTTTCTCAATCGAATTTTCCTGCACAGTTTGTTCAGAATTCAGTTTTTGCTTAGGTAACATATCATCTTTTATATGTAATGGACTCTTCTGAAGAGGTTTTTCTTCTTCCTTACGTCTTTCCTTTTTTTGATGATTTTCTTTATCTTGGTTATCAGCAGTAGACTCTGCTATTTCTGAACGTCGCCTTGAAGACCGTCTAAGGGTTTTTTGATTTGGAGTTATCTGAACCTGACTGTCCTCATTTTCCACTTGATCTGCTGATACTGCTGCTGGAGGTGTGTTTTCTTTGGATTCCAAATTAATTCTTACATTTTTCTCTTCAACAGTATCATTTTCCAGTAACACAGCATTTTCTATTGTTGGTTTAAGCTTTGTATCTTCATGCTCCATCATAGATTCAGAAAGAGGAACCTGATTATCTGACGCACATTCTGTTTGATTTAGCAAGCCAGGTGAGTGATTTTCTGAGGCTACCAGGTCTTCAACAGATTCCTGAGTATTTTTCTCCTGTTCAGATCTTGTTAAGGGTTTAGACCTTTTATTTCCTGCTTGTTCAGCTTTACCTGATCTCCGGCCTGATCTCTTAATTCCATTCACTACTTTTTCAGACTCAGATTTTGAAAGAGCCACTTCTCTTTTCTTTGCTTTTGCTGGCATTTCTGTTTTGTTCATGCTTCCCTGTTTATTTTTCACTATAACAGTTGATGACATGTTATTCAAAGGAGATGGGCTAAAAGGCCTATTTTCTGAACCATCGAACTTCTCCAGGGTAATAAACGTTTGCCTTCGACGTGTAGGCTGTGGGGGAGTTCCAGAAATAGTGGCATTAGAAACTGAGCTACTGCTCACAACAAAAGAATTTTCTGCACTAGACGCACATTCAGTTGAAGTTTTCTTTGATGAAATTAAAGTTTTTCCGACATCACTATTACTGCTTGGTATTTCTGGATTGGTTTCATCAGGAGAACACTCATTATTTGAAAGGGAAGCTTTTTCAAGATGTTCATCCATATCACAGTTTTCCATGACACTCTTCGTTTGCTCCTCCTGCACAGAAACATACATACATACATATATATATAAAAACCAGCAAACAAGTTTGACCTTCTAAGGAAATTTTAGCCTGCAACTTTAATAATTCAAAAGACTTTCAACATATTGCAAATACTTCAAAGGTAGTGGTAGATGCCTGTTAATTTGTGTCCCTCATTGAAAAGCCAAATACATTTATTTTTAACACATCTTCCCCCCACCCCCAATTCTGCTAGTGTCTGAGTGGGAGTCAAGAGGAGAATGTAAAACAAATCCTAAACTTAATAAAATGAAGACCTATAGACAACCTGTCAACTTTGAGCTGTTTAAGTGACTCTGAAAGAGTGATTCTAAAAGCCCAGAAATGTGAAATACCAAATATACCTTAATCATAATCTTGGAATCTTCCTTTGGGTTTTCAGTTAAAGTAGGAATTTCCCTGAAATAAGTAAGCGTATAAATTAAAATATTGTTTTTAATTACTTAAAAATCAGAAAACCAGTTATAAAAGTTTGATGGATTCCATACTTACATAGATTCTTCCTGACTATACTGAGAAAACAGGGTATCTTGTGAAACATCCAGATTATTATACATGGCAGGAATATCGCACCTGAAAAATGTTTTATGTAAGTAATTTCAAAAATCTGATGATATTCTTACAATTAGAAATTAATCTTAAAATTCTACCACCAAGTTGTCTTTAATGCACAATATAAAAACTGGGCTTTCCATGAAACTATCTTCCCCTCCCAACCTACCTCAGTAAAGGAACTCAGTTTAGAAACATTTGGTACATTACCAGGTAGCTTTTATACATTATGAAATGCAGTTATGGACAGTATACTTTTTGTCATTAAAATTTACTATAGTATTATAGTTCTAAACCCCAAGTTGCAGTTTGCTGCATAAAATGTAAGCATGAATGCAGAATGCCCAACTCAAAATCAAAGGCCTACAAACCGCTTTGTTTTGAGTACTTCTTTTTGATGTTCAGTTAATATTCTCTCCTTTGCTTCTTTTTCTTCTGGAGGTATAAATACAAAGTCAGTAGATTTTTCCTCTTCCAAAAGCATTTCACTTTTTACTTTTGTAGATGAAGATTCAAGATTCAGCTGCAGAATTTTAAAAAGTGTACATTTTAGTTTCCAAATTATTTTCTAACATGTCTTCCAATGTCTCTTCTAATACCATGATATGGTTTTACAACAGTGATTATGACGACATTTGAAACTTAAGCCCATACAATACTCATGATCAATAACAAATTAGTATAATGTCCCTCACTTTCTGTCTTTAAAAATATTGAGAAAATAGAAACTATTAGACCTCTTTAAAAAGCAGGCACGCCTGTGCTTAACTACAAAACATGGGTAAATTCATTTTTCAAGCCAACACATAGAAATTAACTGGTTTGGCAAGAAGAGAGTGTACCTGTAGCACTCAAGTTGAAGCATGAACTAGTCAAGTTAAGTAAAAGTTGCCAATACCCTATACAACTGTAACTTTGGTAGTAAATGTTACATCTTTATAAATTTTCATTGTAAGCATTGTTTTCGTTCTATTTTTAGTTTCAACAGATAGGTGTTGGGGTTATTCTTTACCAATAACATTTTTCTTTCATTTCACCAGGGCCGTGATCTCAAGATTCTAGAATAACGGTAATTGGAGATCACGGAATAGAGAACTACTGTTGTCTAAAATTTGGTTAACTGGTAACTAGCATAATAATTAGTTTTAGATTTGAGGTTAAAAGAGATGTCTTACCTAGGCATTATTTCTCTCTTTCTAGTCAAAATATTAAGTTCTAAAGTTATAATAGTTCGAAGCAAAAGTTCTAAAAGTTCTAAAGTTCTAAGTTTCTTGTGCTACCCACATTAGTCACTCATACCTAGTCTCGTTCCACCACAAGGGAGCTGCTGCCAGAGTACTTACACCTTTACTAAAAAGGCATCACCACCCAACGCTTCTAGACTTACATGCTATACTAGTAAGTAGTCTTTCTAGACCAAATCCCAGCTTTGCTCTGTGATCCCATCTTTCATTTAGACTTTCACAGCTTTATCTTCCAATTAAAAATTTTATGTCCTAAAGACACCACATACTTTATTTAAAAAATTCTATTAACTACACTTTTGAAAACATACTTTGGCTGATGGTTTCATATTTTCTTTTTTATCCTTTGTCTGTGCCAAAAGGGAATCTCTTTTTCCACTTGATTTTCTTTCCATGCCACTTATCTTCACATTTAATTGTGAATTTTCTATCTGTTTTATTAAAAATAAAACAATTTCATTAAGCACAAATGTACTATGTTGCTTCTCCCTTTTCACATTTTGAAAGTTTCAGTCTAATAAACACTCATTTCGAACATCAAATTTCTTCTCATTATTCAAGTCTATTAAAATCAAAGAAAGCGACACTAATTTAGTAACAGCCAATGGTTTTGATGTCTCTAAATTTCACAGTAATTGTTTTGTACCCTTAATTTTATGAATTCTGAAAAAAAGACATACAACATAAAAACTGCAAAGTGAATCAAATTTTTGGAGTCAAATATGCCACCTATTACTGGAAATATTTGTAAGAGAAGAAGCCATAAACTTTAAATCTTAAGGTTAAAAGGTTAAAAATGTATGACAGAGAATATTAAAGCACCAAGGAAGACTTTTTTACATGTCAAATTATACTGAACAAATTTTAATAAGTCTATATGGCTACATGGTGAGAATTCTAATTTAGAAATTAAAAAAAACAAGAGTACTTAATAACATTTTTTCTCTTACATATTCTAAACAAAAAATATATACTGATTTGAGGATAATGTATTGCACACAGGTACTGATAGTCAATGCTGTGCCCTACAGATATGTACAATCAATTATGTTCCAGTTAAAAGTAAATCAATTAAAAAAAAAAATGAAAGGACTCTTGAAGGTCCCGACAAAAATAAAAAAGCATACCCTACCTGTTGCTGAATAGGAAAATTTTCAGTTTGCTATGCAAAACGGTAGTAATAGTATTTAAAAAAAAAATTAAAAAAGAAAGAAAAGACAAGAAAGGAAGAAAGGAAAAAAATATTTTCTGAAGTTGCTCCACATCATGGATGCATAATACTCATACTTTTACTCCTCTAAACTTCCTAGATCTTCAGATAGTAATCATGTATCATTAGCCAAAGTAACCACAGTCCTAATGAGTGATGTGATAGCAAAGATGTGTTTATCTGATAGAAGGAATGGGAAATTCGATGGAAACAAATGAAGAGTAGCTCTTCCTTAGACGTGGACTAGTAACTACTATTTCTAATTTTTCCAAAGCAATACTTAACCATGTATTTTAACAATTACAAACTTATTTTTTTTTTTTTTTTTTTTTTTTTTTGTCATTTTTTCGTGACCGGCACTCAGCTAGTGAGTGCACCAGTCATTCCTATATAGGATCCGAACCCACGGCGGGAAGCGTTGCCGCGCTCCCAGCGCAGCACTCTATCGAGTGCGCCACGGGCTTGGCCCAACAATTACAAACTTTTAAAAACAGTACGAGATATGAGTTCAAAAAAGATAATTAATGAACAAAAATCAGAGATTATATTTACATGAGAATCTTTAGTGAGATTTTCTGCCCTTAACTCACAAAAGAATTTCAGGCCAAACAACCAACTATATGCAAAAATCCTGTTACGGAACTCTCTTCTGTTCAGGTTCTACTTGTTTATCACTTACAATAAACAAACTACCCAAGCATCATTCAAAAGTTGAAATAACAAAATACCCCAACTTACTGCATCTGAATATGGTCCACTGGATTCCTCCGTCATTTCAACATTTTCCAAACCAGGCAAAAGCAGCAGAGATTTTTGTTTGGCTTGCCTTAGTATTGGTCTTTAAAAAAGTACATCAACATATGTACATTCAGTCAAGAAGTACTGATGAGCAATGATATGTTAACAAGAATACTTTATAATTTTAAAGCAGCAAAATGTATATGGCTTAAAGACTATTTCTTACTTTACTATACATATATAAAACTGAGGAGAAATTAGACAATTTAAAATTTTTTTTCTATACTTTTCAGAATTTCCAACTTTCTTCTTTAAAAGCTTTTCAGAATTTCCAAATTTTTATCACAAAAAATTTCAAACAGAAATAGAACATTACATTAAGTACTTACATTTAGCTTTTTAACCAATTTCCTGCCCTTCTTTCTTTTAAGGATAAATTTAAATTGATTTTATCGATTCCCAAAATCAAGGTTGCTCGAAGGACCCCCAAAAAAGGTCAAATAAGTTTAATAATCACCATGCACTCTAAATAATAGTACTTCAACTAAGGAATCCTTTGCAACAATTTTCCATAAGAAAAGTTTACGTTAAAGCCAAATATCAATTTACATGACCACAATGGGATAGTTAGTTGGATAAAAGTTTTACTGTTAGCATACTTTAACTCTTCAGGATAAATCAACTTCGTCACTTTAGCAAATGTGGCATTCCAGAACTGAGCACTCTGTTTTCGAATCTGTTTATTCTTGTGCAGAAATATTATGCATAATAGTGGGGAGAGTTGTTCAAGAAGTTCACTGTCATAAGTTCCAGTGCAGTTGAAGTGCAGACAAGCAATAATTTCGCCTAGCAGCTTTTCTAACTAAGAAAAAGGAAAAAATAAAAACAAAGAATATACTAAAACATCGACTCACAGAACATGTTGCTATTTCAACTTTTAAAATTCGAATGATTTTAAACAAACCCAGTCATTGCCTTAAATACATGAGGGTACTTCAAAAAGTTCATAGAAAGATTCATATTATTTTTGAAATCTATTTTCTACAAACTTTCTGAAGTCCCTTTATATAATCCTCTTTATAAGTGACAAATTATTGGGTAAATGTGCTTTGATTATTTATATTACAGCTTTATTTTGAGCTTATTTTCCATTAATAGTAAAAAATTGTCTTTACATAATTTAGAATAGTAATTAAGAGTTCCCTACATAAGTTTCACCGGGAAAACTTTGGCACCAATTGCCCTACTTAAAGAGTTGAGATGGAAGTTGATGAATTATATGAATTTAAATTAATATTATTAAATCTTAAAACAAAAAAACAAAAAAACTTGTGAATGTGTCCATATCATGTTCCTAAATGTCCATTTAAAATGAAGAATAACAACCTCTTCAAAATCAAGCAGAATTGTGTTTAAGACAATTATATATTTTTACCTTGTTGTTCAGACAACTATACACTTTAGGAGCTTCATTGAGTCTGGAAAGAAAAACATATAAAACACACCATTTATACTTTAGGAAGTTAACACTGTATTATTTATCAAACTAAACCTAAAACTGAGGTAACACAGCCATAAATATAGGAGATATACATGTAGTGATATAAAAAGATGCCCCGACTTAACAAAGAAAAAAAAAATCAAATTGCCACGTACTAATAAAACAAGCCCATCTTTCAAAAATGAATCACAGACAACATCTAGAAGAGAGTCAAAGTAGTCACAGTAGTTAACTTGTTTCTGAACCTTTTTTTAAGCATGAAATATTTCTGATGCAATAATGACTGAAAAATTTGCAAAGAAAAGTTCACAGATATAGGGGTTATATTTTGCATGTTAGAATTTTGTTCCTAAAAATTTTCTCTATGAATTTAATTTATAAAAGATAATCTGTATTAAGAATAAGCCATACAAGTTTAAAACACACAATGCTGATAAATCCTTTTTAAAGTGCTTTAATAAGTATGTTTTTTGGGATTTTTTCAGGTTTTAATGCACTGCTTACTTCGACTCAAATGTAAAGGGTAACACATATAATTAAGTCAAATTTTTGGAGGGTAATTCAGAAACTGAAATGAGCATATCCTTTGAACCAGTATTTTCACTTAAAAAATCCTATTCTACAGAAATGGTGGCAAATGTGGACAGTGATTTATGTACAAATAATAATGTTTAGCTGTTTGAGGGAAAAAGCTAGAAAAACATACGTCCACCAATCAGAAATTGGGTAAAAAGTTTAAAGAAATCCTACAGAGACATTAAAATAAGATTCTCATGTGTACGGTGCAAGATACACATAACACACAGTTGTCCCTCGGTATCTGTGAGGGATTGGTTCCAGGACCCCCTGCTGATACTAAAATCTGTGGATGCCAAGCCCTTGATATAAAGTGGCATAGTATTTGCATTATAATCTACACACATCCTCCCATATACTTTAAAATCACTTTTAGATTACTTACAATATCTAACACAACATAAATGCTATGTACATAGTGGTTATACTGTCTTTTTGGCATTTGTATTATTATTTTTCCCCGAATATTTTTCATCTGTGGTTGGTTGAATCCACAGATGCAGAGCCAATGAATACAGACACCTGATGTATTGAGTGCACACCTTATACTTAATTGTGGAGTAGCATGTCAAGCATGCTTTCGTATCCATCATGCATTTAAAAGGGCAAGCAGAATAACATACAAAATGAAAGGACTTCCAATTTCTACCCATACTTCTATAGTATCTGAACTGTCTTTTAAATAACAGCATACTTAGGCCAGCCCGTGGCTCACTTGGTAGAGTGCGGTGCTGATAACACCAAGGCCACAGGTTCGGATCCTATATAGGGATGGCCGGTTTGCTCACTGGCTGAGCGTGGTGCTGACAACACCAAGCCAAGGGTTGAGATCCCCTTACCGGTCATCTTTTTAAAAAAAAATAATAAATAAATAAATAAATAAATAACAGCATACTTTAATATAATACCCTCTCCATTACTGTCAAGATTAGCATCCATAACAACAAAGCTGATAGGAAAACAAAAGTTGCTACCTACATTTAAATTGCATACAGTGAATTCAAAGCTAGTAATTCCAAAATACTTACTTTGAGTTTTCATAAAATAATGCCAGAGGTCTTGTTAAAGTCGCAAATATTTTTCGAATCATAGAGGGCAAAGAAATATGTCCAAGAATATTGGAAAGAATGCTGATGATTGAGTTGCCGATAGCGAAGAGAGTATCAGAATGTACTTCCTTGAAGCTCAAAGTGTGGAAAGAATAGATTGCTCTCCCAATAAGTTTAAATAAAGAAGCCAATTTTCCTAGGGGCTCCTTCTTCTTTTTGGACCAATCTGTAGGTCTCTGTGGTGGTGCTAAGATAAAATTGAATTGATTAAAAACTCAAGTACTTTGAAAATAGTGTCACTGTCCACCTTTACAATTTATATCTCATATTTGAATGCTAGATATGCCAGATATATGTGCTTTTGTATATCGATAATGCAAATATACTTTAAAATGATAAACCACTAATGCATAAATATCACTAGAACATTATCTTTACAAATGAGAATCAGAAACAAAGGAAAACTACTTGGCAAATCCAGAATAAGAATCCCAGAGAAGTGAGTCTATTTTCTCTAAGGAATTGGATAATGCATTTTGAATTTTTACATTTCTCAAAATTTCAATAACTAATTTGTAAAAAGAGTACTAAATTATATTAGATAGGTTCCAATGTTAAATTGTAAAAGTTACTTTTTATTTTTTAATTTTTTTTTCGTTTTTTTCGTGACCAGCACTCAACCAGTGAGTGCACCGGTCATTCCTATATGGGATCCGAACCCACGGCAGGAGCATCATCACGTTCCCAGCGCCGTACTCTACCTAGTAAGCCACGGGCTCGGCCCTAAAAGCTACTTTTTAAAAGTAAGAAAAAATTTCCATTAGAAATTACTATTCCCTGGCTCTTCTACAGTACGCTGATCCCTACAAATAACACTGAACAATTCAGAGATCTAAATCCTGAGAAAGAATGCAGGAAAAGTCTACTACCTATTTCCTAGATTCAAAGAAAAAGATATGTCTTAAAAGCACTAACTTTCCTTTGTATCCTTCCTTTGATCACATCTCTCCAGATACCTATGTACAGGAATAAACTCACATTTCTAGTGCTCAGAAAAATCAACCCATTCCAAAATTAACTGTTTCTCTCAAGCAATCCATTCTTTTAAGGTAAGCAATACCAGATTTAAGAGAAAACTCTAATTTAGCACTTGTTAATTAAAAATTAATGTCATGATGAAATGAAAAACAGCATTCCTAGTAAAAAAGGAAGACAAACTTCCTCCCTAGAATCGGTTTCTGAGACATGAATGTACACTGAAAACAATACCCAGAATTTTTTGGACAGGACAATGAGGCTGAGATGACAGCCCATGTATCAGGAGACTCATTACATACAAGTAACTGATCAAATTGTAAATACATAGAAAGTAATGGGCAACCAGGTTTCTCACTGTTAAAGATGCTGAGTACAAACACAGAAAGGGGCAGGACTAGAATTAAACCATGTGATATTAGGTGGTATCCAGAAGTGTATTTAATAAAACATGTAATAGTGGTATAATCACATACATGCCTATTTCCCAGCTTTGCCAGCTTAGAGGATCCAGAAACAATGACAACTTGTAACAACGAATAGATCTTGGTTCTAACTGCCATTCTCAACTAAAAGGAATAATTCCTTAGTGAAACGGTTGATTCCAGATTGTAGGAAAGTATAAGGTGAGGCTAGATATCTTATGCCAAGGTTCTCAAAGAATAACGGAGACGTGTCAAAAGGTCATAGGAGCCAATGTGAAGTGGATCCTAGTGCCTACACCTGGGACATCTTGGGCATTAAAATAAGTAATAATAAATAGTCCATACTGGGCCGGCCCGTGGCTCACTCGGGAGAGTGCGGTGCTGATAACACCAAGGCCCCGGGTTCGGATCCCATATACAGATGGCCGGTTCGCTCACTGGCTGAGCGTGGTGCTGACAACACCAAGTCAAGGGTTAAGATCCCCTTACCGGTCATCTTTAAAAAAAAAAAAAAAAAAAAAAAAGTCCATACTGATTAAAATAAACAGGGAACATGGGAACCTGTACTTTACATTAGGATGTTATCTGTATCTGGAAGTGACTACTGCCTAGTAGTGTTCAATAAATAATTGTAGAATAATTATGGAAATAAAATGGGACAACTAATTTAAAAAAAGAAACGGCTTTTAGAATGTAATTGACAAGAGAGATGAACATCTTGATACAACTAATTTAATGTAAATTAAGTGAAACAATGAACTGTCATTTCAGGAATCATGTGTTTCAGGTTTGCTGAGGGACAGAATGGTTACATCGTCTCAAAGTGTCTGGCACAAAACACTTATTAATTATAGGTATTTAGTAATTCACACTTTACAGTGGAAGGCCTGGCAGATATTACTTCCATCAAACAGTAAACATTAACATCACCAGTAACAGGACATAATGAACTGAGTAAGAATCACAGCATTATTTCTGCAGCATTCCTGCAAAGAAATGAATGAAATCTGATTCTAATCTTGCAAAAATCTCAGATTGAGGGACTTTTAAAAAGGTAACACTGCCAGAGTGCTTCATTTTTGAAAGACACAAAAGACAAGACTGAAAAACTGTTCCAGGATGTCAACTGCAACATACATTCAACTGGGTGGGGGGGTGGGGGGTGGGGAGTCAGGGAGAATAAATAAAACGTATGTATCAGAGAGAGGGGATGATAAGACAAAAGCAATCAACTGTTAACTGAGGAATCTGAGTTAACGATATGAGGTTTCTGTGTATAATTTTTGCAGTGTTCTCTAAATCTGAAATTGTGACAAAATAAGTCACCAAAAAATCCCAAGGTGATCCTGATACACAACCCTTAACTTCCTTTTAGCTAGCCCT
Source organism: Cynocephalus volans (assembly GCF_027409185.1). Classification (NCBI taxonomy): domain Eukaryota; kingdom Metazoa; phylum Chordata; class Mammalia; order Dermoptera; family Cynocephalidae; genus Cynocephalus; species Cynocephalus volans. Next base: position 221,206,220 of record NC_084460.1, on the reverse strand, counting down.
AATTTCCTTTTAGCTAGCCCTAATTTAGTTTCCTTTCCTCCTCTACTTCTGCTGTCAAGTTTAGAAATCTCCCCATTCCATAAATTTAAACAGCAGGAGGACCTCTGGCTCTGTTCTAGATAGACATAGAGTGAGAAAAAAAAAAAAAAGTCATTTATAATTGTGGGTTTACAGATCATGGGTAGATTGGCAATTGAGTTAAAATCTAATTTTCCAGAAGTACCAACATAGGTAAAATTATGTCAACATAGCTCAATCATTTAGGCTCTATGAAACTTCAGAGGCTTATAAAATAATCTCTGACTTTTTTGTTACACAACCTTTTAATAATCACAGTAGTCAAAGATAATTCCTTTTTTTTTTTTTTTGGCAGCTGGCTGGTTCTGGGATCCTTGTGTTACAACACCACACTCTAACCAACTGAGCTAACCAGCCAGGCTTGATAATTCTATTTTTATGACACTCTGAGGTAATCAGATAAGGTCCTGCACAGCCCAAGTAGGAAAGCTGATATCTGTATGTCAAGTACATCTATAACCTATTTCTATAGCATTCGGGCTGGGATGCTCTGACCTATAATATACTTTAGGCACTTAATATGTTACTCGATATATCACTATTTAGTAAAAAGTGAAAAACTAAAAAAGATTCTAAAAATGTGCTTAAATATGTTTTAGAAATCTTTACACTAATTCATCAATGACAGATCTTATTAGTGGAAAACTAAGTATGTTCCTAACCTTTAAACAGAAAAAAATAAGTATATCTCAACATCAACTAACATTTTTTATTAATGGCAAGTTATCACTTCCTACATGGTGTGAATATATATTTTGTATTTTACTTCAAAGAATCAATTGGCAGATAAAAATAGCTCAGGTATTTACTACAAAATAATTTAGAATAAACCAAGGCATAAGATTTTGAAAATCAGACTTATGACTCCAATGTTCAACTTTAACTAAAATAGCAAAAACTGACTTAAAATTTTAGAATAATTTTAAATTTCCTGTAAAACAATAACCAATCAACTGATCTCATGATTTTCTTTTCAGTTTTAATGTCAATTCAACTATTATTTCAAATCAGGCTTTCAAAGAACATTTTCAAGAATGTCCAAGTTACTTTTCCAGATAATCCCTCAAACTAGATGGAATGAGTACAGTCATTTTGTATTAGGCAATCTTTAATTAGGATATCTATGTCATAAAAAGGAATAAAGACTTTGTGTATGTGAGAGAGAGACAGACAGAGAGGGAGGGAAAGAGGGAGAGGGAACATGCATGCAAGCTCCCAGCATAATAACTGACATGGATATACAAGACCAAGTCAGTAAAATGAAGGAAAAGAGGCCGAGCCTGTGGCGCACTGGGGAGAATGCGGCGACGCTCCCGCCGCAGGTTCGGATCCTATATAGGAATGGCCGGTGCACTCACTGGCTGAGTACCGATCACAAAAAAGACCAAAAAAAAAAAAAAGAAGGAAAAACCATTAGGATTTTCCCTAACAACAGTTCAGTAGTGTTTATGAATACCAGATGAACAAATAAAGGCAAAGAAAATACTTACATTTAACTCTGGGCTGATATTTAATATCATATGGTGAGAAGTCGATGCAATCAACCATTATAGTAATAATATGAATGACCCTGTCCAAGAACAACAAATTCTAGGGAAGAACAGTAAGTACCATAATTAGAAATGTTCAACTACTGGCATAGTATTCAACAACAGCAAGCAACAAAAAAAAAACATAAGATTTGTACTCCCACATATACCATATAACACACACGCCATAGCTTATACTATATAAGGTACAATAAAGTATATGGTTATAAATATTGATCATTTAACGGCCATGCATCAAATACTATACTTTCTCAACATTTAGGAAAAATAACTCAACTTTAAGAAGCCCATAAAACTCATCATAGCAACCAGTAAGTTGAGAATGGATGTGCTAGGCTCATAATTAGATTCTTAATCAAATTCTTCTTGAAAATTACAAAAGTAAAAGTGTTCAGTAGACTCAGTGGAAACAGAACATAAAATGAAAAACTTGCTGAGCTCCTTCATAGCATTTCCTTCTCCTCCCCTAATCCAACTGAAATAAAAACAAATTCATAGACACATCAAATATTATCAGGGAATTTTTAAAGGGAGGTGGGGTAGGTGGGAGGAGACTGAAGAACAAAGGAATCCCAGGCCTACAAGTCAAAAAGAACACCTAAAACACATTGAGCTTTGCTAGTAGAACCTGAATAACAGAAGACATAGTGAAGGTTTTGTGGAAAGGTCTGATGTCTATAAAAAAGTCGAACATTTAATTAAAAGACTGCTGAAATTAAAGATCTATAAAACATCTTTAGTTTCCATTACCTTCCATTTGTCCAATTTACTGGACTAATTCACATGCCTGCACCAAAGACAGACTCCTTCACAGGATGCCAGGGATAGAGGACAAAGGCAGTGCCCCACTTACCCTATGAAAACTACATGGAAGTTTGGATGACAAGCTACATGCTGAAAAAAGATGTTAAGTTCCAGGTGCTTCCTCCATGCTCACAATTACAAGGTAAAGGATCCCTGTAACTACAATTTGCCATCAAAGCCAGAAAAACAGGGGTTCTCTCTTGGGTTAGGGAATACATTCCAGCTACCAAATTGTTCAGTATTAACCTTTATTGACAAATATGCATAATCATGAATCAGGAGAACGAGCACCATGAAGGAGGTGTGTAAATGCCAACAAAACGAATCTATGAGGAAACAGCCAATACTAAAAACAGAAGATATTTTCAGAGTTAAGAGGGAAGTCATACCCATTTAAAAACATTAAATGTAAAATCAAAACAAGTTTAAAACACCTCAACATTTAAACTGCAATGGAAGGGCCGGCCCTGTGGCGCACTTGGGAGAGTGTGGCGCTGGGAATGTAGCAGCACTCCCGCCGCGGGTTCGGATCCTATAAGGGGATGGCCTGTGCGCTCACTGGCTGAGCGCCGTGCAGCCGGTCACAAAAAAGACAAATAAATAAATAAATAAATCAACTGCAATGGAATGGACACAGCTAGAAATACCAAGCTCCCAGAAAACAGTACCAACTGAAAGAAAAAACATAAACAAGTGTAGAGAAACAAAGGGTAAGGGACATGGAAGATAAACCCAAAAGGTCTAAAAACCACCTAAAACAGTCCTTAGAAATAGAAAAACTGAGCACCACTAAAGCAAGGCAGTTTTTTGAAGCTAAACCACAGCTCTTTAGCTCAAAAGGGTTCACTAAGTACTTAAACACACACTAGTGGAATGTCTGAACTCCAGGGACAAGAGAATAATCCTAAAACTTTGTAGAACAAAACAACAGGTTATCTTTAAAAAAAAAAAAAAAAAAAGATTAGTATCAAACTATGTTTTGCAATAGTAAAAACTGTTAACAATTGGACAATAACTTTAATTCACAATTCTGTGTTATAGAAAGACATCCCATGTTCATGGATTGGAAGAATTAATTTGAGGGTGGGGGGTGACTGGCTGGTAAGGGCCAATAAGAACCCTTGACTTTGGTGTTATCAGCACCTCACTCTAACCAAGTAAGCTAATAATCAGCCAGTCCAGAAGAATTAATATTGTTAAAATGTCCATACTACCAAGAGTGATGTACAGATTCAATGCAATCCCTATCAAAATCCCAATGGCATGTTGTACAGAAAAACATAAAACAATTATAAAATTCATACGAAAACTTGAATAGCCAAAGCAATAATGAACAAGAATAACAAAGTGGGAGCAATCACACTTTGTGACTTCAAAATACAATACAAAGCTATAGTAATCGAAACAGTGTAGAACTGGCATTAAAACAGACATACAGACCAATAGAACAGAGAATAGAGAGCACAGAAATAAATCCACACATACACGCACAACTGATCTTCAACAAGGGTACCAAGAATACACAACAGGAAATAAACAGCCAGTCTCTTCAATAAATGGTGCTGGGAAAACTAGATATAAACATGCAAATGAATTAAATTGGACCCACATCTTACATATACCATTCACAAAAATTACCTCAAAATGAATTAAAGACTTAAATGCATACGCAGAATTGTAAAACTACTAACAGAAAACATAGGGGAAGTTCTTGACATTACTTTGGCAATGATTTCTTGGATATGACAACAAAAGCACAGGGAAAAAAAAACAGGATTCCATCAAACTAAAAAGCTTCTGCACAGCAAAGGAAACAATCAAGAGAATGAAGAGACAACCTATGAAATGGTAGACTATATCTGCAAACTATACATGCTAAGGGGTTAATATCCAAAATATATAAGGAACTCAAACTACTCAATAGTAAGAAAGGTGTTGATATCCAAAAATAGTAAGGAGCTCAACTCAGTAGTAAGAAAACAGATAACTAGATTTAAAAATGGGCAAAGGACCTGGATAGATATTGTTCACAAGACACGCAAATAGCCAACAGGTATATGAAAATGTGCTCGACAACACTAAGCATCAGGGAAATGCAAATTAAAATCACAATGAGGTTATCACCTCACAGCTGTTAGGATCGCTATTATTAAAAAGACAAGATAAGAAGCATTGACCATGATGTGGAGAAAAGAGAGCCTCTATATACTGCTATTGGGAATGTACATTGGTATAACACTACGGAAAACAGTACTGAAGTTCCTAAAAACTTTAAAAAAGAACTACCATATTATCCAGCAATCCCATTTCTCATATATACACAAAGCAATGAAATCAGGATCTTAAAGAGATATCTGCTATCCCATGTTCATTGCAGCATTATTCACAATAGTCAAGAAGTGGAACCAAACTAAATGTCTGTCAGACAAATGCATAAAGAAAATATAGTATATACATACAATGGAGCATTATTCAGCCTTCAAAGAGAAGGAAATTCTACAACTTGAAACAACATGGATGAACCTAAAGGACATTATTCTAAATGAAATAAGCCAGACATAAAACACTAAATATGTGACATCACTTAATATGAGGAATCTAAAATAGTCAAACTCAGAGAAGCAGAGAGTGGAACTGCAATTGCCAGGGGCTTAGGGAAGGGGGAAAATGGGTGGTATTAGCCAAAGTTTCACTTACGTGAGATGAGCAAGTTCTAAAGATCTACTGTATAGTAGTATAATGTCTATAAACAATACCATACACTTAAATTTTGTTAAGAGGACAGATGTTAAGTGCTCTAATCACAAATAATAATAAATAAAGACGGTGTGAGAAAAGTCGTAGATATGTTTATAGCACAGACTGTCGTATAGTATAGTTATACATGTATAACTATACTATATACATGTGCAGCTTTTTGTGTGTCAATCATATTGCAATAAAGTGGTTTAAAAAATTCTGAGATATAAATTTGCTGGAACCTAAATTCCATAACTAACCAAATGATGATTTAAGTATCAAACGAGGAGATGGCAGTGATATATCTAAAAGATTGCTGACAATTGTTTCTTTTTCTCTTAAAGAATAAAATGTGGTGAAGCAAAACAAGGATAAAAAAGACATAAAAAAACAAAGCTGAGCACCAAAACCAATGGTTAATATGTGACATAAAACATTCAAATAAATATAGATATATATAGATTTTGTCACTAACATCTTCAATTTTTGAAAAAAATACTTATTTTTCAGGCTTTATGATACTCTGTATAATAGTGTAAAAACTACAATTAAAAGTCAAAATTTTCAACAAAACCTGTAAGGTGGCACAGCGGGTAAAAATTTGTGAATAGTGAAAATCACACCAAGGTCTTTGTTTGCTGGAGTAGAATGTTATGGATATTAATTTCAAATTTGACAAGAAAAATATAAATTTTAAGAGTAGTATCTGAAAGAAACAATATAAAATATCAAAAACACTAGAGAGCCTTAGATTATAAAAACTGGTGACATTAAATAGAAAAACAAAAAGACAAAATGTTAAAGAACACATTCTATTTCTTACTATGTAACCAAGAGTTAAATACACTTATTTTAACAAAGAGTTAAATACACTTATTTTAACAAAGAGTTAAATACACTTATTAAAACAGACTGTCATATTTACTTATATGCCACATAAGACCCAGAAAGGTTCAAATAAATTGATAAATACAATAAAGCCATACAATGGAATGATATACAGCAATGAACATGCAAAACACAATATGGATCAATCTTTCAACCATAACACAAAAGCCAAACGACACAGAGTATGATATTCGTGTAAAATTCAAAAAAGGGGCAAAGCTAAACAAATGTAATGGTATGCGTATGGAAAAAAGAAAAGGAAGAAACAGAAATGATGATTAAAAGTCACGATGGTAATTCTCTTTAGGGAGAAGAGGATGTTGTGATTTAAAACACACTGGGGGCTTCTGAGGTACTGACAACGCTCTATTGTGCTGACTTTGGATGGTGGTGACTACACAAGTATTTTATTAAATTTATTGAACTTCACCACTTAATTCAATTTTACATGGCTCAGTAAGTTCTTAAAAGACAGATCTTATGAATTTTCAAAAAGGTATGATATTAATTTCAAGCTGGTTAAAATTTAAGAAAAAGGCAGTAATGAGAGACACATTACCATGAAGACATTATTATGAGCCTCTAACAGTCATGAACCTCTAGTGTATGACAATACAGTATCGAATTATTTAATAAACATATTAAGATACATAAAATTCACAATGAGGAAGATACTTTATCACAACTGTCTAAAACAATTATAAAACTACCATAGTTATAAACAAGGATAAATTCCAAAATTTGAAGTCACAGACCCTCCTCTCTGATATAGTACAACAAAACCAAAAATTAATGATTAAATAGACACACATATCCATAAACTACCCTCTTAAATTAAAAAGCCCCCTTCTAAACTACCTGGTGCTACAAAAATAAAAATAAAAAATAAAAATAGTCTATATGATTACTGATACCAATAATAAAAATATGAGGATACTTCAAAAAGTTCGTGGAAAAATAGGCTTAAAATGCAAATCTTTCTGTGAACTTTCTGAAGTACCCTTATAGTCTTAGATGTGTATATTTGAAAAGATGAAAAAGTTAAGGTTTTAGACTTAAGGTAGAAAAGCAATAACCTAGAAAATAGAAACAAAAACATTTAATATATGTAAGTACAGTCATGAACTGCATAAGTATGTTTCAGTCAACAAGGAATAGCATATACAATGGTCATCCCATAAGATTATAATGACTATAACACATAGCTGTACGATTTAGATTTGCGGAAGTACATTCTATCATGTTCGTGAAACAACAAAATGGCCTGACCCATTTTCTCAGAATGTATCCCTGTCTTTAAGCAATGCAGGAATGCATTTAAAGTGGTAAAAAACACAGGAAAAGTTATAACAGTTTGTAAAACATGCTAAGAGGCTAGTATTGCCATAATAAAAAATTGGATGAGAGTTCCAATCTCACTAATAAAGATTTTTGCAGAAAACTTAAAAACACTAATTCTATGATGTTTTAAAAGAATAGCACTGTGAACAAGAAAATTGGTCCAATACTCATACAAGGAAATATGTTAGCAATAGCTTTTGTTTTCTGGGGATTGGGGGGACAGCTGGCCAGTACAGGGATCAGAATTGTTATAACACCATGCTCTAACCAACTGAGCTAACTGGCCAGCCCTAGCAAGAGCTTTTACATACTTCGGCAACAACCAAGTATGGGGGAAGAGGAGACCTTTTATTTAGCTAATAATAGCTAAACAATAGCTTAAAAACAATAATCAAGCAAATTAGGTTAACTTTAAAAGACTTACATAAACACAAATAACCTTGGAAGGAAAGACTTGATACTTTAAAGATGTAAATTCTTATCCGAATTAATTTGTGAATTCAATGTAATTAATGCCAAGCAATATCTCAAGAGAATATTTTGTAAAGTTTGACAGACTACAAATTTCTTCTGGAAAAGAACAAAGATACAACCTTAACCAAGACAATTTTTAAAAGGAGAGAACTGAGGGTCAACCTTCTCCCTACCAGTTATAAAAACATTTAAGTTACTTATTCAGTGTCTATGTACTAGACAGATGCCAAGGATACCATCGAGACAATGTCTCTAATCTTAAAGTATGGAAATAAACAATTTTGAGATAAGTGCCAAAAGAAATAAGTTACTATGACAGAAACTAACAAGCCTAAATAGATAAGATCCCTTGGAGAAGGAAGCAGAAGCTTCATGGGCAATTGCAAGGAGCTCAGATTTTTATTCCAAATGCAACAGAAAACTACAGGAGTATTTCAAAAAGAGTGACAAGATGTCATTTACATTTTTAAAGTCACCCTGACAAATATTGCATCCAAATACAATAATCAGAATTTTGCTAATATTTAAAAGTAGCAGATATGTATAAATGTATTAAAAACACAGAAAAGATGAATATCTATTGGTAGTCGTTGTCAATGGTGAGAAAAGATGTATGAAAGTGAACTTACATTTTGCTTTGCACAATAGAAAACTGTTGTTTAAAATATTTTACAATGGGCTGGCCCGTGGCTCACTCGGGAGAGTGCGGTGCTGATAACACCAAGGCCCCGGGTTCGGATCCCATATATGGATGGCCTGTTCGCTCACTGGCTGAGTGTGGTGCTGACAACACCAAGTCAAGGGTTAAGATCCCCTTACCGGTCATCTTTTAAAAAAAATTAATAAATAAATAAAATAAAATAAAATAAAATATTTTACAATAAGGATTTAACAAGCTGGCCAGTTCGCTCAGTTAGATAGGGAGCAGTATGATAACACCAAGGTCAAGGATTAAGATCCCTGTACCAGCCAGTCACAAAAAAACCCAAACCAAACCAAAACCAAAACAAAAAAGAACTTAATAAAATATAAATTTACTTTATTACTCATTCAGATCTGAGTCAGATATTAAAATGTAGGAAAACAAGCACAACAATTCTCATTTCACTAATTGCATAGAGAGCTGGCTGGTTAGCTCAGTTGGTTCTTAAGAGCATGGTGCTCATAACACCAAGGTCCGGGGTTTGATCCCTGCATGGGCCAGATACAAGAAAAAAAATATGTAGAAAAACAATGTATTGTGTGAAAACAATTATCAAGATTATGTGCATAAGTAACTTAAAACCCAAACACTCTTAAAAGAATGCCAAATAATGGTATAGCCATGTTACAGAGTATTACACTGCAGTTGAAAAGAACAGAGCAATATGGACTGACTTCCAAAGGAGCAGAGACAATGTTTTGTAAAAAGTTACATAAGTTATTTCAGAATAAATATAGAACACTGTATCCATATGCATATGTAAGTATCAATATGTAAACTACATGTATAAATACAAAGAAAGGTCTACTATAGAATGATACAGGTCAAATTGCTTACAGTAGTTGCCTTTTTTATTGAGGGAGGAAGAAGTAAAAAGGGACTTATATTTTTAGGACTATAAACTTCCAAAGGGATTCATTTTATACATCTAACAGGCAAATATGAGAAAGTGAGGTCTAGGACAGCAAGGGCCTTGTACTGTTAAATTTAGAATGCCACAGCACAAGGATGTACACAGCAGAGTAGTAAAAGAGCTTCACTGTTAATGGTCCTGAAGGCACAAAATTGTTTCGCAAAACTATACTTATTTTCAATATTAACTTAGTCACTTAAACAATAGAAATATTAGAAAATGATAGTTTTCAAATGTTGTCTTCATTTACTTAAAAAGAATCCTTTAAATACAAAAAGGTCAGTATCAGGACAAACTCACTGAAAGGCTTTCATCTTCCAAACAGGACATTATCTTCGAAGAAAGTTCCTCACAGCACAAATTCTCTTCCGCTGTTGCCACCAAAGCAGCACAGCGAGCAAATGCTTTATATAATTCTGACCAAGTCCTAAGTAGGGTCTTCATGGTGTCCTAACAATAACAATAAAAAAGAAATTTTATAATTGTGTACTTATGTATCAAATGACTGATAGAATCAATACATCTTTAACATTTAAAAAAAACACTGAAACATTTAATGTGGCACAGAGAAGAGAATAGGGTAATAACCTTACCCCCACCCCCAATAGAGTTCTAACTGAAGAGATGTAATAATGCTGCAATACCAGCAATTAAAGCTCAAAAAGAACTTCTTCCATCTTTCACTACTTTCCTTTCCCCAAAGCTAATAAAGTTGTAAGGAAATCTTATTTGAGGAAAAATTACTGTAGGAGCTCACTATAAAGGTGAAATGGCAATATTTTCAGAAAAGTACAAATTCTTCACACATAAAAACTTGACATTGCCTTACCACTGGAAATTTCTGTACTGAAAAAATATGGTTTACTGGTATAGTCAATGCACCATAGATAGCACTAAAATTATGTTCTAAGGCATCACCTTGATTCACTTCATTGGTCTGAAATAAGAAAAATAATGAAGTTAGACAAATTACCATCTAATTCTAAGCAGTAACACAGCTTACTATATGCAGTGGGTAGAACTGTATCCCCCAATGATGAGATATTCAAGAGATATTAAACTTCTAACCCCTGGTACCTGTGAATGTGACCTATCTGGAAATAAGGTCTTTGAAGACATAATCAAGTCAAGATGAGGCCATATTGGATTAGTATGGGCCCAAATCCAATGAATGGTGACCTTGTAAAAGGAAAACTTGAAAAGACACAGAAAAGACACAGGGAAGAATATCACGTGAAGATGAAGGCAGAGATTTAAGTGATGTGGCTACAAGCCAAATAAGGTCAAGGATTGCTAGTAACCACTAGAAACTAAGAGGCAAGGAGCAGATTCTCCATAGCTCCAGAACCAATACTACCAACACCTTGATTTTGGATTTCTGTCCTCCAGAACTGTGAAATAAATTCTTGTTGGCTTAAGCCACCAGTTTGTGGTAATTTGTTAATAGCAAGCCTGGGGAAGTCATGCACTATGTTTAGATCTTAAAAAAAGAATCCCAGAAGCAACTCCAAAATCTTTTCTATACATTCACAATATTCAAAAAAGGACTTATAAAAAGGGTCTCTGTGAGAAGCTACTTAGGAATGTAAACTATTTTTCTTCCACAAGAGTATGTTTAATAGTGGGCTAGCCTGAGTAGCCACAATAAAGGTTACTTTACTTTGGAGTCTTCATTTCACTTGTGAGTTACAGCGAAATCAGCCCAGAATATTTTAGTTTAAATAAAGACTGATAAAGCAGCTCACAAATCATGAATAGTGACAGAAGTTGTGCTCCATGCCCTGCCACTATCACCACTTTTAAGTATTTAAATGTAAGGATTAGTTAACTCTCAACAGATTCCTGACTTAGAGAAATGCTATATGGCTTTGAGGTACTCACCAACATGGGCTGACTATGGGAGTATATAGCCTAGTCAAGATGAACATTATTATTCCCTATTAGTATGACTACTCAAAGAACCCAAGTATAAAAATTTATGTGTCAATGCCTGCTTGGTCAGCTCAGCTGGTTATCTGCATGATGCTGATAACACCAAGGTCCACAGTTCAACCTTTGATACTGGCTGGCCAGGAAAAAAGAATTTAAATGCATCAAATGTGAGCTTTCTAGTTTTATAATTATTATTGGAGGAAAAAATGAAGCCAATTAGTCTCCACTAAGCTATACTTTCTTTATCTACTGATCAAGACAAGAAAGCAATAAAAAGAAATCAACCCAAGGAGTAGAAAATTTACCAATTCCACAAGAAAAAATATTGTTTTCTATTCAAGTTCAAACTTTTATTCATTTCCCCATGTGCTCTAAAATGGAAAAAAAGGTAAAATATTCTGTAAATCTGGGGGAAAATATGTAGCAGACGCATATCATACCTTATTAATCAATTCAGTTAGTGGGGTGACTATAATACTCCACATTCTCCAGAGATGCTCCTTGTTTTCCAGTTGCTTTGCATTCTGATTAATAACATTTAAAACAGAGTCACTGAAAGCTAGAGGTGAAGTTGGACCAGAAAGAACACAGCCTACAAGTGTTTCCAGATTGAGAAAAAACCTGAAGACAAATTATAAACAATGCATTAATCTGTACCTTTTACAGAAATACTTTAATTGCATGTTAACAAAATTCTAAAAATAAGAACTGACAAGGAAACAAAAAATGAATTCTAAGTCTTATTTTGAATCTAACTTTTTAAAAAATTTATGAAATAGTATATAAATAAAGAGAAGTGCCATCATTACATAACCTTCCCAAGATAAACAACGTAGTTTCAGGTTATTTAAAATACCAACTTACTTTTCATCTGCTACACCACATTCCAAGAAATTACTGTTGAAAATTAACTGAATTAAGAACAAAGCCGGAGTTCCCTGAAAAAGAATGAATCTTTTCAGTTACAAAAAAAAGTGCACTTGTTTACTACAGTCAGTTATATGAGAAATGATTATTTTAGCTTGAGAAATTTAACTTCATTTTTGACAGTGGCCGATACAGGGATGAGACCTTGGACCTCAGAATTATCACCACCATGCTCTAACCCACTGTGCTAACTTGCCAGCCTCAAGAAATTTACCTTTTGACATTACTTAGGATATGACAAAAATGATAGCTAATGTAAACTATACACAAAAATCAAGCTCCTCATATTCTAATCATAGCTTTTCCACCAACGTGAGAAATCAAGATATAACACGAAGGTCCAGGGTTCAATCCCTCTACTGGCTAGCTGCCAAAAAAAAATTAAAAAATAAAAAGAACATTAGCTCAAAGCTTGCTGGACCATAACTATATCCTGCAAATACTAAGTACTTTTCACATTACTAAGATAAAGTTCCTAAGCTTCCAAAATTTGTAAGAGTAACCAGCACAATCATTACAAACGTGTAGGAAAACTTCCCTTCAGAAGCCCTTTGTTTTTCACACTTCATGAATTTGTGTCATCCTTGTGCAGAGGCCATGCTAATCTTTTCTGTATAGTTCCAATTTTAGCACATGTGCAGCCAATTCGAGCACAAAGCCCTTTATTTAGTCCAGGAGAATGTTTTCATTACTCACACAGTACCATATTTAATTCTTTTTATTAATCTATTATTTTGTCTATCAGTTTTTCTTTTAACTTGGTCAAAATGTACAAATCCAATACTCTCAGAATTTTACTATCTAAGTGTCACTTTTTTTTTTCTTAAAGAAACTTCATAAAATTTTTTTGGCCAATCTTTATCATATCATTACATTTAAGATACTTGCATTAAGAATATCCATATGAGCAACCTGATATGCTGGTGAACCTAATACTTTCTGAGGAAGTCCTTTAATTGTAATTTCCGTGAGAACCTATGAAAGATAAAAGGTTTTACAGTAAATTAGCCATAAATATATTACTTTACGTAGTACAAGTCTGCTGGTGTTAACTACATTTTTAACAACTTATTATAAGTAATGTTCATTCATTAATGTAAATACATTCTCACTAGTTCAAAAAGATCAAATATATTCATTCATTTATACAAATACATTCAAATTAATTTAAAAAGCTCAAACACAGAAATATAGAAAGTAAAATGACAAAGTCCTTTGTCTCCAGAAATCATCAATGCTTTCAGTTTAGAGTCTATTTTCCCAGACCTTCTAAATTTCCATATAATACATATACAGAGAAACATAACTTTATGGGCTGGCTGTTATATATACATTCTTCTAAACCATTAACATTATATTGTGTGTAAATCACTAATGATATTAAACTTTGCTACTAACCTTCATTTTACCTTGTCACGAAATTTTCACATCAACATATAGATACTGCTATAAAAATGTCTATTATTTATTCAACCATTTTTCGATTAATGGACCTTGGGGCTATTTCTATATTTTTATACTTCTAAAAGAAATTCTGCAATTAATTATATACTCACTAGTGCCCAAAGCGCACATTTCAAAAGACTGCTAACTAAAATCTGACTAAGACTATCGAATTTCTCTGCATAAATATTACTATACTACTATGAACATGCACTACATAAATGTCATAATAGTATGACTAAGAGTGTTAGTGATACAGACCTTAGTGAAAATAGCATTTATTTTGTGCCTGGCCCATAGTGCTTTGTACGTATCAACTCATTTAATCATTAACTGCTACTACATTCCCTCTTTACAAAAGAGGTCATGCGAGGCTAAGAGAGTAAATAAATTGTCCAAAATCACTCAGCTAATAAAGAGTTGGGCTGCGTACCAGCCAGCCACCAAAAAAAAAAATAAACTTATACATATAAATATAAAAAAAAGTTGGGCCAAGACTCATCCTAGTCTGCGCCAGAGATCTTGCCATTAACCATTATGCTACACTGCCATAAAACAATTCTCACAGTACATAAAGGTTATACTCAGAAAGAATTTAAATAGGGTATTGTTTGTTCCATCTGCAGTTTATTTACGAAAGCTGACTATTATAAAAATTATATACCCAATTCAGTTTTCCTCCTCTACTAAAAATGTCTAAAAATGTGTTTAATACCAAAGTCATTACCTTGGTTAAAGAGAGTTAACTAAACAATGTACCAGCTAACAATTAGTGACACTCAGCCATCTTGTTATAAAATTAGTGGACTTTTGGGTTCCTTCAGTTCAAGTTTCAGGTTCTTTACCCCATTTTCTCTGTATGGCTGATTATTTTTCTTATCAAATGAAGATTTTTATAGTTGCTTTATAGTCACTTACTGTATTAGAAAGGTTTCAAATGGCTCTAAAGTCAATAGGACAGCATTTATTTATTATAACAGGACTAACTTGCTAATAAATAGTTGACATAAAAAGTCCTCCAAACCTAGTATGTACAAATATCTTCAACCTAAAATTCAATTTCAGCATGAGTTTTAAAGTCCAATGTAGGGGCCGGGCCGTGGCTCACTCGGGTGAGTGCGGTGCTGATAAAGTCCAATGTACAAGGGCCGGCCCGTGGCTCACTCGGGAGAGTGCGGTGCTGATAACACCAAGGCCCCAGGTTCGGATCCCATATAGGGATGGCCGGTTCGCTCACTGGCTGAGCATGGTGCTGACAACACCAAGTCAAGGGTTAAGATCCCCTTACCGGTCATCTTTAAAAAAAAAAAAAAAAAAAAAAGTCCAATGTACAAGTATTGTTCTTACCAGTGTTTTTGATACAGGAAATACTTCTGACTTCACTATGCTTTCCAAAGATTTCAGTATGAGGGTCAAAACTTCAGAACCTGGTCTCTCTCTTTTGTTACCTATCAAACAGCAAAGGTAAGGGTGTAGTTCTAAGCATTAAGTATTTTTAAAAGTGAATGTATATACTTAGAGAACTACAAAAAAATTAAATTTTCACTCAAAGATAAGAGATTGTTTAAAGTATGCTTGGGGGAAAAAAAACAACAAAGTATGCTAGGAAGCTATAATACTACAAAAAATAATTTTAAAATAAATTTTATAAAAAAAATTTAAAGCCAAACAATTCAGTGGTGCTATAAAAATCATTTGATCAGTATAATCGGTGCTTACCTGATTCAGTAACTGACTTCACCAAGCTAATTAGCTCCTTCCAGATAGCGCTGACAACAGCATCTGCCAAACAAAATAAACTTAAGTATTTTTAGTGAAGTACATGACTACAAAAGTTATCTCCTTTCTAATACTACAAAAATAACAAATTGAGCAATATTTAATAACTTAAAACTATTTCTTGTAATATTCAACCTTGTGATAAGTTTACGAAACACTACCCATCTCATTTTTGTTTCAAGAAATTAAATGGGTTTTTTAAAAGGACTATATAACATGTTAACATAATTGTTTAATTAAGGGTAACTGCTCTATCTTTTTTCTATCATCTGAATTTTCTATATTGAATACCCATCACTTTTGAGACAACAAAAAACAAAGATTCAGAAGGATACCTGACAACCAATAGAAAAAAGTTTTGTATTCATTTTCCAACCAGTTACACACCAAACTATTTGAGTTTTGAAATTTCTTTTCCTCATAATTTAATAGGCTATAGAATAACACAGGAGTTTGGATACAGATGCTGGAGCCACACAGATCCTGGGCATGAATCACAGCTCCCACTTACTATGTGACTTTGTACAAAGTTATTTACTTCTCTGTACAACCCAGTTTCCACATTTGTAAAATGGACTAACACAGAAGATTGCTTCAAGAATTAAATGAATCAATACATGTAAAGCTCTTGGGCCATATAAATATTTGCTACATTATCTTTTTTTTAAACACAGGTTTGAAAAAATAATAAAAAAATTTCTCCTAAATATTTACCAGAAGCATCTTTTCCAACTGCAACAAAGCTATCATGAACAGCAGTGATAAGCGTATTTGCATGTTTGGAAAAAAAAGAAGAGCTGCTGATTAACGGATGTTCCAGTGGCTCTAAAATGGGAATAAAAGAATTAGACAAAAGATATATGAAATAAATTTCTCAATATAAAATTTTAAATGGTCTAAATAAATGTTTTCTATTAAGAAGATTTATACTTATTACATACATAATTACTGAATTTTTTGGCCCTGGGAGAAACAACACCTCTCCTCACCCCAACGCACCTCACCCTAACACATTGAGTTCTGGATTGTTTCAATAATTATTTTTAAAACAATTAAATACCTAAGCTGAGTACTATTTTGTTTTGCTTAGCAAAACTCAAGACTTCTGGACCCAACAAAAAATGAAGCAACATCTCAAGTCCCAAAAGTTGAATGGAAGGGATTGTGCCCATTCCACCTAAACTCGAACTCAAATTCATCCGGGGAGTTACAGGGGCTCCATATGGAGAAGCACCTTTAAAAAAAAAAAAAAAGAAAGAAAGAAAGGGTAAGTCACGTAAGCTTATTTTATATTAGCTACCCAAATGCATATATTTTATTTCATTTCAATAAAATGTACCTTTAAAAATAAACATAGTTTAAATTTCTAAGGCATTAATACATACACTGAAATATTAATATGCAGGTCTTTCTGTAACTTATATGTAAAAATTTAAGCCTTAGAATAGCTAACATAAAACAGTAATAAATAGCACATACAAGTACTGTCTTTCAGTAGTATATATAATAAATCACATTTCTTATATCTGCTAAGATCTGTTGTTTTTAATAATAGCTCTAAGATTCTATTTCTGAAACAAACGCAGAATTTCATGTTAGTCATTTGGAGCTGTTTGTAATGCACCTCATGTAATATAGTAGAAAAACATCTTTTCCAATCACAACAATGCACTTAAAACAGTAAACAGTATCATAAAGAAAATAAGAAATTGATTTATTGATAAGGAACCCAGAAATTATGAAGTGCTCCATTTCATGTGAAAAACACTGAGTATAACTTTCATTGGAAGGCTTTTTTTAAAAAGCCTTTAAAAAAAAAAAAAAACACAAGAATGTCTACCTCTTACCTTTGTGTATAGGAGTCATAGGACTTAAACCTTGAGAAGTAGCCACACGAGATGAACTGCCTTGAGGAGAAGCATTAGATTCAAGGCTTATTGTGCTCTGAATCAGAGGCACACAAACCTATTAGGGTGAAAAAAGGAAAAATTTCTATCTGTAAACTGCATGATTTTGCCATATTTTTAAAAAGCCTCATATAATATAGTTAAATTTCTTTAAAAAGCAATCTTAATTCTTCTGACATATTAAACTTTATCAGTTGTTTCCATGCACAGGCTAAAAAATGAAATTTGGGAAAATGAAAAGTTTTATTACAACTATATTTGCCCTAAATGTGTATTATCTGTATATTTCAGTTCTAAATCCCAGACAAAAAATTATACATATAAACAACTTTTGCAAAATAATGCCTAAGTTTTACACACTATTAGTAGACTCACTTAACTTTTAAAAACAACACTCTAGAAAATATGAACTAAGGCCGAGCCCGTGGCGCACTTGGGAGAGTGCGGCGCTGGGAGCGCAGCGACGCTCCCGCCGCGGGTTCGGATCCTGTATAGGAATGGCCGGTGCACTCACTGGCTGAGTACCAGTCACGAAAAAGACAAAAAAAAAAAAAAAAAAAGAAAATATGAACTAAGACAACTTAAAGCTCATTTCTAAAATCGTTCCAGTACCAGTCACATCTAGTCAGTGAATAAATTATCCCAATTAATGTGCTGGACAACTGGATGTGTTGGACAACTGGATAATACTAGCCTATGAGATCCTTATAATGATAGTATTTGAAAAACTCATTATAATCCCAATTACATATTACTACCAAAGCCCATCTTCAATTATTTCAAGTTATATCAAGTTTAAAAGCCTCAATATATCAAAACATAAAAACTTACTACAAATGGCACAAGTTCATTACTTTTAAATCCCCCTTTCCAAGAATGCACTCCCTGCTGTGCATTTATACAGAAAGCAGGACTACAGATTACAGGTCCACAAATAAAATGTACCCCAAAATCCAAGATAAGCAATAAAGAAATGAAAAAAAATAAGTTATCAGATCTACCTCTTTTCATTTAACTGTTAAAAAAAAAAAACAATTCAAAAACCAAGGGTAGAATTGCAAAAAAAATTTAGATTAAACTTTATATCTAAATGCCAATAAGGATATCAAAACCCAAAGGAATCTGTAAAATCATCTGTAACAACAACAAACAGATAATGGAATTAAGTGATTAGTTATCACTACGTAGCCTGTAAAAAGAAATAAAAATTGATCCAACTTCATGTCTACCCAGTGTAACACCTGATTTCTATTTCACTGATGTTGATTTTACTCTCAATTATATTCTAAACCTTTCAGAAAAAAGTTCCTTTTTAAAATCATAATGCTACTAGGGTAAGAAGAGGTATCTGAGTGTTTGCTGACTGAAAAGGCTTTGGGAGCTCCATTTCAGGCAATTGGTGAATATCCTTTGAAGGTAATAAACTCAAGTTCTGTGACAGGAGCAAAAAAGATCTTTTATATATTGTAGTCTGTTAATCCATAACACAAAAATAACACTAAAAGATTAAACTGGTAAGAATTTAAGAACACATTAATAAAAAAACACAAAGTGCTATAGTCAACACTTGTTACATTACCTGTTCAAAATTAGCAGGAAGATGAGGTCCAAGTCTCATCAGTAAATACCACCAGACTTCTAGCTTTGTTAATGCTAGAGTTTCTGTCCTCACATGAATGGAACTCAAAGGCTGCATTAACAACTTGAGTCTTTTTGCACTACACAGTATATCTTAAAAGAAAATAAACAGTTCAGATTTAAGAGCTAAAGAATAAATTTTAAGAATGAAAAATGCAATAATATCCCCTTTTACAAGAGACTAGATTAAAAAATTAAAAAATAAATCACCAGGCTGTTTGTTCTTACTCTACTAAAACTTTCACTTTGACAAACTAGACCAAAAACACTTAAATAAGGCAATAATATATACAAAAAAGTAATAATTTTTAGATACTATGAACAAGGGGTGAATTTCTCATCGGGGATATCTGGCAAGGTCTTCAATATTTTTGGTTACTACTGGGGGGATGCTACTGGCATCTAGCAGAGACCAGGGATACTGCTAAACTTCCTGCAACACACAGGACAGTCCTCAACAAAATATCCAGCACAAAATGTCAAAATATTGAGATAACACTGTCCTAGCTGCTTTAGCTTTATTACCCCCATTTACCCAAAGAAACGGGGGCGTATTTTTACATTGTGTTAAAAAAAGGCTATAATTCAACAAATCAATTAGTAATTTATTCCAACACACATCACTACTGTTGGGGCCACTGATTATATTTTGAAAGTCTAAATAGATTCGTTTAGATTCAGGTCTATCCTAACTCAATGATGATCAGATTGTTAAAATTCAGCTGAAAACAAAATCCAATTCTTTAAACAAAACACTTACGCCAGATGTGGTGTAACATTTGAGTAGGACTGGGGATACATAAAATTAAGACATACTCTGTGCTCAAGTAACTTGTCAAAAAGACTTGAAAAAGAATTTGAAACATCAGTCAAGCCATGTATTTGGTGGAATGGCATTCATCAATGTTTCTTACAACCACTCTGTCATTTAGCTATTTCAATTAACACTTCTATCAAAAAAAAAAAAAAAAAAAAAAAAATGTCAGTTCACTGTGGTAACAAGTTCTCCAGGCCAGGAAACTTCCTTTTCTGAACTCCTATTCTATACATGAGAGGGACTCCACAATAATATCCGTACAGTAGGTGAGATTACTGTCATGCAATAAACCAGTTTCCTTTATTATAAAATCTGATTTTACTCAGAACAGTGATGGGTGCCCAATTTTTTACTACTTTTTCTACTTCTTAAAAATTTTTTTTACTACTTTTTCTACTACTTTCTGCCATTTAGCCATTCTACCCAATGTGATTTAAATAGAAGCATATGTGAGATTCTTGGAAGGCTCTTTATAGGGTTCTTTCCAGCTGACTTGAGTGGTTCTTTCTGCTCTTCTGCCTTCCCACCTTCTTGTAGTCTGCATCTAGACATATAGAGGATGACAGAATAGCAAGACAGACGTCTAATTCCTTGATGACTTCCTCGATCCATAATACCAGTCATGGACTCTCTAGCTCCAAACTTATTCCAACTACCATAGCATTTCATTTTCTTAAGTCAGTATTTTATGCTTTTATACGCAACCATACATAATTCCAACAGATTTTAGTCCCAAATACTGCCTCATACCACTGGGTTTATAGAATATGCCAAAATACCTGCCAGTTCATAAACCAAAAAATATGAGTGATATTTCAAATAAAATTTGTGCCCCCAAATGTACTTTTACCAGTATTTTTAATAAGTCATTACAGATGACTCTTGAACAATGCAGGGGTTAGGGGAAACAACCCCACCGCACAGCCAGAAAAAAAACTACACGTAACTTTTGATTTCCCCCAAATTAACTACTAATACCCTACTGTTGACTGGAAGCATTCCTGATAATGTAAAGTCGATTAACACATTTTCTGTATGCTATATGTATTATATACTGTATTCTTACAATAAAATGAGAGAAAAGAAAACTACTAAGAAAACCATAAAGAAGATAAAACCATGAGTTCACTTTTTATTGCTAAAACACAATTTCCTGGAGAACAGGGAAGGCAACAAACCAGAGACAGAGTGAGAAACCCAACCTGGCAAAACCCTGCGAGTGACCCTTGGCCCAGCTCTGTTCGGGGGGCGGATGCCCACGAGGCTCCCGCCTGCACCACCAGGCCATTCACCGCCCTGGTGCTGCCTCCATTTTCCCAGGTGCGGGCAGCTCCGCCCGGCTCGGCCATCACTGAGCCTTCCCACTTGCTTGGCCCGACGCGGGGCTTTCCGGAGCCTGCGGGCCGACCTCCCCTCCCACTCCCTCTGCGGTTCTCTGGTGGGGCTGGTGGCAGGGGGCGTCCCCGGCCAGTGTCGGGAGGGCAAGGAAGTATGGGCGGGCCGACTGTCACTCCACCACACCCTGGACTCCGGCCCCCGGTAAACTTCCTGTTACTGGGAGGCAGATACCATCTCTGCGGCCACCAGTTTGGAAAAAAGCCTAACGAATTTTTGGTTGGGAATAGTGTGGTAGGAGAGTTCCCAGGTCCGCTTGAACCTGCCGGAGAGCTGGCAGGTTCGGTCTATGCCGGGGGGGATACAATGGTGAACAAGACCCGAGAAAGATCTACACAGTGCTACAAAGGCACCCAGAGAGACTGGTCATCTGCGCCTAGCAGAAACCTGGTAGACTTCCTGGGCGAGGCGGTGCCGAGCAGGGTCTTGAAGGCCCAGCTGATAGACGAGGGGTGCAGAAGACACGCCCCAGCCCAGCACAGTGCGCACAGAGTGGGGAGACGTGCGGCCAGGGAGGTGGAGACTAGACAGAAACCACACACCCTGTGGGGTCGCCACTGCATGATCTAACAGCCTGGGCCAGAGCACACGGAACGGGGAGAAGTCCTGCACAGGAAGTGAAAGCTCAACAGAGATCACACACCCTGTGGTACGTGATCCACCAGCCCAGCAGAGTCCAAGCTGACCAGAAAGGTGGCTCCCCGGAGAAGCCCAAGACCCGAGGCAACCACACACACAAGGCACTAGAGGCCAACTGAGCAGTCACGGAGGGAGCCATACAAAATTGGCAACCACAGCAATATCCTAGTTAGTCATTAGTCTCAAACCGGTGGACTGTGAAACCCCCTGCCACAATGAATAAACACCAAAAAAAGATACCAGAAATACAAAAAATCAAGAAAGTACACCACCAAAAGTTAATAAATCTCAAACTCTAGATCCTATAGAACAAGAAGCCCTTGAAATGACTGACAAGGAATTTCGAGTGATAATTCTAAGGAAACTGAATGAGATACAAGAAAACTCAGCTAGACATCATGATGAAATGAGGAATAGTATACAGGATCTGAAAGAGGAAATGTACGATGAAATCAATGTCCTGAAAAAAAATGTAGCAGAACTTGCTGAACTGAAGAAGTTATTCAGCGAAATAAAAAACACAACGGAGAGTTTAACCAGCAGGCTTGTCGAAGTTGAAGAGAGAACCTCTGAACTTGAAGATGGGCTGTTTGAAATAACACAAGCAGACAAAAAGAAAGAAAAAAGAATCAAGGACATTGAAGAAAATCTGAGAGAGATATCAGACAACCTTAAGCGATCAAATATCCGAGTCATGGGTATTCCAGAAGGGGAGGAAAATGGAGATTCTATTGAAAACATATTCAACAAAATAGTGGCAGAAAACTTCCCAGGTATAGGAAAAATCACAGATCTCCAGATCCAGGAAGCTCAACGATCTCCAAATGTATTCAACCCAAAAAGACCTTCTCCAAGACATGTCATAGTCAAATTGGCAAAACTCAGAGACAAAGAGAGAATCTTAAAAGCTGCAAGAGAGAAGCGTCAAATCACCTATAAGGGAGCCCCAATCAGGTTAACATCAGACTTTTCATCACAAACCCTAAAAGCTAGAAAGGAATGGGATGATATTTTCAAAATACTAAAAGACAAAGATTGCCAGCCAAGAATACTCTACCCTGCAAGGCTATCCTTCCGAAATGAGGGGCAAATAGTATATTTCTCAGACAAACAAAAACTGCGGGAGTTCACTACCACACGACCACCCTTACAAGAAATCCTCAAGGGAGTACTGGGTTTGGTTCCTGAAAAATAACTACCACTGCCATAAAAATCCAAGAAAAATCTAAACCCACTAGTATAATAAAAATGGCATTCATGAAGAGAAAACAAGCTAACAAAAACACTATCTACAACCTAAGGAACCAACAAACAAAGAAACCAAACAGCAAATCAGAAAGCAAGGAACAAAAGACACCTAAGACAACCAAACAACCAATAAAATGCTAGGAATAAATCAACACTTTTCAATAACAACTCTTAATGTAAAAGGCTTAAATTCCCCAATTAAAAGACACAGACTGGCTGACTGGATCAAAAAGGAGGACCCAACTATATGCTGCCTACAAGAGACCCACCTCACCCATAAAGATTCACACAGACTAAGAGTGAAAGGATGGAAAAAGATTTACCATGCAAACAGAAAAGAAAAACAAGCTGGAGTAGCTATTCTTATATCTGACATAGTAGACTTTAAACTAAAAACCATAAAAAGAGACAATGAGGGACACTACTTAATGATAAAAGGACTGATCCATCAAGAAGACATAACAATCATAAATATGTACGCACCCAATGTTGGAGCAGCCAGATTTATAAAACAAACGCTATTAGACCTAAAGAAGGAAATAGACACCTATACCATAATAGCAGGGGACCTGAACACTCCACTGTCAATATTAGACAGATCATCTAGGCAAAGAATCAGTAGAGAAACACAAGATCTAAACAAGACTCTAGACCAATTGGAATTGGCAGATATCTACAGAACATTCCACCCAACAACCTCAGAATATTCATTCTTCTCAGCAGCACATGGATCATTCTCCAGGATAGATCACATATTAGGTCACAAATCAAGTCTCAATAAATTCAAAAAAATTGCAATTATCCCATGTATCTTCTCAGACCACAATGGATTAAAACTAGAAATTAATAACAAACGAAACTCTGGAAACTATACAAACACATAGAAATTAAACAGCATTCTACTTAATGACATATGGGTCCAAGAAGAAATCAAGGAGGAAATCAAAAAATGTATTGAAACTAATGAAAACAATGATACATCATACCAAAACCTGTGGGATACTGCAAAAGCAGTATTGAGGGGAAAATTTATTGCATTAAACGCTCACTTCAGAAGAATAGAAAGATGGCAAGTGAATAACCTAACACTTCACCTTATAGAACTAGAAAAACAAGAACAATCCAAACCTAAAGTTAGCAGACGGAAAGAAATCATTAAGATCAGAGCAGAACTGAATGAAATTGAAAACCAAAAAACAATTCAAAAGATCAACGAATCAAAAAGTTGGTTTTTGAAAAGATAAATAAAATTGACAAACCATTAGCATGGCTAACAAAAAAAAGAAGAGAGAAGACTCAAATAACAAAAATTAGAAATGAAAAAGGCGATATTACAACTGATTCATCTGAAATACAAGGAATCATTCGAGACTACTATATACAACTATACGCCAACAAATTTGAAAATCTGGAGGAAATGGATAAATTTCTGGACACACACAAGCTCCCAAAACTGAACCGTGAAGACGTAGAAAATTTGAACAGACCAATAACAATAAAGGAGATTGAAGCTGTTATCAGAAGGCTCCCCACAAAGAAAAGCCCAGGACCAGATGGATTCACAGCAGAATTTTACCAAACATTCAAAGAGGAACTGACACCAATTCTCTACAAACTATTCCAAAAGATTGAAATGGACGCAAATCTCCCAAACTCATTCTATGAAGCAAACATCATCCTGATACCAAAACCAGGTAAAGATATAACCAAAAAAGAAAACTACAGGCCAATATCCTTGACGAATATAGATGCAAAAATCCTCACTAAAATACTAGCGAACAGAATACAGCAACACATACGTAAAATTATTCATCATGATCAAGAGGGATTCATCCCAGGGATGTAAGGTTGGTTCAACATATGCAAATCAATAAATGTGATACACCATATTAATAAAGTCAAACACAAGGACCATATGATCATCTCTATAGATGCTGAAAAAGCATTTGATAAAGTTCAGCACTCATTCTTGACAAAGACCCTGTATAAGTTAGGTATAGAGGGAAAGTATCTCAACATAATAAAGGCATATATGCCAAACCCACAGCCAATATCATCCTGAATGGGGAAAAGCTGAAAGTTTTTCCTTTAAGAACAGGAACTAGACAAGGATGCCCACTCTCACCACTCCTATTCAACATAGTGTTGGAAGTACTAGCCAGAGCAATCAGAGAAGAGAAGGAAATAAAGGGCATCCAGATTGGAAAAGATTAAGTCAAACTGTCCCTGTTTGCAGATGACATGATCCTATATATCGAACAGCCTAAAACCTCTACAAAAAAACTGTTGGAATTGATAAATGATTTCAGCACAGTAGCAGGATACAAAATCAACACACAAAAATCAGTAGCATTTCTTTTTTTTTTTTTTTTTTTTGTCGTTTTTCCGTGACCGGCACTCAGCCAGTGAGTGCACCGGTCAGTCCTATATAGGATCCGAACCCGCGGCGGGAGCGTCGCCGTGCTCCCAGCGCAGCACTCTACCAAGTGCGCCACGGGCTCGGCCCCAAATCAGTAGCATTTCTTTTCTCCAACAGTGAACATGCAGAACGAGAAATCAAGAAAGCCTGCCCATTCACAATAGCCACCAAAAAAATAAAATACTTAGGAATTGAGTTAACCGAGGAGGTGAAAAATCTCTATAATGAGAACTACAAACCACTGCTGAGAGAAATTAGAGAGGATACAAGAAGATGGAAAGATATCCCATGCTCTTGGATTGGAAGAATCAACATAGTGAAAATGTCCATACTACCCAAAGTGATATACAAATTCAATGCAATCCCCATCAAAATTCCAAAGACATTTTTCTCAGAAATGGAAAAAACTATTCAGACATTTATATGGAACAATAAAAGACCACGCACAGCCAAAGCAATGCTCAGCAAAAAAAATAAAGCTGGAGGCATAACACTACCTGACTTTAAGCTATACTACAAAGCTATAATAACCAAAACAGTATGGTACTGGCATAAAAACAGACACTGACCAATGGAATAGAATAGAGAATCCAGAAATCAACCCACACACTTACTGCCATCTGATCTTTGACAAAGGCACCAAGCCTATTCACTGGCGAAGGGACTGCCTCTTCAGCAAATGGTGCTGGGATAACTGGATATCCATATGCAGGAGAATGAAACTAGACCCATACCTCTCACCACATACTAAAATCAACTCAAAATGGATTAAGGATTTAAATATACACCCTGAAACAATAAAACTTCTTAAAGAAAACATAGGGGAAACACTTCAGGAAATAGGACTGGGCACAGACTTCATGAATACGACCCCAAAAGCACGGGCAACCAAAGGAAAAATAAACAAATGGGATTATATCAAACTAAAAAGCTTCTGCACAGCAAAAGAAACAATTAAAAGAGTTAAAAGACAACCAACAGAGTGGGAGAAAATATTTGCAAAATATACATCTGACAAAGGATTAATATCCAGAATATATAAGGAACTCAAACAACTTTACAAGAAGAAAACAAGCAACCCAATTAAAAAATGGGCAAAAGAGCTAAGTAGGCATTTCTCTAAGGAAGATATACAAATGGCCAACAGACATATGAAAAAATGCTCAACATCACTCAGCATCCGGGAAATGCAAATCAAAACCACACTGAGATACCATCTAACCCCAGTTAGGATGGCTAAAATCCAAAAGACTATGAACGATAAATGCTGGCGAGGCTGTGGAGAAAAAGGAACTCTCATACATTGTTGGTGGGACTGCAAAATGGTGCAGCCTCTATGGAAAATGGTATGGAGGTTCCTCAAACAATTGCAGATAGATCTACCATACGACCCAGCTATCCCACTGTTGGGAATATACCCAGAGGAATGGAAATCATCAAGATGAAGGTATACCTGTTCCCCAATGTTCATTGCAGCACTCTTTACAACAGGCAAGAGTTGGAACCAGCCCAAATGTCCATCATCGGATGATTGGGTACGGAAAATGTGGTACATCTACACAATGGAATACTACTCAGCTATAAAAACGAATGAAATACTGCCATTTGCAACAACATGGATGGACCTTGACAGAATTATATTAAGTGAAACAAGTCAGGCACAGAAAGAGAAATACCACATGTTCTCACTTATTGGTGGGAGCTAAAAATTAATGTATAAATTCACACACACACACACACACACACACACACACACACACACACACACGGGGGGGAGGGGAAGATATAACAACCACATTTGAAGTTGATACGACAAGCAAACAGAAAGGACATTGTTTGGGGGGGGGAGGGAGAAGGGAGGGAGGTTTTGGTGATGGGGAGCAATAATCAGCCACAATGTATATCGACAAAATAAAATTTAAAAAATAAATAAATAAATAAATAAATAATAAAACACAATTTCTTGGAGGGAACTGCTCGCACGAAGATGGAATCACGTGGCATTTTAAAATGTATAGTTGCAACACTTGAGCTCACCTTAATAGCAACAGGAGGTGGCTATGAAATTACAGTAGTACAGTACGTACTAGTTAATTTTACGCAGTAATGATTTAATACTGCATCTTTGTTTACATTTCTCTGAACTGTAAATGGCACCACGTGCAGTCTGTGTTGGTGTGCCTAAGTTTTGACAAGTTTTAACTTTTTATAATAGATTTGTGTATATTTGATGGTAATAGATAAGACTAGTAAAATCTACATATATTTTATGCATTCATAACATACCTAACTATTTCTTAATTTTCATTATTTCTGGGCTATAGGGTTTGTTTTTCCAAATTGTTGCAAATCTCAAAAAAAATTTCCAATACATTTATTGGAAACAATCCATGTATAAGTGGACCCTTTTATTTCAAACCAGTGCTGTTCAAGGATGAACTGTATAGTTAATGCAAATAATCACCTTATAAAACACATTAAAAAGGGGGAGAAAATAGATTAATGGTCTTTGGGATTTTTTTTTTCTTTTCTTTTTCTTGGCAGCTGGCCAGCCAATACGGGGACTGAATCCTTGAACCCTGAACCTTGATGTTACTAGCACCACGCTCTAACCAACTAAACTAACTGGCCAGCCTTATTAATTAATGGTCTTTGCCAGGAAAAAATATAATATGAAATTAAAATTACTTAGATGATCTTGTAAGCATAATGTATTGATTAAATCTACCCAGTTGTTAAGTACATACTAACTTACTTTTGAGCTAAACACTCTTCATCATAAATACATATCAAACAACTTCACTGGATAATAGGAGGATATGGTTAAGGTAATTAAAATGAATCACTTTCATATATTAGTGTTAACCCCCTATTAGGTACTTTTCTAGAGATCTTGGAAAAAAAAAAAAAAAAGTTACCAGCACTGATATTATTATTCCTTGCTAATCACAATTATTTACTATTATCTACTGGCTATGTGACCTGGGGTAAATTACTTAAATCTCCCTAAACTAAGTAATAATACTTAAATCTCAGGTCTATTGTGATTAAATAAAATGTGCATAAAGAACTCAACTTTGTGCTTACAACATACAAGGTACTTCAAAAAATTTGTGGAAAATTGAACTAAAAGACAGTATGAATCTTTACATGAAATTTTTGAGGACCTACTGTGCACAGTAAGAAAGCCACAAATGATATTTTTCACTGTTTAGCTTTTTTAGACAACTTAAGACAAATTTTATATTTGTGATTTTCAATGTCTAGCCTTTGAATTCTATCTAGCTACAAATTTATTCCTGCTCCCTTAAAATAAAATTCAGTGATAACTAAGTTTCAATATAAAGTCTAAAGAATCAGAAAAACTTCATTTTTTATCTAAGTAAAATGAATTCATAGAAAATCAAACGTTTTAAATTATTTATTTACCTGGATTTAAAGCAAAATTATCTATTAAACTCTTCCAAGCAATGAAAGCTATTTTTTTAATCATGGGTGCTCCACTACGAAACCCCAGTTCTTCCAGCTGTAATAGAGAATTGATGAAACTCCCACTTCGATGCAAGGTCTAAAAAATGGAAAAAATCATAGTTATTTAAATGTATGAAATGAAATATAGGCACTATTATCATTCATTTATCTATTCATTCACTGAATATATGCTCTTGGAAGTTCATAAGGAGATAAAAGGCAAACTGCCAACAAAATGTAAAAAGATGTGTTAAGCGTTTTAAGATAGGTAAAAGTCTTAGGAATTTAAATATAAGAAAAAAATGAATTCTGTATATACATTCAAAATTCAAGAACACAAAACATAATAATGCTCAATGAAGTAGATTATGCATTAACACAGAACTCTTCTAAAAGATTAGAGAAAATTTAGTAGGTAGATAAATCCCTAATTTTATCAAGGTAATACCAAGGAAAATATGTATCTATATGAAAAAAATCTAATCAATATTAGAGAAAAAACAACCCTGAAATTAATAAAACAACTTTTTCAAACAGCCTGAAATAGAAAAGGAAAATTGGTTAAGGAAAGATATAATTTTATAAATGAGAAAGAAATGTAGAAAATGGAAATATCTCTTAATGATAAAAATGAGATGAAAATCAGGAAAACTGGACCACTTCTAAAATACTTCCAAATATTATATATATTCAAATGGAGATAATATCAAACGAAAAGGAAAATAAAGTGCAAATGGATAAATGATATCAAACGAAAAGGAAAATAAAGTGCAAATGGATAAATGATAAAAAATGCATAACAAAATTACATAAACCTTAACAGTCCTAAGCGGCTATAAACCACATATAAGCTTAATAGTGTAAACAGTAACAACAACAAAATAACTGGCTTAGCAAATCACAAAGAATTCACAAGAAAACTACTAGAGCTAATGAATTCAACAAGGTTGCACAGAACAAGATCAACACATGAAAAGCAGCTGTGTTTCTACACACCAGCAATGAACAACCTGAAAAGGAAATTAGAAAAGCAATTCTATTTATATATATATAGTACCTAAAAGAATTAAATACTCAGGAATACATCTAGCCAAAGTGGTGAAAGATCTGTATGATGAAAACTACAAAGCATTGCTGAAAGAAATTAAAGATCTAAACAAATGGAAAAACAGCCACGTTCATGGATATGGAAGACTTAACACTGTTAAAATGTCAACTATGCAACACAATCTACAGATTCAATGCAATCCCTACCAAGATTCCAAATAGCCTTTTTTTTTTCACAGATATAGAAAAGTTGATCCTCAAAGTCATATGGAATTGCCAAGAGCCTCATATAGCCAAAACAACCTTGAAAAAGAATAAAATTGGAGGACTCACACTTATTGACTTCCAAACTTACTACAGAACTACAATAATTAACACGTATGGTAATGAATAGAATATTGAGCCCAGAAATAAATCCCATACCTATGTCCAAATGACTTGACAAGGGTGCTACAACCATTCAACAGGAAAACAGTCTCTTTAA
The DNA here is from genome assembly GCF_027409185.1 of Cynocephalus volans. Taxonomy (NCBI): domain Eukaryota; kingdom Metazoa; phylum Chordata; class Mammalia; order Dermoptera; family Cynocephalidae; genus Cynocephalus; species Cynocephalus volans. Next base: position 221,175,584 of record NC_084460.1, on the reverse strand, counting down.
CAAATGGTTCTGGGAAAACTGAACAACCACAAGAAAAAGAAGGTAGATGTTTACCTTACACCATATCCAAAATTTAACTCAAAATGGTTCAAAAATCTAAACTCAAGAACTATAAAACTCTTAAAAATATATTGTACTTTATCAAAATCAAAACTTTTACGGCCGGACCATGGCTCACTTGGGAGAGTGTGATGCTGATAACACCAAGGCCACGGGCTCAGATCCCTACATAGGGATGGCTGGTTAACTCACTTGGGAGAGCGTGATGTTGACAAACCAAGTCAAAGGTTAAGATCCCCTTACCAGTCATCTTTTTATTAAAAAAAAGAAAAAGAAAAAGAAAAGAAAAGAAATCAAAACTTTTGTGCAAAGGATACCATCACGAAAACAAAAAGGTAACCTACAGAATGGAATATTTGTAAATTAAAACCACTTTGAGATCCCACTTCACATCCACTATAATGGCTATGATCAAAAAAGTGGGAAATAAAGGGAGATAGGAAGGATCCCGAGAAATTGGAACCCTAGTATGTTACTGGTGGGAACGTAAAATGGTGCAGCTTCTGTTGAAAAAATTTGGTGATTTCTCAAAAGTTAAGCATAGAATTACCATATGACCCAGCATTCCACTTTTAGGTATATATCCAAAAAACTGAAAGCTGGGACTCCAACAGGTCTTTATATACCAATATTTACAGCAGCATTATTCACAACTGCCAAAAACCCAAATTTCTATCAACAGATGAACAGATAAACAGAATGTGGCATATACATACAATGGAGTATTTTTTTTTTTTTTTTTTTTTTTAAAAGATGACCGGTAAGGGGATCTCAACCCTTGGCTTGGTGTTGTCAGCACCACGCTCAGCCAGTGAGCGAACCGGCCATCCCCATATAGGATCCGAACCCCTGGCCCTGGCGTTATCAGCACCACACTCTCCCAAGTGAGCCACAGGCCGGCCCTATTCATTCCTAAGAAAGGAATTAAATTTTAATATCTGCTACAACATGGATGAATTCTGAAAACATGATTAATGAAATATGTCAAAGGATGGTAAATTTTTTATGACTCCACTAATATGAGGTACCTAGAATAAGCAAATTAATAAAGACAGAAAGTAGAATAGAGATTACTAGGAGCTGGGGGGTAAGAAGAGTAGGAGTTATTGCTTAATGCGTACAGTTTTTTGTTGGGGGTAATGAAAATGTTTTGGGTATAAATAGTGATGTTTACACAATATTGTGAATGTACTTAATGCCACTGAACTATACACTTAGGAATGGTTAAACCACTTATGTTTATTTACCGCATAAAAAAGTACAACCCACCCTAAAAAAACTGGCTTAGATAATGACTTAACATACATACAATTGATTCTAATTACTTTCTATAGTTAAGTTCTATGGTTGCCTCAAACACTAAATTAGCAAATACTGAGCCATCGCTCCTATGGGAAATACAGGGTTAAGTTTGAGTCTCTGGTCATAATGCTTTTGTCAGCTGTTCAACATATAACCTTGCTTTATGTTTTTTAAAAATGCCTTATTTTATATTGTTGATTCCCTAACATTAAACTAATGGCCAACAAATGCCTAAACAAAGCTTATTTAACATACATTTTTCTCCATAGGTCACATCACAGCCTTTCTACACTTAGAAACACTAACTAGACAGCACTTAACCCTACACTTGGGGGACATTTTAAGCAGTGGAATCACCAAGAAAAGCCCCAAAAATATGAAAAACGTGGCACTAAATGGACCACGAAAAGAACGCTTGTTTAAAGTACGAGAGCTAAAAACAAAAAGGCTAAGTGTAACACTGCTTAAACTCAGCTCGGAACATCTGTTGGGGACTCAAATTCTCTGCCATTCTGGGTGTCTACAAATGACAGCAAAAGCAACACAAGTACTGATTTCAGGTTTACAAATAAATTTTAGTGAGCAGGCAAATTTGCAAACCAGGCATGTATGAACAATAAGGATCAACTGTACTAAGGAAGAGTAAAGAAACGAAAGACTCCAGGTGCTGGCTGGTTAGCTCATTTGGTTACAGCATGGTGCTGATAACGTCAAGGTTCAGAGCTCTATCTCTGTACCAGCCAGACACCCTCACCCCCCCCCCCAAAAGAAAGGGTCTGGAGTGTAAAAATTGTGGAGCATTAACTGTGTCACTTACCTTTCCAAGAAGTTTGACAAACAAAGGCCATAATTTCAAGACATAAGTCTCATTTTTACTCATAAATAGCTTTTGGAGTTCCGAGATCAATTTCTGCAAACAAAAGCAAAAATACTTACCAAAAAAATATCCAGTATCGAAGAAATAATTTTCAAAAACTGATTCTCTCAGCCAAAATCCAAAACACTCCACCCCCCGCCAACATCCAAAGACAAACTCTAAAGCATTATAGCAAATCTAAAAGTTTTACAATGAATATTCAAACAAACAACTAGATTCTACCATCAACATTTTACTGTTTGTCTTATCACATATCTGGCCACCCTACCATCCAGCTTATTTTTTCTATCAATATACTTTTCTCTAAAAATTTGGGCATGCACATCATTAACTAGAGTTCAAATGATAACATATTAAACTTTGCACACTATTAAAACCATAAATTATTAATAGCTTCATAGACAACAGACACCTGAGAAAATTTTAGTTCAAATTTATAAAGAATTTTATATATGCTATTAAAAGTGAGTGAATTTATCAGAATGAAACAATTCACAAAGATATTGAAGTTACTTTATTACATGCTAAACATTACCAAGAGGCCTCCTGAATTTTAAAAAATAAACGAAATCCCAGGTTTTAGAATCTGGAAGGCTCCCCTACTGCCTGGATTACTGCAGTACCCTCTAGCTGGTCTCTCTGTTCCTACTCAACCACCTACCCTACAGTCTACTCTCAACACAGCCAGAGTGATCCTTTGAAACCCAAGTTAATACATCACTCCTAGGCTCAAAACCTTCAAGGACGGATTTTCATATAACTCAGAGCAAAAACCAAGGTCCTTTGTGATTTGGTCCTCTGTTCCTCTGACATCACCTCCCACTCCTCTCATCCACATTCACTCCACTGCTGTCACACTGCCCACAGTGTTCCCTCAACACCAAGCAGGTACACAAACCATAAGAGGAAGGCCTTTTGCTCTCACTGGTTCTCCTGCCTGGAATGAGCTTATCTCACATCATTCACATGGCTAACTCTAGTACTGCTTTCAAATCACTGTTCAAATGTCCTTTTCTTTTACCTTCTCTGACCACCTCACCATTCCTCTCTGACGGCACTCTCTATCCAGTCCCTGCTTTTCTCTATAGCACGCGTCACTTAGTACACTATAAACTTTCTTTCTCCACTAGAAACTAAGCTCCAAAAGCCCCTTTTGTTCACTATACTAACAATGCCTAACAATGCACTGCACAGAACAGTTGCCCGATCAATGTTACAAGAATAAAGCCTGGAAAACTTAAAATCTGAGGCAAGTAACAACTAGAAAATTGTACAAACCAGATAAGTTTGTGCATTAAATTTATATCTATTTGGATAACACAGTTAATGCTCTCCTCCCTTTTTCAGAAATACAATCTCTTTCTATTCACCATTCATTGGGGATGGGGTAAAATGCCTAGATGGTAGTAACAATAAAAGGACAGATTTCTTTACTGTTATGTATGAGCAATATACCTACACTAATTTAAGCAACTCTTTATGTTTTAATTCAAAGCTAAACTCCAGATCATAGTGCAATTATACCAATGAGTCCAGAAAGTATTTTAAACTTAGTGCGGAACTTTCTAATGCAATATCCAGAAAATCCTTACATGAATACTTACAGTAGTCATAAGTTGCTCTGTAATAGATGCTATTTCTTGTTGTTTCTGAAGCAACAATGGCATTCCCATCTCTAGAGCAGTCGCTCCCCGCAAATGTACCTTCTGTGCTGAATGAACCACTAAAGGTATGACTAGTTTTGCCCACCTCACTGACTCTTCTCCCATCTGAATTGGGGTTTGCTCAATTAGCCTATATTAGAGATATCAAAAAATAAATTAGCTTGACCTCACTTTTTAAGCATAACCTACCAGAAAAATAAGGAACACACATAAATACACACGGTATAACCAATCTGTCACAGAATACTATATATACATAAACATATATATACATGAGAAGTCTAATTTTTGCTTGCTAATTTTGTACATTTCTTTATTGTTTTTATTTTTAAATATGGAGGACACCTTATCTCAACTTCAGACCAAAAAAAATTTTAAATACAGCTGTCTCTAGGTATCCGTTGTGGACTGGTTTCAGGACCTCCCAAGATACCAAAATCTGCAGATGCTCAAGTTCCTAGTATAAAATGGCACAGTATTTGCATATAATCTACATGCATTCTCCCGTATGCTTTAAATTATCTCTCGATTACTTATTATACCTAATACAAGGCAAATGCTATGTAAACAGCAGTTATACCCTACTGCTTAGGGAATAATGACAAGAAAAACAACTTTGTACATGTTTAGTACCGATGCAATTTTTGGGGGGGGAATTATTTTTAGTCCACGGTTGGTTGAATCTGCAGATGCACAACAAAGGGCCAAATGTACTAATTCATTATACTATTAAATTCAACAATCTTATAGAAGACAGCCAGAGAACTGTGATAAAATCTGAGTATCCATCACAGCATCAGAATATAAGGAGTTAAAGAAAATAGCTCAATGACCAAAGAAAATTTTAAAGAATGAAAAACAAGGGAAAACAGAAATCATGTCAGAGTTTTAAAGCATTAGCATGTCTGTTAAAGAGCAAGGATGAGAAGAGGGATATTTCTGTTCCTTGAAACACACTATGACTGCCTTCCTAAAAATCCCATCCCCTATATCCCACTTATGAGTATTACACTATTTTTTAAACCCTTGCAAAAGCATTAACAGATAATTTTTTAAACCAAAATTGTGTTATTGGCAGGACCATAACCAGTACTTAACTTTTAAGACTATCTCAATAACAATAAGCAAATGTATTAACTTATACACATCTACATCATCTTCTTCCTGTTACCTTTTTTTCTTGAGTCTTTCAGTCTACAAGACATTCCCTTCTTTCAATGTCTATCTCATTTAAATCCCAAAAGTCCACTCCTTGAAGTAAATTCTAAATTTACTGAAATGATTCTTCCAAACTGCAGAGCATCCAAATGCATACCTTATGATAACATTTATTGCTTCAAAATCAACAATGGCAGAATGCATCTCTCCTTTATTAAATACTATTTCTAATGAATCAATTATACTGGACACCTAAAAGACAGAACACAAATCAAAATTAACACAAATCAAATAAGCCTGAATTCTTTTTATTAGCATATAGTTAAGAAGACAAATATAAAACTATACTCACCACTTTGCCAACAACTTCAGTGGGAAACGTCTGCTTCGATATAACCCAGAGTGCCCTGGTACGTACATTTTTGTCTGAACTCTTAACAATATCATTCAGTTTTGAAAGCAGTTCTTGAATATTTGCCTCTGAAAAACAAGCAGTTTAATTTTAATTATGTGAAATAGTTTACACCCCCCCCCCTTTTTTTTTTCTAAAGATGACTGGTAAAGGGATCTTAACCCTTGACTTGGCATTGTCAGCACCACGCTCAGCTAGTGAGCGAACCGGCCATCCCTATATGGGATCCGAACCGGGGCCTTGGTGTTATCAGCACCACACTCTCCCGAGTGAGCCACGGGCCAGCCCTAGTTTACACCCTTTAAAATCTCAAATTAGGGGCCGGCCCGTGGCTCACTCGGGAGAGTGCGGTGCTGATAACACCAAGGCCGTGGGTTCAGATCCTATATAGGGATGGCCGGTTGGCTCACTGGCTGAGTGAGGTGTTGACAACACCAAGCCAAGGGTTGAGATCCCCTTACCGGTCATCTTTTAAAAAAAAATAAAATCTCAAATTAAAAGTAGACAAAAAGAAACATACTCTTCAAAAACTTAAATGTACATCCAGAGAGAAGTATCAGAGAACCACTGATGAAATGAAACTTCTTCCCCAAACACAAATTTCAGATCAGAGGGGAAAGCATATTCAGAGAAAAATACCTAGTAGACTCCAAACCAGATATTCTGTGCAACTGAAATAACTGTATTATGGTCAACACTGGGACCAAAAAACAAAAACAAATAAAAAAAAGTATAGGTATCACCAACAGATTTGAATATACAAGAAAATTTTTGTCAACAATGTTATAAATTCTCAATCTCTGCTCCAAAAAGAACTCCTATGTTAGACTGCTAACACTTAAAGAACTTTTCCCTCAGAACAAAACATGTTAACCACTTTCTGACATCCATATATATTCTATTCCTAATTTCCCCTCTTTAAACATCACCTCGAGTTTCCCTTACAATGGCAAACTACTAACTACAAAGCAACAAACAGTTCAGACTACTTGAAAACATGGAAAGCATCAGGTTCCATGCTTTCATTACCATCTTTAGTTCCAAATAATCCCACATTTACAACTATGTAAAAGAACTTTACAATTCAGCATGTTCTTTAGTGCATATGCCTAAATGAAAGTTTCCATTTTTATAGCCATTATGTATAAATAACCTTATTTTTTATTTTTATTGTTCCTCTCCATGGATATCTTTAGTAAAAGAGGAAAGATTTACATGATCTGAACAGAAACCAGAGTAAATTTTTTCTTAAGAACCAACTTTTATTGCCTACATGGTGTTTCACAATTTTGGGGGGGTGGAGAGGGTGGCTGGCTCATATGGGGGTTCAAGCCCAACTTGACCTTGGTGTTATAACTTTTTTTTTTTCCAACGTACACGTTCCTGTGATACAATTTGTTGTTTCAATACATGCTCACAGGGCTGGCTAGTTAGCTCAATTCAGTAGAGCACAGCTTTATAACCCCTAGGTCATGGGTTCAGATCCCAGGAGTGGCCAACTACCCAAAACAAACAAAACACCCCCATGCATATTATGTATAAAGATCTGTATAATGATCTAATCAGAAGAGTTAGCATATCTATCACCTAAACATGTATCATTTCCAGTCTTATTTTTTAGAGAAAATTTTATAGTATCAAAGTTAAAGCTATATCAAGATGATAATAATCCAAACATTATTTCTTTCTTAAAAGCAAATTCTGAACTACGAGTAATGAAACTAATCCAGAGGTAACAGTACTTTTAACAGCATCCAATTATTTATACGAGTATTTATAAACTCTAAAAAACATTAATAGTCATAACAAATTTATCTACCTGATAATCCTGAGGTAATTTTCGGATTATATAAGCAAAACCCCAAGGCCTGTAGAGCAGCACTACTCAGCTCTGAGTTTTGACTGGAAATGTGGGTCTACAAAAACAAAATCATATTTATTACAAATAAGTACAATTATAAATCAATAATTTTGCTCTAGACAGCAAAAGTTGATTACAAAACAAGCAAATTCATTACATTTTAATCTAACCTATCAACAAATCTTTGTAAGTAGGTTAAAAAGGAGTAAGATCAGGAGGCATATACACACACAGCTGGCAAATAAAGACAGAGATCAACTAAATAAAAGAACATTTTTATTAACAGATATAAGACATCTCTACATATGTGAAAGCAATGAAAAATTATGAAAGATGCTGAAGACATTAGACAGGAAATAAAGAATAGGAGTAAGGCCCTTCAAATGCAAAAGCCGACATAGTAGCTTCAAAATGGAGTGACACCTCTTCCACAAAGACTGGGAGAACAAAGGGGTTGAAATGTAACATTTACTATATATCTAATAGTGCTAGGAACTTTGAGCATTATCTCAATCTTAAAGTAAAAAAAAAAAATTTAAATCCCTACTTTATAGATAAAAAAGTTTTAATCAATCACTTTAGTCAATCAGAATTGAAAGCCCAACCCACACTACATATGTAAAAGCTATAAAAGCCCAAATATGTCAATTTGAGTCTCAATATATCCCTCAAGTTTACAGGAAACACTATGTCCCTCTTCATTTTAGCATTTCCTACTCCAAAGTGATTTATCTTCAAAATACCCCATATCTCTCTAAATCAAATATCCAAGGAATCCCCAACTTAGTGTTATTCTTGACCAGGAAGAATAGCAAGTGTTAGTTAAATATATGAGCAGACATAATCAATCAAACAAAAAAAAACCCCAAAAAACTAAACCCTAGGGTGTAACAGATACAACAGCAACCAGTTCAGACTAAGTAAGGCTTTTAAGAGCTATAAGTCTACCTCCAGGATAACTAGCACACATCTGTGATCAACTTTTATTGAACATTATTTGTTTGAATGTGTTCCTTAACATTTTTCGTCTTATCTTCAAGAATGTTGTGGATTCCTAAACAGCAACATAGAAACATGCTCTATTTTACCTAGTGTAGTTCCTGTTGTGAAGGAATTCAATTATTCTTTCATTGTTTAATTCACTTGGAAAGCTTGTGTTGTCTGTCCTATTATCAATGTTCCATGAGTTTCCAAATAATTCATCAGGCATTTTAACTACAAACCTTATTTACAAACCGTGCAACTTGCCTCAAAAATGCATGCAGTAGAGTTCCTGATCCTATATGCTCTCAGATATATCACATATGTATTACATATATAAAGGTGCATGTCTTCACATCAAATACACTGCTGGAGGGCTGGCCGATTAGCTCAGTTTGATAGAGCACAGCCTTATAACACCAAGGTCACAGATTTGTATCCCCATAACAGCCAGCCACCAAAAAAATAAATAAATAAATAAATAAAATAAAATTTAAAAAACCCATATATACATTGCTGGAAAGTGGAATATAATAATGAGAAATAATGGGATAATAAACAATATATGCCATTAGTAGTATTTAAGTAATTACCACATAATTAAGTCCCTGCTTACATGAACAAAAAATGTTGATGACTAGGACAGCAATTCTTAGGGTAGACAGTATCTCAAATGCTTTAACATTTAGCCACAAATCATGGTAAAATGTACAAATGTTTTGATAGAATACTTGTTTAAAAGCACAAAAACAGTATAAAAATATGAACTTAAAGGGATGCTAGAGATTTGGTTCAACCCTTCATTCTAAAAAGAAGGAAATTAAAAAGTTATGTGTTAGAGAAGGTCACAGAGCCCCTCAGTAGTCAAGTTAGCACATAGGTCCTTAGTTTGATATCACACTAAACCACCTCCCTGTAAACAAGCAAAAACAATAACCACAATAACGGTTTCCTAACCAGGAATGAGTGGCAAAAATTGAGGGTGAGTGAAGATTTAAAAAAAAAAAAAAAAAAAAAAGGATGCTATCTAGAGAGTAGGCCAAAAATAATTACAATTTTCTTTTTTTTACTTTTAATTATAATTTTAGAATCACTTATTTAGAAGTACATTCCCAAAAGGAAAGAAAACATTAAATAATCTCTGATCACTGCTTTCAAGTTAAAAGAACAAGTGACCTTGGGTGACTTTAGACAAATTAAACCAATCTCATCATCTACAAAGTGGGGATTGAAGAGTAATCTTATGGAGGTATGGAGAATTAAGTGAGAGAAAGCTGTAAGGTAGAGTACCTGGTGAAGTGTAAGTAACCAATAAATAGTATTATAATAATCCAGTCAATATTATTGTTGTTGTTTTATTTTAGATTCAAAGTTTTTATGAATCAGATGGTAAAATTTCTTAAAACCACCCAAAGGAACAACTATTTCATAAACAGATACATACCTTTAAAACCTTGTACAGCTGAGGAAGTTTCTTCTCAATTTCTATAATTATTTCTTTTCCTTCTTCTCCAGTCATTCGACTTAAAAAGCAGAAAGAATACAAGTTCAAGCAAATGGAAAAAACAAAAAAGTCCTGTACTAACTCCCTAAAATACCTGCATAACCTTTAAAAAGATTACTTTAGAACTCTTGCAAATGAACTGAATCAGTCCTTAAGATACTTAAAGATATACAGACTATATACTGCAACACAGACCAGAAATAAGTGCAAAAAAGACCCAAGAATAACTTTTTGCATCCACAGTGTATGCAAGTTTTGACAGTTTCACTATGTGAAGACAGGACAGGGATCTCCATCCCTAGTTACAAATTTATTAACAATTTGCCAAACCTTTATAAAGGGTTTAGTAAATTTCTATAAAAATATCTTGAGGCATTTCGCAATTAAAATTACAATCTGGTTATTGCTCTACTAAAAAATCAATTCTGGGTTGCCACGTTTTCCCAATACACTGAAAACCACTCCTCCAGGGACTTCCAACCAAAACTTTAAGCCCTCGCTTGCAATACACACGTGCAGGCTCCTTCGTTCCTAACACCTTAAGAACTGCAGCAGCACCCGCGAACGTCACTTAGCATGCCCCCGCCACCCCCGCACCTGGTCCACGACCCCTGTCGTCCTCACATCTGCCAGACTTTTAGAGTTCAGTAACGCAGCGCACCCCACCCAACCATCTTCTTCCTCCCCAAGCCTCAGCACAGCGCCCTCCTACCCCTACTCCATCAGGCCTCACCTGGTCAGAGTTAGGTAAGCGTCAGTCTGCTCTCCATGGGAGGCAGAAGGGTCTTCCAAAGTCTCCAACAGCGGCACGAGGGGGCTCTGACCCAGGGCCATCATGTCGGCCACCCTGAGGCCCGCACCGAAAAAGAAAACCCAGTGACCGATGGAAACAGCCCCGCGGCGGCCCAGCGAGACTCGGGCTCCGCACCCGCACTCCCGCCCCCGGCCTTCCGCCCCGCCGCACCTACACCCCGGGCCTTCGGCGCACAAACCCAAGCGCTAACCTTGTCTGGCGCCCGGCCACACGCACCCGGGCCCACGCCGCGCAGGGGCCTGGGCCCGCTCCCGCCAACCACTTTCCCGGGCAGCTTTCAACAGAGGGAGGAGACCGGAGCAGGGGCGGGAGAAGCCGGGAGAGCAAGGCGTCTCGCCGCGAGGGGGCGGAGGACGCGCCAGACTGCGGGGCCCTAGCGCCTACCAGCGTCACCCGGATATTTTTTCCAGCGTACGAAGATCAGGACGGGGTCCTCTCCGCCGCTGCCCCTCGGCACCAAGACGCTGCCAGAGTTCGGCTTTCCTGGCTCGGGCTGTTTAATCACGCTTGCGCCCCGCTCCTTCCTAGTCCAAGATGGCGGCAGGGGCGGGCCCAGGAGCGCGCGGGAGTAGGACAGGCCTGGCGGGAGAGGCTCGAGCCAATCCAACAGGCAGCAGCGCGCCGCAGTCGTCGATCGCCTCCTTTTCCAGCCCTGCTGCCCCGCCCCGCCCCTCAGGTCACCTTCAGGTGGGGGTGTTTTGCCTAAGGCGAGGGACGTGAAATTCAAAATGTGTGTGAATTGCCCAAACACACCAGACTAAATTTAGTGGGCATTTTAGACTAAGTTTTCAAACTTCAGGCACAGTGCGTGTTGAAGGATTCGCAGCAGATCATTCAGCAAAAGGAGATCACGTACTGAGAGGTTTAAGACTAACACTGCATCTCAAGCAGGTCTGGATTCCAGTACTGGTTCTGTGTGACATTAGCAAATTAATTAACCTTTCTAAGCCTCAGTTTCCTCTCTGTGAAATAGGGCTAAAAATACTACCTACATAGGTGAAGTGAAGTGAGAAAAGGCAGGAGAGGCCAGTGGTTCTCAAGTTTTAAGCGTGCATAACAATGGCCTGAAAATATTCATTATTAAACTGCAGATTTCTGGTCCCCGCCCTTTGACATTGTGATTCAGCAGACTTAGAGGCTCCCAAGGATCTGCATTCTTCTGTTAGGCCTCAGGTGTTGAAGGGTGGGAGGTGGCCAGTGCTTCAAATTTGGAGAAACTACAGTAAATCCTTAATGAAAGTCAGTCCTCTTTATTAATATTTCTCTCTTTTCATAAGCCTCGGATTGCCCTCCAGAGCACAAAGGATTGTATCGACTTTAAACCAGCACCTTAGGCACCTAAGACCCAGCAGCAACCAAACTTTCTACTCTGCCATCATGGGTTTCAGGCCCCGTTTTGAGCCTCCACCCTCACACAGTACACCCATCAGCTCTAGAAACTGGGGCTGCTTTTTTCTCTTCTCTGTGTCATCTGTACTTAGCAAAATGTCTGCCAAACCAGGCACTCAGTAGGTACTATGTTTCTTAAACGAAGAAATGAAGGAAGTGAGAGAGAGAGGAGAGACATACAAGGACATGTGAGCCAAGCTGTGGAAAATAAAGGCTTAAAAAATTGTGGAGGGGTGGCCAGTTAGCTTAATTGGTTAGGGTGTGCTGCTGATAATACCAAGGTCAAGGGTTTGGATTCCTGTACCGGCCAGCTGCCAAAGAAAACAAAAACAAAACCACAACAGTATAGTAAAGAGTTGTGTCTGGGTGAAATGCAGAAACACTACGGAAGTAAAGACAGAAAAGTTAGTGTAGCCTTCTTCAACCTACGGAGGGAAATTTGCTCCTCACTTCTGGGCTATGGGAAGTCAGCAGAGATACTTAGGAAGGAAAAGAAGCTATTAGACAATGAAAGAAATATATGGACAGGTTTGCAACATTTAGATTTCAGTATAATAGAACTGTCATGTTGGAAAGTAAGAGGGTCTTGACACCCTACTTTTCTGCTGGCTATGAGATTAGTGGAAAGAACATTGATTTTGTCTTAAGTCACTTACCTTCACCCCGTCATTATGTCCCTTGCCCTGCTTATTCTTCTTTCTAACATTTATCACTACCTGATATTATATGTCTGTTTTTTATTGTCTGCTTCTACCTATTAGAATGTAGATTCCATGAGGATAGGGATTTTACTTTATTCATTAAATGTTCCTGCCTCCATGCTATAGCTCTGTTAAAATGAGTATCTCAATAATTTATTATTGTTTGGTTATATATCTGCAGTGGTAGAGTCAAGGGTTAGCTTGAAGGGAATTAGTTCCTTGCCTAATCTCAGTCAGTGCCCCTCCCTGTTCTTTGGTATTATCTCAGTCTGATATAAAATGCTAAGAGATTACTGAGTCAAAACAAATCCCATTCCCCACCCAGACCCCTCTCTACTCACCCTTTTCAACCCATGAACTTCTCTTTTATAGAAATTCTGGAGCCACCATCATGGATCTGCTCCCACCAGACAATAAATTCATAGTACCTGGCACTCAATAAATACAGTTTGTCACTTGGGAGAGTGTGGTGCTGGTAACACCAAGGTCAGGGGTTCAGATTCCCATACTGGCCAGTGGCCAATAAATAAATAAATAAAGCTTGAATTAATCTGTTCATTTATTAATTCATCCATCCATTCAACTAATATACAATTTCTATCTTTGCTTCTACAAATCCTGTATCTCCTCTTCTCCCCAGAAAATCTTCCCTTTCAGGATGAAGAGCCTTACACCCTCAATCCAATATTCCTTTCTAACTTCCCCATTCCTGTCTTTAACCACACATTACTCAGCAAGTATGAAGCCATTTTTATATCTATATCTTATATTTTATATCATTTTATATCATATCTATAAATGACTCCTTTCTCCTACTTGTCCCCAGTCTTCCTAATGATTCTTCCTACCCAATAATTCTTAGGTCTGTCTACCCAATATCTATCTTGTATTCCAATTTATGGCCAAAATATATCTAAATACATCATTTCAGGATTGTAACATTGCTTTTTTAAAAAACTGCTTTTTATTGAGTGCTATATGTAATAAATGCATTTTCTCATTCATTCCTCAAAATAGTTCTAAGTTGAAGAAGTACTTTACAGGATTTACAAATAAACAACGTAAAGCTTAAAGAGTAAGGTAGAGAAGAACTTCAATCCAGTCATGTGTAACTCTAAAACTAACCTACTTTACTTTCATTCATTAACATGTAATGAGCTTTACCCTGCACAAGGCACTGTGGTAATAGTTTTCATGGCTGATTTACTCTTGATCCTTGTAAGAAATGTAGAGTCCTATGGGAGCTCATTATTTAAGGGACTCCTATAGTAATTCATTTAGTAAAATGAAGTATCCATCTGTAATTCAAATCAGTAGATGGAGGTTCAAATACTGGCTCTGATACTATGACTTGAGATTCTCCAGAAAAATACCTAATTTCACCATATCTTTTTTGCTTTGTTTGTTGGCAGCTGACCAGTATGGGGAGCTGAACCTTTGACTTCGGTGTTACAAGCACCATGCTCTAACCAAGTGGGCTGATTGTCCAGCCCCCAAACTTCACCATGTTTTCATTAATAAAATCAGAAGAATAACACCTACATCGAAGTTCAGTAAATGGTAATTGTTCCTAGAACAAATCTTGGCACATAGTAGGTATTCAATAAGCATTTATTAAGTCAATGCATGAATAAATTATATTAATTGAAAATCCTATAATTTTTTCTAAAATATATAAATTAGTTTAATTCATGTCATTTAAAAACTATGCAGTATTATATAGAACTAAACTCAAAACTGATTAAAGACTTAAATGTAAGACCTGAAACTGTAAAACTATTAGAAGAAAACATAGAGGAAAACTTCTTGACATTGGTCTGGGCAATGATTTTTTTGGATTTGACCACAAAAGCACAGGCAACAAATGCACAAATAGAAAAATGGGATTACATCTGTAAAAGAAAATGAAGTAATTGAGGCTAAGATTAAGTCAGGAGATTGCAAGACGTTTGCACTCACACCTGCTAAAGATCAAACCACAGGATGTTTCAATAGACTTAGCTAACTAACAACTGGAGTCAGTATCTGCTGGCCATCCACATCTTTCAGCTGAAAGTACCCTAACTGACTAACCAATCCAAACAAGTCTGCAATTTAGGATTTTTGCCCAAAGAACTGCCTCCAAGAACAACCTTTTGTGGAAATCCGCTATAAAACACCTTTCCTGTACTTGCCATTCAGAATGTTATTCAGGGCTGTCCCGATTTGGTATACCTGAATTGCAATTCTTTATTTCCCAAATAAATGCTACTTGTTTTTTATTTCTGTGTTAATCTTTTTCTAGTTAACACATCAAACTAAAAGCTTCTGCACAGCAAAAATAAATAAATAAAGAGTGAAGCGGCAACCATGAATTGGGAGAAAATATTTACAAACCATACATCTGATAAGGGGTTAATATCCAAAATATATAAGGAACTCAAACAACTCAATAGTAAGAAAACAAATAACCAGATTTAAAAGGGACCCAAATATGGGCCGGCCCGTGGCTCACTCGGTAGAGTGCGGTGCTGATAACACCAAGGCCCCGGGTTCGGATCCCATATACGGATGGCCGGTTTGCTCACTGGCTGAGTGTGGTGCTGACAACACCAAGTCAAGGGTTAAGATCCCCTTACCGGTCATCTTTTAAAAAAAAAAAAAAAATTAAAAAAAATAATAATAATAAAATAAAATAAAAGGGACCCCAATAGACATTTCTCAAAAGATATAAAAATTGACAAGAAGGGCCGAGCCCGTGGCGCAGTTGGTAGAGTGCTGCGCTGGCAGCGCGGCGACGCTCCCGCCGCGGGTTCGGATCCTATATAGGACGGACCGGTGCACTCACTGGCTGAGTGCCGGTCACGAAAAAAAAAAAAAAAAAAACGACAAAAAAAAAAAATTGACAAGAAATATGTGAAAAAATGCTCAACATTAGGGAATTGAAAATTAAAATTACAATGAGATTACTTCACACCGTTCAGAATGACCAAAAAGACAAGAGATAACAACTGTTAGCAAGGATGTGGAGAAAAGGGAATTGTTTGATACCGTTGGTGGGAATGTAAAGTAGTACAGCCATTATGGAAAACTGTTAGGAGGTTCCTCAAAAGCCTAAGAACAGAATTACATTATGATCCTGCAATCCCACTGTAGTGGATTGAATTATGTCTCCCCCAAACTCATTGCAGCTTGAATTGTATTCCCCAAGTTTTAGGTATTAGAAACTTTGCCCCTACTGTGACTGTTAAGAGGGTGGGAAATCCAATTATGGTAATTGAAAGGTGGAACTTTGAAGAGGTGATTGGATTGTAGGACCATGCAGTAGTGAATGGATTAAAAATGGTGGTCAGGGGAGTGGTTCTGAGGGCTTTGAAAGAAGGGGAGAGTCTGTCTTTCTCTCTGCTCTGTCTGCTTCCACCATCTTGCAATGTGAGACCCCTGGGTCACTGTCACCACCACCAGGTGGACTTTGTACTTCCCAGCCTCAGAAACTATAAGCAATAAATGTCATTTTTCTTTATAAATCACTTAGTTTCAAGTATTTTGGTATAAGCAACACAAACAGACTAATATAGAAAACTGGTAGCGGAGAAGTTGGGTGTTGCTTGTAACAGATACTTGAAAATGTGGAAATGGCTTTGGAACTGGGTGTTGAGGAGGGGTTGGAGGAGTTTGGAGAACTCAGAAGAAGACAAAAAGAGGAGGTAACGTTTGGAATGTCTTAGAGACTGGTTACGTGGTAGTAAGCAGAATGCTGATAGAAATATAGACTGTAAAGACCATTCTAAGGAGGTCTCAGAAATAAGGAGTTTATTGGAAACTGGGGCAAAGATCACCTTGCTATCACCTGGCAAGGAACTTGGCTGTGTTGTGTCCATGCCCTAGGACACTGTGGAAGTTGAAACTTGGGAGTAGTGAACCAGAGTATTTGGTGGAAGAAATTTCTAAGCAGCAAAGCATTAAGGAAGCTGCATGGTTACTTGCAACAGTGTATGCTGAGTTATGTCAGCAAAGGCATAACATAAAGCTAGAATTTAAAAGGGAAGCAGAGTGTAAAGATTTGGAAAATTTGCAGCCTGGCCATGTGGTACAGAAGCAGAGAGCATTTTCAGAAGGAAAATTCAGTGGTACTAAGAAGATTAACACAAAAGTATGGGATTATCAGGAGAAGGGGAAGAGGGCTCTGAAGGCATTGGAGAAGCCTCTGGGACCAACCCTTCCATTTCAGGCCCAAAGGCCTAGGGTGGCAGAATGGTCTTGGGGAACAGGCCTGAGGTGCCCTCCATGGGCTCGATGCCCACAGCCACCTCGAGAAGCTGCTTCCAGCACCCCTGTTGCTTTGGCTGCTCCAGTAATGGCTACCTTGGCCCCCAGGTGTGGCTGGAGATACAGCTTTGGAAGATACAAACTGGAAGCCTCGGCAACATCCATGTGGTGTTAGGTCTGCAGGCTCTCAGAATGCCAGAGCTAGGAAGGCTTGGGAGCATCCACCCAGATTTCAAAGGATGTATGGAAAAGTCTGGGGACCCAGGAAGAGATCTGTTGCAGGGGCGGAGTCACTGCGGACAGCCTTCACTAGAGTAATGCCGAGCAGAAATGTGGGGTCAGAGTTGCAGCAGAGAAGCTCTATCAGCACCACATCTAGTGGAGCCCTGAGAGCGGGACTGCCATGGAGACCCCAGATCTGTGGAGCTACCAGTGTGCAACGCCAGCCTGTGAGAACTAAAGCATCAGCTGAGACCAGGAAAGCCATAGGAGTGGAGCTGCCAGAGGACTTAGGGACCCAACCCCCCACCCCAGCATGCAGAGGACATTGAACATGGAGTCAAGGTACATGATTTGCCAGATTTGAGATTTAATGCCTGCCCTGCTGGGTTTCAGACTTGTTTGGGACCTGTTACACCTTTCTTTTGGCCTATTTCTCCCTTTTGGAATGGGAATACATACCCTATGTTTGTTACACAATTGTATCTTGGAAGTAGATAACTTGTATTGATTTCACAGATGAGATTTCGAACTTTGGAGTTGAAACAAGTTAAGGCTTTGGGGATGAAATGAATACATTTGAATGTGAAAAGGACATGAGTTTTAGGGGGCCAGAGGTAGAATGTAGTGGATTGAATTATGTCTCTCCAAAACTCATTGAAGCTTGAATTGTATTGCCAAGTTTTAGGTATTAGAAACTCAGCCCCGGGGCCGGCCCGTGGCTCACTCGGGAGAGTGTGGTGCTGAGAACACCAAGGCCCCGGGTTCGGATCCCATATACGGATGGCCGGTTCGCTCACTGGCTGAGCGTGGTGCTCACAACACCAAGTCAAGGGTTAAGATCCCCTTACCGGTCATCTTTAAAAAAAAAAAAAAAAAAAAAAAAAAGAAACTCAGCCCCTACTGTGACTGTTAAGAGGGTGGGAAATCCTATTTTGGGAATTGAAAGGTGGAACTTTGAAGAGGTGATTGGATTGTAGGACCATGCAGTAGTGAATGGATTAAAAATGGTGGTCAGGGGAGTGGTTCTGAGGGCTTTGAAAGAAGGGGAGAGTCTGTCTTTCTCTCTGCTCTGTCTGCTTCCACCATCTTGCAATGTGAGACCCCTGGGTCACTGTCACCACCACCAGGTGGACTTTGTACTTCCCAGCCTCAGAAACTATAAGCAATAAATGTCATTTTTCTTCATAAATCACTCAGTTTCAGGTATTTTGTTCTAAACAACAAAAATGGACTAATACACCCACTTACAGGCATTTACCCAAAAGATTTGAAGTCAGGATTTTGAAAAGATGTCTGTACTCCCATTGTCATTGCAGCACTAATCACAACAGCCAAGTTATGGAATCAACCTAAATGTTCATCAGCAGAGGAATGGACAAAGAAAATGTGGTATACTGTATATACAGAATGGAATATTATTCGGCCTTTAAAAAAAAAGTGGGAGAATGACCTTTGTGATACCATGGATGGAGTTAGAGAACATTATGCTAAGTGAAATAAGGCAGGCTCAGAAAGACAAATACCTCATGTTCTCATTCACATGTGGAATCTAAAACAATGGAACTTATGGAAGAAGAGAGTACAATGATGGTTACTAGAGGTAGGGGGGTGGGGGAATGGGGGGTTGATAGTCAAAGGGTAAAAAGTCTCTGGCAGGAAGTGTAAGATTTTTTTTTTTTAGAACTATTGTACAGTATGATGAATACAGTTAATAATAGTATATTGCACACGTCAGAATTGCTAGAGTAAATTTCAAATGCTCTCACCACAGAAAAGGTAAGTATTTGAGATGATAGATATCTTAACTAGCTTGATTCAATTATTCCACATTGTATTTATAAATTATAACATCACTTTGTACCCCATAAATATATAAAATTATAATTTGTCAATTTACAATAAATTTTTTTTTTTTTTTTTTTTTTTTTTAAAAAGATGACCGGTAAGGGGATCTCAACCCTTGGCTTGGTGTTGTCAGCACCACGCTCAGCCACTGAGCAAACCGGCCATCCCTATATAGGATCCGAACCCGTGGCCTTGGTGTTATCAGCACCGCACTCTACCAAGTGAGCCACGGGCCGGCCTTACAATAAAATTTTTTAAAAAACCTCACACACAAATAGCACACTGCTGACAAAGGCTGCACTGTAGCAGTTTGGGAGAATTTTATTTTGTATGCTATGATTTATGTAGAATGGGAAAAATATCTTTTCAATCCTGTGGTATGATATAAATTTGTGTTCTGTTCATTTTTTCCTTTTCTAGTTGACAATCCATCAACAATATTCATGTGTTGCTCACAGTAGGTGAAGTGTTTTTTGAGTAATAAGTAACAAATAAAAAAATTGTAAACAGGTCTTGAGAGACATATGAAACATTATCCAACAAGATAACTATTTTACATACTTTGAGGTCTTTTTTTTAGCTTTTTAGTTTTAACCCTGTGTAGCTAAACAAAAATTTCATCTATTGTTGAAAAAAAGTCAAGTAATAGGTGAAATTTTTTAAAGATTATTTCATGCCATCACTAGTTCATAGACAATAAATATACACAGCTAATAACATGCCTTACGACTAGCATGAAATTTGCTACTCTTAACTTTCATACCTACTTCACAATGTTATCAAGTTGTATTAATTAACTTTAACCCTTTAACAGGCAAAAGGCCTTATCTGGACAAATAGTTTCAGCCTTTCCATTGAGCTGGGGAGAGAGTCTTTACCATTTCTGACCAAATTACTTTTTTTTAGCTGAGAAAATTGAGCCCCTTCAAGTTCAAATAAAAAATTAGAGGCAACATAGTTTAACAGCTAAACCTGGAGCTCACTGATAAAGTTTGAATCCTGGCTCTACACTCATTAGCTATGTGACTAATGTGTGACTCTGGCAAGTTACTCGACCTCTTGTGCCTCAGTTTCCTTATCTGTAAAGTGGAGGTAATTGCACTAACCTCATAGGCTTATGAGGAATGTGTAAGTGATACATGGAAATTGCTTAGAACAGTGAATAGATAGATATGTGCTTAAGATACTCAGAAAATGGTAGCCATGGAAACGTTGGTTTCTCTGGTTCAAATAAAAAAAATTCTAAACCATGAATGCTTCCCCCAAAAGAAGCACTTTTTCATTGAAATGGATTTCCTAGCCCACTTTAAAAATATGAGACTATAGCCATTCAGTAATAATTTAATGTTATGTTTCTCAAAATGTGATTCTAGGATCATTGCCTCATTATCACAGGGGAGCTTCTTTACATAAAAATATCTGGACCTTAGCTCAGTTGTTCAGAGAACAGTGTTATTATAATACCAAGGTCAAGCATTTGGATCCCCGTTCCAGCCTGTCCCCCCCCCCAAAAAAAAAAAATATATATATATATGGAACATACTTCTCAGACCTACTTGACCAGATTTCTAGGGCAAGCCCATTAATCTACATTATTGATATGTACCCTAAATTATTGTTATCAGCACCAGAGTTTGAGATTTCTACCATGTTCCAGGAACAAATTTTCTGTAACTTTTATAGGATAGCTCAACTATTAATTTTATTTGAAACTGGAATATAAGTATCTATTTGTGAAAGAACCCACTTATGTATGACAGAAATTCCCTCCTTATATCTAAAACATATTCATCCAGAGAGAACAAAAATCTTTTAGAAGATCAAGAGCTACAAAAATTATTGAAATTGACAACCTTGAGGAGCCAAAAAGGAAAGTGACTCTTGTTAGGCTTCAGGACTTCTGGAGAAAGAACATAATCACAAATTTTAGAAAATGAATTCAGGCCCAGATGAGTGTAGGCACCCGCATGGCCAACCCTTGACCTGATATAGCAGCTGCAGGCCTTCCCAGGCCTGTCCGACCCCCCAGAGGGGCCCATGCCAACCAAGCCAGTGCCCAGGTAAGCACAGGCTCCAGTGTGGCTGACACCCAACTCAATGCAGCAGCTGCAGGCCTGCCCAGGTCCACCTGAGCCCCAGAGGGGTATGCATACTGACTGAGCATGAACTGAGGCAGCCCACTGCATGCTCAACTGCATTGATTCAAGAATCACCAGCAGAGCCTACAAATAGAGGAGGTAGTCTTTCTTCTCATAGCCCACTTCAGAGTAATAGAAGAAACAAGTGTCCTACTAGATGAACAAACATCAATGAAAAAATACCAGAACTACAAATAAACAAGAAGATATGATGCCACCAAAGAAATATGGCAATTCTCAAGTGCCAGACTCCATAAAGCAGGAAAACCTTGATATGTCCAAAAAGGAATTCTGAGTACTGATCTTAAGAAAACTCAGAGATAAGAGAAGAATCAATTACAGAATACAATGAATAAGAAAAAATACACAGGATATGAAGGAGGAAATTTACAAAGAGATTAATGCCTTAAAAAAGAATGTAACAGGGCCGGCCCGTGGCTCACTCGGGAGAGTGTGGTGCTGATAACACCAAGGCCATGGGTTCGGATCCCATATAGGGATGGCTGGTTGGCTCACTGGGTGAGCATGGTGCTGACAACACCAAGCCAAGGGTTGAGATCCCCTTACCGGTCATCTTTAAAAAAAAAAAAAAAAGAATGTAACAGAACTCCTAAAAATGAAAGATTCACTCAATGAAATATAAAACAGAACAGAAGGCTTGAGCAGGCTATAGCAAGCAGAAGGAATTTCAGACCATGAAGATGGTCTTTTTGAAATAACATCGGCAAGGGCTGGCCCGTGGCTCACTTGGGAGAGTGTGGTGCTTATAACACCAAGGCCACGGTTTCGGATCCCTATATAGGGATGGCCTGTTTGCTCACTTGGGAGAGCGTAGTGATGACAACATCAAGTCAAGTGTTAAGATCCCCTTACCGGTCATTTAAAAAAAAAAAGAAAAGAAAAGAAATAACCTAGGCAGACACAAAAAAGGAAAAACAATTTAAACAAGGAGAAAAGAATTTTAGAAAATTTAATAATGATAGCAGGCAACCCCAAGCACACAAACATCTGAATCGCAGGTATTCCAAAAGGGGAGGAGAAAGAAATAGGCATTGAAAACCTATTCAAGGAAGTAATAGCAGAAAACTTCCCAAGGATAGTGAGAGATGCAAAATTCGGATCCAGGAAGCCCAAAGATCACCAAGCAGATGCAATCCAAAAAGATCCTTTCTGATGGAGTTTGGATGTGCTGTCCCCTCCAAAACTCATGTGGAATTTTGATCCCCAGTGTGGTAGTGTTGGAAACTGATTGAGTCATGGGGGCAGATCTCTCATGAATGGATTAATACTGTCCCTGGAGGAGGGGGGCATAAATGAGTGAGTTCTTGCTCTATTAGTACCCACAAGAGCTTGTTGTTTAAAAGACCCTGCCACCTCCTCTCTCTTGCTTCTCTCTCTTGCTTCCTCTCTCACCATGTGATCTGCTTGTACCCACTGGTTGCCTGCCACTTCTCCACCTTGAGTAGAAGCAGCCTGAGGCCCATGCCAGCTGCAGCTGTCCCAGAATCATAAGCCAAATAAACCTCTTTTCTTTATAAATTACCCAGTCTCAAGTATTTCTGTTATAGCAACACAAAATGGACTAAAACACTTTCCAAGACACATTATAGTCAAACTGGCAATACCCAAAGACAAAGAGAGAATTCTAAAAGCAACTAGAGAAAAGTGTCAAGTCACCTATAAGAGAGCCCCCATCAGACTAATAGCAGACTTCTCAAATGAAACCTTGCAGGCCAGAAGAAAATGGGATAATATACTCAAAATACTAAAAGAAAAAAAAATAGCCAGCCATGAATGTATACCCAGCAAGGTTATCCTTCAGAAATGAGGCAGATAAGGGGCCAGCCTGTGGCTCACTTGGGAGAGTGTGGTGCTGATAACACCAAGGCTCCAGGTTCGGATCCCTATATAGGGATGGTTGATTAGCTCACTTGGGAGAGCGTGGTGCTGACAACACCAAGTCAAGGGTTAAGATCCCCTTACCAGTCATCTTTAAAAAAAAAAAAAGGAAGAAATGAGGCAGATATAGTGTATTTCCCAAACAAAAATTATGGAAGTTCACAACCATGCAACCAGTCCTGCAAGAAATTCTCAAAGGAGTCCTGCATCCAGAGTCAGAAAAAAATCACTATCACGGATTTACAAGAAAGAGTGAAACCCACCATTAAAACCAAAATGCAACCCTAAATGTAAATGGATTAAACTCCCCATTCAAAAGACACAGTGACTGATTATATCGAGAAGCTAGACCCAACTATATGCTGTCTTCAAGAGACCCACCTCACCTATAAAGACACGTACAGACGTACAGACTAAAAGTGATGGGGTAGAAAAAAATATACCCTGCAAATGGAAACCAAAAATGAGCAGGAGTAGCTATTCTTATATTGGACAAAATAGACTTCAAACCAAAATCCATAAAAAGAGATAAAGAAGGCCATTATATAATGATAAAGGGATCTATCCACTTAGAAGACAAAACATTCTTAAATATGTATGCACCCAACACTGGAGCACCCCGATATGTAAAGCAACCACTCTTAGACCTAAAAAAGAGATAGACCCTAACGCAATAGTAGTGGGTGACCTGAACCCTCTATCAGCATTGGACAGATCTTCTAGGTGACAAATCAATGAGGAAACACAGGATTTAACCTATACCTTAGACCAGTTGGACCTGGCAAATATCTACAGAACATTTCATCCAACAACTAGAGAATACACAGTCTTCTCATCAGCATATGTAACGTTCTCCAGAATAGACCACATACTAGGTCACAAAACAAGTCTCAGCAAATTTAAAAAAAAAAAAAAAAGAAATCATTCCTAGTATCTTTTCTGACTACAGTGGACTAAAACTGGAAATCAATAACAAGCAAAATTCTGGAAACTATTCAAGTGCATGGAAACTGAACAACAGACTCCTGAATGATGTACGGGTCCAAGAAGAAATTAGAAAGGAAATCAAAAAATTTCTTGAAACTAGCAAAAGTAAAGATACATCATACCAAAACCAGTGGGATACTTCAAAAGCAGTACTAAGAGGGAAGTTTATTGTAATAAATGCTTACATCAAAAGAATGGAAAGACTTCAAATAAATGACCTAACACTACACCTCAAAGAACTATAAAAAACAACAGCAATCCAATCCTAAAAATATTAGATGGAAAGAAATAAATAAGATCAGGGTAGAATTAAATGAAATAGACACCCCAAAAATGATACAAAAGATCAATGGGTCAAAAAGTTGGTTTTGTGAGAAGATAAATAAAATAGACAAACCATTAGCTAGGTTAACAAAAAAATTAAGAGAGAAGACTCAAATAACAAAAATCAGAAATGACAAGGGAGACATTACAACTGATTCCACAGAAATATGAAGAATCATTAGAGATTATTATAAACAACTGTACACCAACAAATATGAAAACCTGGAGGAAATGGATAAATTTCTGGATACATACAAACTACCAAGACTGAACCAAGAAGAAATAGATAACCTGAATAGACCAATAACAAGCAAGGAGATTGAAGCAGTAATTAGCATCTTCCAACTAAGAAAACCCCAAGACTAGATGGCTTTACAAGTGAATTCTATCAATTCTTTCAAGAATACCACTTCTTTTCAATCTTTTCCAAAAAGTGAAATAGAAGCCATTCTCCCAAACTCATTCTATGAGGCCAGCATCATCCTATTACCAAAACCAGATAAAGATATAACAAAAAAAGAAAATTACAGGCCAATATCCTTGATGAATATAGATGCAAAAATTCTCAACAAAATATCAACAACAAGAATACAACAACACATCAAAAGAATTATACACCATGATCGAGTGGGATTCATCCCAGGAATGCAAGGTTGGTTCAGCACACACAAGTCAATAAATGTGATACACCACATCAACAAAACCAGGGACAAAAACCATATGATTATCTCAATAGATGCAGAAAAAGCATTTGACAAAATTCAGCATCCTTCATGATACAGATTCTCAGAAAAATAGGTGTAGAAGGAAATTATCTCAACACAGTAAAAGATGTTTACTACAAACCAATCGCCAATGTCATCCTGATAAGAACAGGAACAAGACAAGGTTGCCCACTCTCACCACTTCTATTTAACATAGTATTGGAAATATTAGCCAGAGCAATCAGGCAAGAGAAAGAAATAAAAGGCATCAAGACTGGAGAGGATGAAATCAAATTGTCCTTGTTTGCAGATGACATTATCTTATAAATAGAAAAACCTAAAGACTCAACTGAAAAACTCTTAGAGCTGATTAACAATTTCAGTAATGTTGCAGGGTACAAAATTGGCACTCACAAATCAGTAGCATTCTTATACTCCAGAAAAGAACAAGCAGGAAAAAAAAAATCAAGAAAGCAAGCCCATTTACAAGTCACCAAAAAAATAAAATACCTAGGAATAATTAAACCAAGGAGGCCAAAGATCTCTACAATGAGAACTACAAAACACTACTGAAAGAAACTAAACTAAACAAAAAGGTGGAAAGACATACCATGCTCTTGGATGGGAAGAATTAATATAATGAAAATGTCCATTCTACCCAAAGCAATCTACAGATTCATTATAATCCCCATCAAAATACCAATGACAGTCTTCACAGAAATTTTAAAAAGCAATTCCAACATTCATATGGGATGACAAAGGACCTCGAATAGCCAAAGCAATCCTGAGGGAAAAAATAAAACTGGAGGCATAACACTACCCAATTTCAAATTACATTACAAAGCTATTGTAACCAAAACAGCATGGTACTGGCATGAAATTCTGCCATTTGCAGCCACATGGATGAGTCTAGAGAAAACTATGTTAAGTGAAATAAGGCAGAAAAGGAAAGAGAAATACTGCATGTTCTCACTTATACTTGGGATCTAAGAAAGAAGGAGAGAGAGAGAGAAAGAGAAAGAGAGAGAGAAAGGAAAACAATTCATTGAAATTTCAAAAGGAGAGAATAAACCTAAGGTTACTAGAGATGGGGGAGGAAGGAAGGGGGTTTGGGAAGGGATAGATCAGGGATTGGGCATAAAGAAAAATCATGATTTGTAATAATGAATATGCTAATAATAATAATAAATAAAATTCCTCTTCTACAAGAAAAAAATAAAGTAAAATAAATTGTATACTCAAAAAAAAGAATATGAATCTGGTTTGAATTTATCATCAGGGCTACTCATGGGCAGGATTAAACACTCTATTGTTTTTGATTGCTGGGTTAAGACAATTTTTCTTAAACTGCCTATTCTAGTAAACTAATATAACTGAAAATTTTATGTATTTATTTATTTATTTATGCAGCTGGCTGGTACAGGGAATTAAAATTCTCTAAGTATACTATGGAAAAAAATGAATTTTGACCTAGATTCATAAGGCTGGTTATTTGCTGTTATATGATACCTGTGGAAATATAATTTGGAACAACTTGCATATTTATCAAAATTACAAATTCCCGGGCCGGCCCGTGGCTCACTCGGGAGAGTGCGGTGTTGAGAACACCAAGGCCCCGGGTTCGGATCCCATATAGGGATGGCCGGTTAGCTCGCTGGCTGAGCGTGGTGCTGACAACACCAAGTCAAGGGTTAAGATCCCCTTACCGGTCATCTTTAAAAAAAAAAAAAAAAGAATGTAACAGAACTCCTAAAAATGAAAGATTCACTCAATGAAATATAAAACAGAACAGAAGGCTTGAGCAGGCTATAGCAAGCAGAAGGAATTTCAGACCATGAAGATGGTCTTTTTGAAATAACATCGGCAAGGGCTGGCCCGTGGCTCACTTGGGAGAGTGTGGTGCTTATAACACCAAGGCCACGGTTTCGGATCCCTATATAGGGATGGCCTGTTTGCTCACTTGGGAGAGCGTAGTGATGACAACATCAAGTCAAGTGTTAAGATCCCCTTACCGGTCATTTAAAAAAAAAAAGAAAAGAAAAGAAATAACCTAGGCAGACACAAAAAAGGAAAAACAATTTAAACAAGGAGAAAAGAATTTTAGAAAATTTAATAATGATAGCAGGCAACCCCAAGCACACAAACATCTGAATCGCAGGTATTCCAAAAGGGGAGGAGAAAGAAATAGGCATTGAAAACCTATTCAAGGAAGTAATAGCAGAAAACTTCCCAAGGATAGTGAGAGATGCAAAATTCGGATCCAGGAAGCCCAAAGATCACCAAGCAGATGCAATCCAAAAAGATCCTTTCTGATGGAGTTTGGATGTGCTGTCCCCTCCAAAACTCATGTGGAATTTTGATCCCCAGTGTGGTAGTGTTGGAAACTGATTGAGTCATGGGGGCAGATCTCTCATGAATGGATTAATACTGTCCCTGGAGGAGGGGGGCATAAATGAGTGAGTTCTTGCTCTATTAGTACCCACAAGAGCTTGTTGTTTAAAAGACCCTGCCACCTCCTCTCTCTTGCTTCTCTCTCTTGCTTCCTCTCTCACCATGTGATCTGCTTGTACCCACTGGTTGCCTGCCACTTCTCCACCTTGAGTAGAAGCAGCCTGAGGCCCATGCCAGCTGCAGCTGTCCCAGAATCATAAGCCAAATAAACCTCTTTTCTTTATAAATTACCCAGTCTCAAGTATTTCTGTTATAGCAACACAAAATGGACTAAAACACTTTCCAAGACACATTATAGTCAAACTGGCAATACCCAAAGACAAAGAGAGAATTCTAAAAGCAACTAGAGAAAAGTGTCAAGTCACCTATAAGAGAGCCCCCATCAGACTAATAGCAGACTTCTCAAATGAAACCTTGCAGGCCAGAAGAAAATGGGATAATATACTCAAAATACTAAAAGAAAAAAAAATAGCCAGCCATGAATGTATACCCAGCAAGGTTATCCTTCAGAAATGAGGCAGATAAGGGGCCAGCCTGTGGCTCACTTGGGAGAGTGTGGTGCTGATAACACCAAGGCTCCAGGTTCGGATCCCTATATAGGGATGGTTGATTAGCTCACTTGGGAGAGCGTGGTGCTGACAACACCAAGTCAAGGGTTAAGATCCCCTTACCAGTCATCTTTAAAAAAAAAAAAAGGAAGAAATGAGGCAGATATAGTGTATTTCCCAAACAAAAATTATGGAAGTTCACAACCATGCAACCAGTCCTGCAAGAAATTCTCAAAGGAGTCCTGCATCCAGAGTCAGAAAAAAATCACTATCACGGATTTACAAGAAAGAGTGAAACCCACCATTAAAACCAAAATGCAACCCTAAATGTAAATGGATTAAACTCCCCATTCAAAAGACACAGTGACTGATTATATCGAGAAGCTAGACCCAACTATATGCTGTCTTCAAGAGACCCACCTCACCTATAAAGACACGTACAGACGTACAGACTAAAAGTGATGGGGTAGAAAAAAATATACCCTGCAAATGGAAACCAAAAATGAGCAGGAGTAGCTATTCTTATATTGGACAAAATAGACTTCAAACCAAAATCCATAAAAAGAGATAAAGAAGGCCATTATATAATGATAAAGGGATCTATCCACTTAGAAGACAAAACATTCTTAAATATGTATGCACCCAACACTGGAGCACCCCGATATGTAAAGCAACCACTCTTAGACCTAAAAAAGAGATAGACCCTAACGCAATAGTAGTGGGTGACCTGAACCCTCTATCAGCATTGGACAGATCTTCTAGGTGACAAATCAATGAGGAAACACAGGATTTAACCTATACCTTAGACCAGTTGGACCTGGCAAATATCTACAGAACATTTCATCCAACAACTAGAGAATACACAGTCTTCTCATCAGCATATGTAACGTTCTCCAGAATAGACCACATACTAGGTCACAAAACAAGTCTCAGCAAATTTAAAAAAAAAAAAAAAGAAATCATTCCTAGTATCTTTTCTGACTACAGTGGACTAAAACTGGAAATCAATAACAAGCAAAATTCTGGAAACTATTCAAGTGCATGGAAACTGAACAACAGACTCCTGAATGATGTACGGGTCCAAGAAGAAATTAGAAAGGAAATCAAAAAATTTCTTGAAACTAGCAAAAGTAAAGATACATCATACCAAAACCAGTGGGATACTTCAAAAGCAGTACTAAGAGGGAAGTTTATTGTAATAAATGCTTACATCAAAAGAATGGAAAGACTTCAAATAAATGACCTAACACTACACCTCAAAGAACTATAAAAAACAACAGCAATCCAATCCTAAAAATATTAGATGGAAAGAAATAAATAAGATCAGGGTAGAATTAAATGAAATAGACACCCCAAAAATGATACAAAAGATCAATGGGTCAAAAAGTTGGTTTTGTGAGAAGATAAATAAAATAGACAAACCATTAGCTAGGTTAACAAAAAAATTAAGAGAGAAGACTCAAATAACAAAAATCAGAAATGACAAGGGAGACATTACAACTGATTCCACAGAAATATGAAGAATCATTAGAGATTATTATAAACAACTGTACACCAACAAATATGAAAACCTGGAGGAAATGGATAAATTTCTGGATACATACAAACTACCAAGACTGAACCAAGAAGAAATAGATAACCTGAATAGACCAATAACAAGCAAGGAGATTGAAGCAGTAATTAGCATCTTCCAACTAAGAAAACCCCAAGACTAGATGGCTTTACAAGTGAATTCTATCAATTCTTTCAAGAATACCACTTCTTTTCAATCTTTTCCAAAAAGTGAAATAGAAGCCATTCTCCCAAACTCATTCTATGAGGCCAGCATCATCCTATTACCAAAACCAGATAAAGATATAACAAAAAAAGAAAATTACAGGCCAATATCCTTGATGAATATAGATGCAAAAATTCTCAACAAAATATCAACAACAAGAATACAACAACACATCAAAAGAATTATACACCATGATCGAGTGGGATTCATCCCAGGAATGCAAGGTTGGTTCAGCACACACAAGTCAATAAATGTGATACACCACATCAACAAAACCAGGGACAAAAACCATATGATTATCTCAATAGATGCAGGAAAAGCATTTGACAAAATTCAGCATCCTTCATGATACAGATTCTCAGAAAAATAGGTGTAGAAGGAAATTATCTCAACACAGTAAAAGATGTTTACTACAAACCAATCGCCAATGTCATCCTGATAAGAACAGGAACAAGACAAGGTTGCCCACTCTCACCACTTCTATTTAACATAGTATTGGAAATATTAGCCAGAGCAATCAGGCAAGAGAAAGAAATAAAAGGCATCAAGACTGGAGAGGATGAAATCAAATTGTCCTTGTTTGCAGATGACATTATCTTATAAATAGAAAAACCTAAAGACTCAACTGAAAAACTCTTAGAGCTGATTAACAATTTCAGTAATGTTGCAGGGTACAAAATTGGCACTCACAAATCAGTAGCATTCTTATACTCCAGAAAAGAACAAGCAGGAAAAAAAAAATCAAGAAAGCAAGCCCATTTACAAGTCACCAAAAAAATAAAATACCTAGGAATAATTAAACCAAGGAGGCCAAAGATCTCTACAATGAGAACTACAAAACACTACTGAAAGAAACTAAACTAAACAAAAAGGTGGAAAGACATACCATGCTCTTGGATGGGAAGAATTAATATAATGAAAATGTCCATTCTACCCAAAGCAATCTACAGATTCATTATAATCCCCATCAAAATACCAATGACAGTCTTCACAGAAATTTTAAAAAGCAATTCCAACATTCATATGGGATGACAAAGGACCTCGAATAGCCAAAGCAATCCTGAGGGAAAAAATAAAACTGGAGGCATAACACTACCCAATTTCAAATTACATTACAAAGCTATTGTAACCAAAACAGCATGGTACTGGCATGAAATTCTGCCATTTGCAGCCACATGGATGAGTCTAGAGAAAACTATGTTAAGTGAAATAAGGCAGAAAAGGAAAGAGAAATACTGCATGTTCTCACTTATACTTGGGATCTAAGAAAGAAGGAGAGAGAGAGAGAAAGAGAAAGAGAGAGAGAAAGGAAAACAATTCATTGAAATTTCAAAAGGAGAGAATAAACCTAAGGTTACTAGAGATGGGGGAGGAAGGAAGGGGGTTTGGGAAGGGATAGATCAGGGATTGGGCATAAAGAAAAATCATGATTTGTAATAATGAATATGCTAATAATAATAATAAATAAAATTCCTCTTCTACAAGAAAAAAATAAAGTAAAATAAATTGTATACTCAAAAAAAAGAATATGAATCTGGTTTGAATTTATCATCAGGGCTACTCATGGGCAGGATTAAACACTCTATTGTTTTTGATTGCTGGGTTAAGACAATTTTTCTTAAACTGCCTATTCTAGTAAACTAATATAACTGAAAATTTTATGTATTTATTTATTTATTTATGCAGCTGGCTGGTACAGGGAATTAAAATTCTCTAAGTATACTATGGAAAAAAATGAATTTTGACCTAGATTCATAAGGCTGGTTATTTGCTGTTATATGATACCTGTGGAAATATAATTTGGAACAACTTGCATATTTATCAAAATTACAAATTCCCGGGCCGGCCCGTGGCTCACTCGGGAGAGTGCGGTGTTGAGAACACCAAGGCCCCGGGTTCGGATCCCATATAGGGATGGCCGGTTAGCTCGCTGGCTGAGCGTGGTGCTGACAACACCAAGTCAAGGGTTAAGATCCCCTTACCGGTCATCTTTAAAAAAAAAAAAAAAAAAAATTACCAATTCCCAAAGTCTTTGATGTAAAAATTTCACTTCTAGGGTATCATTCTAAAAATATACACATTCATGTACAAAATAAAACATTCAGTTCACCGCAGAATTGTTTGTAATATGAAAAGATTAGAAACAACCAATGAGGACACATTAAATAGATGATAGAACATCTATATTGCATAATACTATGCAGCTATTTACTGTCTGTGTTAGTATACAGTGATATCCAAAATATATTCAATGGGAAAAAAATTTCACTAAAAGAAGCCAGACATCTTTAGAGAGATGTTTTATTCTAGTGCTGGGTCTGAGGAAGTTTAAGAGCCTCGAAAATCTTTTTGTGCCAAAAAGTAAACAAGTGTTATAAAATCATGGGAATATGTTGTAATGACTCAGGGGCCAGCTTGAAAGGCTACCATGGACTGAATCTAGAACAATGGCTTGTAAACATTGAGAAAAGAATCTATGAGCCCATACTGAAACAAAAAATATTAATAAAGGTAAGAGAAAGAATAACAGAGTTAGAAGTTGCTTTGTTGCAACTATGATAGTAATAATCATCCGTAAGTGCTAAAACCATTGAGTGAAAGTTTAGTGGAGAGCAGTCTCAAATTATTCCCCCATACGATACTTATCGATTAAGAAGGATAGATGGTAATTTTACAGTGGAGTTACTTAATGAAAACCACCTAAACTGGTACAAACTGGTATCACTGTGATTTCCTGACGTGATTCACTGAGGAAACAACATCACTTCTATGGTATTCCTGCCAAAAATTCGTAACTATTCTATCCACGAGGAAAGAATCAGGAAAATCCATAATAACAGACATTCTGTAAAAACAAAGCAAAAAAACAAAAACAAAAACACAAGTCAAACAAAACAACTGGCCTATTCTCTTCAAATGATAATGCCATGAAAGACAAAGGAGAACAGAGGAACTACTCCAGAATAAAGGACACTCAGCAGACATGACAACTAAGTTTGGCGTGTCATTGTGGATCAGAAACAATAAATATTGTTTAAAGGAGTAGTGAAGGGGTCGGCCCGTGGCTCACTCGGGAGAGTGCGGTGTTGAGAACACCAAGGCCCCGGGTTCGGATCCCATATAGGGATGGCCAGTTAGTTTGCTGGCTGAGTGTGGTGCTGACAACACCAAGTCAAGGGTTAAGATCCCCTTACCCGTCATCTTTAAAAAAAAAAAAAAAAAAAGGAGTAGTGAAATTTGAAAACCTTCTGTAAATTTTCTGCATTTAATAATTGCACTGTTGCTATGTAAGAAAATCAGAATAAGAATGTCTCACAAACTTAGGAAAGATTGATTGTTCTCTGCCCATAGGGCCAAGTAGCAACCAGAACCAGTTTTAAACCCATTTAATTGATAAACACACTCAACTCAGCTAAAAGCTGTCACAAGCTAACCAATCAGCATCAGCCTCTCACTTCTGAAAGTCAATCAATCAGGGATGAACTCACTCCAAAAAAGACACCTCAGAATACCAGCCAATCAAATAGTCTTCCTGGAGATATCAAGCTTTTAAGGACCATGCCAACCACTTATGCCTCTGTAAATCTGCCCCTCTCGGAACTCCATGCTTCCCCCCAGCACTAGGAGTCCAGCTGTCTGCTCTGCTCTGACCAGCATAGCTCTCCATTACTGTAGTAAGCAAATTCTGCTTTGTCTTTTTATTTCAGATACTGAGTAGTTGTGTCATTATCCTTTGGTACTTCTAGAGGTTCCACCAACATCATTTGAAAACTCTCAGCTGGAAGCATTCCAGGTAACCCTTGGATCAACTGGTGCACTTACTGGGCCCCTTACATCCAAATTTCATTGGTCCACCATTGGTCCACAAGATCAGCTGCCAGATGGATGAATCAGTCTCAATAACCATCTGAGCTCTATTTTTATTGGATTCTCTTTACTGTGTTTATTCTTTTATGTTAGGATTTGTAACCAAGTAGACGTTTGCAAGGTCTTTAGGCTTAGATCTCTGTACTAAGTAATTAGACCTTTTAGTCTGAAGAAGCACCATTTGGTAATTATATCCAGGAGTATAATAAGGTTATTAGATCTTTTGCTCTGGAGATATACCACTTGCAAATATGTTTCCCATTAACCTGCTTATTCTGCAGCTTGCTATGCTTTTGTTTTGTTAGAAATTTAAAAATAATTTATTCAATTAAAAACAATAATGAACCCATTATATGTTAACATAAATACTACATTTTATTTTATTTTATTTTTATTATTATTTTTTTTTTGTCTTTTTCGTGACCGGCACTCAGCCAGTGAGTGCACCGGCCATTCCTATATAGGATCCGAACCCGCGGCGGGAGCGTCGCCGCGCTGCTAGCGCAGCACGCTACCGAGTGCGCCACGGGCTCGGCCCAAAATACTACATTTTAATGAAAACAGCATTTTATGAAAAAATTAGAAGAGTAGCTTGTGCTTTGCTATTTTGTCTGGCTAAATAGAAGACAGCTGAGTTTTCACAGCAGCTTCTAACTTTAATTTATTGTGCTGTGTTTTTTTGTTGAAGGATATGAAGAAAACCCAGCATGTGATGACACATGCATGTAGTTGGAAGAGGGAGAAGTTTTTATTTATTTTTATTTTATTTTATTTATTTTTTTTAAAAGATGACCAGTAAGGGGATCTCAACCCTTGGCTTGGTGTTGTCAGCACCACGCTCAGCCAATGAGCAAACCGACCATCTCTATATAGGATCCGAACCCGTGGCCTTGGTGTTACCAGCACCGCACTCTACCGAGTGAGCCACGGGCCGGCCTGAGGGAGAAGTTTTTAAATAGGTTTTTCAGATAATTGTGGATATTCTTTCTTGGTATAACACTAGGACTTAACAAAGCAATCATTTTTTAAAGATTATTTGCAATATGGAATCTGAAATCACATCAATGAACTTTTCATACTCTGTTACTTTAAAATAGATTGGTCTTCTTGGATTTTGAGTGGATCTTTTATCCATGTATGTTGGTTTTTGGGGGTTTTTTATTTTATTTTATTTTATTTGACAGTTGCCAGGTATGAAGATCTGAACCCTCCACCTTGGTGTTATAATACCACACTCTAACCAACCGAGCTAGCCAGCTTTCCCATGCATGATTTTGTCATTATGCATTAATCATTGGAAAAATATTAATTCACTATGTTATGTTGACACATTTCATTATACATTACGAAATAACACATTCATTAATATCACTACCAATTTCATCAGAGATATCTATCAGTATATACCTAGTAGTGGAATTTTTGGTTCATTAGGGCATGAGAATGTTCAACCTTATAAGACTATGATAACTTGTTTTCCGAAATGGTGTTCCCAATTTACAATCTCAAGCAATTTTATGAGATCTCATCGATCTACATGTTTTCAAACATGATAGTTTTAATTTGAACCAGTCACATTGGTGTAAGATAGTAGCTCACTGCAGTTTTGATCCTGATAATAAAAGTGAGCATTTCTTCATATTTATTCTCCTATGTAAAATAAATGCCATGCCTTTCATTCCTCCCTTTTTTCTAATAGTTTAATCGAGATATAATTCATATTCTATACAAGTTACCCACTTAAAGTGTACAGTTCAGTGGTTTTTAGTATATTCACAATTTGTGCAACCCTCACTACAATTGATTTTAGAACACTTTGTCACCCCAAAAAGAAATTCTTACTTATGATATGAGAAAAAAAGAAAAAAAAATTGTATTCAAGTAAAAATGACATGCCAGTTTAAAAAAAAATAATAGACAAGACAAATTTGAATGTATACAGTAAATTGTAAAAGACTTGAGGAGGTATTAACTCTATTTACCCTGGTTTAACAGAACCACCCAGGTAGTGAAAGTCTCTGACAATGTAATGTCCCAATTAGAACTGATATTTTGAGATCATTATCAGAAGAATATTCTCTATTTTATGTGATAAAACATTGTACAGAAAACAGTTAGCATAACAGACCTGAATTGCTATCCTTGGAAAGGCCTATTTGCAAGGTTGACCCTTGGCTGGCATCTGGGAACTTAAATTTTGGGAGGGTTCCCAACATTAACTGGTTGGAATGGCTCATTGTGCCTAAACTATGTGTACAAGCAAAATGGTTTTTGCTGAACACTTCCTTTTCCTTCTAGGAGTCTGGAATTTGGGTACATGCCAGGCAGGGGGTGCCTAAATGCTTAGACCCCAATAGGAACCTTGGGCACTGAGTCTCTAGTGAGCTTCCCTGGTTGGCAACATTTCACACATTGACACAATTCATTGCTGGGTGAATTAAGCATGTCCTATGAGACTCCAGTAAGAAGAAACCTTGGAAGCTTGTGCCTGGTTTCCCTTGGACTATGCTCAGGTGCCTTTTCCTTTATTGAATTTGCTCTATATCATCTATACCCCTTATCCATGCATATAACTATATGCTGAGTCCTGTAGTCCTCCTAGAGAATCAACATACCTGGGGTGGTCTTGGGGACCTCTAGCCCAAACATCTACAGATATAATAGGTAAGAGCTACTTTCAGACAAAAATATACTGCAGGTCCTATACATGATCAGATTATAGCTCATTTAGATATGAGAATGCATATACTCTGTATGATTCAAGAAATTACCAAAAAAAAAAAAAAAAAAAAAAGCTAGGATTCCAGAATTTCTATAGATGAAGACTGTACATGTGGGTGGATTAACTTGGAGCACAGCCCATAAGATTACAGATTGATGTTTTTTATTAATTAAGTAAATCTTTTTATTTGTATAAACATAAAAAATGTTAGACCATGCTCTAGGGATTTTAACTCATTAAAAAACCATCAGGGCTGGCCCATGGCTCACTTGGAAGAGTGTGGTGCTGATAACACAAAGGCCACAGGTTCATGGGGATGCCAGGTTAGTTCACTTGGAAGAGCATGGTGCTGACAACACCAAGTCAAGGAAGATCCCCTTACTGGTCATCTTTTGAAAAAAAATAAAAAATCTCTTACAACAGTAAGCAATGAATTCAACTTTATTTTTTTGTGTCAGATGTTCAGTGTTGTTTTTATCATTTGATGAGTATGACCCTATTCTTAAAAGGACACACATGAAATATTTAGAGTAAAATGTGATGTTTGCAACTTAATCTCAAATATTTCAGAAATGTTAATTTATATGAGTGAGAGAGAAAGATAAACCAAATGTGGCAAAATATTAATATTTCATTACTAATGCTAGGTTAAAGTTTATTATAGTAGGCTGTAAATTTTCTGTAACTTTGAACTATTTTTCAAAATTAAAATTAAAAACAAGAGGGATGATGTCAGCAAGATGGAGGAATAGGAAACCCCAGGCTCTGTTCCCTACT
The DNA here is from genome assembly GCF_027409185.1 of Cynocephalus volans. Lineage (NCBI taxonomy): Eukaryota > Metazoa > Chordata > Mammalia > Dermoptera > Cynocephalidae > Cynocephalus > Cynocephalus volans. The sequence continues at coordinate 221,138,352 of NC_084460.1, read as the reverse complement.
AGGGACACCATCTTAACAATATAGAGACCAAATTGCCTTGTGAAAATTCCAGAAAGCAATTAAGAGGTTGTAGCACCTTGGGAAAAAACTCCCAACTCCTCCTTGTGAGGGAAAGAGAAGAGTGGAATGAGCATCCAACGTTTTGGCTTTTCAGGGGGTTACCCAAGTGTATTGTTTTTGTCTTGCTTGACTCAGAGCACTGACAGGAGCAGTGTTATACCTTGGATGCCAGGTTGAGGGTCTCTGAGAACAAAGGCAAGTGCTATGGCTTGTTACAGCAGACACTGATGTACCACAGACAGACACAAGGGGGAACAAGAGATTATAGGCTCCTGAGAAGAAAAGGCATCAAATCTCTTAAACTGGGAAATTACACACAAGCTCAGAGAAAACACATTCACAGAAAAGGTTTGAGAGGTCCGTAGAATCTCTAGCCAGACTAGTGAAGATCTTCCCCTGTACAAAGACTAGGAAAGGTGGCTGTTTTTTCAAATGTCCAACTCTCAACAAATGAACAAAGAAAGAGAGAAACATGGCTTAATCAAAGGAACAAGAACAGCAAACAGAATTTTGAAAAAAAGGCTGAAATATAAAGGACTTTACACCTTGATTTCAAAACTTATTATAAAGCTACAGTAATCAAGAGAGTGTGGTATTGGTATGAAAATAGACTTTAGATGAATGGAATAGAATACAGTCCAGAAGTAGACCTGCACATGTACGGTCAACTGAATTTCCGCAGACAGCTATGCAAATCAGTGGAGGAAAGTATAGTTTAAAAAAAAAAAAAAAGTAATGCTGGAACAATTGGATATTCACATGCAAAAACAAAAACAAAAACACATAAACTTGACCCTTAACTTACACCTTATACAAAGTTAACTCACAGTGGTTCATAGACTTAAATATATCCTATGAAATTTCTAGAAGAAATAGGAAAATCTTAGTAACTTTGTAGTGGACAAATATTTCTTAAATAGGCTTAAAAAGCAAAATCTATGAAAAGAAAAGTGATAAATTGGACTTGATCAAAATTTAAAACTTTTGCTCTTCAAAAGATACTGTTAAGAAAATGAAAGAACAAGCCACAGACTGATAGAAAATTTTTACAAAAACCTTCATTCATCAGAGGATTTGTATCCAGAGTAAAGAACTCTTACAACTCAATAATTTAAAAAAAACAAGCAATAAAATGTAAAAACAGGCAAGAGATTTGAATAGACAGTTCACCAAAAAACATATATGGATGGCAAATAAGCACACGAAGAGATCTTCAACATCATTAGTCACTAGGGATACGCAAATTAACACCACTAGACATTCACTAGAATGGCTAAAATTAAAAAGACCTAGCACACCAAGATTTTTTTTTTTTTCAAAGATGACCGGTAAGGGGATCTTAGCCCTTGATTTGGTGTTGTCAGCACCACGCTCTCCCAAGTGAGCTAACCAGCCATCCCTATATAGGGATCCAAACCCATGGCCTTGGTGTTATCAGCACCACACTCTCCCAAGTGAGCCACAGGTCGGCCCCCCAAGTTTTGATAAGGACAAAAACCAGTTAGAATTTTTTTCTTTTAGAAAAGCCTGCAGCATGCTGTATTTTCAGATAGTCTCCCATCTAAGTACTAACCAGTCCTGACCATGCTTAGCTTCTGAGGTCAGATGAGATTGGGCACATTCAGTCAGGGTGGTAAACTAAAAAAAATTTTTTTTTTCTCACCACTATACAAATGAGGATTTTTTTTTTAACTCACTGGCTTGCTTTTAATTAGTTTAACCTTTAAGCTTTTAAAGGTATAATCAACGAGGTAAGGGTGCTGGGGCATATTTCCCAACATTTCTTGAATAAAATTTTAGATTATTCTTTGGAGTAAAACAGGCTCTTCACTGTTTTCCCAAGTTGCAAAAATTCGCTATCCATCTTTCCCCCCTGTATTCCTCTATTCAATCTTAGCTGCCACAATCAGATAGAAAGCATGAGGACTTTTTTCTTGCATCTATAGAATTTTTATACATTGCTGGTGGGAATACAAAATGGTAAAGACATTTTAGGAAACAGTTGGCAGATTCTTAAAAAGTTAACTCTAAGTTTATTATACAGCCCTGTAATTTTCATTAAGTATTTACCTAAGAGACATGAAAATATCTGTCCACACAAAGATTTGTACATGAATGTTTGGGACAGTTGTACTCATATTGCATTTATGTAGACAGTCTTTTGAAGGGTATTCAAGTCACTGGAAATAATGGCTCCTGGGGAGGAGCAATGGGTAGATGTAGAACTGGGATAGGAGGAGGAATTTTTATACTTCACCATCTGTAAATTGTAAGTTTTATAAGTATGAGCACATAAACTAGCCAAAAATTAAATTAAATTGAAAGCAAAAATAAATAAAAAGACAAATCTTAGTTGAATGGATGAAGAGTTATGTAGGCAGGTGAACAACTGTGCTAAACATACTGCTGTTTAGGCAGAGAGCATGTGTTGCTTTTGCCCCACAGCACTAAAATTTGAAGTAGAATGCCAAGGTTTGTCTAGTGTTGCATTGTCTTCCACAGCACTTTAAACTGCCCCCCTATAAATTGAAAAAAAAAATACTCATCACTTTAATCATTTTTACCTTTTACCTTGCTCTTTCTGGTTTTGTAAGAAACCACTCAGATGGAATTGTGTTTTAAAAATGGTTAAAATGGTAAATCTTATGTATCTTTTACTACAACTAAAAAAAAAAGAAACAACTGAGGTACTGGAATGATTTTTCTGGTACTTCTGCCTACAATATGTGAATAAACTGTTGATGGTGTATAATTGTCAGGTATTTAAATGTGTTAGTAATGTGGAAAAGGTTGATTTCAAATGCAACCAATCTTCTAGACCCAGGCTTCTGAGTTTAGCCAGCGATACCTGCCTGTGTGTGTCCCTTGCCAACAATTGATTCTGTGTGTAATACTTAAAAGCACTATGCTATCTTATATTTCCAAATTGCCTTTGGGGCAGAGACTATGTCTTCTGCATCCTGAATAAACTCTTATAAAGAGTTTGTGGGATTTTATTGGGAAATGTTTTGAGAGCCTTTGAAAGAGAACGTTTAGCAGCCTTGTCCAAGAACATTCTCGTCATTTTAGATTAAAAAGAAACAAACAAAAATTTAAGTTGGAAAAAAATAGGCAATTTTGTTATGCCTAATGTTACTCCTAATGAACCAATGTTTTCTTAAAATTGCCATGTCTTAGGCATCTATTCAAAGTGTATACCTTAATATTTTAAGCAAATCTTTACTACTCTAGTTCAAATATGGTTAATTTCTTCCAAAAATGATAGCACAAGACATAATTGTAATTGCTGCAGTTAACATTAAGTGTTCCTAGCCTCAGATAGCTTCCCTTTGATCAATTGTTTCCTTTTACCCTTGAACTTACCATTTCTGAACAGCACATTATTGATAGAGCTACCACTTAAAACATTTGAATGAATTTATTCAGTAGACTCTGTGAACAGATGGCATTTTCATTTTCGGAAATCCAAATACCCTGAATGCCTACATATTTGAAATGGTGCATCTGTGGAATAAAGTTTTGAAATATGCTATATAGTCCTCTAAGAATATAGCTTTAGGGTAAGAAATATAAACTTTTCAAAATATGAGGGTACTTCAAAAAGTTTGTGGGAAAATGAAATTAAAAGATAATATGACTCCTTCCATAAACTTTTTGAAGACCCCTTGTATTCAAGAGAATGCAACATAGTACTGTATTTATTTCAATAATTTTTGGACGTATATATCACACCAGTATTCAGTTACCTTGCCTCTCAGCTCTAAATCCTCCCTTTATTGAGTGCTCTGTGAAAATGGAGATGAGCCCTTTAAAATTTCTCCTTTACCAGCTTGCACAATGTTAAGCTTTGTCATAGAGGGCACTGCAGAGACAAGGGAGGGGCTTTCCTTCCTTGTTTTATTGTTCTTGCTCAGCAAGTTCCTGCAGTGTACATAGCTTCTTTAGCACCGGCAGCCAGCAGCTTCCCTGGGCATCCACCTCAGATGATTTAGTAATGAAGGGTCTTCTGTGGATGTGAAGAAAAATTTTAAAAAATTATGGGCAAGGAAATGAAAAAGTATTAGATGTAGGTAGGAAAACATACAACCAGAGAAATGTTATACTGGCCTTAAATAATATTCACCTAAGTTAATTTCTCTGAGTTTTAGCTGTCTTCTCTTTATGGCTTCTTCTTGTTCATGCTTTGTTATCTAGAATTATATTTAATTCCTCAAAGTTTGTCTGCATGAAATTGACTATGAAGAGGTATGTGAAATCAACTAGTAAGAGGTACTTTCTATCACTGCCATAAAAGATTACAACACACTTGGTGGCTTAAAGCAACATAAATTTATTGTCTTACATTTCTGTAGCTCAAAAGTTTGACACGGGTTGTCCTGGGCTAAAATCAGGGTGTTCGCTGAGCTATGTTCCTTTCTGAGGCTCTAGGGGAGATTGTTCCTGTGCCTTTTCCAGCTTCCAGAGGCAACCCACATTCCTTGGTTCATGGCCTCGTTCGTCTATATTTGAAGCAAGCAGCATAGCATTTCTCTGACCCTGCATCTGTTGTCACATCTCTTTCCCTGACTCTTCTTATGCTTCCTTCACACACTTTGAAGGAGCATTTTTGGATAATCCAGGATTGCTCCCTATTTTAAGGCACTTAAACACATCTGCAAAGTTGATATTGCCCTGTTAGGTAACATATGCACAGGTTTCAGGGATTAGGACTGAGACATTTTAGAAGGATGGAGCATTATTCTGCCCACCACAAAAGGTAGTGTTTAAGATCCCATTGTCTGACTATTACCTCCCATCTCTCCAGTACATTCCCTCTCATACTCTAATTCAACAATCCTTTGAGCCCTTATGGGACATTCACTTCATCAATTCCAACACTTTTTCAGTTCCTCATTTCTTTGATGTCCTCCTTTCCCTCCGTATCAAACTGAATTCCATGGGTTACCATTACAATGCCTCTTTTATGTACACCTTGTACTCCCTTGCCCCTCTTTATCGTACTCACTTGGCAAAGCCTCAATGCTGATTAACCCAACTCTCCTGCTAGTCTGTCTTTGTCCTTATGTAGCTGATCGTGGCTGGAGGAAAATGCAGCCTTGCTGACCAGTCTCCCATTCAAGTCCATGACCACGAATTTCAAATGGGCCCTTAATGTTGCCTGTTAATCACATGCTACTGTCCTACTCCATTCACTTTTCCGCTTTCCTAGAAGACTCTTTTGTGCCTTCTCTCTTCCCAATCCTCTTACATCTGCTTTTCCATCCTCACTCTTGGATTGTGACTTGACTCTTTCTTCACTGAGAAATGCAAAGCATGGAGAGGGCCCCGCAGATTCCCACGCCTATCTCCACACCTGTCAGCTTGGGTCCTCACACTCTGCCTTCCTCCTACGGGGTCTGTGGACTGAATCCAGGGGGTTGTGATCTTACAGGTGGGAATGTGTCTCTATTTCCAATAACTTTTATCTGCAATCTAGCATTTCCTTTGACTATGAATGTAGTAAAAAATGCAATAGCATTGCTGGTACCTATGGTTTGGCTGCTGTAGACCTCACAAAAATATGAAACAATGTTTTTAGATATCATGGAACATGATGCACATGTATCACTACTTTGAAATTATGGTAGTTATTAGACCCACCACTAGATCTTATGTATAGCATTAATAAAGAAACACATGCATTAATATATCACAGATTTGATTTTTAAAATGATTTAATAACGGGCTGAGCCTGTGGCACACTCGGTAGCGTGCTGCGCTAGCAGCGCGGTGACGCTCCCGCCGCCGGTTCGGATCCTATATAGGAATGACCAGTGCACTCCCTGGCTGAGCGCCGGTCACGAAAAAATAATAAAATAAAATAAAATGATTTAATAACTGTGTTTCAATATAACACAGTTATATATATATATATATAACTAGTTATATATAATATAATTAATAATATATATAATATAACTAATAATATAATTAGTTGTCTTTGTACTCCTATGTATTTTATGCATTTGAAAAGATTATTCTGAGAAGCTTCCAGAGATTTTACCCATCAAAAGATTTATGGTACAGGGCCGACCCTGTGGCGCACTCAGGAGAGTGCGGCGCTGGGAGCGCAGCGGTGCTCCTGCCACGGGTTCGGATCCTATATAAGGATGGCCGGTGCGCCTGTCACAAAAAGACAAAAAAAAAAAAAAAAAAGATTTATGGTACAGATGAAGGTTAAGAATTCCTTCTGCAGATAACTGTCTGTCTTCCTGTCTAAAGCTAGTACCTCTATTTGCACACTAGATACCTTCTCCTGTCACCCACTGTGCCAAATGTCCTCCTTTTTCCCCTCCAGATCTATTTCCTCCCTTCTGCTCTCTGCTCTGGGCCCTGGAGCTGACCTCTGTGGATAGTACAAACCCATCAACCAAGTTTCCTTGTATTCTGACTTCTGCTTGGGCTCACACGATGGGAGTCACCAGCAGGACACAGAAGGGTAGAGGAGGGAGAGGTTGGGCTATTTATCCTCAATCCCTTTGCAGAACCTGGGGTTGCCAGAAGCTCTGCTCCAGCTTTGGTTGGGCAACCCTTTCCTATTGCTAAATCTCCCTGTCTGGATTCATATAACTGCCCCTGATTTTGCTCCTTCACCTCTTACTGTGATGAGTACCACACAATTCACCACCCCATGGGAGCTTTCCTTAAGTCAGCCCACACCTCTGTAATAATCTCTTCAGTCTTTTGGTGTGCTTTCTGCTCCTTGCCATGACCCTCACTACTACACGGACTCAAGGAAATGGCCCCAGCAGCTCTCCTCGCTCGAAGTTCATTCCCATCAAGAAAGCCTTCTCTCAGCCCACTTGCCCTGACAGTACCATTTTCTTGATAGCCAAACCCACTGTCTCCAATTCTTCTCCTCTAATTCACTCTACCACACACTTCAGTCAGGCTTTTGCCTCCTCTACCCCACGGAAACTGCCCGTCAAAGTCATCGATGATCTTCAAGGGGTTAATAATTTAATATGCAACACTAATCTGTTTCTAACATGTAGTTTACTAATTTATCATGTATATTAATTATTGTCTCTCTCCTAGAACATAAGCTCCTCAAGCCTAGGGATTTTTGTTCATTTAGTTCTTTGGTGTTTCTTAAGTGCCTAAAATAGTGCTTGGCACATACATTTTCACTGAATTTAATCATTGCCCCTCAATATACACAGTAATAACAGCTGCTTTTTCCCTCTAAAAAGGTGAAGTGATTAAACAAAAATGTATAGATGAATCAATATCAAATCTTATAAAGAGAATATTCATTCTGTTAAATAAAACTTATAGGAAGCCACTGATTTGGACTGAGCTGCTGTACAACACCCAACAAACCAAACCAAATGTAGTCACTCATTCTAAAGTTCTATGTCAAAGCCAAAACTAGGTTAGACCTTCCAAGAAATCAGGAGAGACAGAGATAATAGCCAAACCCTCGAACAGGCCAGTTGAAGTTGGCATGATAAGGAAGTCCACTCTGCTTTAACATTTACAAGGAAAGTAATTTTGAAACTTTATTGCAGCAATATTTTTTGAAACGATCTAAAATTCCAACAATAGAGACAAGCTTAAATAAAGTATGGAACAATCATACCATGGAATAGTTTACAGTTGTTCAAAATCAAGTATTATGTAGAACATGCAATGACTTGGGAAAATGCTTAAGCTATAAAGCTCAAGGTTAAAAAAACCGAGGAATAAAACCGTACATAGAGCAGGATTCCAAAATTTCAAATACAAATACATATATACATATACCACAAATAAAAAAATGATTGAAAGAAAAATATATAAAAATGTTAACACTTGTTATTTCTGTGTACTAGGATTATGAGAGATTTTATTTTCTCATTTAAAGTTTTCTGAACTTTCCAATTTTCCCAAAATTAGGTATTACTTTCACATTTAGAAAAATAAATAAATGTTAACAATAATAATATAAAAGTGAGATCCAGAAGTTCCAGAAGAAGTTAACATGAACATTATATATTCTGATCATCCTTTCTTTGCTTTATAAATGACTGAATCTTCCAGCTAAAAAGTTTTTATTTCCAGTAGAAGTGGTGCTTGAATTTTTTCCTTGACTGGATTTAGATACAGGATCCACTGCAACATACATGATTTGGAAACCTCCTGCTGTCACCGAAGCATCACTCAGAAACTTCAAGGTCATAACATTTCCTGTGGGGGAGGGACATGCAAAAGAAAAAAGATGTCACTCTCCTTTGGCTGACAATTCAAAGACTCATCATTCTTATAGAGGAATTCATGAACAAGACTCCCAGAATTCAGAGGTGGATTCTCAAGCTGTGGTATCATTGCCAAGTGGAACATGATAAGGGACTTTCATATTTCTCCTCTGGCCCTCCAATCTGTCCTATAGGAAATTTTGTCTATTCCGTTTTAAAAGGTACTCTTTGTAGAAGGGACATTTGCAGAATTACAGGAGAATCGCAGGCAGTTCAAACCAGTGAGGATTTTACTAAATGACGTCAGGACAACAAACTTTAAATTTCTAAGAAACAAAGCTGGATTCCTAATTTACACAGAGTACCTAAATATATTTTACCTGTATATAAAAACCAAAATGTGTTAAAAAGAAAAAGAAAAACTTTATTATACAGAATAAAATATAGAAATGTTCAGGAGGGAAAGGCCTTCTTAATCGAGATCCCAAATACAGAATTGATTAGAACAGCAACAACAAAAAAAATCCCATACCAAAACAACTTATACATATATATTAAATGCTAAGATTTTGCTTTCATCTACTAACTCATTTAATCCTCACAGCAACAGTATGAGGTGGATACTCTGAAAATATTCATTTTACAGATATGAAACTGAGGCACAGATAGACTAAGTATCTTGCCCAAAGTCACAGAGCTAAATTGTCTCTGTCTGAGCCCAGGCAGCCTGGCTTCAAAGTTCATGCTATGCCTCTCATAGTGTACTTTTCTCATACTTGGAAGATTTGCCTAAATATAAAAAAACCATTTTTGCATTGTAAAAGAAACCAAAGTTAAAGAACAAGAGACAGACAGAGAAAATAGGGGTAATATCTCTAATATACAAAGAGATGCTAGAAACAAAAAAGAAAAAGACAAAAGCTCCAAAGAATATGCAAAAAACATAAATTGATAGGCAATTCATAGATGTTCAAAGAGCCAATGAACATATGAAAAATGTTAAAAAAAACACTACAAAGAAATTCATATCATTCAACAGTGATGCTTTTTACTCTTCTACTCTGAGAGAATTCAGAGAATACACAGCTGGTTAAAATGGAAATTGGCACTGTAGGGCTTGTACTAAATTGTCAGCATCTATCAATGTCTAAAATGCACATCACCCATGACACCTAAATTTTACTCCTAGGAATATACTTAATTAAAAAATAAAGTAGCACTACCAAGTAAAGATAGAGGTTTAAAAATATTCATCAATCCAGTGCATAACACTGGCAAAAAAAAAAAAAAAAAAAAGTCAGAAAAACCATCTTCAGGAAGTTAAATATTGTACATGACAAATTATAGTATATCCATACAATGACCGATTAGGCAGTCATTAAAAAGAATTAGAATGATCTAAATGTTGTGCTCTGATGTGAAAATATGTCTATAGTATCCATGTATGTAATGTTTGTATAACAGGAAAACATCTGGAAGGATGGTCACTACACAATTATCAAATGCCTTTCCGGGACAGAGATAAGGAGTGGGCACATTCTTACTTTTATACCTTTTATTAACGTGGTGGGATTATGGGTAGTTTTTTGTTTATTTATTTTCTATTTTTGTTTATTAACATAAATATATTGGGTTGAGTAAGACATTTTAAAGAAGAAAACCAGATCGAAATCTTAACAGTATTATGTTTGACTGATATGATTCTATATTAAACTTATCTTTTGTCTTCTTTTTTCCTATTTCTTTATTTTGTATCAATTTCCTCTACCTGCTGTTTTGATACATCTTTGGCTTTCTTGTATAACTATAAATTTTGTTTTGTTTTGTTTTGTTTTGTTTAGCAGCTGGCAGGAAATGGGATCAGAAAACTTGACCTTGGTGTTACAACACTGCACTCTAACCAACTGAGTGAAACAGCCAATTCTATAGTATTCTTTTTTGTTTGTTAATTTGATTTGCTGTAAATGATAAATTGTGTGGTTTTTTCTTGTTTTGTTTTTGTTTCTTGAAGCTGTGCCAAAAAACACCCAGAACATTGAAAATGTCAAATTTCTGACTTCATTTTGCCTCCTGCTGTTTTTTTTAATAGAATTCTCCTTGCCCAACTACTTCCTAGAAGTCTTCTTCTAACTTTCTGTTAACATAAAATATGTAAACAAGAAAACAATAAGAGATAAGGAAAAGGTTTAACAGAATGCAATTCCTAGGGAGGTTGCAACAGAGTAATGAATTAGTAAGGTCTAAGTATTAATCATTCAAGGACTGGGCAGGAAGTTCCATCTCTTGTAGTGAAAGAAGTGTTTTCCAAGCTAGCCGCAGTAACGCCATTCCGCAAGGCACAGAAAAATACCCTAGTAAAAAAAAAAAAAAAAAAAAAAAAAAAATTCAACAGCAGTTTCCAGGGCGCCCTTCAGCTGTTTCAAGAACTCCCACATGACCCGCGCTTTTTCCCTGGCCTTGTTTAAACCGACCAATTACTTTGCTTCTCGCTTCTGTACCCGCGCTTTTTCCCTGGCCTTGTTTAAACCGACCAATTACCTTGCTTCTCGCTTCTGTACCCGCGCTTTTTGCTATAAAACAAGCTCAAAAACTCTACTCGGCGCGCCAGTCTACCGAGAGACTGAGCCGCCCGGGTACCCGTGTGTTCAATAAAACCTCTTGCTAATTGCATCCGGAGCCGTGGTCTCGTTGTTCCTTGGGAGGGTCTCTCCTGACTGATTGATTGCCCAAATCAGGCGTCTCTCATTTGGGGGCTCGTCCGGGATCAGACCCCCACCCAAGGACCACCGACCCACCAACGGGAGGTAAGCTGGCCAGCGATCACTCCGTGTCTCGTTTCTGTGTCTGACTCCGTAACTCTGACTGTCCCTCTGAGTGCGCGCATTTTGGTTTCAGTTTGTTCCGGGCTGATCGCTCTGGGAGCGACGTGTGAGTAGCGAACAGACGTGTTCGGGGGCTCACCGCCCGGTAATCCTGGGAGACGTCCCAGGATCAGGGGAGGACCAGGGACGCCTGGTGGACCCCTCAGGAGAGGATCATTATGTTCTGATCCCACTGCCGCGTCTAGAGAGGCGCGCTCTGCCATCTGACTCCTTCTTTTGTCTCTACGCTACTCGATCTCGCCGCCGTTTCTGGTTTCTTTTTGTTTTGTTCCTGATAGGCCTCTGTGTCGTGGTCCCTCTCTTCGAAATGGGACAAAATAACTCTACCCCTCTCTCCCTCACTCTAGATCACTGGAGGGACGTGAGAGCAAGGGCTCACAATCTGTCCGTGGAAATCAGAAAGGGAAAATGGCGGACCTTTTGTTCCTCCGAGTGGCCCACGTTCGGTGTCGGGTGGCCGCCGGAAGGAACTTTTAATGTCTCTGTCATTTCCGCAGTTAAAAGGATTGTCTTTCAGGAAATCGGGGGACACCCGGACCAAGTTCCATATATCGTGGTGTGGCAAGACCTCGCCCAGAGTCCCCCACCATGGATGCCGCCCTCTGTCAAGGTCGCTGTCGTCTCCAGTCCAGAGAGGCCATCCGCTCCTCCCCGACCCCCCATCTACCCGGCAACCGACGACTCGCTCCTTCTCTCTGAGCCCCCGCCCTATCCGGCAGCCCTGCCACCTCCTCTGGCCCCTCAGGCGGTCGGACCGGCGCCGGTCCAGGCGCCCGATATTTCCGATCCTGAGGGACCAGCCGCGGGGACCAGGAGTCGCCGTGCCCGCAGTCCGGCAGACGACTCGGGTCCTGACTCCACTGTGATTTTACCCCTCCGAGCCATAGGACCCCCAGCCGAGCCCAACGGCCTAGTCCCTCTGCAATATTGGCCTTTCTCTTCAGCAGATCTTTATAATTGGAAATCTAATCATCCTTCTTTTTCTGAAAATCCAGCAGGACTCACGGGGCTCCTTGAGTCTCTTATGTTTTCTCATCAGCCCACCTGGGACGATTGCCAACAGCTCCTACAGATTCTCTTCACCACGGAGGAACGAGAAAGGATTCTCCTTGAGGCCCGCAAGAATGTCCAGGGGGATAACGGGGCCCCTACTCAACTCGACAACCTCATTAATGAGGCCTTCCCCCTCAATCGACCTCAGTGGGACTACAACACAGCCGCAGGTAGGGAGCGTCTCCTGGTCTACCGCCGGACTCTAGTGGCAGGTCTCAAAGGGGCAGCTCGGCGCCCCACCAATTTGGCTAAGGTAAGAGAGGTCTTACAAGGACCGGCAGAACCCCCTTCGGTTTTCTTAGAACGCCTAATGGAGGCCTATAGGAGATACACTCCGTTTGAGCCCTCTTCTGAGGGGCAGCAGGCTGCAGTTACCATGGCCTTCATCGGACAGTCAGCCCCAGATATTAGAAAAAAGTTACAGAGGCTAGAGGGGCTCCAAGATTATTCCTTGCAAGATTTAGTGAAGGAAGCAGAAAAGGTGTACCACAAAAGGGAGACAGAAGAAGAAAGAGAAGAAAGAGAAAAAAAAGAGGCAGAAGAGAGAGAAAGGCGGCGCGATAAGCGCCAAGAAAAAAACTTGACTAGGATTTTGGCCGCAATGGTAAGTGAAAAAGGTTTTAGAGATAGGCAGACAGGGAATCTGAGCAACCAGGCAAGAAAGACACCTAGGGATAAAAGATCTCCTCTGGACAAAGACCAGTGCGCATACTGTAAAGAAAAGGGTCACTGGGCAAGAGAATGTCCCCGAAAGAAAAACGTCAGAGAAGCCAAAGTTCTGTCCCTAGATGACTAGGGGAGTCAAGGTTCGGACCCCCTCCCCGAACCCAGGATAACGCTGACTGTGGAGGGGACTCCCATTGAGTTCCTGGTCGATACCGGGGCTGAACATTCAGTTTTGACCCAACCCCTGGGAAGGGTAGGGTCCAGACGGACAGTCGTACAAGGAGCAACAGGGAGCAAAGTCTACCCCTGGACCACAAAGAGACTTTTAAAGGCTGGATATAAACAGGTGACCCACTCCTTTCTGGTCATACCCGAGTGCCCCGCCCCTTTGTTGGGTAGGGACCTCTTAACCAAACTAAAGGCCCAGATCCAGTTTTCTGCTGAGGGCCCACAAGTAACATGGGAAGACCGCCCTACACTGTGCCTGACCCTGAACCTAGAAGAAGAATACCGGCTACATGAAAAGCCAGGTCCCTCCTCTATCGACCCATCCTGGCTCCAACTTTTTCCCACTGTATGGGCAGAGAGGGCAGGCATGGGACTGGCCAATCAAGTCCCACCAGTGGTAGTGGAACTAAGATCAGGTGCCTCACCGGTGGCTGTTCGACAATATCCAATGAGCAAGGAAGCCCGGGAAGGTATCAGACCCCACATCCAGAGGTTCTTAGACCTAGGGGTCTTGGTGCCCTGTCAATCGCCCTGGAATACCCCTCTACTACCTGTAAAAAAGCCAGGGACCAATGACTATCGGCCAGTCCAAGACCTGAGAGAAATTAATAAAAGGGTACAGGATATTCATCCCACCGTCCCAAACCCTTACAGCCTTCTGAGTTCCCTTCCGCCCAGCCACACTTGGTATTCAGTCTTAGATCTCAAGGATGCCTTTTTCTGCCTCAAGCTACACCCCAGCAGCCAGCCGCTGTTCGCGTTCGAGTGGAAAGACCCAGAAAAAGGTAACACAGGTCAGTTGACCTGGACACGGCTGCCCCAAGGGTTCAAGAACTCTCCCACTCTCTTCGACGAGGCCCTCCACCGAGATTTGGCCCCCTTTAGGGCCCTCAACCCTCAGGTAGTGCTACTCCAATATGTAGACGACCTCTTGGTGGCAGCCCCCACATATAGAGACTGCAAAGAAGGGACACAGAAGCTCCTACAGGAATTGAGTAAATTAGGGTACCGGGTATCGGCTAAAAAGGCCCAGCTCTGCCAAAGAGAGGTCACCTATCTGGGGTACCTACTCAAGGGGGGAAAAAGATGGCTGACCCCGGCCCGAAAGGCTACTGTTATGAAAATCCCCGCTCCCACGACCCCCAGACAGGTCCGTGAATTTCTGGGCACTGCAGGATTCTGCAGGCTCTGGATCCCTGGGTTTGCTTCCCTAGCTGCACCCCTGTATCCCTTAACAAAGGAAAGCATCCCTTTTACCTGGACTGAGGAACATCAGAAAGCTTTTGACCACATAAAAAAAGCCTTGCTGTCAGCCCCCGCTTTGGCCCTCCCAGACCTCACCAAACCATTTACTCTATACGTAGATGAGAGAGCCGGTGTGGCCCGGGGAGTGCTTACTCAGACTTTAGGACCCTGGCGGCGGCCAGTAGCTTACCTATCAAAAAAATTGGATCCGGTGGCTAGCGGGTGGCCAACCTGCCTGAAAGCGGTTGCAGCCGTGGCACTCCTTCTCAAGGATGCTGATAAGTTAACCTTGGGACAGAATGTGACTGTGATTGCTCCCCATAGCCTCGAAAGCATTGTGCGGCAGCCCCCCGACCGGTGGATGACCAATGCCAGGATGACTCATTACCAGAGCCTGCTGCTAAATGAAAGGATATCGTTTGCACCCCCTGCCATCCTGAACCCAGCTACCCTCCTACCAGTCGAATCGGAAGCCACCCCAGTACACAGGTGCTCAGAGATCCTCGCCGAAGAAACTGGAACTCGACGAGACCTGAAGGACCAGCCATTGCCCGGGGTGCCAGCCTGGTATACGGACGGTAGCAGTTTCATCGCGGAGGGTAAGCGGAGAGCAGGGGCCGCCATCGTAGATGGCAAGCGGACGGTGTGGACAAGCAGCCTGCCGGAAGGTACGTCAGCCCAGAAGGCCGAACTAGTGGCTTTGACGCAGGCATTACGCCTGGCCGAAGGAAAAAACATCAACATCTACACCGACAGCAGGTATGCTTTTGCCACTGCTCACATTCATGGGGCAATATATAAACAGAGGGGGTTGCTCACTTCTGCGGGAAAAGACATTAAAAACAAGGAAGAAATTTTGGCCCTGCTAGAGGCCATTCACCTCCCTAAGCGGGTCGCCATTATCCACTGCCCCGGCCACCAGAGGGGAAATGACCCTGTGGCCACCGGGAACCGGAGGGCCGACGAGGCTGCAAAACAAGCCGCCCTGTCGACCAGAGTGCTGGCAGAAACTACAAAACCTCAAGAGCTAATCGAACCCGCCCAGGTTAAGGCCGAGCCAAGAGAGCTCACCCCTGACCGGGGGAAAGAATTTATTCAGCGGTTGCATCAGTTGACACACTTAGGACCAGAAAAGCTTCTCCAATTAGTAAACCGCACCAGCCTCCTCATCCCGAACCTCCAGTCTGTAGTTCGCGAGGTCACCAGTCGGTGTCAGGCTTGTGTCATGACTAATGCGGTCCCAACCTACCGAGAGATCGGAAAGAGACAACGAGGAGATCGACCCGGCGTGTACTGGGAGGTAGACTTCACAGAGGTAAAGCCTGGCCGGTATGGAAACAGGTATCTGCTGGTATTCATAGACACTTTTTCCGGATGGGTAGAAGCTTTTCCTACCAAAACTGAAACGGCCCTGACCGTCTGCAAAAAGATATTAGAGGAAATTCTACCCCGCTTCGGGATCCCTAAGGTACTCGGGTCAGACAATGGCCCAGCCTTTGTTGCTCAGATAAGTCAGGGACTGGCCACTCAACTGGGGATAAATTGGAAGTTACACTGTGCGTATAGACCCCAGAGCTCAGGTCAGGTAGAAAGAATGAACAGGACAATCAAAGAGACCTTAACCAAATTAGCCTTAGAGACCGGTGGAAAAGACTGGGTGGCCCTCCTTCCCTTAGCGCTGCTCAGAGCCAGGAATACCCCTGGCCAGTTTGGTCTAACTCCTTATGAAATTCTCTATGGGGGACCGCCCCCCATACTCGAGTCTGGAGGGACATTGGGTCCCAATGATAATTTTCTCCCTGTCTTATTTACTCATTTAAAGGCTTTAGAAGTTGTGAGGACCCAGATCTGGGACCAGATCAAGGAGGTGTACAAGCCCGGTACCGTGACAATCCCCCACCCGTTCCAGGTCGGAGACCGAGTGCTTGTCAGACGCCACCGACCCAGCAGCCTTGAGCCTCGGTGGAAAGGCCCGTACCTGGTGTTGCTGACCACCCCGACCGCAGTAAAAGTCGACGGTATCGCTGCCTGGGTCCATGCTTCTCACCTCAAGCCTGCACCACCCTCGGCACCAGATGAGTCTTGGGAGCTGGAAAAGACTGATCATCCTCTTAAGCTGCGTTTTCGGCGGCGGCAGAACGAGTTGGAGTGAAAACCCTCACCAGCCTGTGACCCTCACCTGGCAGGTACTGTCCCAAACTGGGAACGTTGTCTGGAAGACAGAGAAAGTCCAGCCCCCTTGGACTTGGTGGCCCATTCTTACACCTGATGTATGTGCCCTGGCGGCCGGTCTTGAGTCCTGGGATATCCCAGAAACCGATGTATCAACCTCTAAGAGAGTCAGACCCCCTGACTCAAACTATGAGAACGCTTATAGACAGATCACCTGGGGAGCCATAGGATGCAGCTACCCTAAGGCTAGGACCAGAATGGCAAGTTCCACCTTCTACGTGTGTCCCCGGGATGGCCGGTCCCTTTCAGAAGCTAGAAGGTGTGGAGGGCTAGAATCCCTGTATTGTAAAGAATGGGGTTGTGAAACCACGGGGACTGTTTATTGGCAACCTACGTCCTCCTGGGACCTCATAACTGTAAAATGGAATGACACAGAGCGATCATGGGGTGCCCTACTGGCAACCTGTGAAAAAACCGGCTGGTGTAACCCCCTTAGAATAAATTTCACAAAACAAGGACGGCAATCCAAAGAGTGGATAATAGGAAAAACCTGGGGATTGGGATTCTATGTGTCTGGATATCCAGGCGTACAGTTGACCATTCGGTTAGAGATCACCAGCAAGCCAGCTGAGACAGTGGGCCCCAACTCCGTCCTTGCGAAACAAGGACCCCCTAACAAAAACCCCCCTTCCCCAACGAGGGAAGCGCCGCCCATCTCTCAACCCTCGGCGGCTCCTAGCCAAGTCCCCACGGTACTGGAGGGAAGTGTTGTCCTGAACACCCTGTCTCCCACCACGGGCGACAGACTCTTTGGCCTTGTGAGGGGGGCCTTCCTAGCCTTAAATGCTACCGACCCAGACGCCACGAAGTCTTGCTGGCTCTGTTTGGCCTTGGGTCCCCCTTATTATGAAGGAGTTGCCTCCTTAGGAGGGGCCTTCACTTATACCTCCAACTATACCCAGTGCCGCTGGGAGAGCCAAGGAAAGCTTACCCTCACTGAGGTCTCAGGACACGGGTCGTGCATAGGAAAGGTGCCCTCTACCCATCAGCATCTTTGCAATCAGACCCTACCCATCAACTCCTCCACGGAACATCAGTACCTGCTCCCCACCAACCATAGCTGGTGGGCCTGCAGCACCGGCCTCACCCCCTGCCTCTCCACCTCAGTTTTTAATCAGTCTAAAGATTTCTGTATCCTGATCCAGCTGGTCCCTCGCATCTATTACCATTCTGAAGAAACTTTGTTGCAGGCCTATGACGATCCTCACCCCAGGGTTAAAAGAGAGCCTGTCTCACTTACCCTAGCTGTTCTTCTGGGGTTGGGGGTCGCAGCAGGTATAGGTACTGGCGCATCCGCCCTAGTTAAAGGGCCCATAGACCTCCAACAAGGCCTAGCCAGCCTCCAGACCGCCATGGATACTGACCTCCGGGTCCTCCAGGACTCAATCAGCAAGCTGGAGGACTCGCTGACTTCCCTATCGGAGGTAGTACTCCAAAATAGAAGAGGCCTTGACCTACTGTTTCTGAGAGAAGGAGGCCTCTGCGCGGCCCTAAGAGAAGAGTGCTGTTTTTATGTAGACCACTCAGGTGTGGTGCGAGACTCCATGAGAAAACTCAAAGAGAGACTAGATAAAAGACAGTTGGAGCGCCAGAAAAACCAAAACTGGTATGAAGGGTGGTTCAATAACTCCCCTTGGTTCACTACCCTCCTATCAACCATCGCCGGGCCCCTATTGCTCCTCCTTCTGTTGTTCACCCTCGGGCCCTGCATCATCAATAGGTTAGTCCAGTTCATCAATGACAGGGTAAGTGCAGTAAAAATTCTGGTCCTTAGACAAAAATATCAGACCCTAGACAACGAAGACAACCTCTAAATTCGCTCTAAGATTAGAGCTTCCCACAAGAGAAATGGGGGAATGAAAGAAGTGTTTTCCAAGCTAGCCGCAGTAACGCCATTCCGCAAGGCACAGAAAAATACCCTAGTAAAAAAAAAAAAAAAAAAAAAAAAAAAATTCAACAGCAGTTTCCAGGGCGCCCTTCAGCTGTTTCAAGAACTCCCACATGACCCGCGCTTTTTCCCTGGCCTTGTTTAAACCGACCAATTACTTTGCTTCTCGCTTCTGTACCCGCGCTTTTTCCCTGGCCTTGTTTAAACCGACCAATTACCTTGCTTCTCGCTTCTGTACCCGCGCTTTTTGCTATAAAACAAGCTCAAAAACTCTACTCGGCGCGCCAGTCTACCGAGAGACTGAGCCGCCCGGGTACCCGTGTGTTCAATAAAACCTCTTGCTAATTGCATCCGGAGCCGTGGTCTCGTTGTTCCTTGGGAGGGTCTCTCCTGACTGATTGATTGCCCAAATCAGGCGTCTCTCAGTAGAAACAATGAATAAATAAGAATTGAGTGCACTGCAAGGCTGTGGTGTGGGAGTAATTAACTAATAGTATCTGAGTTTAAGGACTCAATGTAGCTTGGTTGTTTTTAGTTGCAGAAGTACTGCGATAATTTTATGACTTGGAAGCAAAATAGAGCACGTAAGAATTCACCAACTGCTGGTGCTGGTCATGGAATAAAACAAAAAAATGAAGACATCTAGGAAAATAAAGGTTTTTAGCCAGAAAAGAGCAGTTTGGGATAAATTAAAGAGTGGTATTGCCTATTGAGATAAATTTCTGCTACTCTTAGGACATTTCTTGGGGTATATTTCTTGGAACAAAGTCACACAAAATAAATTGAGAGGAGGAGGGGATTTGGAAACCATTGCCCGGTAGTAGCTAGTCTTTTGAGACTTACTATGCATAATTAGCATATTAAAAGTTCCCTGCCTCCTTCCAATAAAGAAACCTTTTTAACAATGTTTAACTCGATGTTTCCCAAATGTATTTGACCTTGGAGCCCTTTTCTCATGTAACACCCACTTATTTAAAACATCTCACAGAACTGTGTTCGTAAGAACACTTTCTGGGGAATGCTGTACAAAGATAAAAATGTAATAAAATACGATGTAAAATTTTTTTAGTGAAAAATATTGTTAACAACTTTATAAATTACTTTAGCCCTTTATCAATGGAAAATTTCAGCTGTTTTATTACCACATTTTATGGAAATCATATACTACACCACAGTATTTATGGATTTGCAGAGCTGGGATTATCTCAGACTGCATTTCCTGCAAATGATAAGTCTATACATTTTTCGTAAAAGGAGTTGGATTAAGTTGTTAAGTATAAATAAACATTTCTTTGCATTTTACAAGGTAACAAGGTACATCTGGCCTTAGTTCTCTCAAGTTTAAAGTTAATAATAATTACTATCTTCACTATCAGAGACACTGTGAAAAAACAAATCATAATTCTGCTCCTTAATTTAAAGCATTACCTGTACTAAAGAAATCTTCTGGAAGCTCATCTCCACAGTATCTGAAAGGGAATTTTTAGAGAAGAGAGGTCACATGAATGAATATTATACAGCTATTGAAGCAGCTCTTACTAATAATTAAAATAATTTCCCCTAAGTAATGGCTCATTTTTCTATAATTTACAAATTTATTGTTATTTTTTTACTTGGATTTGCAAAGGAGAAGAGGGGTTGAAACAAAGTTTGTTGTTTGAAATAAACTTCCCACAATATTAAAGAGATTTTTAAGAAAAGATTTGTGGCATTTCCTACTTTGTGTACCTACAAAACTGTTTATGCAGTAGATAATTTGAATCTACTTGGAAAAATTTAAAATTTGTTTCTGATTAATTTTATACAGCTCTCTTTACAGTTAAAGAAGAATGGGTGTATGGTTGTTGGTATTAATATTTTGAATTCTAGGATAGAATGATTTAAATGTGAAAAAGTTATGTTGGACCTTGTAGACATAAAAGGGTTTGATTCTTATCTGAATCATGACTTGAAAGGAAATCCCTTGCACATTATATAAAAAGATAAATGTTTTGTAAACTTCTAAAAATGTAATTTATTCCAAAGGAGGTAAAAGGCTATCATAAAGGTAAATTATATAATGTAAATCTAATAAATTACAAATTAGTCTCTTGAAAACCTAAAAATGGTAGTTTATGATTTTATTTAGGGCTGTAATTAATTTCTGACATTAGGTTTAGAATAAACAAGTCATTTTAATTTCCAAGGTATGTGGTCTGGTCTTTCAAAAAATACCTCATTCTTAATTCCCTTAACCCTACTTTCATTTTCATGTCTTCTTTAAACTACTTAAAAAAACTATTTTTTTCCATGGTGATAGTCTGTCAGCCAAAGAACAAAACAAAACAAAAAACACTTTCCGTCTAAAAACTGTTGTTCATTTATGCAAGAAATACCTTTGTTTTTCTTTGTGTTGTAGTTATACATATTTGAAAGTCAACAGAAAAAGTTGAGTCTGTCATTTTTAATGGTCTCCACTCCTATTTTCTTTCATTTAAAATTACTATTATGTATAATAGAGAATTGGTAGTTGACAATCTACTGATAATTGATAGTCTAAAATATGGGTTATTAAGCAGGGGCCTGAATATATAAAACATCTAATTGTACACTCTTTAATTTTGCAATTTTTTGTAAGGTACTCAAAATTTAAACTATGTTAAAGATTTGGGGTGGGAACAGAAAAAAACTCTGTCCCAGCATGTTGAAAACCAAGAGAAAAATATGAGGAAGGGAGCACTTGTTTTTTAAGGCAAAGAAAGCTATTTTTAAAAAGATAAGTCATTGTACATTTAGCTAAACTGTATGAGAGGAGGGGCTATACTTTGCTTATTTACCATACATACATAGTACTTATTACAATGCTTTGTACAAAGAAGAAAGGCAACAATGACTACATTTATTATCATTTTTAGGGGGTTGACAGAATTTAGAACACTTAAAAACCCCAACAAAATTTTCAATTTACATATCTCTTTATAAATCAATTTACATATCTATTGCTAGTCATCTTGAGGATTTTATAAATAATGAGTTCTTAAAACTTAATAATCAAAAGACAGCTATCACTATTTTAATAATAAGTACATGTGGCAGCCTGCTAAGAGAAATCTTTGTTGAAAAAGGATAACATGTTGCAGGAGAGTTTAGAAATATTGGAAAATCCGTATTGTAGGGACAGTGGAGGGAAAATTTAACACAAAACAAAATATTGGACTTTCATTTAACTTCATGTATGGGGAAACAACACATACCTTCCCACAAAGCCATGGACATCATCATAACTGTCATATATTTCAACATAGTCGGACAAACAACCTGGGTCATCTTCAAGATCAAAGTTCAAAAAACGCAGGTGAATACGCTGACCATACTTAAGTCTAATATGCCAATAGCAGATTTGATTATCATCATACTCATTTGGGAAGCCAGGAGATTTAAAAATTCGCTTTGGTTCTGTAAAAACACCACCACATTCCTTTGCTAAAATGGAAAAAAAAAAAAAAAGAAAAAGAAAAGAAAAGAAAAAAGGAAGAAAAAAGAATGCATTAAGAAGAAAAATCCCTATTTAAAAATGGTATTCACTTCTTAGCCATCTATTTATGACTTTTTATAAAATAAAATAATGGCTTAATATACACATCTGTAGTATATTATGTATGCTCATAGCTAAAGAATAAACAGATTTTTTCATCAATGGTTTCTAAATTCTCTAATATAAATTGGGACTAAGTACAGAGAAAAAATAGTAATTTAATTAATTGTGCATCTGTTTACATCTTTTAAGGCACAAAATGTATAAGTCTTTTGTGTATGCTTCTATGTATTTTGACAAATACATATACACCCAAGTTACCGATGGCCCAATCAAGTTGATAGGGATTTTGTCCTGTGGTATCACCACTGTGTCTTCAGGGACTCAAACACTTAAATTCTGTTTGCAAAATCACCAATTAAAAGCAATAATTTATAATCATTCTGTACTTCCTATACTGGTTTTAAACTAACAACCTAATCCTAATATTTCAAGGTTTGGTGGAGATATTTATGTTTGTTTCTTCCAAGTCATTCGTCATTTTATAGATTTCAGTATGTTGTAACCTATCCTAAGAAAAATAAACAAAACAAACAAAAACCTCTGCCAAGCTGGCTGGTTAACTCATACACCAATGTCCAGGATTTGATCCAGCCAAAAAAAACCCACCTCTGCTAGAACTAGTGATTTGCAATTTGCAATATGACTCAGAGGGAAAGCTGTGAAGCAACACTGGTCCCCGTTAATTCTAATTCTGTATCAGGTAAGTGTTTAGTGTCTACAAAAAAGGTAGAACCTGGATACTCAAAAACAACCTGTGTGGTGGTGATGATGATTCTGGATATTTGAAGATATTTTTTATTGTATCAATTATTATTATTATTATTATTATGTTTTTTGGTGGCTGGCCAATATGGGGATCCGAACCCTTGCCCTTGGTATCATTACACTGCACTCTAACCAACAGAGCTAACTGGCAGCTCTATTGTATCAATTAGAACCTTCTTCCAGGAATATTCTCTTTTAAGATACTTATTTTAAAAAAAATGTGTTAGAGTCCTTAATGCCATAGAAATTAAGGAAGCTTATTTATTCAAGGCCGAACAGGATCTTAGAAAGGCTGGGGAGCAAGAAAAGAAGGTGAATGATATAGTTGAGCTCTGTGACCACTGTACACCTCATTTCCTTCATTGGTAAAATAATGTAACCATGACTCTCCTGTTACCTACTGTACATGGTTATTCTGAGGATAAAATATAAAAGATAACTTAAGGATATTACGCAAATATAGGTTAATACTGTATAATGAAATATTATATAATACCTAGTTTGCATGTATACACAAGCATATGCATTGCCAGCTTTTGGGGTGACTGGCTTGTCCCATAGCATCTTATTTTTGTTGTATATAACATTAGGGAAAAAATTCAAATATTGAACTAATCTGATTGCCTATTTAGCTATATCTATTCAGTTCTGTATTTTATGTTTCATATTGCATCGTCTATTGCTTCTTTCTTTCTTTTTTTCTTTTTAAAAGATGACCGGTAAGGGGATCTTAACCCTTGACTTGGTGTTGTCAGCACCACACTCTCCCAAGTGAGCCATGGGCCAGCCCTGTCTATTGCTTATTTAGAATATGACAGATTCTCAAAGCTGACTGGGCCTCTGAGGACTGTTAATTGGTTAAAAAATATTCATACATTAAAGGCAATCAACATCATGTTATACATTCAGAACTTGAAATGAGCAAGTTTACTTCTAAACATGAGTAAGTTTATTTCTAAACAATTCTTTTTTTTTTTTTTAAGATAACTGGTAAGGAGATCTTAACCCTTGGCTTAGTATTGTCAGCACCATGCTCTCCCAAGTGAGCCATGGGCTGGCCCTTCTAAACAATTCTTGATAACTCTATTTCTTATTTCATTCAGCTATAACTTGGTGATATTGATAATTAATAATCATTGCTTTATTTTTTTGATACTTTTATGATTTTTTTTATTCCAATTTTCTTTCAGTAAACTGTTCTAGTGCTGTTCAAGCAGTCCAAGGTCTCCAAGTTAACCACAACCTCAGCATATCACTGAATGTAAGAGCAAGCTAAATACACTAAGAATTGGGTAAGAGCAAGTCTCCCAGGATTCTGTGCACAGGGTCAAAACTATTCAGCCACTATGAGAAAAGACAGCAGCTTACAAGAATTTATGAGAAGGCATTCTTATAAAAGGGCAATGGAATACTATAGGGACACTTTCGTTAGTCCTTCCTCATTTACTCTAGACTTTGACCTATGGAAATGATTGAATAGGAGCTCAGAGATCCTCAAGTTTATAAATCAAAAGAAGAATCAGAGAATATATTTGAAAAGAAAAGTTACTCTTGAAAGTAAAAAATGAGTTGCCTACATAAATATATTGAAGAAAAAGTAAGAGAGGGGGCTGGCCAGTTAGCTCAGTTGGTTAGAGTGCAGTGTTACAACACCATGGTCAAAACCCTACTGGCCAGCTTTCAAAAAAAAATAGAGTAAGAGAGGGAGGAAAGGGAAATATACTATTAATGTAACTAAATATAGGACTACATATAGTATAGTATAGGACTAAAGAAACTTAAAGCCTGTCAAAGTGATTTAAAAGTTACAGTCTTATATAAACACACTGTAAGTGCATTTTGTCTCAATTGTGACAAGGTGAGAGCTCTAGGCAAAATCCTTCCTTCTTGGAACACATATAACTTTGAAATATAGGTTAGTTACAGACATAATAAACTGTTCTCCAATTATTAATATCATTAAATAAATTTTATAATAATATGCTATTATAACTTCATTATAACTCTCCTACTGGGTTACAAAATTTCTTGTAAGGCAGATCCAAATGGGATATAATATGAGGCTGTTTATGATCATAAATGATGGAAAGACTTTGTAACACATTACAACACTTTGTAACATTGTCCTGGGAAAAATATATTCCAGAACAACAGTCTATTCTTTCTCCAAGAACATGAACAAAGAATAATTCTTTATAGTAATTATAATGAGTTAATTTTGTCATTAAATATTTCCTAGTTGCAAGCAACCATGGGGAAAATACAAATAAAAATATACTATACAATAATAATTTGTATATACAGTACATAATTGTTAAACAACAGAATGAGGGTTGCTTAGTTTGGAAGTCTAAGCATTCATGCACGAAAATAAATCGGGGGAAGAAGTTGTTTATTTTGTCTCCTTTTTCCCATTCTGTCAAAAGGATAATTTTGAACAGTTAACATTTGTAGCATTACTTTATTGTTTTAACTAATTAACTATAACAAATTTATAACCTGTTTTTATTTGTTTGTTTTTTTTTTGTTTTCTCTTTGTGACCAGGACAACTCCTGGCACAGAAAAGACCTGGATTTCCTATCCCACCCACCTACTAGTTGTTGGGTAATTTAATTATTGGTCTGATTTTGGGTAAGTTACTTAACAACTCTGTTTTTTTTTTTTTTTTTTTTTTTAAGATGACCGGTAAGGGGATCTTAATCCTTGACTTGGTGTTGTCAGCACCAGGCTCTCCCGAGTGAGCCACCGGCCGGCCCTACTTAACAACTCTGTAAGTTTCAGTTTTCTGATTCCTAAAATAGGTATAACAACAGCTCGTTGTAGAGTTGTGGATATTAAGTGAAGATTAAGGAACATAACAGTGTCTAGCACAGTACATATATATACACTCTATGAATGATATTTTTGTTAATAATTATTACCAAATTGGATTATTTATAGAAGAAGCTATTTATTTTTAACAGCCTCTTACTAGCATGTAACTGTTTTTGCAAAACATAAAATTATTTTTAACAAACCATGTGGGTTGTAGCAATAGGCATCCCATTTTTCACTCCTATTGAGACGGATTCCATAGTCAATGATACCAGTTTTTCCAAATCCACAGTTGGGCCCTGGCTTCACAATGGGGTACCCAACTCTGCCCTTGGCCATCCATCCAGCAGCACAAACATGAAACCCTGCAAGAGGAAGAAAGGTTATGTACTTAACTGGTAAACTCCCTCCGGTGAGCACAGGTTATCTTAAAGATGGCCACTTCCAGCAGTAAGCTTCTCAACTGCCCACATCCAGTTCATTCAAAAGGAGAAAAGACTGTTTTCTTAAAAACTAAAAAAAAGTTCGAACAAACATAAAATATAACTTCTGACTTTTACTAGAAAATTACACCTTAAAAAAAAAAAGATGCAGATGGAATAGAAATCATAATGCTGTGGATATGACATAATGAAGCTCAGAGCTGGCCTCTTTTCAGAATGGCCTATCTAGTGCCATGAGATAATTTCTGAAATTATCATCAATTCTCCAAAAATGTTTTCAAGTGGTGATTTAATTTTTATTTCAGAATCAGTTAAGGGCTGAGCCCGTGGCGCACTCGGTAGCGTGCTGCGCTAGCAGCGCGGCGACGCTCCCGCCGCGGGTTCGGATCCTATATAGGAATGACCGGTGCACTCCCTGGCTGAGCGCCGGTCACGAAAAAAAAAAAAAAAGAATCAGTTAAGATATTAGTAATACTTAAAGATATTCGAATAAGGGTAAATTCATAAATTTCAAACAAAGGCTCAATTCTATTTCCCTTGCTCAGCTTTGGAGGCTAGTTATCTGCCATGTTGACCAAGAGAGGTTTTACTAGAGGTGTAGGGCAGCTAAATAAAAACTATGGTCTTTTTATCTGTAATTCCAGTTACTTTGCCGCACAGAGCTCTGTGATTATACATGAACGGTTGTCTGGGAGACTTTGGGCATTTGAGAGAATACCTTTATTTTTGTCTTGGGTAATGTATACTAATAGCATAGCTTTAAGAGGCATTTTCCTGTCAGCAAAGGACTTCTGTATGGAGGTGGCCCATTCTCCTAAAAGTTCAGGAGAGATGGTAGCAGCCCATTTTTGTATAAAGATATAAGTAGCACCAGTTAATTGCTGGAGTTTTCACAAGATCTTTGGCCGTCATCTTCCCAGTTTCTTTCCCCTGCCATTTTACAACCTGCTTATACTCCTTTTCCTCATAGCTTTTGATTCTGATGTACAAATGCATGCTCCCACTTAACGTAAAAAAAAAAAAAAAGTTACTAAATTCAGTATTTCTCTTACCAAGTAAATTACCTTATAAGACTCAACATAGTAACATCATTTAAGAGTCGAGGAAACCCATACTCAGAAGTCAAAAAGAGGTAGCACAATATTAAAAATGAATAGCAAAGGTATTAAAATTAATGAATAATTCAGATGATATTGAGAGAATGCGGTCTTAATTTTTCTTTTGACTTTTATTAGCTGACACTGGGCTTTGACTCCAAATAAGTTGCTAGTACTAGAAACTTCAACCAGCTCTAGGCAAAGGGATGGGAGAACCCGGAGAGCAGAGATATCCTGGGGGCTTAGAGAACTATTGGAAGAGGCTGGAGAGAGAAGTCTTGTTAAGGGTTCTAAAAAGGGTTTTGTTTTGTTTTATTTTCTCCCAAGGGTGAAAAAGAGAAAAAAATCATTAAGTCAGTTACCAATTTTTCTGGCTGCCTCTAGCTGCTTGTAGGTGGCGAGCTGGCCGCCTTCAAATTCACACACTGCCTTAGCATCTGCATAGGTGAGTTGGTACTTGCCAGACCGTGCTTCTCTGTGGTACACGCCTGCTGCTTGTTCTGTGAAATCACAAAATATCATAAATGCAATTTTCCATTCTTGTGGAACAAGGGAAATTTTGTGGCCTCAGCTGGAAGATTACATTAGCTATTGTTCCAGTCAAAGGGCTTTCTGGGTCAGCTATCTTGGGTAGCTAAGTTTTCACTGTTAGAAAGCTTAGGGAAAAAATATGAATAAGGGGAATTTCAGGGGGAATTTGGAGGGGTAGAGGGAAACTTAAGGCTAAATTATGTTTCTGACCTGATAGCCTGACAAAAAGCTTGTAATACACCATTGTATATCTACACTATACATAGGTGAGAAAGTTTGGTTTTTCTGTTGGCTTTAAGTCATATGAAAACTTGTAAAGGTAAGCAATAGGGGGGGGAAAGAGGTGAAAGTAAAAGAAACCAGTGCAAATGAATCCATTATGTAGGCTCACAATGATGGAAAAAAATAAGCCAAAATATCCATTTGAGGGAAAATGACTAATGCAATATAATTAAGAATTTAGTAAACAAATCAAGAACTGAGGAAAGGTCTGAAGGGATCCAAAGCAAACAAATTCTGTATTCAGGAAAAGAAAACAGATTCAAACACAGAAGAGAGAAAACTGGGCACACCTAACTACCAGTTAGTTTCTAAATTCCTTATCTGGTTTGTCTGTGTTGTTCCCAATATATTTTAGGAAGCGTTAAGTCAGACATGGGTTGTCTTCCAATAAGATTGCTGTTTAAATGGATTGTTTTGAGTTTGGAGTGCTTTCTGCCATAGAAACAATATGAAAAAATTCCCAGGACAATAGGCATAACATCTGCTCTAATGTTAGCTCTAATAGTCCTATGTAGTCTGCCAGGTTATGGTTAAGTCTTTGTACCCTGACCTGTACAATCAGCCACCATTAAGACCACTTCCAATGATAACACACATTCCTTGTCTTGCAGCAAGAGGTGAATCCACTGGTATTAGAAATATAGTTCCTTGTTCTCTTTCCTGAATTGAAGTTGACACTGCCACGGTTCAATGTGAGGCAGTGCTTGGTGTTTTCCCTGTTTTTCTGGACTCTTGCTCTTATGTTACATGGTAAAGGCCCATCGTTTACACAGAGTGCCTTAGTCAATCTGATGCTCACAGGTCAGAGAATGCCAGGAACACCAAATCATAACCAGTCAAGTTGTTTTTTTCCCCCTCTGAAAATCATGGGCTTCCCAGGTGTCCTTCATATGGTAAAGCCTCATTAAACATTCACTAGTTTCCAATTTCATTATTTTAAGCCTATACCATGAGGTATTTTGCTAGGCACTGTGGATCAAGTCCTGTACTCAGGGAACTTGGACATTAGTGGACAATATAAGTGTCTTTATCTTGAAATAGAGGAACTAAGGCTTTTGGCTTGTTCAACTTACATATTGTAATAGATTGTTGTGAATTTTTTAAAATGTTAAAATTGTATTTATTCTCTAGGAATATAGACTAAAAGGTCTTTATCTGAAAAAAATTTGTAAGAATTATTTTAATGTATGCCAAGTTTTCTCAAACTGATTTTCTTGGTATTTTACTCCAAACTAGAAATATGATGTTTGAAGAAAAAAAATTAACAGAGACATTAAAAAAAATAATTTTAAGTTTTCTTCCCACCAGTTTTTTTTAAACTTTTGGTACCTGCTGTTACTTTCCTAGTATATGATGGTAACTGAAACAGCAAAAATTTATATATAATTTTCAAATTAATTTATTAAATATTAACATTCCAGATTGTTCCTCAAAGAGCACCAAACTTACCGGAATCCTGCTTTAGGAGCAAATTGAGAACTCTTGGTGTATGTACTTGACAATTTTAAACAAGACATTTATTTTAAAGTATTCCTCAATTCAGAATTTTAAGCTATTAAGATGGACCTTTGTACAATGAATTTTAATTTTGAAAGTTTTACCTTTCAGAAGAAACAATATTTTATTAACTTTCTTAGTCAATAGTCATTTACTTATTAAAACCGAAAATTTGTTTCACCAATAAATTTTGTTTTTTCTTTTAGCAATTGGTGACAGTAGAATGTTGGGCTCTGGTTTCCTACTGCTAGTTCTACCATGGAGTTTTATAACCTGGCATAGACCACTGCCTGAGCCTCAGTTTCCTCATCTATCAAATGGAAAGAAAGCACTTCTGGGACCTAGTAGGAACTCGAGTTATGTCATTTTTCCTTTCCCTGTTTGTTCAGATTCAATACAATGACTGAAAAGAATTGCTTATCTGTGCCTGTAAACTGATTGAAATCTCTTATCCTTAGTGTAATTGTTTTGTTTTTGTTTATTTTTAAAGTACTATTTAAGGAATTAGAAGGTACAAGAGTTAAAATAAGCCTCAGGGATCCCTTCAACCTTCTCATTTTGCCAGTTCAGAACCATTAACCTAGAGAATTTAAAGTGTTCTGTTCTTGATAGTTCCTAGTGGATTCCTGCCTTCTAATCCAACTCTCTTTCCTCCCTAAATAGCTTCTAATATTATATTGACCCAACCAACTGTAAACAATGTGCACTAGGCTGACTGCTCAATAATTTGCCCCAGATTGAAGCAATTTGCTATTATCTCTAGGCTCAAATTTGTAGCATACTATTAATATTTGGGTTGCTCCTCCTTACCTCTAGTGCAGAACTTCTATTGTCCAAACTTATATTTTTATAATATACAACATCACTTAGGAAAAAAACCCTCCAACTGCCAAAACAAAGAAATAGAAAAACAAAACAAAACCCTCCAAATCACTTGATGATTAGAGAGTTTGATAGCATTTTAAAGTTTATCCATATGGGTTTAATTCCTACTGGCTTTATGATATTTTTTTCATTTCTGACAAATATGTATATATTTTCTAAATTTGATTGTGTGCAATGAAAATAAACAAAGAGATCTGCTAATTCCTCTACTAAATTCCAGAACCCATCCTGGCCAAATGGATCACACTGAAACTAGTTCACTGGCTCAAGCTGAAAAGAAGAGGCGGCAAGACTGTGCATTACAAACTGGGCTTTTTAATGAAACCCGTATGGTTGCAGTTACAGTATTACCAGATAGCAACATGCCGAAAGGGAAAATATTCTACAACCATGTGCTCCTTGGTAAGCATAAAACCAAGATCTAGGTTAATTTGCTTTCTCTTAATTTCTACATTCTGTGCAGGAATCCATTTTTCCCCCGAGCAATTCAAAAAAGATTTTCACTATTAAACACAATAAAGAGCATAAAGCAATATCAATTTGTATCTTGAAAATTAAAGAATTGATGGGTATGCCCTTAGTGTGAATCTGGCCCTCACATCATGGGCAGGAGTGGTGACAATTAGCTTCGTATCTCATGAATATTCTTAATAAATTTTTTAAAAAAGAAAATTAAAGCATTGTTTAGAGTACTATAGGGGTGTTTGGGATTTTTTATATTTTGCCTTTTTTGGTCTACAGTTTATCTTTACTGTGTGGCCTATGTAATTTCTTACCTTGAACAAAACAAAACAACAAAAGAAACTTTCCTTGTCTAACAGAAGGGTTAAAAAGTATTTATATGGATAGCACAATCAAAAAAAACCAAGTGGTAAGAATGCATTCAGAAATACAAACCTTTTTCATTTTTTCGCAAGCTGGCTTTGTCAAAACAGTTGGAAAATATTTGGGAAAACTAAGATATATACTATACTTCAGAATACATAGAGTGATCATTATAAAATTTTTGTATATTTCAATTTACCTGTTATGATTCTGAAATCTGACTGCAAATGATTGGAAATAAAAACAAAACAATATACTGGTGTTTTTAGTTTGTTAAAGAAATACTCACCATATGACCACATTTGCTTTGAAAATATTTTAAATATATTTTCATATTGAATATAAATATCAGCCTCTGTTTTCTACTGAACAATTCACTTTATAAAAAGCTATTTTTTAAATTTCAGAAGGCAAGAACACTTTTTAAAAATGATATATACATTCCAATGGCTATTTTCTATAAGCATTTTCTTTGAAAATATCAGATTTGAACAGAACAGAAAAATTTACTATTTCCATTCACTTCTCCGTGATTTCAAAGAATTAACATTCCCAACAAAAAGCTCATGAGTGAGTTTCTTACCAAGCCATATGGAGTTATGAAAAATTCCATTCTGGAATCCCCATCCTTGAGCCTCTTCCCACAGCAAGACAAATAAGTAAATTAAGATGATCATAACGTCAGTTGTAGAGAAGTAACAGCCTGTCAGGAGCTGCTCACGATAAATTCTCAGAGCAGCCAGCTGAAATGTGACTGAAACATCTGGTTTCCACATCTTTTAAATAGTTTTTTTCAACTGTGAGGTCAGCGAGTAGTCTCCAATGGCATTTTCTGTTGTGAAGTTACACAATTAACTCAGTGTCTGAAGCAAATTCTCTGACTCATTTGCATTGGCAACCAAAACTAAGGATATAGAATGACCATCTACATTTTGAAATTCACTTACTCATAAAGGCGTTCATTTATTGTGTCAGTCAAAAAAACTTTTCTGCTAGGAAGTTTGTGTAACTTGGTGCAGATTCAGCAGTGATTGAAAGAAAGCCAAACTTCAGTAAGAATTTTAAGAGAAAGCCTGAATATCTTATTTGCAGTAAGTCAATTATGTGGTCTGGAGCTTGCGGTTAAGCACTAATCTTTAACTTGACCCTGGTAATGTTACATGAGTTTTTCCTATACATTGCCAAGCTTATAGAGAAAATTTAAAACAAAAAGTGTACACAATTTGACAAATCCTAAGCCTTCTCCAGTGATGTAGGACTTCCTTACTGTCTGTCTGCATTTGTCCTGGGCTGGGGTCTGTTGCAGTCTTTGGTTTGTTGTGGTCAATGTGTAAATAAATACATTAGTTTCCAGAAAAATAGTTCAATTTCAGAGCCTTAGGTCATTCCAGCAGCTTCGAGGTACCCTATTATAACACAAATTTCCCTGGCCACACATTCTTGATGTGTTGGAAGAAAGGTGGGTAGACAGTAATAAAGTTAACAAAAATACGGCCCTAGCTTCCTTGGACCACTCTAACTTTGAGGAGGAGGATTGAAATAATAGGTAAGAATTACCATAGTCAAGTCATCAGGCCTTCAAATATCCTGAACTTCCTCTCCTTTTGTGTAGAGTCTTTGGTTAACAATGCCACTGATGCCAAAGGCATTTCCTGTTGTTGATTGATAGCTATTTACTGGCAGCTTTTGCTTCTCTTTCTTAATGGCTATTCTTTGCTACTTAACTTCTCTACTCTTGCTGCCAAAGTGCTTCCCATTTGCTCCTATTCCAGCACTAATTTCTCCCATGCCATATGAGTCCCTCCAGTGATTTTGGAATTCTTTGAAAAAGCCAACTTTCTGGACATGCTCTGATCTGAAGTTAGCCTTGAATCCCTTGGGCATCTGTGCGTCAGACATCATCCATGCACGGGCCTCATCTTTCCTTGAAAGAGCAGTTGTGGGGATGTAGGCTAAGGCTATACAATTTATCGAACACTCACTAAGATGTGCATAAAGTTACTAGACTTCAAAATCTCTATTTTGGGCCTGTGGCAAATAAGAGATGAGGGAACCGTATCTAACATCACTGGTAGGGTTAGTGAGTTTAAGTTTGGTGCTAATTAGAAGGATATAGTCCAGACCAAGGGCGTGTGACTATGAAGACAGGCATGGTCAGAAAGAACAGGATGAATAGATAGTTGGAAGGAACAAACCATGACATTCTCTGGGAAGTGGAATTATATGAGTATTTTATGTTTGTGGTTTAGGCAATAAATATAACTTTACTTACGAAATGCTACAGCAGAACCACCAGATCCTTCCCCATTCTTGTTCTGGTCACGTTCTCTGGCCGTGCCCTCTCTGCATCTCTCTCAAGCACCTAATTTCCCTCTAGTTCTCATTTATCAAAAAAACTCTCAGGAGAGGGTTTGCAATTAATATTTACTTAGGCCAAATAACTAACAACAGATAACCTTCCGTGTTCATTTGCATTTTAATGAAGCTCCAAGTGTAGCAGGGTGTGAGTGTTCAACTTGTTATAACATAAAAATTTAATGAGTTGCTTTGATGGATTAACCCAATCTAGAGTGGGGGATTTCTTTCCCCTCTCCCACCTCCCATGCAGAATACAAATATTTCCCCTTACCTCTGTGAGATGTTTGAAAACCTTTTCCTCTCTAACATCGAGGAAATAGAAAACAATGCCTAATGATGTGGGCTCTGATTTGAAGAAAATGGGTAGACAGAAGGGATGTTCAATTCTATTGTGGAAGAAAAGAGGAAATGGGGTTCTTAACATGGAAAAGATACAGTGGGAAATCCAAGAACGGACAAGAGAAAGAGAAGAAAAGAGAGCATAGCAAAGGAAGTGTTGCCTATCAACTTATTTTGGAACTTGCCAAAGAAGCACTTCCTGCCCACCCCCAGTACACACCACCCAGGATGTATCTTGTGAGAAGATGGGAGAAGATATACTAATGAAAGTTCTCTTCAGAAGATAGAGGATTGGCCTTCCCTCCCCGAATCTCTTTCTCTGCAGGTTAAGGTGTGCAGTGGCTCCTTTAGCACTTGCCATCACTGGCTGCAAACCCAGCAAGACTGTACTTTTTGCAGAGGCGGCTTCTCTTTTGGTTGCTTTTCCATAAGGTTTCAATACCCATAAGCCTAAGCAGCTATGAGACTCCTGAGGTCATGGTGGGGAGAACTCCCCATCTGAATCAGGGTAGGGTTGCTCTGATCAAGTTTAAGATAGCCTAAGCTGGCACAGTGATTTAGTGATATCACTGTTCTACTTTAGTGCCTCATTTTTTTAGTTTAAAGTTTATATCACTAAATCACTGTGCCAGCTTAGAAATTGAGAGGAGGTATCCTTTTGACATGATCAGTCTCAGCTGACAGGGAAAAAGGATGGAGAAGTGTCAGGTGGAGAAAGAGAGGAAAGGGAAACAGGCTGTAAGGGATCACATGTCTGACTACTTAAAAAAGATCGTATAGCAAAACATTGTGGGAAAATGCAATGCTTTGACATACAGTATGAAAAACATAAATTATATCCTTTATTAATTAATTATATTGTAACCTTGGAAAGAGAAGGAAAAAGCAAGATGAGATGAGATAAAAGAGTGGAGCTCAGTGAATGACAAAATATGTCAATAGAGGACATCTCTAACACTGCCAGTAAGGACATAAAATTACATAAAAATACAGGAATGCTCCACCCACTGTAGGATCACCACATGGACTAGTATGGAAATAAAGGAAAGCTCTTGAGTATTATTTAAAATGATTGAAGAAAAATTATGTGTGACGTAGAAGAAGGTTAAAGAAATTAAATACGTGGCTTTCCATTCCTTCATTCAATAGTGAGTGTAAACTTTTACAGGGCCAGTAAGCCAGAGAGAACCTAAAAAGAACAATGGGAAATCTATGGAAAAGTGAAAAATGTAATTATTTTATATCAAAAAGTTTTTAGACAGTGAATATGAGCCTATGCATAATACTGAATGAAATAATGTAGTTTCAAATTTACGATAAACAGATGTCAGAAGGATCTGAAACTGACATTGGAGTCCCATAGTTATGTGATGTGACAGTCATTAGTAAGATTCACCGAATACTTTCCACTTTCCACCTTCCAGCAACATGGTACCATTGTACTCCCTGGACCTTTGTGGTTTAGTGAGATTTTGTGACTATTTTCGGCCAATGAGATGTGAGGAGCAATTGTGCAGTCATTTTAGAGAACAGGATTAGATTATCAATGCTCTGGAACTCTTCCCCTCTGGCATGGAAACGTTTATGATGGTGGCTGTCCCATCACCCTGGATCCTTGATTGATCCCTAGATGTTATGTAGCACGAACGAACTATAAACTGTGTTGTTCTAAGCCATTGAGATTTTAGGGTTGTTCATTACGGTTAGCATAACACAATCTATCCTCATTTGTAGGAAAAAATGAGCGTCTGTGGGTATTAAAGGAAAGGGTGATTTCAAAATTCTGGAGTTCTTAGGGACATTCAGATGCAGAAGTTAAGATGAGGAGGAGAAAGTGAAAGAGGAGGAGATAAAAACAAAGTAAAGGAGAAAATGATTAATGAACTTATATCCTCCTTGCCTACCCCGAATCTCCTTATAACACACAGCCCCTCAATCTATTTATGGTTTACCCTTCCAAATTTATTAACCGGTACTCGCCACACGCATTTATTCCAATCAGACTGCTCCCTATCCCTCGATAAGTCTTGAAAACTTCTGCCTCCTGTTTCCTGCCTCTAGTCTTCCCTTACTCTAGTCAGAGAGTCATAGAACTCAGGGTTAGGAAGTTATAAATCAACTGCTTCAATTTCTGCCTGCATTGTGAATCCCTGCTGTGCAGCCCTTACTTATTTTACCTGAAATCCTTTTAGTTAAATTTTGACTCGTTTTTGTTATTGAGACCCACAGAGTAATTCTTACCCACGTCCACTTTCAGGAAAAATTACTATGATCTATGAGGCCTGAAACAAAGAAACAAGCACATTTATATTTGAAAACAAATTTAAAATATGCTCACTTAAAATTTACCTTTTATGGTTCAGATCCCTGTACTGGTTAGCTGCCAAAAAATCAAAAAACAAACAAATGAAAATTTGCCTTTTAAATATTTTTGTAAAGTAGATTCTGGTTCAAAGTGATTCTATCTTGATAAAGGAAAAATACATGTGAATATAGGCAAAAGGAAAGTCCAGAAGGCTATACATATACTAATGCCAAATATCTTTGCATGGTTGGGTTATACTTTCATGGTTGGGTGCTTTCTAATTTCTTCTTTTTGTTTTTTTGTAGTTTATAAATTTTTGTTCAATAAATGTCATTTTATAATAGACATCTATCATTTGTGTAATAACCAAAAAAAGTTATGATTCATGTGTGTGTATATATATATATATATAGATATATATTTGGCAGCTGGTTGGTATGGGGATCTTCACCTGTGACCTTGGCGTTATGAGGCTGCACTCTGACCACTGAACCAACTGGCCAGCCAATATACATATATTTAAAGGCATTGTCTTTTTTTTAAAGATGACTGGTAAGGAGATCTTAACCCTTGACTTGGTGTTTTCAGCGCCACGCTCTCCCAAGTGAGCCAGGGGCTGGCCCCGAAAGGCATTGTCTTAATTGACATAACAATGAGACTGCTAAAAAATATTAGTAAATCATGACCAGAACAGATTATTAAAATTTTACAAACTCCTAAGAAGATTGAGTATTATGTGTCTGACTAGGTAAATGGTAGCGATAAGATTAGCAGTCTTCTCAAAGAAAAAGAGATTAGTCATTATTGGATCAAAGCTAAGTGATAATTCATAAATGCTTACTTTGGGATAACTCTCCAGGGCACTTGATATATTTTGACCTTACCCTCCACCCAGACATTTAATTTTTCACAAAAGTTTACTAAGGGCATAGTTTATGTTGAGGATTATTCTGCATACTATGTGGGGATATAAAGATTAAAAAAAAATAGGATCTCAAAGAATTCACTCTTTCCTATTTGGAAAATTATTGGGTTGGCTTGATTCTTCACTTGGAAGTTTTGGAAACAGGTTTATTTAAACGCAATGCTACATACTCCTCATTCTACATCCTCTAATGCAGTGAAAGAATGATCTGCCAAGTAGATTTTTGGTCTTATCATCTTTGGTACTGATAGTACTGGCAAGTGTAGCTGCTGTCTGTTGCCACCAGGACTGGTTACTGTGTCCATTAAGTATTAGGCATAATTAGAGAGGGTGGGGGCATCCTTCTTCAAAGAAATGATCTATATCATCAGAAACAGGCTCCCTCTAGAGATAACTTCCTCCCTCTGCGCCTTGATGTTCTGCCCAATGGCTATGGGCAAGATCTTTGCATCTTCTTCCATTCATTGTCTCTTATTTTAGTACAGCAGGTGAGGCTAAGGGAAGGAGAGGAATCAAGCTATCTCCTAGATCTTCCACCTGTTAGCAAGCATCACTACTGAGAGAAGTCCTAGGTTTTATTCTTGATTCCTCTTATCCTCTCACCAATCCCATCTAATTCATTTCCATGTCCTGTGGCCTCTACTTCTAAAATGTTGGCAGAGATGGCTGGATGATTACCAAACCAGGTTTTCTTTTTACCTGGGCATAATCTCAGGCTCTATTTCTCTGCTTCCTTTGCTGTTTTCTGCAGCCATGTGGCTAGGTTCCAGCTATTACAATGTGAGTTAATGTGAAATCTAACATGTTCCGAACGGGCCCATAGAAATCTCCCACAGTTGAATTCTCATTGTCATTTGATGACTAAATGAGGAGGACTTTTGAGGCCCTAGAATGGAGTGAAATCAAATGATAGAAAAAGCCTCATTTTCTATGTGACCAGAGACATGAAAGCATACCAACCAGAAACACCAAACAGAATTCTACAGTGTTAAACCACTGAGATTAGGATTTACTGTTACTTTAACTGATAAAATGCCATAATTGGTTTTGTCTCTTTCTGTCTCTATGGTCCCACCCTAGTTCAAGACACCATACTCTCTTGATTAGACTATTACCGTAGCTTCCTATCTCCTGCCTTCTACTCTTGGTTCCTATAAGTCATTCTCTGCATAGCATCCTAAATGCTCTTTTAAATGCATGAATGAGACTTTGTAACTTTTCTGCTTAAAAACCCTTTAAGTTTTCCTGTAGCACTAAAAATAACATCAGTCTCCTTAATTTCCAAAATCCCCCATGTTCTGGCTCTACTTCTGCAACCTCACCCACCCTACTCTGACTTGAACATACCAAGCTTGTTCCCATGATAGGGATTTTGCAGTAACTGTTTCCTTTTTCTGGAATGATCTTTCCCTTTATCTTCTTTCCTGTACTCAATCTCAGCTTAATTAACATTTCCTCAGTGAGGCCTTTGATACCCAACCTAAAGTAGCCTTCAATCACTTATATTGTAGGACCTCATTTCCTTAAATGTTAAGTTTATGAGGTGTAATTTATATCCAGTAAGAGTAACCCTTTATGAGGTATACCGTTCAAGGAATTCTGACAAACACATGAAGTTATGTAACTACCACCACCACAATCAAGATGTAGAGCATTTCCATCACTCTGACAAACACATGAAGTTATGTAACTACCACCACCACAATCAAGATGTAGAGCATTTCCATCACCCTAAAAATTTCCCTAAATATCACCCTATTTTTTTTTTTTTTTTTAAAAGATGACCGGTAAGGGGATCTTAACCCTTGACTTGGTGTTGTCAGCACCACGCTCAGCCAGTGAGCGAACCGGCCATCCGTATATGGGATCCGAACCCGGGGCCTTGGTGTTATCAGCACCGCACTCTCCCGAGTGAGCCACGGGCCGGCCCCAATATCACCCTGTTTTAAATCTCTGCACTAAATTTACAAAAATGTAATATTCTTGCTTGTTTATGTATTCATGTATATTTTCATTTAC
Source organism: Cynocephalus volans (assembly GCF_027409185.1). Classification (NCBI taxonomy): domain Eukaryota; kingdom Metazoa; phylum Chordata; class Mammalia; order Dermoptera; family Cynocephalidae; genus Cynocephalus; species Cynocephalus volans. The sequence continues at coordinate 221,099,219 of NC_084460.1, read as the reverse complement.
TTTGTGAATTATCTGTCATCTTCTACTAGAATATAGGTCCATGAAAGCAGAGACCTTATCTCCTGGTTAAACCTCTGAATTCAGAGTGCCAAGAATAGTACCTGGTACATCATAGAGTCTCAACAAATATCTGCTGAAGGAAGGAGGGAGGAAAGGAAAGAAGGAAGAAATGTTGTCTCTACACTGTTAATTGCTTCTTTCTCTGTGCAGAAGCTTCTTAGTCTGACACAATCCCGTGTAGATATACACAATGGACTACTACACAGCCTTAAAAAAAGAAGAAAATTCTGTCTTTGTGACAACATGGATGGAACCGGAGGACATAATGGTAAGTGAAATAAACAGGCACAGGAAGACATACTATACGATCTCACTTACATGTAAGATCTAAAAAAGTTGATCTTATAGAAACAGAGTAGAAAGATGGTTACCAGAGGCTGGACAGGAGAGGGAGAAATGGGGAAAGGGAAGATGTCGATCAAAGTGTGCAAAATCTCAGACTGGAGGAATAAGTTTTAGTGACCTAATGCACTGCATCGTGGGACAACAGTTAACAATAATGTATTGTATATTTCCAAATTGCTTAAAAAATTTTTTTTAGCGTTTTCACCACAAAAAAATGACAAGTTGGTGAGGTGATTGATATGTTAATTAGCTTGATTAAATCTTTCTATAATGTATACATAGATCAAATATCACATTGTACCCCATAAATATACACAATTATTGTTTATTAATTAAAAAGAAATAAATAAAATAAAGTAATTAAAATATCATTAAAAATTAAATTAATCTAGAATTTTTTTAAAAAAATCAACACAATTTATTAGATTTAATATATAATTTGAGACCTGGGAGAGAGCTTGGGTAGCCTCTTTCTGACACCTTCATTTTACAAACGTAGAAATGGAAGCCCAGAGAAATTAAACTGGCTAGTCAAGGCCATATTTATCAGAATCTGGAGTAAGACCCAAGTCTGCTAATTCCTGTTCGTAAATCAACATGTTATCTCCTGGAGAGGGGAAATGGGGTGTTTTCTGGGAGCCTATGTACCTATTTAATTCTCCATCACTGCACAGCTAACTCTCAGAGATACTGATGTCCTTAGGATCAAGGGGGAGGCTGGCACATAAGTCACTGCTGTGGTACCCTTGAAAAGGAAGATGACATTGCAAAATATTGGGATGAAACATAGTAGCTAACAGTGATAAGCGCATTCTTTAAACATAGTAGCTAACAGTGATAAATGCATTCTTTAAACAAAGAATTATCTTTAACCGTGTTTATCTTGGTTAGATAATCTTGCCAGGGCCGAAATGTTCCAAGTAAAGGTAAACACATATGTGGAGGTTCAGAAATGACTCTGTTGGAGAATAGCAAGTTCTTCAGCACAGCTGGGGAAAAGGGGGCATGGTAGGAGGCAGGGGGAAGTGGTAGGAGATGAAGCCTGAGGGAGGCACCAGCCAAGCCTTCTTTGCTAAATTAAGGAGTCTAAATTTTATCCTGAAAGCTTGAGAACACTTCTTAATGGCCGAGAAACTTTCTAGAGCATGCTTCTTTCCTTAATTACCTCAACCTTTAAGACTTTTCAGAAGACCTCTCATTCATGAACTTCTCTGACACCTTGGACATTAAATGCATTTATCTATTTACTTACTTACTTACTTATTAATTTATTTATGAGATTTAAGGGCTCCAGTCTATTTTGAAGGAAGAGACTTTTTAACCCAGTGGCGAAGTATGTGTATGAGGGTACTTTGAAAAGTTCATGGAATAATAGAATTGAAAGATAATGTGAATCTTTCCATGAACTTTTTGAAGACACCTTGTATAGTTTTATATTCAGTATACCTTGCCATCAGGTGCTATTGGGAGAATAAATAAATAAAAATAAATATACACAAGCACACACACATAAATATTCTTAAAATAATTATTTATTTATCCATGCTTCAATAGCACCTGATGCATACCATTAGATTTAAAAATCTTCTTAGAAACAGATTGCAGCCCTTAACTGTTTTCTGTATAGAAATTCCAGAACTACCATGAAAGACAAAAAATTTAAAAAATACATTTATAAAAGGACTAAAACTAGAAAAAAAAAATGCTGTCCTCAAACAGAAATTTTGAAAATTCCAAAAAGAACCATATGTAATTGACTAAGTACAGAAAAATATAAAAGCAGGAAAGTACTTCTATGGAAGGTGGGAGTGATTCCAGGATTGCTCTGAATACATAGCAATAGCTAGAAGGAATAGGAGGGATCTCTCCAGCAATCATTGGGGAAGCATCCAGAAGGGTCAATCAGGCTAGCCCCGTCCTGGCAAGTGAAAGAGAGCAGAACTGTGTCTTCCTAGTGAGAGCAGTACTTGGCTCAGGAAAAGGAGAGTATCGCGAATGACTGTTTGTCCTCAGAAGGGAGGAGACACTGATGTTTCCAGGAAATGAGCTAGTGTAACATTCCATCAGGTAGCAGATTCTGCTCCTTCCTGACAATAACTGAAGCAGACTCTGTTGAACAGAAGCAGAATTCTGAGGTAAGTGAAAACGAGATCTGGAAGACACATATGAACTGAAAACCAAACATCACCAACCATTAAAGGAAAGTCAAAACCATGAAAGGGAAGCACCGAATTCAACTGACAGAATTATCACTTGAGGAAGCTGAATTTATAGAGCAAGAGAGAAGAGTGATTGAAACCATGAAACAAGAACAGATTATTGTGAAAGGGAACCAATGAATGATAATGGCAATATAATCATTGAAATTAAAACTCAATAGATGAGCTGAACAGCTGAATGAATACAACTGAAGACTGAATAAAACCTGGTGTTGAAAAGATGAATAAACCCAGAACGTAATGCAAAGGCAGAAAGATAAAAAAGTATGATAGAAACGTTGAGACATGACCTATTGCTCCATAGTTTTTACTTTGATGTAGGCAGATCCTAAAACAATGAGGTCAAATATATTCTCATATGTTTGCTGATCATTTTGTATTTCTAGCTCTGGAACTTCTTTTTCATGGTAGGTTGAGCCACTAAAACTGGTCAAGTTTTCAGAATCGGCAAGAATGATGACTCAGGTTTGGCAGAGGTTACCTTTGCACAAGATCGAGAACACAATGTTGCAGATATCCTCCCTTCAAGTGCATCTCATATTTGTCACAGAAACTTGCCTAAGGTGGGGTGACCTCTGCTGCCTTTGAGAATGTAGAAATCCTTCAAGTCAGGAGATCCCAGAACTGTGGGCCTTTTATTCCTTTTTGGCTTGGAGAGGGAGAAATGAAAGTCAGGAATGTCAGCACTCAAAACTCTACCTTATGATCATAAAAGGGATTTCCAGTGTCACAATGATGTACTTGCATGTTTCATTTATGCTGTGCCATTGGGTCCACTAAGTTTCAGTGCTGGAGGCTTGCACATTGCTTCTCATATAAACTTTACCTGTATTTTCACCAGATGCTGACATTTGCCATTTCTAAATATACTGCATAACATCTATATTTCCCTTCCTTCTACCAGGAAAAAAATCTATTCATTGTTCAAAATTTTGCTCTGTCTCCCCTCATAAAACTTTCCTTAAATGTCCTAGGAGAATGAATTTCTCTCAACTTTCTTTTCTTTTCATTTTAAAATTAATTAATTAATTAATTATTATTATTATTTTACATTCTAAGATATTGTTGCAGAGCAGTGGGAGGGAGAAGAAGGAGGGAAGTAGGGGGATGTAGGTTAGGGGTGGGGCTAGCCCACGGCCGACTTCTTCTCTGGCCTGGTTGCTGAGGGTGGGGGTGTGTGGCTGAAGCCTACAGGTCCCTTCCTTCTGGCTTTGTAGCCTGGGGAGCTTCTGCTGCAGATTGGTCATTGCTGGGTTGGATGCAGTCATTGGGGGGTGAGGCTGATGCCCTCAGTCCCCATCACCCTGGCCCAGGGAACTGGGGGGCTTCCAACAGCAGATTAGTCGTCACTAGGCTGGATGTGGACGTGTGGGGGGAGTATGGCTGAAGACCTCAGTACCCCCACCCTGGCTCAGGAGCTTGGTTGTTACTGGGCTGGATGCAGATATTGTGGGGTGTGGCTGAGGGCATTGGCCCTCCCCACCACAGCTTGGGAGCCTGGGGGGCTTCCGGCTCTTCTAGGTTTTATGGGTGTTCTTTGGTGGTGTTAGTTCTTTACTGGTTAATATCAGAACTGGTTTTTTTGTGCTTTCTTTCAGTTCTGTGTTGTATTGTTAGCTACACCCACCACTTAAACTCTGCATTGGAACTAATTTGTTGTCCTTTGCTTACTTCTAAAATGGGGGAACTTCTGGTGGGGACCAGTACTTGAGCCGTGTGGTTGAGCTAAATTGCTGCTTTGCTGCTGATTCTCTTGGGAAGTATTTTTGTGCAGCTCAGGTTTCTAACTGCTGACCTTTTAAGCACTCGTGGGTCTTGTGAGGTCTGATACACCTGGGTTATGTGGAAACTCTGGTCTGGGCCTGAGTCTTTTCAGCAAACTGAATCCCCTGCAGTTCTATATTCCTGACCTGTCTACACTGAGAGGGCCTGTGCTGATTGGAGAGCAGATCAGCTGTCCATGCTGTGCCCCTATGTTCCCCAGGTGGGACAGTCTCACCCAACCACCTCAGTTGAAACACTTCCCATGGGGTGGGCCATGCACTGGTCCCTTACAATGACTCGCTGGCCTTTGAGTGGCTCCTTTTTTCAGTTGTCTGTGGCACCTTCCTCTTATGTGGGTCCATGGGAACCCTGTCAATGGTCTTGCTGGGCTGGGGGCCACCAAGGCCTTCTTCTCCCCTTCAGTCTCCAAGCAACTTCACACAAAGGGCACAGCTGAGGTTTCAGCCAGTTCTTACTCGGTGTGCTTACTAGGGCCAGCCTTGAAATAGCCGGGGCTTGAAATGGTCAGAATGGTCCCTTCTTTCTCTCATTGCAGCTTCTCATGCCTTCATGCAGTCTGTGGGTCTCTCTTCCTCTTCTCTTGAGCTCTGGGAGCCCCAGCTTGGCAGTTGTTGCTTTTTAAAAGCTATAAATTGGTTGGTTGTGGGAGATGGTAATGCTGGGGTCTGTCTATTCCACCATCTTGATTCTCTGTCCTTTCTCAGACTTTCTTAAGAAGAATTCATGCTTATGATAATATTTTCTGAATCAAAAATGAGTTAAGGATGTATCATCGACACATGGAAAGATTTGTTCAACAAATGAACAAATGTATTCTATGAAAACAGCCCTGTTCTGGAGAAGCCCTCTGACAAACATGGCAGTTATTCCCTTGAATTCACAGGTGTGGCTTGAAAAACAGCACCTCTACCCCGAGAAGCATGCTAATCACCATAATAATGATAATTTGTTAGAGGGAAGTAGTATGGGACTAGGAGGAACACAGATTTGAGTTCAGATGAATTAGCTTTGTGACCCTGAGCGTGTCAACTCTATCTCACTGAACTCCACTACACTGGTCTGTAAAAATTGGGTAAATATATCCTTTGCAGTGTTCCTGTGTGATTTAAGTGAGTTAACATATGAAAAGGGCTTGCAGTATCTGACACATAACAGGCACTCAATGAATTCCTTTGGCACCTTATAGTGCATTTTTCAAAGAAGTCCTCATCAAATATTTAATTGGATTATCATAATCCAGATAATATTCTGAATTTTGGAAAATTAGATATGAATACACTACAACTAGTCCCCAAATATTTCATTTGTATGTTAGAATGAAACATGAATCCATTTTAAAAAAAAGGATATTCCATTTAAATTGTCATAATGCTCATTTCTCTTCCCCCTACTGCAAGAGCAGGGTTAATGGCAGCAGGATTGCAAACCAATTGGCAGTTGAATAGCTTTCAATACAGTCTCTCTGTCTCTGCCTATCTGTCTCTCTTGTGAGAAATGCCCTCACCCGTCCAATTCCAAAGGATAGACATGGAGACATGAGGTACAGGGAAGGGAGACTTTAATGGTGGTCTTGCAAGATCGTGTGTCTGATGAACCAGGCACACCCAAAATGGTTATTATTCCCTAGTGCACAAGTCTCTCCCGCAGTTCCTCATTGGCTGAGTACTATGGGATGGACAACCTTCTCAAGCTTCGCCTAAGTTTTATCACTTCCTTATAAGGCATTTATCGTCCTCTTCCCTCTGGAAGAAAGGGGTGGGCTCAGGACAAGCCTGTGAAGCAGGCGTGCCAGAAGTCCTGAGGAGAAAAAGAAGAACCAGGAAGTAAAGAGAACAAGGTGACGAGCCACCATTTTGAGAAGTCACCCTAAGGAAAGTGCACTTTCAGAGGTTATCACACCACAAGTTAGTCAAGCAACCCTTGTGAAGCTATTCTTGAAAATGAATCACTTAGGCTATTTTCGCATGTCTCTCTCACACACAGAGGTTGCTTGAGGAAATAAAGAGAAGAAAAACATTCCAAGACATGTTAACGCATTTAGGATTTCCCAAGTGGAATTTCTTCTCTTCCTTTCCCTTCTTGGTTTTGTCCCTCACAGCATGTCAGAGAAAACATGCAGAGCAGAGGGTGAGGGCACTCTGTACTCTGAGTGCTGTCCAGTCCACCTCTCTGTCCGGGGACTTCCCAAATAAGAAGAGATGGGAAGATGGAAAAAGAGACTTTTGAGGGAGGAGAAAAAGTTACTCCAAGCCAGGGAAGAGGAAGAGGAAGACTCAGAATGTAGGCAGTCATCTGCTGCTCTTCTTTTTCTTTGTTAACAACAATTACTGCCAATGACCTGCAGCATTCAAATCTCGCTGTTTTGTTTTTTATTATACATCCCAAATTCTAAAAATGGCAAACATTATTTCTTTATTAAATTGAATTTTTCTCAAAGTGTCAATATAATTAATTTTTTTTGGTGGGGGGAGCTGGCTGGTATGGGGAATCTAAACCCTTGATCCTGGTGTTATCAGCACCACACTCTCCCAAGTGAGCTAACCAGCCAGCCAATATAATTAATTTTTATGAAAAGAAATTTAATTATTTTATTCTTGAAATATTAAATATAATTATAAGTATGGTGTAGCATCTAAGGCCACTTGCCACTGACTATCTTATGGCCATTCTTTCTGTCCTCTCTTAACTGGCTGCCCTTTTGTGTGGGACAAATTCCTCTGTAACTTCCTAAATATTTGTCTCTATGTCAGACTGTTTTTAAAAAATTTAATTTTATTAATTTCTTTTTTGCATTCTATGATGTTGTTGCAGAGCATTTGGGATGGGAGAGGGAGAAGGGAAAAGGGGAGGAAATATGATGGAAGAAGGAGGAAGGAGGAGGGGCAGTGTTGAGGCTTGTGGCACCCCCCACATTCCCACAGGGGAGACCAGGGTCTTCCAGAGGTGGCTTGGTCATTGCCAGGCTGGGTACAGATGTCAGGGGTGTGTGGCAAAAGCATTTGCTTCCAGCACCCCAGCTCGGGAACCTGGGGCCCTTCTTGCTGTGTCTTGGTGGTTGCTGCTGGGCTGGTTACTCGTCAGTAGGGGCATGACTGAGGCCCTCAGCCCCCCACCACCTCAGCTCAGGAGAGCCTGGGACACTTCCTGCAGCAGCTCAGTTGTTGTCACTGGGGTGGTTGGGCATGTCAGGGGTGTGTGGCTGAGGCCCTCTTCCCCACCCTTGGGACTGGTTGCAGGTATCAGGGGACATGGCTGATCCCCCTGGCCCTCTCTGCCTAATGACTTGGTAGCCCAGGGGACTTCTGGTCCTTCTAGGTGTTAACAGGTGTTCTTTGGTGACATGAGACCTCCACTAGTTACTATCAAACTTTGTACTTTGTTTTTTCTTTCAGTTCTGTGTTGGATTATTTGCTGTTCCCACCACTTAAACTCTGTGCTGGAACTAATATGTTGTCCTTTGCTCACTTCTAAAATGGGGTAACTTCCTGTGGAGTCCAGTACTTGAGCTTTGTGGTTGAGCTAAATTTCTGCTTTGCTGCTGATTCCCTGGGGAAGGCTTTTTGTGCAGCTCAGATTTTAATGGTTGGCTTTACAGGTACTTCCAGATCTAGTGAAATGCTGTGCACCTGGGTTGTGTAGAAACACTGGTCTGGGCCTGAGTCTTTACATCAAACTGTACCCCATGCAATACTATATTCCTGACCAGTCTCCTCTGAGTGGTCCTGTGCTGATTGAAGGGCATATCAGCTATCCTTGCTGTGCCCAAGTGTTCTTCTGGTGGGCCCGTCTCCCCCACTGCCCCTGCTCCAAACACTTCCCATGGGATGGGTCGTGCTCGGGGCCCTTATGATGACTCACTGGCCTCTGATTGGCTCTTTTTTTTCAGTTGTTATGGATTCTTGCTCTTATGCGGGTCCATGGGAACCCTATTAGTGGTCTTGATGGCCTGGCGGCCACCAAGACCCTCTCCTCTACTGCCACCTCCAATCAACTTCATCTGAAGGACACAACTGCGGCTTTTGTCAGCTCATGCTCTGTGTGCTCAGCAGCTCTAGCCTGGAAGCAGCTGGGATTTGAAATGGTCTGAGCAGTTTTTTCTTTCTCTCATCTTGGCTTCTCCCACCTTCATGAACTCTGTAGGTCTCTCCTCCTCTTCCTCTGAGCTCTAGCGGCCCCAGCTTGGCTGTCATTGCTTTTTTATAGTTCTAAGTTGGTTAATTTGTGGGAGAGAGTGACTCTGGAGACCGTCTATTCTGCCACCTTGACTGGAAGTCCTAGACTAGTTTTATGTTTTTTTTTTCCAGACTGGGATTTTTTGGTGGTTCAGGGAAGGAGTGCTACAGATGAACATTGCTTAGCTTTTTTCTACAATATGATTTTTAAAAGTATCTCCTAACTAAAAAGGAGATGCTTTTCTCTTGTTCATTGTCCATTGGTTTCAAATGATGACACTGTTTCCAGACACTATCTCCCAACTCTCCAGCCACATCAAATTCTCACTGTTGTACAAAAATGCCCTGCCTTTCTATGCCTCTATGTTTTGTGTAGTAATGTGTAATTCAGGAACAGTGTGACTACACCTGAAATTTTTCTCTCTGCCAGGTGAACTTTTACTACATTTCCAAAATCCTATCCAAGTACCATCTCCTTTGTGAAGTGCTCTTTGATTCTCTTGGGCAATTAATCACTTGAATCATTTTCTCCTCTGTGTTCCCATAGCATATGGGACATGTCTCTACTATGCACAGTATAATATCTTTCTGCACATCTGTCTCCCCCACACAGGCTATGATGAGTTTGAATGTTTTAAGGACTTTCTTTTTTTTTTGGCAGCTGGCACAGCAATTGGAACACTTGACCTTAGTGTTATAACACTGCGCTCTTACCAACTGAGTGAACTGGCCAGCCTGTTTTAAGGACTTTTTTTTTTCTTTTTTTTTTTTTAAAAGATGACCGGTAAGGGGATCTCAACCCTTGGCTTGGTGTTGTCAGCACCACGCTCAGCCAGTGAGCACACTGGCCATCCCTACATAGGATCCGAACCCGTGGCCTTGGTGTTATCAGCACCGCACTCTACTGAGTGAGCCATGGGCCGGCCTCTGTTTTAAGGACTTTTAATATATAATGACAACTTGCCTTCTAGCTGAGTACCATTTTCCTTCCACTCCAACAACTACATAACATAATTTAAAAAGTATTTACTAATTTAGTAAACCAAAATTGGCATCTCATTGTCATTTTAATTTATATCACTTTGGATTACTTTTGAGATGAAACATCGAACAGTCTATTTTGTATAGTAATGGGTATTTGTGTTTTGTGCTAATCACATTGTCTAATCATATTTTGAAATCGGTCCAATTCTATCATTTTATTATAACGTGCCCCACCCACAACAACCTATTACCCCATCCTGCTGAGCACCTCTGATGATCATGGTGCTTATTTTTCACAACATTGTGCTGTGGTGATCTGACTGCGTTATTTCATGGGAAGATACTATTGAGGTCACAACACGTTCCTGGGAAATGGTAGTGATAAGCCGTTTCCTAATACTTATGTCCACCCAGTCACACTGCTGAATTACACATCACTCCTAGTAAGTCCAATAAAAAATTTATTCCAAATGACATATTGCTAATAAATCTGGAGAAAATTTGAAAAGTGTCTGGGAGTCAGTGGAAAATTGTTTTTTACACTAATAAAATTTTACAGTACATTTTATATGTTTGTGTTCAAGAATCTTATTAGGGATAGAGGAAAGGGATTTAGAAAACAGAAAGTTCATGATTGCTTCATTTCATGTGAATGTTAATAGTTCCCTGTTAATAACAATATGATGAAACTAACATCATCAATAAAAATAACAATAGCTAAGATAAACTGAATGTTTAAAAGATGACAGACATTATTCTAAAGGCTTTACATAATTTAACAGATTTAGTCCTTATAACTTTCTCTCCATCCTGCTTTATTTCCTAGGAGGCTGAGGTTTATAGACCTTGTCATCGGGGTCACTTTCTGTCTGACATTCAGGAGTATATATGGCCAATGGGAGGCACTGGCATGAGATTGGAGGGAGGCAGGAGGGGGTGAGGTTGGGGTGTTCATCTCCTGGCCTCCTTTTTTCCGTGGCTGAGTCCGTTATCTGAATCCTCTACTGAAGCACAGAGCCCTTGTCTTGGGCCCCTGCATACAACTCCCGTCTGGCTGCTGATATGTCTTCCTCCCTTCCTGCCCGGGACTGGTCATGGTGCTCTGCCCAAACCTGTACAGCTGGTCCCTTTATTTCCTATCCTCTGTCACTCTCCTGGAGTGCACCATCTCTTTCCTGCCAGGATCCTGGCTCATATGATCTATTGATAGTTTGGCTGAATGTAGAATTCTCTGTTAGAAACAATTCTCCTGAGAATTTTAATGACATTACTTTATTGCTGCTTCTAGCTTTCAGTGCTACTGTTGAGAAGTCTGACATTTTGATTCCTGAATTTCTTTCTTGACAACCCTAAAGTCTTAAAATGTTTTCCTTTTGCTCCTGGTGTTCTGAAATTTCACACAGTTGTGTCTTTGTGAAAGGCTTTTTCTAGCTTTGTGTTGGACAGTGGGTTCTTAAAATCTGGACGTTTATACCCTTGAGTACTTGGGAATTTTTCTTGATTATTTTGCTGCTGATTTCCTCCTTTCTTTCCTGAGTTCTCTCTTTCCAGCTTTCACATTCCCTACATGTTATAGTTGGAACTTAAAGTCTTACCTTCTAGTTTTTCTGATGTTTTCTCCTTTATTTTATACTTTGCCTATTTATTTACTTTCTGAGACATTTAGCTAACTTTATCATCTAATGCTTCTATGAGTTTTTCATATCTGCCATCATTTCTTGTTTTAATTTCCAAGACCTCTTTTCTGCTTCCTGAATATATCATTTTAAAAGCAGATATTTATATTTCATGGGTGTATTATCTCCTTTTAATTATATAAGGATATAGGTTATGTTGGTTTTTAAAGTTTTCTTCTCTCTGTTTAATCTCTGTTTCCTCCAAATTCCTTTTGTTCATTTGTTTTCATCACTGTTTTTCATATTAAACAGTGTTTTGTTTTAGTGGTCTCCTCTACCTTTTGAAAAATCTACCAAACATGTATTCTCAGGAGAAGGTAGTAGCCATCTTGCCTTGACAGATTCAGGGGACATATGACCTAGGATCATCCTATTGGACACTCTCTCCTGCTCTTTGTCATGCAAGGGATACAAGGTAGTGGGAACAGATGGAGGCCAGATTTATTACAGAGGCAAAGGCCTTGTCCTGTTGAGTGACCATTGCGCAGGTTTCTGTTGTTTGGCCTGGTCACATGGTCCTCCCTGAGATTATTCCTGTTCCTCAAGCCTGCCCCTCTGGCCTCTCATTAATTCAGTCAGCCCTGACGACCTTCTAACAAATTTCCCATTTTCTTAAGATAGCCAGCCAGGTTTCAGTTGCTTGCAAACAAAATCCCTGATTGACTAACACTGCACCCATAGGAAGGCAATTTGCAAGTGTCACAGGAGGCAGGGTGCCTGGGAGGCCATGATGAAGAGATGCAAGTCCATCAGGTCTTCAGAAAATAAAATTAAAATGCTTGCGCCAACAGGAATAGATTAACAGCCCTCTCTGCCTACTACAACAATGGTGGACTTTTACAGTCTCCCCTGCTTTTACAATCTAAGAGGAGGTCAAAGGCCCACTTCTTTGCCTCTGAAATCTCATGTTTGTTTTGCCAGAGCCAAAGGGAATGACTCACTAATGAGAACCAGATTTGCCTTTGTTTAGAAAGGAGTTGTTTAATAATATTTGGGAGTAAACCCTGAAAAAGAACCCACATTTAAGAGTCCAATAAATTAGGTGGGAAATGCAGTTGTTTTTTGGGCTACCAATATTATATCATTTCTACATACCAGTTAAATCAAATAAGTTCAATTTGAATTATGGCCTAATAATAAGAGTTACTTGATATTGGTGGCAATCAAATCTGCAAAACATGCCTACACATCTTAAAATATTATGGTACTAAATTAATATATGCAACAATCTTATTGTAAAAATAATTTCAAATAGCATAGAAATATATAAACTAAAACCTGAAAGACCTCTTCTCTAATCCTCACTTTCTCCAGTTTCTCTCGCTTTCTACACCCAATCACATTCTCTCCCCGCTGATAACCTCTGTTAACAGTTAGATGTGTGTGTTCTTCCAGACCTGGCCATGACTTTTTATTTCTACATATCTATACACACATTTGTAGATTTGCACTTATTATACATGTTACTTTGTGACATGCTTTTTTATTTATCTAATATAGCTTGGAGATGTTTTCATGTCAATACGTATAGACCTTCTTTATTTTTAAAAGACTACACAGTATTATATAATATGGCCTAAACACAATTAACTTGGTGATTCCCATATTTCTGAACTTAGCTTTTTTCTTCAGGTATTTACCTCTGTTTTCCTATTATAGCATGCTCACAGGGCTATTTCTTAACTTTTCATTTTATTTATTTATTTATTTATTTTTTATTTTTAAAATTTTTTTTTATTTTTTAAAAAAGATGACCAGTAAGGGGATCTGAACCCTTGCCTTGGTGTTGTCAGCACCACGCTCTCCCAAGTGAGCCAACCGGCCATCCCTATATAGGATCCGAACCCACGGCCTTGGTGTTATCAGCACCGCACTCTCCTGAGTGAGCCACGGGCCGGACCTTAACTTTTCATTTTAGATGTTATCCATTGATTTTCTACTAAGGAAGGTGAAGATTTAGCTCTCTCATCTCCTACTCTCTCTACACTTCTTTACTCCTGTCCTCCCAATATAGCTAAATCAGAAACAAACATATATTAAATGCTTACATTATTATGACTATGCAAATATTATTCTCACCAGAGCCAGGTAGGGTACTATGATTAAATATTCATCTTGCACAAGTCTTTGCTTTTCTCTGGAGGTAATAACTGCCATTTTTTTTTATTTGCTTAGTTTTCTGTGTACTGATTATTAATTCAGCTCCAAACTTCCTGCAGAAATATAAAACTGCTTTCAATCTAGGCAAACATATTAATTAAACTATCATTTGAAATGTTCTTGGAGACATCCCTACCAAAGCCCTCTATTCCCTTGATCTAATTAGCACAGCTGTTCTCAAGACCTCCTAGGAATTCCCTCTCCTTTTGAAGACTGTTAACTGGATCTTATGTATTTTTCTTTCATGATTTGCCTCCTCATTTTAGTGGAATATATTTGCCAGTAGCTTCCTGAGAAAAGGGACATGGGAGGTTAATTTTTGAGAACTTACCTCTTAAAATGTCTTTATTAAAACTTGATTGATAATGTTCATGCAATACAATTCTATATTGTTAATCATTTTTTCTCAAAATCGTGAAGGCATTATTCCAGTATAGTCTAATTTCATTGAAAAGACTATTGTCATTATAGTCCTTAATATTTTTACATGACCTAATTTTTTCCCTCTCCCTGGAAGCTTTTAGAATCTTTTCCTTGTCCCTGGTGTTCTGAAATTTGTCAGTGGCAAGCCCTGATATTCTTTTTTATTCATTGTGTTAGGTCCTTTGAACCTGGAAACTCATGTTCTTCATTCCAGGAAAATTTTTTTTCCATTTTACTTTTTTGATACTTTCTTCCTTTAAATTTTCTTTATTTTTGTGAAACCCCTATTATTTGTATACTGGACCTTTTGAGTTAATCCTCAAGCTGTCTTTTTTTTTTTTTTTTCTGTCTTATGTTTTTGACACTTCATCATTTTCCTCTTGCTGGGAGATTTTCTCAATATTATCTTCCAATTTCATTGAATTTTAAATTAAATTTTTCTGCTGTAATATTTTCAATCTCCAGCTTAATAGCTTCTTGTTCTTTTTTTTTTTTTTCTTAAATGTCATATATATTCTCTTATCTGAGAATTAATACCTAAGGATATTAATTAAATGTTTTAAAAAATATTCATCGCACACACACACACAACACACATTTGTTTGTTTCTCTCTTTCAAGCTAGAGATTTTCTCAAATGTTAGGGGCTCCTTAGCAACTGAAAACTCTGGATGTATGAGGCCTGGCAAGTGGTGGAGTTTACAGGGATCTGGCTGTTTCTGGGCAATATATGCTAGCCTTCTTTTTTGGGACTGGTCATTTTCTCCAGAAAGGAATCTTTTACTTTCTCCCCAGAATGTTGATAGTGGAGTGATCTGGGAGCTGTGGTTGGTATTTCATTGTTCAGAATGCATATTTTCACTTCATCTCCATGTTGCCAGTAAGTTACCTCATTCATGCTTCATATGTGCCTGGTATCCCTGAGCCTTTTGATAGTTTAAACTCCCCTGGAAATAATTTCCAGCCTTCTGCTGAGGAGAGAGGGCCAGTTACCTGGCTGTGCAGGGTAGTGAGGAGACCTAGTGGTTAAACAGCTTTTGTGTAAGCCATCAACCACTGCTCCTATTCTCAGCCTCAGTTGCTTCCCACATTCAGAGACAAGTCATGGCTATAATTTCTGGGCCTTTGAAGGGTTTGGCAGCCAAATTTGCATGCTTCTTGACATCCCCCACCATCACCCCTACTGTAAACACTTAGTTTCAACTTCCTCTAGTCTGCTAAGTCAGCTGTCATAAGTCTGTTTTGTTGACATGTTTTGGCTGCCATTATCTCTTCTCCCACTTCTTTCCGGGCTCTGTGAATTTTTGAAGTCACCTTTTAAAATTTCTTTATCATTATTTCAGTGAGATTTTGGGTGACAAGGAGGGTAAGCAGGTGCTTTACCAGCACCACACTCTCCCTTTTTTTTAAAAGATGACTGGTAAGGGGATCTTAACCCTTGACTTGGTGTTGTCAGCACCACCTGCTCCCAAGTGAGCTAACTGGCCATCCCTATATAGGGATCTGAACCCGTGGCCTTGGTGTTATCAGCCGGCCCGGCAGGTGCTTTACTTTGCCATGTTTTAATGGCAGTCCAAACTTCCTGCATTCTAATATAAATGGTGATGGCTTCCAAAGGATCCATCTGATGGAGTATCTGTGATAGAGTTTGGGTATGCTGTCCTCCCAAAGCTCATGTCAACATCTGATTCCTAATGTAGCAGTGTTGAGAGCTGTTTGGGTCATAGGGGGTGGATCCCTCATGAATAGATTAATATCCTCTCTGGGGGGATAGAGGGGTAGTGAGTGAGTTCTTGGTTCTCCTTAGTTCCTGCGAGAACCTGGCACCTGCTCTTTCTCTTGCTTCCTCTTGCCATGTGACCCACTGGCTGCCCTGCCGCTTTCTGCCATGAGTAGAAGCAACCTGAAGTCTGCACCAGATGCAGCTGTCCCAGAATCATGAGCCAAATAAACCTCTTTCTTTTCTTTATAAATTGCCCAGTTTCAGGTGTTCTGTTATAAGCAACAGAAACAGACTAACACAGAAAATTGGTACTGAGGAGCAGGGTGTTCCTACACAGATACCTGAAAATGTGGAAGCAGTTTTAGACCTGAGTAATGGGCAAATGTTGGAGGAGATTGGAAGACTCAGAAGAAGACAAAAAGATGAGGGAAAAAGTTTGGAACTTCTTAGAGATTGGTTAAATGGTTGTGACCAGAATGCTGATAGATGTTGACAGTAAAGGTTGTGCTGATGAGGTCTCGGAAATGAAGAACTTACTGGAAACTGGACAAAAGATCACCCTTGCTACACCCCAGCAAGGAACTTGGCAGCATTCTATGCATGCCCTAGGACTTTGTGGAAGGTGAGATTTAAGAGTTGTTGTAGTGGATTGAATAATGTTACTCCAAAACTCACTGAAGCTTGAATTGTGTCCCCCAAGTTTTATGTATTAGAAACTTAGCCCCCACTGTGACTGTTAAGAGGGTGGGAAATCCTATAATGGTAATTGAAAGGTGGAGCCTTGAAGAAGTGATTGGATTGTAGGACCATGCCATAGGGAATGTATTAAAAATGGTGATCAAGGGCATGGTTCTGAGGGCTTTAAAAGAAGAGGAAAATCTCTCTCTCTCTCTCTCTTGCTCTCTGCTCTCTCTGCTTCCACCATCTTGCAATGTGAGACCCCTGAGTTACTGTTGCTACTACCAGATGGACTTTGGACTTCCCAGCCTCAGAAACCATAAGTGATAAATTTCATTTCTTTTATAAATCACCCAGTTTCAAGTATTTTGTTATAAGCAACATATATGGACTAATACAGGTGTGAACCGGAATGCTTGGTGGAAGACACTCAGTTATGGAGGCAAAGGCATGATGTAAAGCCAGAATTTATCATTAAAAAGGAAGCAGAGTGTAAAGATTAGGAAAATTTGCAGCCTGGCCACGTGGTCGAGAATGAGAGAGCATTTTCTAGAGAAGAATCCGAAGGTGCAGTGGAGGAACTGGTTGCTAAAGATATTAGCATGGCTATGAGGCAGCCAAGTGCTAATAGCCAAGATAATGGGAGAAAGGCCTTGAAGACATTTCAAAAGTCTCCAAGGGTGCTCTTCCCATCACATACCCAGAGGCCTAGCAGGACTGAGTTGTTCCAGAGGACAGACCAGGGTGCTGCTTCTCTGTGCTGCTTCAGGATTCTGCTCCCTGCTTTCTGGCCACTTGGTCTGGAACAACATTGCTTTAAGAGGCCTGTATTCATCTGCTTTTGTTGCTTATAACAAAGTACCTGAAACTGGGTGATTTATAAAGAAAAGTGAAATTTATTGCTTACAGTTTCTGAGGCTGGGAAGTCCAAAGTCCATCTGGTGATAGTGACAGTGACTCTGGGGTCTCACATTGCAAGATGGTGGAAGCAGAGACAGAGAGACAGACTCTCCTCTCTCTTCTTTTAAAGCCCTCAGAACCATGCCCCTGACCACCATTTTTAATTCATTCGCTACTAAATGGTCCTACAACCCAATCACCTCTTTAGGGCTCCATCTTTCACCTTTGTTAAGAGATTTCCCACCCTCTTAACAGTCACTGTGGGGACCAAGTTTCTAATACATAACACTTGTACCATAGTTCTGGAGAGCATAAGTTGGAAACCTTGGTGTTGTCTACTTGGTGTCAAGTCTGCAGGCTGGCATAACTTGAGAGCAGTGGAGGCGTGGCAGCCTCCACCCAGATTTCAGAGGATGTATGGAAAGGCCTGGGTGCTCAGGCAGAGCCTTGCTGCAAGGGCAGAGTCACTACACGGACCAAGTACTAGAGCAATGCCAAGCAAAAATATGAGATCGGAGCCCCCACAGACAGCCCCCGCTGGGGCAATATCTAGTAGAACCAAGGGAATGAGTCCAGCTCCAGGACCTCAGAACTGCAGGGCCATTGGCAACGTGCTATGGCTACCTGAAAAAGCTGCAGGCACCAGTACAGCCCAGTGGGCTGCTCTCAGCAGAGCCATCGGGGCAGGTCTTCCCAATACTTTGGGGACACAAATTCCCCACTGTGCCCAGGTTGTAGGACTTGGAGTCAAAGGAGATTACTTTGGAACTTTAAGATTTAATGTCTTCCCTGACTGGGTTTTGGAACTATTTTAGGCCTGTTTTTCCTTTCTTCTGGCCTATTTTTCCCTTTTGGAATAGGAATGTGTACCCAATGTCTGTTCCACCATTGTATCATGGAAGTAGATAAATTTGCTTTCCATCTTTACAGTTTCACAGCTGGAAGGAGTCTTGCCTTTAGTCTCAGAAGAGACTTTGCACTTTGTACTTTTAAGTTGGTGCTGAAACGAGCTAAGACTTTTGAGACTATTGGGATGGAATTATTGAATTTTTTGAGAGGAATATGAGTTTTGGGGGGGGCAGGGGAGGTATGTTGTCCCCCCAAAACTCATATCAACATCTGATCCCCAATGTGTCAGTGTTGAGAGCTGTTTGGGTGATAGGGGGTCATGAATAAATCAATACCCTCCCTGCAGTGGGGAGTAGTGAGTGAGTTCTTGGTTTCGTTAGTTTCTGCGAGAGCTGGTTGTTTAAAAGGAGCCTGGCACCTCCCCACTCTCTCTCTTGCTTCCTCTCACAATGTGATCTTGTACCTGCTAGCTGCCCTGCTGCTTTCTGCCATGAGTAGAAGAATTGTGAAGCCCACACCAGATGCACCTGTCCCAGAATCATAAGCCAAATAAACCTCTTTTCTTTATAAATTACGAAGTTTCAGTTATAAACTTATTCTGTTATAAGCAATAGAAATGGACTAATACAATCTGCATTCTTAGAAAGTCAGAAGACAACTGTGCTACTGTCTACTAATTGTTCTTCACTATCTGTGCTCCTGTTCTTCTTTAGTAATGGAATTTTCTGGTGGACATAAGTCTGTTTGCTTAAGGACTATATCTCTTTGTGTGCAAGGCTTACCAAATGGTAGATTTCACAGCCAAATCTAGGTGTGCCCATGTGACTAATTTCTGGTCAATGAAATATTAGGAATTAATGAGTGCCAATTCTATCTGGAATACAGACATGGACAATTTGGATGAATTGTCATCCAAATTCATTCATTCAAGGAGAGCAACAAGGTAGAAAACAATACCACATAGCAACCCTAGAAAGCAATGAGACAGAAAATCTGTGTCCTAGACACTGAAGAACTGCCATATACTTATGCTTGGAATGTTATGTGGGAGAGAAATTAACTTTAACTTCAATTTTGTACAAATCTTTCACTGCTTTTGTTCATTTATTAATTTTGTTTCCTGCCACCAAACCAATATTTTAAATAATAAACAACAATAGTTTATGTTGAGCAAGTGAAGAATTTTGAGACCAGTGAAAAGGGCAAAAGAAAAAAAAAAGGAAGGAAAGAGAAATTGTATTTTTTTTTTTTGTGGCCACAGAAAAAGTCTTAATACATTTAAAAAGACTAAGATAATAGAAAATCTGTTCTCTGAGCAGAATAACAAAGAAATTTAGAAAATTCACAAATGTATGGAAATTAAACAACACTCTCCTAAATAAATAATGGGTAAAATGAAAATCACAGGGAAATTAGAGAGAACTTTGAGATAAAAATCAAAGTGCAACCTATCAGAACATGTAGGATGCAGGGCTCATGCAGTGCTTAAAGGAAAATTTATAATTGTAAACATCTATATTAAACATAAGAAAAATCTCAAGTCAGTAATGTAAACTTTTACCATAAGAAAATAGAAAAAAAAGAGCAAACTAAACTGAAAACAAATATGAGTAGGAGATAAAAAAAGATTTCAATATAAATATATGAAATAGGAAATTAAAAAACAACAGAGAAAATCAACAAAGCCAAAGGCAGTTCTTTAAAAAGATCAAAAATATTTGCAAAACCTTTATCTAGACTGACCAAGAAAAAAAGAGAGAAGACCGAAATTACTGAAATAAGAAATAAAGCACAGACATTATTACATTGTCATTATGGGTTTTTTGTGGTGGTAAGATTTAGTTTCTTTCTGTTTCTCATTTGCATTTTTGTTCTACCAGTGGGTTTTGTTCTTTCTTGTGTGTTTGTGGTAGTGATTATCATTTTTTGGATTCCAGATGCAGGACTTCCATGAGGATTTCTTGTAGGGCTAGTTGTGTGCTGGTGAACTCCCACAGTTTTTGTTTGTTTGGAAAATACACTATTTTCTCCTCATTTCTGAAGGATAGCCTTGCTGGGAGTAGTGTTCTTGTCTGGCAGTTTTTTCTTTTAGTATTTTGAATATATCATCCCATTTTCTTCAGGACTGTAGAGTTTCTTTTGAGAAGTCTGCTATTAGTCTGATAGGGGATCCCTTGTAAGTGACTTGATGGTTTTCTCTCACTTTTAAGATTTTCGCTTTGTCTTTGAGCATTGCCAGCTTGACTATAATGTGTGTATTAGTCTGTTTTTGTTACTTATGACAAAATACCTGGAACTGGGTGATTTATAAAGAAAACAAAATTTATTGCTTATGGTTTCTGAAGCTGGGAAGTCCAAAGTCCATCTGTTGGTGGCTACAGTGACCCAGAGGTCTGAAACTGCAAGATGGCGGAGCAGAGAGAGCAGAGAGAGAGAGAGCAAGAGAGAGACTCTCCTCTTCTTTTAAAGCCCTCAGAACCACATCCTGACAAATATTATTTATCCATTCACTACTTCATGGCCCTACAATCCAATCACCTCTTCAAGGCTCCACCTTCAATTACCATAATAGGATTTCCCACCCTCTTAACAGTCAAAGTGGGGGCTATGTTTCTAATACATAAAACTTGGGGGACACAATTCAAGCTCCAGTGAATTTTGGGGGGACATAATTCAATCCACTATGTGTGTCTTGGAGAGGATCTTTTTGGGTTGAATCTGTTTGGGGATCTTTGAGCCTCCTGGATCTGAAGGTCCGTGTCTCTCCCTGTGCCTGGGAAGTTTTCTGTTATTACTTCATTGAATAGGTTTTCCATGCTTTTTCCTTTTTCTTTCCCTTCTGGAACACCCATGATTTGAATGTTTGTGTGCTTAAGGTTGTCTGTTAGCTCTCTTAGGTTTTCTTCATTTTTTAAAATTCTTTTTTCCTTTTTTTTTTGTCTGCCTGGGTTACTTCAAAAATACTGTCTTCCAAATCAGAAATTCTTTCATCTGTTTGTTCTAGCCTGCTGCTTAAGCTATCAGTTGAATTTTTTTATTTCATTGAGTGAATCTTTCAGTTCCATGAGTTCTGCTACATTCTTTTTTAAGGTATTTATCTCTTTGCAAATTCCTTACTTCATATCCTGAATTTTTTTCTTATTTCATTATGTTATCCAACTGAGTCTTCTCACGTCTCAGTTAGTTTCCTTAAGATTATTGTTTGGAATTCCTCTTCAGTAATTTCGAGGGTTTCCTGTTCTATTGGGTCTGTTATGTGAGAATTACTGTATTCTTTTGGTGGTGTCATATTTTCTTGGGTTTTCATATTTCTAGTACATCTTCACTGATATCTGGTCATAGGGGAAAGCAGTTGTTTCTTCTATTACTCTGGAGTGGGCTTTAAGTATCAGGACATCCTCTTTTTTTTCTGGTCCCCACCGTTGACTCTCCTTGCATAAATGCAGTTGAGTGTCTGGCAGGCCACCTGCACAGTGGCTGTGGTTACTGCTGTCATGTCAAGCTAGTTTTGCTGCAGCTGTTGCTGTGGGGGCCACTCACACAGAAATGGTGTTTTTGGCATGCTGTTTGTCTGCTTCCAGGTGGAGAGGGAGCAAAGAGATATTGTTAAGAATAAGTTTTCCCCATAAGTGATTTTAAGTTCACTAAAATTAAATATCATTCCTTTAAGATTTAGAGAACAAAAATTCTTATTCTGCTTTTGGAACGCTTTCTACAAAATTCTTCTGTGTACCATGTAATTTTGATTTTCTTTTAAATATGAAAAGGTTGGGAAAAAACAGCATAATGTTCTAGTTGGTAGTTGACTAATCTTTGGTTTATTTTTATTATTATTGAAAAATGGAACTCCTTTCTTCCATCCCTACATTTTAGTCAGACATGATATCATGCAAACCTATTACATTTTTAATAGCTTTTCTCTGGTGATTCAGCATTTTTCTCATTTATTTCTTCATCATGCCTAGGTTCCTGGGTTGGGAGAAAATGATGTTAGACTCATATGTTTTATTTAGCATTGACAAAAAAAGTTCAGAATGTTGATATTACAACTTTTGTTTTTAAGAAATAAGACTGGATTACTCTTTAAAGATTTATTTTTATTTTATTATTATTATATTTATGAATATTAAATTTAAATACAATAAAATGCACATACATTACATATTCAGTTCAGTGAGTTTTGACAAAACAAGATATAGAATAGTTTCAGCACCTGAGAACTTTTTCTCAGGTTCATTTCCAGGCAATACCCTTTGCTATAATTTGAATGTTTGTTCCCTCCAGAACTCATGTTGAAATTTAGTTGCCATTGTAATAATATTAAGAGCTGAGACCGTGTTTAGGTCATGAGGGCCCCACCCTCATGAATGGACTAATGTTGTTGCAAGAGTGGATTTGCCTCTTTTTGTCCACTCTTTCTCTCCTCTTTCTCTCTTCATACTTCCACTCTTCCATCTTATGATGATGCAGCAAGAATGCCTTGCCAGATGCTGGCACCTTGATATTGGACTTCTCAGCTTCTAGGACGGTGAGCCAATAGATTTCTGTTTATTATAAATTTCCCAGTCTGTGGTATTCTATTGTAGCAGCACAGAATGGACAAAGACACCCTTCAAACCACCAGAGTTAACCATTCTTTTGATTTGTTATCACAGATTAGTTTTACCTGTTTTTGTACTTCACATAAATGAAATCATGTTGTGTATATTCTTTTGCAGCAACTTAATTTTACTCAATATAATTGAGTAATATGTTTTAAGATTCATCTATGTTGCTGTGGATATTTTTGGCATTTTTTTTTTTCTTCTCTGATTCCACTGTATAAACGTTTTACAATTTTAAAATCTTTTCCTTTTGATAGATGTGGCAGACAGCTTCCGTAATGGCTCCTAGTGATTCTTGCCTACTAATATTCACTTCCTTGTGTAATTCCTTCCTTTGAGCATGGGTCAGACCTAGTGACTTTCTTCTAATGAATAGAATATGACAAATGTGATGGCATGTTACTTCCAAAATTCGGATATAAAAGACTTGACTTCCATGCCTCTCTCTCTCTCTCTTTCTTTCTGACTCTACTTCCTTGCTTGTTTTGATGAAGGAAGCTGTCAAGTTGTGAGCTGCCTTTTGGAGGGATCCACATGGCAAGGAACCGAGGGAGACCTCCAACCAACAGCCGGTGCTCAGGCCACCAGTCCAACAGCCTATGGAAAACTGAATCTTGCTGACAACCGTGCAAGTAAGCTTTGAACTGGATCCTTCTCCAAATAGAACGTAGAGATGACTGCAACTCCAATCAACACCTTTATTGAAACCTTATGAAAGAAACGATTACCTCTTTTTTTAAAAAATTTTTTGGTAGCTGGCCAGTATAGGGGTTGAAACCTGGACCTTGGTGTTATCAGCATCATGCTCTAACTAACTGAGCTAACTGGCCAGCCCGAAGACTGCCTCTTTTTGCCAGAATTCTTCACCCACAGAAACTGTAAAATAATAAATGTTGTTTTAATTCAGTAAGTTTTTGGGTAATTTGTGACGCAGCAGTGGATAACTATTGCAATAGACATTTGGGCTATTTCCAATTTCTGGCTGTTATGAATAAGACTGCTATATATTCTATGCAGTCTTTTTGTGAACTTCTGCCTTTTGTGTTCTTGTTGCCAATGTGTTACTTCTACATGCATTGCTATTCTTTTTGCTTTAAATATATTTATATATTATATATAATTTATTTACATATCTATAATTTATAATATATTTAAAGCAACAAGAATAGGAATAACAATGTATTATAGGATATACATATGGCTTATAGCAAATATAATAACAGTGTATTTAATTTAAAATGGCATTTTATATTTACTTAGCTATTTACTGGCTTTAGTGGTCTATACTTTATCATGGAGATCCAGGATTCTATTTGATAACATTTTACTCAGCTTTCAGCTTGAGAAATTTCTCTTAGCATTTCTCTTAGTGTAAATCTGTTGGAGACAAATTTTGTCACCTTTTGTCTGCCTGAAAAAGTCTTTATTTTGCTTTCATTTTTGAAGCATGTTTTTTGTGTATTTTAAATTCTACGTTGAAAGTCTCTCTTCCCCCAGCATTATAAAGATGTCATTCCCTTGTCTTTTTTTTTTTTTGTCTTTTTCGTGACCGGCACTCAGCCAGTGAGTGCACCAGCCATTCCTATATAGGATCCGAACCCACGGTGGGAGCGCTGCTGTGCTCCCAGCGCTGCACTCTCCCGAGTGTGCCACGGGGCCGGCCCTGGCCTTCATTTTTTTGATAAGAAATAAGTCATAATTCATATTTTTGTTCTCCTGGATGTAACGTCTTTTTTTCTAGTTTGTTTTTAAGATTTTCTTGTTATTTTTTGTTCTCAGCAGTTGAACTATAATATTCTAAGGTGTGTTTGTTTCATATTTATTCTGTTAAATTTTATTGAGCTTCTTGGATATGTCAATTTTTTAAAAAATTAATTTTTGAAAATTCTTGACCACTGTTACCACACATATTTCTTCTGCTCCATTCTCTCTCCTTTCCTTGTGGAGATCCAGTTACATATATGTTACACCATTTATTGTTATCCATCAGTTTTTGGATGCATTCTTCTATTTTGCTTACTGTTTTTTCTTTTTGTGTTTTGACTTGTCTTCAAGTTCATTGATATTTTCCTCTGCTATGTTCAGACTGCTGTTGAACCCCACAAATTGATATTTTTTAATTTCTTTTTTATTTCTAGCATTTCCATTTAGTTCTTGTCTATAAATTCCATCTCTCTGAAGAATTTCTCCATCTGTTTGTGTATGTTATCTGTCTTATCCATGTCCTTAAACATATTTACCATAGTTACTTTAAAGTTCCTGTCTTTGGGTTTGCTGTATTGACTACATCTTCTCTTAACCTTGGGTCACATTTTCTTCCTTCTTTGTATATCTTGTAATTTTTTATTTTATGCCAAACATTTTAAGCAAAAGAACAATAGAGACTGAAGTAAACTATATCGCTTTCTCTGTCAGGCTGCTGGTCTAGTCAATCTAATCTGTCGATTTAATCTGTGAATTTCTTTTCCTCCCTCTGCTTTGCTAGGAATAAAAGCAACTATGGGTCTCATTTCTTCTAGGATGGATTTATCACTTCCTGAAATTTACTTAACTTAGAGGTTTTCTGGGGGTGTAATTAGTTCTTTGATATGTTTTTTAAAACCTTGATTTTGTGGCTGATAAAGCTTTTTTCTCACCGGTAGAGTGGCAGCAAGTATCTCTCAAGACTTTCTAAACCTTAACTTAAAGTGGAATTCCCTGTTTTTTCGTAACATATTTAATTGTGCAAATGACAGGCAAATGTGGATTTGTGTAGCTCAAGAGTCAGTTATTTTCGCCTTTTAAGGCATCAGGAAAAAATTGTGAAAGACTTTGAAATGGGCAAAAGTTTACTGGTGGTATTTTCAGTGGAATATTAGGTATTATCTAGTATACTCCCTGAGTTACCTGATTTTATAGGTATTTTTGCCTTTCATTATCTTTGAGCTATTGTACAACTTTGTAAGTTATATAAAACTAACAATAATGCAAATTGTTCTTGTCCATACAGATGTAAATTAATTTTGTCCAATGGAGACTCAATTGATTATTTTCCTGTGGATACTGGCCAGTTTTGTGTGTATTAGTTATTTCATCTTAGCATTCTTTTTTTTTTTTTTTTTTTGTCTTTTTTGTGACTGGTACTCAGCCAGTGAGTGCACCGGCCATTCCTATAATAGGATTCGAACCCGCGGCGGGAGCGTCACTGCACTCCCAGTGCCGAACTCTCCCGAGTGCGCCACGGGCTCGGCCCTCATCTTAGCATTCTTGACTGCATATATATGTGTCTGCTCTTTGGATTAGCCTTTGAACTGTTTTTAGTTTTTTTCCATTTTACTGGATTCCTGATTAATTAATTAATGGGTTAACTAAAATCTTTGATATATATTTATTTTATATTTAGTTGAGAGTTATGATTTTATTCTTTATAAAAATGATTATTTAGTAAGGGTCATCTTTCTCTAATGTAGTAGCTTCCCGTGATCCTCAGTTTCACTTTCTATGGTTTCGGTTACCTGCAGTTAATTGAAGTCTGAAAATACTAAATGGAAAGTTCCAGAAATAAACAATTGATAAGTTTTAAATTGCATGCCATTTTGAGTAGTGTGATGAAGTAGCATGCTGTCTCACTTTGTCCCACATGAAACATGAATTATTCCTTTGTCCCCCTTATGCATGCTGTATGAGTATATGCTACCCACCCATTAGTCGTTTAGTAGGCATATCGGTTGCTGGATTGACTGTTGTGGAATTGCAGTGTCTGTGTTCAAGTAACCCTTACTTTACTTAATTATGGCCCCAAAGTGCAAAGATGGAAGCTGGCATATTGTTATAATTGTTCTATTTTATTACTAGTTATTGTTGTTAATCTCTTACTGTGCCTAGTTTATAAATTAAACTTTACCATAAGTATGTATTTATAGGAAAAAAAATACAGTGTATATAGGATTCGGTACTATCTGTGGTTTCAGGCATCACCGGTGGTCTTGGAATGTATCCCCTGCGGACAAGGGGGGCGACTATACACTGTCATCTGGAATCTTGTACTTTCTCTGCTGCTCGAAGTTGTGCAAGGACCACCACTCATTTGCTGCTATTATTTGGTCCTCATCGCTCCTCAACAAAACTTTTACACAGTTCTGTTGAATTACTTATATTCATTTTCCCACCACAGCTATTCTGAACTTTTTCTCAAGCTTTCTACTTCATGCTATTTCCCTTTCTGCAGGTAAACTGGCCTCCTATTTATTAAAAACTAACAAGAAACCCAATAAACAAAACAAGACTATCAGAAATAAATTCCTTCACTTTTCTGCCCAGGTCCATACAAAACTTATCTACATCAAGACTGGCCCTATTTTTAAAAAGTATGAATGAATTCTCACACTTATGCTTTCCTTAGCAATTAATTCTAAAATCAGAAATTACATATTTGAATGTATCATAGATTATAACTCAGTGCTCCCAGTGAACAAATCTTATTGCCAACTGCATCACTGAATCTTGGCAATGATGAAAAATCAACATTTCTCAAGTGAAGCAACTAGCTCTGCCAAATATTACCATTTACCCAAACCAGCATATTTTGTTAAATCAGAATTGTAGACAAGTGGCCTAAGAAGCAGCTGAATCAGTTTTCAAGTATGTCTTGTCTTGCCAGCACAGTGCGTTAAAATTTTTGGAATGTGGATATCTTTAGACAACGAATGCGTAGTCTAGTTTGACCATGGCCTGATGCAGAGCTACCAATCCACACACTTTCCTCCTTGCCAGCTCCTGACACCATGAGGGTTCAGGGCCTCTTGGTTTAAACAGATTTCAATTTGCCTTTGACTTAAAAAAGGATTTACTTTCTTGTACTTTTCCTTCTTTTAGAAGAAGAGGTGTTCCTCTTGTCCCAGGCCAATTCCTTCACCTTTGCTCCAGGAAGATCCCATTCCTGGCTATCTTGTCCCAAACCTGCTCTGTCAATTTTTCCTCCACATGTGCATATAAACATGCTTAATTCATCACTCAACCCTAAAAATCCCTCCTTTGCCTGTGACTCCCCTTTAACTATTGCTTAGTTCCTCACTTTAGGTGGTAGCCAAGCATCTTTATTCCTTTCTCTCCCTTTCATGTCTCATATTGCTGCAATCTGAGATTCACTAAACATATTCCATATTTTAATTTTACTTAAAATGGCCACCATAAACCACATCCTCTGTACTTGAAACTTTATCATTCCCTGTTTTGGTAAAAAAAAAAAAAAATACAGAAGTTGAATAGATTCCTCATTTTTTCATCAACATTTATTTTTTCATTCCATTTACTGGAAGGAAAATGTGCCAGTTATCAAAGGCTGAAAATGCTTACTAACATTTTCTTCCTGTCTTCTCATTTTCAGAATGATTCAGAGGTGCTTATTAATAATATCTTCTTATTTTGAAAGAATAAGATCCCTAGAATTTATTATCCCCATGGAATAAATGGCACCACAATATAATAGTTGCTTGGATTTCAGAGTTTGAAATACTAGCTCTGCCACTTATTGGCTATGTGACCAGGGGTAATGTACTTATCTTCCCTGAAACTTGTACTTATCTTCCCTGAAACTGACTTTTCCCATCAGTAAAATGAAGATAAAATCTACTTTATGTGGTGGTATTGAGGAACAAATGAGATAATCATTATAAAGCCCTTAGTATAGTCTCTGGTATATACAGTAGTTATTCATCATTAATAGTAGCTACTATCATTGTTGCTGCTGCTTTTGCTGTTATTATTATTGCTGCTATTATAATTATTGTTATTACTAGTTGTAGTAGCAGAAGTAGTAGTGTCTGATTGTCTTCCTACCTGTTTGCTCTTTCCTAGACTTCTTTTAGGGCTCTTGTATACCTATTTACTCAATAAAAGTCATATTCTTTGGGATAGTGTTCATGACTCACCTTGTTTGCCCCTATACACATTCTCTCTAACTGACCTCATCCTTTTGCAGAATATTGACTGCCCCTTTTTTGTTTTGTTTTAGGAGTTGCCTGGTACAGAGATCCAAACTCTTGGCCTTGGTGTTATAAGGCTGCATTCTAACCAATTGAGCTAAACAGCCAGCCCATCTTCCACTTGTGTGCAGTTCTTTCTGTTAAGTTTTGGACTCATAATCCAAGCCTTTTAGACATATCCACTTGGCTATTCAGCAGATGTCACAAATTCACTATTTTCTAAATAGAATTTATCTTCCTCTTTCCAAGCCTACTCCTCTTCTTGTGCCCATGTAGTGGTAATAGTATCATTAACACCAGAAATTGGGAGTAACCTTAGACTCTTTCTTTTTTATTCATTTATCCATTCATTAATCATGAATTCAGATACTTTGTGCTAGAGAATATAACTATGACAAGATATCAGTCCTATGTCCTCATAGAATTCAGCCTGATAAGCTTCAATTGATCACCAAGTTCCACTAATTCTACTCCCTAAATGTCCCTGGAATCTACTTTTTCTTCTCTGTTCTCTTAGTCTCTACCTTAGTCCAGTCATCGTCATCTGATTATTCTGCATTCAGAATAATTCCCCCTTTCATTCACTTATTACGCTACTACAAGAATAATCTTTTTACATGCAAGCCAGAGACTGTCCTTCCCTTCCTAAAATCCTTCAATGACACCTGACTTAAAATTCTCCAGGATAAAGTTTAAACTCCATGATTGGATGACAGCCAGTATTTGCCACTCTGCCTGAAGGTTCCACCCTCTTCCTCAAGACCCTGTGGCTCTTGTCCCTTTTCTCCAAAATACAGTACATTTGGTGAATTCATTCTTCAAGGTACAGGTGAAGCCTCACATTCCCTGTGAGGCCACTCCCAACCATCCTTTGCATATCGTGTTAGAAACTTTTCTTGGCTATATTCCCCACTCTTGAGTAGAGAAAACCTAAGTTTCATGGGCATAAGGATTTAGTTGTATATATCTTTGTTTTCTAAAATAGTATTAGGCATATAATAAAAATTCAAAAATGTTTTTTGAATCAGTGAATGAATGAATGAGCTTCTGTAATGGATACAAGATTCAGCTCACTAACTCTGAAGTGACAACCATCTTCTTTTACTTATTTAGCACATTTACTCAGCAGTTACTTGTTTCATGACTTTATGCCAGGCATCAGTCCAGTTCAGCAATGAGCAAGACACATAAAGTCACTACTTTCATGGAGCTTACATTCTAGTGGCAGTGACAGATAATAAGCCAATAAAAAATAAATGAGAAAACTATCACTTTGTTCATCTATTAAAAAAAATGAAGCTGACTTGAATAAAAATTAGAAAATACAAATAGACAAAGATAGAAAATAGAAAGTACCCATAACTTTACTTCCAAAGAAACTTTGTATGTTTATGTAGGTACATTTTTTTATGTACACACACACACACACACACACACACACACACACACACACACACACACACACACTTTTGGGGGGAGGAGCAAAAAAATGGAATCACTCTGGACTTAATGTTTTGTAACTGGGTTTAAGTATGGTTTAAAAATATAATTAATATAAATAATTAATATAATTAAAAGTAACAAAAACTTTGCTCATATCTTCTTTTTTCTCTTTTCCCTGAAATTTTTTTTTTTTTTTTTTTTTTTTAAAGATAACTGGTAAGGGGATCTCAACCCTTGCCTTGGTGTTGTCAGCACCACACTCTCCCAAGTGAGCCATGGGCCGGCCCTTCCCTGAAAGTTTTAAGGAATGACTCTGAAGAGAGGATTCAGGCAGCTGGTGGACAGTTGGATGAGATGACCTCTCATTTCTCCAACTCTGAGATTCTGTGAATGAAGACAGGAAACAGGATTTGAAAGGCTGGCCGGACTGAAAAGACTGAAGTGGCTCATGTAAGGTAGTTTTGGGAAAACAGATTGGAAAAGCACGTTGTAGCCTGGTTACTTTTATATATTGGATCTCAAGCTGGGTACGCAAGTGTGTGTTGGGGGAAACTTGTGGGAATGGATTTGAGTAAAAGAAGAGTACCCAAGTCAAGAATCTTTCCCTCCTCTTTATTTCCTTCCCTCCTCTTCTCTCTTTTCCTCTTCCCCTTTTCTTTTACTTTTATACGAATCGATCGTAAGTTCTCTCCACTTTCTGAGCCACTTCTTCCTTGAATTCCTATATGAAGTAACTGCAACTCGCTTCCCACATAATGAGAAGTTCAATGTTAGATACACAAATCTGTCTTCCCCTTTTCCATGAATCTGAAAACAGTAAATCTTCATAAAGGCAGGGACTAATTTTACCTACATCATTTAATAATATTATATAAAGACTCAGATGCAAATAGGACTGATTAAAATTTTTACTTTTTCTTTTTGTTGGTGGCTGACTGCTATGGGGATCTGAATCCTTGACTTTGGTGTTATAACATCCCACTGTAACCAACTGATACTTTTAATTTTTAATTGTGGTAAAACACACATAACAAAATTTACCAGTAACCATTTTTAAGTGTACAGTTCAGTTGTATTAAATTCATTCATATCGCTGTGCAACCGTCACCACCATCTGTCTCCGGAATTCTTCTCATCTTGCAAAACTGAAACTCTCCACTTATGAAAAAATAACTCCCCATTTGTCCTGTCAAAAGACACAATTACAACAAATTCAGTTTAAAGATAGCAAACTGGTTTTGTTTGTGATTCTAGAATCGAGCAACATTTCATTCCATAAAATAAAGCCTGTTCCAATGAGCAGAGCAGAGGAGGCTGGCTTTATAGACAGAAAAAGGGATGAAGAAAGCAGAAACAAAAAACAAAAAGCAGACTGGTCATTTTGAAGTGACTTTCTTTGTAAGGTGAGGGCCGGGAGACAGAACAATAGAAAAATAACTGATTGTTTAGCATCAGGCTTCTTCAGGTTAGGGATTAAAGCAGAGGGAACTTCATTGCTGTGCCATTGGAACGGGCCTGTTTGGGAAATAAGGTCCCCCCCCCCCCCCCCCCGTCTCGTGATTTCTTGGAAGTCCAGATAACAACTAAGGTCTTTTGGAGCCTAGTGCCAAATCTTAGTCCAGAACAATGGCCTCCAATAACTTCTGTTTAACGACCTCTTCCCCAAGCCCCTGGCAACCACAGTTCTTCTTTCTGTCTCTATGAATTTGACTACTCTAAGTACTTCATATAAGTGGCATTATACTATCTGTCCTTTTGTGAATGACTTATTTCACTTAGTATAATGTCCTCAGGGTTTAGCCATACTATAGCCTATGTCAGAATTTCCTTTTATTTTAAAGCTGAATGATATTTCATCGTATGTATATACCACATTTTGTTTAGTCATTCATCTAACTAAAATTATTTGGTTGATAATCCTACAGGCCATAATTCTATGAAGGCTTCAGAGGGCTTTTTGGACCTGGAAAAGTTACCATTGTACCATATGAAAGTTCTCTAACATTTCCTGATTTTATTTGACAGCTTAGAATTCTTTGAGGTGTTTTTTATTGTCAGACACAGCTGCTATTTTCTCCGGGAGCAGGGCATCTTAGGGCCAGGGCTGTAGTTAGGGAATGAGTGAGGTCAAGGCAATAAGTAGGTTCATATCACCTTATTCAACAGGTATTCACAGGTCACTCTTGTGTGGAAGGCCCAACCTTAGTTGCTATGGTAGCCACTCTATTCACTGGCCAGATGGCCTTTGGTAGAGGGAGAGGACATAACAGCTAAACCAGTGGGCTCGACACAACTTAGACTCTTGCCCAATAACCAAGACAGACTCTGGGAGAGAACTTAGGCTTTTTATTCACACACAGGGGTTGCCTCAAATCAAGGAACAGCGGGTGGACAAGTGACTTTCCTTTCCTGCTCCCTGCCATCCCTCCCTCCTCACCCCAGATCCCTGCTTCCAGCAGCTTGGTTTTGTTGTAAGTTAGCTGCAGAAAAGGTCCAGGGAGATGCTTTTCCTCATGTTCTTTCCCCGCACCACATAATCCCCCCGCCCACCACAGTCTCTCATTACCTTCATGGTATTTTCAGCATTTTCGGTAAGGATCTATCCACATGTGGTGCAGGGCATGGCACCACACAGAATGACGTAGAGAGGATGAATTTCCCCATTTCAGACACTTCTGTATGTGATCACCGTCGTCAAAGCTGATGAAAAACAGGGCTGTTGCTGAGTCACAGCCCGCTCATTGCACACCCTCTCTCCTCCATGAGTCCAGAGAACTGATGCAATTTCTCCAGAGATTTCCTAGAAATCAGTGACTTCTCTTTTTGTATTTCTTAGCAATATTATTTTGGTTTACAGCCAGAAAAGCATAGGTTGGCTTTAATATTAATTAGCATGTATTGAACTATATTTTTCCTTATTATTTTCTTCTGGGGTTCTCTTCGATATCCATATCTGACATTTTTGTCACAGTAGTTTACTCTAAGACATTTCAGACAATAGAAATTAATCCAAAGACTGGTAGTTTATAAAAGAGTTTCTACTTTTTTCCAAATAGTAAAGCCAATTGGATTAAATATGAAAAAGTGTAATTTTTTCAAACTTTCATGTCTGTACCGCAGCAGGGAGGTTCCCTTGTAAATAAGTTCTCCTCTCTCTTCCAGAAAGAAGTTTATTACAAGGAAGCTTATTTATTAACTACTTCTGGGGGCTGATGAAAGTCCTATCTCTTTGACTAAGACTTGTAACTCAGTGGGAGTCTATTCCGCACAGTTTTGGTGGCAATGATCTCACTATTTCATACCTCATGGCCATACTTTAGTTTTTGTAACAAAGTTGCTTTCCCTGATGAAAAAGTCCCGTCTAAGACAAAGTTGTTATTGCATTTTCATATGTCCTTTTTTCTTCCCAGTTAGACGTGAATCACACTCTTCATACGTTGTCGTGGAACTTATTAATTAGTTCAGCCAGTCAAAGATGGTCCCACCCCAGAATGTTACTGGCACTTGATATTTGACATCTATGAGTATAACCATAATGAGTGTGCTGGAGCTGAAGCTGTCAGTCGCAGTAAACCAGTCCTGGGGGAGACTGGACAGCCACAGTGAACTTGGGCTTTCTGCTGCTCTTTTTGCCTCCCAGATAGAGACTACGAAATATGATGACCCAAGGGGTAAAAAAGGAGCAGTTCTCCTAAAGTATCTACCTCACTGGATTCCCAAGGTTACATTAAAATTAATTCTTTAGCTTAATGTTTTAACTCCATAACATTTCCTTTAAACCAGTCCTTAACCTAGGTTCTATGGCCTCCCAGGAGTCTATGAATGGCTTAGGAGATGAATGAAACACCTGAAATTTTATGCAGAGTTTTGCGTGTATGTGGATGTTTTGGGAAAGAGAATCCCTAGCTCTCTTCAGGGTCTCAAAGGTGTCTATCTCTCCCTTGCTCTCTAAGTGATTTAGGATGACTGTATTATGAAATATGTAGTTCCCAAACATCCGGTCAACTAGCCTTTATTAATGAATATAGGATAAGTGATCACCTGAGAAGGGCACTGTATTGGTCAGGGTTCTCCGGAGAAACAGAACCAATAGTTTAGAGCTACAGCTATAGATATAGATATATAGAAAGAGATTGTTGTGAGGGATTGCTTATGCAGTTACAGAGGCTGAGAAGTCTGTGATCTGCTGTCTGCATGCTGGAGGTCCAGAGAAGCCAGCAGTATAGTTCCAGTTCAAGACTGAAGGCCAGAGAACCAGGATCTCCAATGTGTGAGGGCAGGAGAAGATAGATGTTGCAGCTCAAGCAGAGAGAGAACATTCAGACTTCCTCTGCCTTTTTGTCCTATTCAGGTCCTCAGTGGATTGCATGATGGCTGCCTATGTGGGTGAGGGCAGATCTTCTTTACTCAGGCTACTGATTCAAATGCTAGTCTCTCCCAGAAACACCCTCACAGACACACTCAGAAACCATGGTTACTGGCTATTTGGGTATCCCTTAGCCCAGTTAAATTGACAAATAAAATTAACCACCATAGGTATGATATTAGACATTTTGGGGAGAGACAAAGATACAGTACAACTCTTGTTTTGGAAAAGATTACCATCTTCTTGGGGGAATAGGTTGTATAATAGTCCACCAAGGACAGTTAACAATGCAAGGCTGTAACTGTACCTAGTAAGTGGTATGGGCAAAATGTGCTACAATAATTTAGAAGAGGAAGGGATCACTAGTGGCCCCTGGGATTCTGGAAAAGGAGCTTAAGTTGAGCCTGGAGATGCATCAGCAAAGCCCAACACTGGTGTTCAGCTAGTGTGCTCTGGGTGTTCACACCAATTGTTAAATAATGAAATATTTTTGTGCCACTGTATTAGTTTGTTTCTGTGGCTTGTAACAAAATACTTAGAACTGGGTAATTTATAAGAAAACAAAGTTCATTGCTTATGGTTTTGGAGGCTTGGAAGTCCAAAGTCCAGGGAACACATCTGGTGAGGGTCTTGGTGGTGGCTTTACAATAATGAAGGGGTCTCACCTTACAGAAAATGGCAGAGCAGAGAGAGACTCTCATGTGCTCTCCTTTTAAAACCCTCAGAACCACGCCCCTGACCACCATTATTAATTGATTCACTATGGCATGTTCCTACAATCTAATCACCTCTTCAAGGACCCACCTTTCAATTACTGTAACAGGATTTCCCACCCTCAACAGTTATAGTGGGAATTAAGTTTCTAATATATGAACTTTGGGGACACAATTCAATCAATCCACAGGAGCCACCATAGTAGCAGTCTTCTCCCACCACCATCACCACTCCCACTCCAGTGCCTCCACTGCCCTGGCCCCACATGTCCCTCCACCAGGAATTCTCAAACCCCTTTCTCACCTTCCTGGGATCCAGCAACTGAAGGATTAATGCTTGGCTCAGAAAGGATTCTCTGAGACACTGCTCCAGCCCTCTGGCTAGAACCATTCTGATGGTTTAACATCCATGCTGATCAGTTGTTAATATTTTGGCTGCCACTGCATTTAAATTGTGCGATGGCTGTTTGTTTAAAGTTCACTCATACAACAGTATGACTGAAATAATACTTGTACAGAGAAAGGAAAGGCAAACATCTCAAGAAAAGGAAATAGTGAGAGGGAGAAGAAGCCCAGTTTGTCCTGAAGTTGGATAGCTGACTAACCTAGTTGGAGGCAGAGAAGGGGAGTAATGGATGGGAAAGGTAGAAAGACAAGCTGTAGCCAGCCTATTGTGGGAACAGCTTGGCACCTGGAGTGTGGGGAGGGAGGGTCCAGCTTACACTCTGGAGTCTGGGCTATGTATATTGGATGTCATCTGCAAGTGCTTAAGACATGAAAAGACATGATGAAAATAGCATTTTTAGAAGAATAATCTGGCAGGGATGTGCAGGATGAAAGGAAGGAGGGAATCATTAGCAGGGTAAATTCCAGATATAAATGAGCCATCATGACAAGTTCTGTGGGAATGAAACAATCAGTTATGAGTTTTCATGCAAGAGGGTGTAGGGGAAAAGAGACATGAGGAATGAAACTGGGCAGAATATCTGAAATCGAGTCCTAAGAAATCTGGGCCATCTGGTCACACTGTTCCTAGAAGGAGGGCAGATGAGGTTAGTGCCACAGAAGGGGCCCTGTGAAGAGCAAGGAAAAATCACACTGCTGCTGGGGGCAACTTCAGGGTTGGAGACTAGATCACAAGAAAGCCACTCAACAATTACCTGCCCCTCATACATGTAGTTCGTAAAGTAAGATGGCAAAGATGAGAAAGAAAGAGAGAGAGAGAGGGAGAGAGAGAGAGAAATACCTTAGACTTATTATGTCACTTACTTGTTCTTACTTGCTCTATCCAATTCTAGGCCATCAACCAACCAGGTCTTGGTAGCTCAGCATTCCTCCCTAGCATGCACTGCACGATGCCAGGGGACAGCAGGAGGAATTGTGCAGGGCACATCCAGTGTCACTTATACAATTGCCTTGGTGACCCTACTCAGATCCTAAATTTTATTATTTAAGTTTTCAAGTTGTTTTTGCTTATCCAACAATCACCCCTTTCAACTCTTCTAATTATAGCTTAAAACAAGAAGACAATATTAATATTAATAATAATATTTAATTTTGCATTTACTGTTCAAAAAGTATTTTTATGTGCATTAGCTCATTTAATCCTCACAAAATACCCTATAATTTTTAGGAAAGCATTATTTTCTTCATTTTTACACTTGAGGAAACTGAAAAGCTGACCGCCAGAAAGCCAAAGGGAAATAAAATCAGTAGTAACGTTTTTTGAGCACCTCATATTATGTGCCAGCCCTGTTACACATGCCCAAGTTCACAGAGCTAGTAAGGGTCAAAGCAAAGACTCACCTTGGTTTTCCTGGTGATTTTAAGGTGGTGCAATTTCCATGACAAGTCAGCCTAATAGCCGTTGTCGGAGAAAACTTTTCTTTGAGAATTACCCCCTAATAAGAGTTCTTATTCTTCAGAAGTTTGAAAAACAGCTGAAGTCAACCTCCCAAAGGGCAATAATGCTTCCATTCCAATTCATAAGTCAACAAGCAGTAAGATCTGAAGGGCACTTTTTTTGTTTTATTTTTATTGGTGATGAAGCTTGTTTTTATTTATAATTTCCCTGGTGGAGTTTAAGCCCTGAGAAGGATAAATTAACTCTGGCTTTATTATCAGACACGGTCAAACTGCCCCATGCAGATATTATGTTATTAAAATGAGTTCTGTGTGTGAGATCATTCTATCCTGCTTCGTTGCACACTAGTGTAAACTATTTAAAATAAATAGAAATAAATAATTAATGAAACAGAAAAGAATACTCCTTTCTTTATTCCTGGCTTCTCCTTACTTCCTCTTTCCACTCTTTTGTGCTGTTTTGACTCATCCACCTTCATAGTTTATTCCTTCCTTTCCATCTCAGGGGAGGGCAGCCTAACTACAGGCAAGGAGCCAATGCTCTCTGGTGGAGATGGCCTGGGAGGCAGGAACAGCTGTTGTTCTTTCCTCAGGAAAAGCACACCACCGACACTTCGAAATGCCTCATTTTCCATCCATGGACCCACTGACCAGGCTGGCGAACAGGAAGAGAGCCCTGCGCTTCCCCATAGCCAGCACCTGTGAGCCAAATGCGCATTTCTACTCATTCTTTGCTTTTAGTGAACCAGATCGTCTATAGCCGTGTTACTCAAAATGTACTCCAAGGACCAGCACCATCACATCACTGGGAACCTCAGGATTACAGGATCTCTACCGCAGAATCAGAAGGTGTTTTTTTAAGATCTCTGGCTGATTTGGATGAACATTAAAGTTTGAGAAATACTGGGCTGCAGGACATCGTCCCCTTTCTTCTAACTATGGCACACATTTCAAGGGAAACCAACAGAAATCATATACTACACCAAGATATATAAGTAGAAATTACATTCTTACGTACAACTAAGCTCACTAAGACCAACCAGAAAACAAATTTAACTCAGGACAAAGAGTTGAGTTCTTTTGCCTGTCGTGTTTCTAACATTCTGATAGATCAGTGACTTTCTTTGTTGCAACCATTTGATTCCTCTTGTAAAATATTATTCAAGACAGGAAAATAATCAGAAACAACTTACTTAATCACCAACCCAAATCTTAACTTCTTGGCAATTTCTAGAATGCTTCACACAGCCTCTCAGGCTAAAACAAACAAGAAATTCCCAAACCAAAAAATGAAGATAGTCAAGCAAAATAAATTTCTTCTAATATTTCTTTAGCTGTTTTCAGTATGTTTGCACATGTTTTCTTAAAAGCTGAGCAACCTGAGATGCTGAATTGACTTATCTGGATGCTTTGCTTGATTCCTTTCCATATGGGATTTTGGTGATAAAACAATCAGAATTTAATACTTCTATTTTTCCAACATTCCAAACGTACATTCTCTTTGAGTCTCTGAGAATCACAAGATTCTTTGAGCTTTTTCTCTCTTTGATTTTAAGTTCAAGCCAACTGAGTTTATTCTACCATCAGTTCATCGTATGAGAGTTCTGACCGAAGCAGTTTTCAGTTTGCAATTAGACAAGCAAAGCAGGAAAACATCAACAATATTCTCAGATGTTCTTAAAATTATTTTCTTAGCATAATATTGAGGTTTACTGCTTGATACCTTACAGTCTTGGATATTAAGGATCGAATTCATGAGCAAAATACTTAATTGTTCCTGTTTATAGCATTGTCAAAGACATAGCTTCATATTTAAATACTTTAACATAACAGAATTTTCTGATTGATCAATCATGTTATATGATAAATCAGTGGGCAGGCGGGATTCAACAAGATTTAAATCCTTCATTCCTTAATTTATTATTATTTTGATGGGATTTATTTCTATTTCTAATTATCTATCTCACAGATTGTATTCATTTATATAAACTTATTCACACTCACAAATACAAAGGGGTTATAATATTGGACCCAGAATATTTGACTCCTACTCTGGTATTTAACTATTAGTTAGAGATAATAATAATGATAATAATTTTTTTTTTTTTGAAGTTTGCTGGTATGGGGATCTGAACCCTTGACCCTGGTGTTATAACACCACGCTCTAACCAATTGAGCTAATCAGCCAGCTCCCAGAAACAATTATTTACATAGCATGCACTTGGTACAGCCACTGCACTAGTAACTGCAAGTAACACACACACACACAAAATGTTTGCACAAAGAGTAAATAAATAAATAAATAAAAAATACTTCTCTAGATAAGAAGACCAAACATAGAACAAATGTCCAAGGAAAAATGAAAAAAAAAGTCTCAGCACAGAATGAGATGGTAACAGCTACCATTTACTGAGTGCTCACCACAGGCAAGGCTCTGTGCTTAGCCCTTGATGGGCAGCACTATCTCATTCATGACTGCTCCATTTTACAGATGAAAATAGAGGTTGGAAACTTCAGTAACTTAAAATTGGTATTCAAACCCACATCTGAGGATGAGCCTGGAGGACATTATGTTAAGTGAAGTAGGCCAGGCACAGAAAGACAAATACCATATGTTCTTGCTCATATGTGGAAGCTAAAAATGTTGAGCTCATAGAAGTAGAAAGCAGAATGGTGGTTACTAGAGGCTGGAAAGAGTAGGGGCAAGGTGCAATAAGAGAGGTTGGTTAATGGATACAACATTACAGTTAGATAGAAGGAATAAGTTCTAGTGTACTATAGCACTGGGTGACTATAGTTAATAATTTATTGTATATTTTCAAATAGCTAGAAGAGAGGATTTTAAATGCTCCCAACACAAAGAAATGATAAATTTGAGGTGATGGGTATGCTTATTACTCGGATTTGATTATGGCACATTGCATACATGAATAGAAACATTACACCATACCCCGTACAGACATATAATTATTATGTGTCAATTTAAAAAAAACCTCATCCCACATCAAAACCATGCTTTCAACTATACGATACTGCCTGCCTGCTTAAAACGGAGTAGGGTATTCTCCTTTACTGTTTATGTATTCCAATTGCAAACCTCTTGAAAACTACATAATTATATAATTATCTAGCTTATGTAATGATAAT
This sequence comes from Cynocephalus volans, assembly GCF_027409185.1. Lineage (NCBI taxonomy): Eukaryota > Metazoa > Chordata > Mammalia > Dermoptera > Cynocephalidae > Cynocephalus > Cynocephalus volans. Next base: position 221,059,147 of record NC_084460.1, on the reverse strand, counting down.
TACATAACTCCTTTGTATCCCCCAGGATCTTGCACAATTCTTGGCTAAGTGTTCTGACTTCCCCAAGGATGAACTGCAACTGGATCACCAAAATCTTGGCAACAGCAGCATAAGCTTGCTGCACTAGACCTTTTCTAAAGAAAAGGCATAATATAATAGATATCAGGTAGCTTTCTCAAGGTTTGCATATCTACTAAACTCTTGGTGCCTACCAAATTGTTTCATGCCTCTGGGATCTTTCATCTGAACTTTTGTCTCAGTTCACCTCCTCTACTCTTCAGTCAACTCAATCTTCACCTCTTTTGTGAAGGAAACTCTCTGGCCTCCTCAGGTAGGGGGAATTACTCTCTCCTTTGTTTTTTACTACTCCTGGTAGCCCCACATCTTCATAGCACACATTGCACTGTATGTAACACTGGTGTGTGTGTGTGTGTGTGTGTGTGTGTGTGAGTGCGCGCGTGCGTGTGTGTGTTTGCAGGAAGTCTGGGAGGAGTCCTTTACCATCTGGCAAATGTGTAACATAATGTATATCCCATATCATTGCTGTATAGATTTACTTAAGATGTTCAAGGCACAGAGTGCTGCATCTCAGTGTAACGTAGCATTTACTGAGTGCATGATAGGCACTCAAGAAATAATAAGAGATGGTATAATTTATTAAGAGATATAATAAGTTTTACCTTATTTTATTTAATTAAAAATAATTTATTTTATTTTATTATTTATTTATTTATTTAAAAAGATGACTGGTAAGGGGATCTTAACCCTTGATTTTGGTGTTGTCAGCACCATGCTCTCCCAAGTGAGCTAACTGGCTGTCCCTATATAGGGATCTGAACCTGTGGCCTTGGTGTTATCAGCACCACACTCTCTCAAGTAAGCCACAGATGAGCCCCAAGAGATGATATAATTTAGTAAAGCCTTACTCAAGGCCTATTAGAAACTCCTCAAGATTTTAATAGCTGTTCCTTAAATAAAAGGGATCAGTTTGATCAATTTAAGGTAGAATAAAGTTAAACTTTTTAATGTGTGCTTTAATTTTCCCCTGCAACACTTCCCAGAACTCTTAATGCACTGATATGCATTTTGAATCTCTAAAAATGAATCCAGGATACAGTATTTTCTAATCATATTTGGCCATAGAATTCCTTCTTCTCTATGTATCATAGAACACAGTTTGGAGACACTGTTTGATAACAGAGTATATCATTGTCACTATATATTAACTGCTTGATTTTGGGTCACCTCTTTAAGCCTTAATTTTCTCATCTGCAAAACGGGGATAATATCTATATCTAATATCATTGTTGGCAAAATAAAAAAGGTTTATAAAATGTCAAGGAGTTCTCAGTAGATTTTAGCAATTAAAATTATTAATAATAATATGTCTAGGAGACAACTTTTCATCTTTAGATCTCCAGCAGTTTGCTGAGTACCAGATTTGAAGCTGAGTTAAATTCAGACTATTAGCACATGGCCCAGCTTTAGGATGTAGGTGTCCAATACCCACTTCCCCTCTCCGTGTATCATTTGTCCTTTTAACAGGATCTGAGTCAATATTTGATTGGTTCTGTTCTGGCCGTTGTCCTGTCCTTTAGTACCTTATGAAAAATGAAAAGAAAAAGAAATGAGGTTGAACTAAATAACCTCTTCATACTCCCTTTAAAATTCCAATGTAAAGCAGAAATAATTCTCAAGTTGCAACAGATGAAATTTTTGTATTTTCTAACCAGGCTGAGGAGCACAAAGAAGTCCTTATCACTTACTACTTTATATTTTTCTCTCAGAAATGCCACTTTATGCTGATTCCCCTCAACATTCTTGATATAAAGCAATTTTACTTGTGTCAATCTGTTTTTTTAGACTACTAGATCAGTTACTATACGTGACCATAAAGCACTATAAACTAGAATTTATGCCTTGAAATCATTTTGATACATCTCCTTCCCACACCCCTATTTATGAGCAAGTGCTGTAACAGTCTGAACAGAAGTGACTCCATTTTGTTAAACCTTTGAATTTAAAACTTGTTCTCTCTTGTAACCCAAGTCACATAGCTTGCACTAATCGCCAGAACACAATGACCCTTGCTCTCACATTGTAACACAAATAGAGAAAAATTATTAACCTAGATGGCCATTCTTAACTAGTTTACTAAACTGATCTTATTTAAGAATAACAGGAACTGAACCCATGGAGAACGAAGTATAACACTGGTCAACTCCCACCTGAGAAGTTCCTTGACAATTATCTGAAACATTCAAGCATGTGTGCACGTCCCCACCAGGTCACCATGAATCAGCTTTCCACCACAGACCCCTATAAATCCCTTTGGCAAACCTGGGAGAGGCTGAGATGGTCTTTGAGACATAAGTTCACCATTTCCCCAGGCTGACAGCTTCCTGATTAAAGGCTATCTTTCCTTACATCGGAATTTGTCTCTCAATTATTAGCTATTGAGTGGTGAGAAAACGGACCTTTGGGGTCTCTGTAACAGTGCAGCTGTGGGGTGGTTCTTTCTGTAGGATTAAGAAACACTGCAGTTCTTGAAAGTAGCCAGATGTTTTTATCTTCAAAGGAAAAGTTCACACCTGGTGAAGTATTTATTTACAAGCTTCACAACAAAAGATTATAAGAGAAATTTCAAGGGACATGAATCATAGAAACCAATCCAACACCACAGCTTTCAAAGAAATACTGATTTTGAGCTGACTGTAAAAATTTGTAAACTGAGGTTTTACTGACCAGTAAATTACAATGAGAGTTACAATCTGAAGAGAGATTCCTGCTTTGACTTTACTCCATCCACTTTTCCAGCAATACGTTCTGAAAAAAACACACAAAGAAGAGTGGTTTTTAAAACGTCCTAAAATCAGTGTTTATGGAAACTTCAGGAATACTTTTGGGATAATCCCCGCAACAGAAAAACAAAACAACCATGTTTTTAAAATCGAAAGTGAAATTAGTTATAACTTTTTGTTTCTGTCGGTCACTAATCACTGGAGACACCACGTTTGGTGTTCTGAGCAGTGGTTAAATTTTAAAGATAATCGCCGTTTAAGCAGAGTTTTCTATTCCTTTTTCTTTCCTTTTTTAAAGGAACTCATTGTTAAAGCGAGAGACACCCACTCGGGAGGGCCCCTCAGACCCCCGAGGAGCTTCTGCATAAGCGGCGCCAGCTTCGGAGACCGGGACGTCCCCGCCCAGTGGCTCCGGGGGTTCCGGCGACTCAGGAGCTGGTGGCTTCCAAGAAGGGCGAGCGCTTTGGGCCCGGGGCGCTGCGTGTGGAGGACGGGAGCAGGTGAGTGGGGCGTCCTGTACCCCGGCTCCCTTGCCTGCTACCCCCAGCCCCAGGCTAGAGATCCGGGGCGCGGAGGGAGGCGGGCTCCGCGGGCCGGGGAGCGCGGGAGTGGCGGAGGCCGGGGCTGCGGTCCAGCGGCCCCCGCGCCGCCGCGCAGCTGTCGGGGCGGTGGAGCACTCGCGGCCGCCCACCCGGCGCACCTGCCCCCGGCCCCGCTTAGCCATCTCTGTGCCGTCCGGCCTCTGACCCCGTCGCCTATTTGCTTTGCTTCATTCTGGAAATTGAAATTTTTTATGATTTGTATTACCCCACCGTTTTATTGGAGTGTCTCTCGAGACGGTTCTAGGGAAGACGGATTTCTTAGGGAGACTATTCTCCTGGGCAGGCTCAGAGTGCTCGCTTTTCAGAATATGCAAGGCTTTTCTTGGTGGAGGCATCCGAATGCGACGCTTCCGGTCTATGCAACATGCCTACTTTCTATTTCCTTTCCTTCTTTTTGCTGCCAGGCATGCATATAGGAAGATTTGATTCTACACGGCTTGGCACCACAGTGATATGAGTGTATTAGGGAAATAAGGTGGTGGCGATTTGTACTGGTTTTTAATTCACTGTTAGCAAATTACATGGATTTAATAGTTTACACACATACACACTCTTACTATTTTAGGATTCTGTAGAGGTCCTACCCAGGTCTCACTGGCTTCAGTTCAGGGTGTCGACAGGGCTTCTGCTTAAGCAGCCTTTCTGGGAGTTCTTGGGGTGAATTCCTTTCTAACTTCTGGAGGCTGCCACCTGACTTGGCTCAGCAGCCCTTCCTCCCTCTCCAAAGGCAGCACTCTGTCTGACTATACTTCTGTCCTCACATCTCATTCTGACTCTCCTCTTTTGTGTTCCTTTTTCATTTTTAAGGACCCTCAAGATTACACTGGGCCTCCAGGATGAACTACATATTTTAACGTCAGTTGATTAGCAACCTTAATTCAATCTGCAACCTTAATTCTCCTTTGCAATGTAACCTACCATTCACAGATTCCTGGAATTAGGACAAGATCATCTTTGAGGGGGGCCATTATTCTGCCTACCACGATTGCATAAAAGGAAAGAGGGAAAGTATCCACATGCTAAATATGCCGAAGGAGTTGTAGGGGCGTTATGTAGTAGACCATTTATACTGAGAGCCTTTTTTTACAAGCTCTTAAGAATATTGGCATTGTCACAATAATAAAAAAAAGAAGTTAAATAATGTTGCAGTTTCTGTCTCCGGAAACATAATAAGAGGACTTTATAGGCATGTGATGTGCTAAACAAACACTCAAGTCAAGATACCACCCAATTCTATAATTGAGTATTTTCAGTGTGTAAGCTTGTGTTATGCTTGGTGCTCTGAATGGACACAAGGAGGAGTAGCTCTGGTCCCTGTGCTCAAGATTTTTACCGACTAGGCGTGAAAAATGACACAGTACACAAATAATTTAAGTGCCCTGAAGAAGAACCCTCTACACTGTTGGTGGGATTGAAATTAGTGCAGCTGTTATGGAAAACAGTATGGAGGTTGCTCAAACAACTGTAGATAGAACTACCATAGGATCCAGCAATCCCAATACTGCATACCCAAAGGAATGGAAATCACCAAATTGAAGGGATGCCTGCACTCGCATGTTTATCGCAGCTCTATTTACAATAGCCAAGTGTGGGGTATATATAGATACACACACACACACACACACACACACACACACACACACACACACACACACACACATACACACAGTGGAATACTACTCAGCCATAAAAAAGAATGAAATTTTGCCATTTGCAGCAACATGGATGAATTTGGAGAAAATTATGTTAAGTGAAATAAGCCAGGCACAGAAAGAGAAATACTGCATGTCCTCACTCATTCATAAGTGGAAGCTAATAAATAAATAAATAGATAGATAGATAGATAGATAGATAGATAGATAGATAGATAGATAGATAGATAGATAGATGGATAGAGAAACAAAGAAAGAAACAACAAACACAATAATACATTGAACTCTCAGGAGGCGAGAACAGAACTGTGGTTATTAGAGAGAGAGGGATTAGGGAGAAACTGGTTAATGGACTCAAAGAATGAGTACATATTGTAATGACAAATATGCCAAATACCCCGATTTGATCATCACATATTGTACACAAATATTGATAGTCAACTCTGTGCCCCACAAATGTGTATAATCAATTATGTTTCAATATAAATAAATAAAGTGCCCTGAAAGAGATAAAGGAGGAGAAAGTAACATTCTTTGTGGAATCAGAAAAGGCTTCCAGAACTTGGGGAAAAATTTGAAATGGAGCTTGAAGAACAGTGGGATTTCATTAGTGAAGATTAAGGTTGGGAGAGGAAGAAGGATGTGACATATTGAGGGACAAGAGAGAGAAAACGGACCTTTCAAGTGTTCGGTGTTGTTAGGGAATTGGATCAAGGACTTGTCTAAAGAAGATTGAAAAGTAAGTTGGGGTTAGATTGTGTCAGACCTTGGATGAACATCATTAGAAAGTTTCTGCAGCTGTTGATTCTGCAGTTGTTGATATATATATATATATATATATATATATATATATATATATCCCTATTTTTCCAAGAACGTTTGTACTTTTTGAATTGTATTTCCATGAACTTTTTGAAGAACCCTGATATATATGGCTTTAAAATATATATACACTAAATATCATCTCAAACTATTTCAAACTTATAGAAAAGTTGCAAGTACAGTGAAACAACTTTTTTTCCCCCAAATTATTTAAGAATAAATTTCCAACCTCATGACCCATCACTCTGGAATGCTTGAATATATATTTCCCACACAAAAAAGGTATTCTCTTACATAACCACAGTACAGTCATCAAAATCAGGAAATTCATAGTGATACATTACTACCATATAATCAGATCCAATTCAGATTTCACCAGTTGTCCCAATAATATCCTGTATAGCAAAAGGATGGAGTTTGGAATCATGGATTCCGTTTAATTATGATGTCTCTGTAGTCTCCTTCAGTATGGAATTTTCTCGGTCTTTCCTTGGCTTTCATGAACTTGACACTTTTAGAGAGAACAAGCCTGTTGCATTGTACCATGTACCTCAATTTGAGTTTGTCTGATGTTTCCTCATGCTTAGATTCAGATTATATATCTTTGGCAGGAATGTCATCAAAATCATGCTGTGTTCTTCTCCGTGCATCCTATTACACGTTAAATGATTTTGATTTATCCCATTATTTACTTTGATTAACTCATTATGGTGGCATTTACCAACCTTCTCCACTGTAAAGTTACTCTTTCCCCTTTGAAATTAATAAGTATTTTGTGTGGAAGTATTTCGATACTAAGTTTTCCTTTCTTCATAAAAATTTTAACTTATTCATTTATTTATTTTAGTTTGGACTCACAGTTTTTATTTTACTCAATGGATTTAATCATTACTACTATCGTTTATTTGCATCTTTAATTCATTTTCATATTTGGTCAGTGCTGGATTCTGTGTCCTTTTGACATTTCCTCATCATTCTTTAAGCATTTCCTTGCTGTTTGGCATCACAAGATGTCCCAGTCATCTTGTAGTTTTTCTGTCTGGTCCTGGGATCAGCCATTTCTCCAAAGAGCCCTGGTTCCTTTCAGGTGAGAATGGTAATAGAAACCAGAGTTTGGGTGCTAGGTGTGCTCATTGCTATTGTTTCTGCCCCCAGGCTCTCTCAGCAGACAGAGCTTGTATATACACAAAATACACACACAACACATTTATATCTATACTTGTAGTTCTCTATTTATCTATCCATACATCCATCTACCACCCATCCATCTATCACCTATCTATCTATCTAGCAATTATCTATCAGAAATCATCATATTATGCTGATATATCCAGTTCCAATCAACAGGATCCATTCTAGTTTTCTCCTTTTTCATATTGATAATTACCTTCCCTGACAGTGAAAAACTTGGCTCCTGTTATCCTCCATATATTTACCTACTTGATCAATTCCCTATGTGTACCTTTGGCCACAGGGAGCTCTTTCAGTTGGCTCCTGTGGCCCTTTCACATACCCCCATCATTGTGGTGGTTTTTTGTTTGTTTTTTGAGCACTTAAAGATTTTCTTGCACCACAAGATATCTCAGGCTTATTTTGTATATTTCCTGCCCTAGACCTAGAATTAGCCATTGCTCCAAGAAACACTGGTTTCTTTTATTGGAGAATAGTATTAGAAACCAAGATTTGGGTGCTATGTGACCCTCTTTTTTGACACTCTTGTGTTCACACTGGGTAAACTAAGACATGACTAATTTTTGTTAGTGTTCTATTTTGTTTTTAAAGAGGAATAGATGTGTTCTGTTTTTCTTACAAGAACACTGAGAATTTAGCCACTTAAAATCGTGGAAAATTAGGGCCGAGCCCGTGGCGCACTTGGTAGAGTGCGGTGCTGGGAGCGCTGCGACGCTCCCGCCGCGGGTTCGGATCCTATATAGGACTGGCCAGTGCACTCACTGGCTGAGTGCCGGTCACGAAAAGGACAAAAAAAAAAAAAAAAAAAATCTTGGAAAATTATATTGCAGACTGGTTATTAATGTGAATCTAAAAACATAAAGAGAGTCATGATATCCCTTGTCTCATTTTTTATCTGTGAGTTTTGTATCTCAGTAAATTCATGTGCAGGCAGGGGTTCTTAATCTTTTTTGTGCCATGGACTCCTCTGTCAGACTGGTGAAGCCTGTTGGCCTTTTTAAAAAAAAAAAAAAAAAGTTAAAAAAATGAATAGATACATAGAATTGCAAGAAAACCAATTATATTGAAATTTGGTTATCAGAATATTCAAAAAGCAAATCTTTGATATAGTAATATATATCACTATATTACAAGTGTACTTCAAAAAGTTCGTGAAAAAAAAAGTTTGTGGAAAAATAGAATTGAAAGAGAATATGAATCTTTCCATGAGGTTTTTGAAGTACCCTTGTATATCACAAGACCTAGCAGTGAGTTTAATAACTACTGTAGAAGTGGGTTACATACAAGCAATATTTATATATACAAGCAATATTTCAGAATATCTGCAATGATTATAATATTCTATGACAGTACAGTACTACCCCCTTATCTGAAGTTTCAGTTACCCGAGGTCTGAAAATAGGTGAGTATAGTCCATAAGCTATTTTGAAAGACAGGGGGGTGGGGGGGGAGAGAGAGAGAGAGAGAGAGAGAGAGAGAGAGAGAGAGAGAAGAGAGATATCATATTCACATAACTTTTATTACAGCTTATTATTATAATTGGTCTATTTTATTATTGTTGTTGTTAATCTCTTGCTGTGCCTGATGTATGAATTAAACTTTATCATAGGTATGTATGCATAAGAAGCAACATAGTATACATAGGATTCGGTGCTGTTTGAGATTTCAGGCACCCGCTGTGGGTCTTGGAACATGTTTGCCATGCATAAGGGGGGACTACTGTATCTGTGCTTTCGATTGGTGACTGTCACAGGTGCTGTGAATACTACTATAGTTTGTTACCTATATACATAATTGAAGAGAATGCTAAGTTTCAGTTAGAGATTATTAGAGATAAACATATAATTTTTTTCCCATCTAAGTTTATGAACCCAGGGGAGGCTTTGTGAAAACTACAGGTAAGAACACCTGTGTAGAGAAAGGCTATGTTGGACGTCTTTTTACTTTGTCTACATGGAGGAAGTACAACAGGAAGAATTAAATATTTAAATCAAAACCTTTGGAACAGGTTGGAAGATCAAAATGGTAGTCTTTTAAAATGTAGCATAATATTATGATTGGGATATTGGGATGTGATCTACAAAGGAACATTAATACTCATTATTATCTGTATATTATTGTGTTGAAAAGCAAAGGATTTCTTAGTACCTTTTAATATATTATAGGTGTGAAAATTATTTGAAATACAGATTTTGTTTGGATATAAGCCACATGGTAATAAAGACTGATGATAGGAAAAAAGATACAGCAAAGAAGTGATAGGAAAAAAGATACAGCAAGAACCGAAAAGAGTAAAAGTTATTTCTTTCTTCTTGAGTTTGTGTATATATACTATTTTTAAAATATTTATTTTTTATAATAATTAGGGAATCATGGAAGCTGAAAAAGACAACAAAAACCAAATTCCTAAAGAGTATTTTCTGGATGAAGAATATATGAAAAATGGACAAAATGAGGTAAAAGGGAAAATTACTGGAAACTATTAAAAACTAATTTATATTTATTAGTTTTATAAGTATTTGTTCAACATTACCTTGAATTTGGAAGGCTTTTAGGCTTTTCAAAATATTTTTACTTGTATTACATTATTCAAACCTTACAAGAAGAATTGTATTTCTATTCTCTATCTTATAAGGCTTTCAACATTAGCTGCTTTCTCAAGCTCTCATTTCTTGTATTTGCACCTAGAAGTTGAGAGCTTAGTTAGCAATTATCTGATCAGACACCAAGAGGGAACAGAGGCCCAGGTAGCTTAAACAGCTTACTCAGGGCCGTACGTCTGGCATGTCAAGGCAGCTGTGTACCATGGGAATCACAGCTTATTTAAAAAAAAAAAAATGCCTTGGAGTAACATGTCCACAATCACAGTGCAAAAGGAAGATGATAGAGCACTGAACTAAGATTCAGAAAATCCGAGTCTCAATCCTTGCCTTGCTGTAAAAATTTCTGGGGCTTTGGTTCAGTATGTAAGGTGGTTTTCTTGTTCATATAATGGAGATAATAATACTTGGCAGTATTAGGAGAATCGACAGGTGATAATGTAAAATATTCAACAAATGTATTCATGTGGTCATATTTATTCTGAGACTATCTAATGCCTTTCTTTGCCTTACTCAGGATGAGAGAAATTTATCATCTTTAATTCATTTAGAAAAATGAGTTCAGGGGCTGTTTAATTTTTTTGATACCATTTGATATTTTTTAGGGATTAATTGATGAAATTACAAAGGAAAATATTCAGCTAAAGGAGGAGATCCAAAAGCTTGAAGCTGAGTTACAGGAGGCCACCAGAAGCTTCCAGGTACTCCTTTAATTATTTTACCTGTTACATTTTAATGGACATGCACTTTTCAGAAAAAGTGATTTAATTATACAAAATTCATGTTAAAAACATTATAATCATCCATGGCACCACTGTTTGTAATAGCCTCAAATGGAAAACAATGTCCCTCCATAGTAGAATGGATTAATAAATTGGGGTATATTCACACGATTTAATACCACACAGCAATGAGAATGAACAGACTACCACAACTATATGTAACAACACAGATCAATCTCACAAACATGGTGTTGACCCAAAAAAGACAGAAGAGGGCATACCATGTACTTCCATTTAAATAAAGCACAAAAGCAGATGTTTGAAGTTAGGATAGTGGTTACCCTTGGAGTCAGGTAAGACCCAGAAGTAAACCTGAGGGGGTTTCTGGGGTGTCATCATGTTCTGCTGAATGTCTGGGTGCTGGTTACACACGTGTGCTAGCTTTGTGAAATTTCATCTTGCTGTACACTTATGATACATGCACCTTTCTGTTATTTATGTACACTTCAATAAAATTTATGAAAATAAAAATTAATAAAGTTTACAAAAACAAAAAAATGATGGTCATTATCAATCAGTTTTGGATCAAATGCTTGGTCTTCTCACTGAGTCCTTTTATTATTCTCATCAAAGGTGCTACAGTAATGTAAATGTTTCACAGTTAAAATTGGACATATATTAACCCACACCATTTAAATTCTCTTCTAAATTTTCCTGTATTTTAATTAGACATAACTTTTACCTCTTTTTTCTTCTTAACCCAGATTTTTAAAAACTGAAAGCATTGTCACTTTTCATTTCTGACATGGGAGATAGGATATTGAATATCAGAAAGTGGGGTTCCCTATGTTTATAGGACAGGTAACTTCTAGTAGAAGACTTGGTTACTTCTCAGTTTGGAGCCAGAATTATTTCATTTTACAGCTCAAAGTGCCTTTAAAAACCAGCCAGTCCAGCTGATCCACTTTACAGAGGACAAAAACTGTGATCCAGAGAGCTTAAGTGAATTGCTGTCTGCCACAGAATGGTCAGGAATACAATCAGGCTTTCTTGCTCTACCTCCAGAAAGTCCTCAGCTTCTCATGGTTACTGCATACTTCCACATTATTGGGAAACACTGCCTTTTCTCAGACATTGCAGATTGTTTTGAAGTCAGCTTTAACTGTAACCAGAAATTCTATTAAAGTTATATGTAAAGATATAGAATAAATATAAGATTAGATAAAATGGCTCATTAAATATTTCTAATGTCTTTGCTATAATATCTTTTATTTCATGTAAGGTAACCATGGGAAATAGAAATGCAAACACCTAACTCATTTGTGCATTTATGTGTAGTTGTATATGTCTGTTAATCCCAATGATTTTAAATGGCCAAATATAACTACCTTTTATTTTCCAGGTTACAGTACTTGTTGATAGTGTCCCTCCACTTTTTTATAAACCTGAGTTGTAGTAATGGTTAAAAAGTTGATAGGCAAGTGTTGGGGAAGGTGTAATTTAAATTTTATAAAATTTAAATCATTTAATTCAGGAGTTTTTCTTTCTGGATGAAATTATCTGGATTTGCTATCCAAATAACCATAATATACCCAACTCTATATTTCATACTTTTTTGCAGTAAAATTAAACATACTGTCTAGATTCCCTTGTGAGATAGTCTGTTATTGGTATACTTGTTTAAAAGGTACTTATCTACATGAATGTGTAGGCCTTAGAATTGAGCATCATACAATATCGACCAGTTTAAACATTGATTAGAAAAAGTGAGAGGATTATATATTTATAATTTCATCTGTGAATGGTATTAAAGGATCAGCGTTTGATTACATTACTGAGCACTTACATGGGAAGAAGCAATTATTAAAGATATTAAATAAAGCCACGCTCAGTATTCTGTGAGCTTCCAAAATCAGTGGAGAATGAATTATTGGAAGACTAAATCACATTATCATTGGAAGGACTTAAGTTATTTCTTGTCTTGATTTTAATCAAACATTTCTGTTTAAATTAGATTAAAGAGCATATTCCTAAAACAAAGATGAAATTCACATCAGCACAGACTCCGGAGAATGACAGCCAGTTTTTAAAAACCTCCTGTTCATTCAAAGTGAGCTCCAAAGTTCCTTATGAGCTACAAAAAGGACAAGCACTGATCACCTTTGAAAAAGAAGAAGGTATGACTCATAGCAAAAATATGACCATGTTGCCTTTGGAAAGCACTTGGGCTTTCAGAGATCCTTTAAAGATACTTGGCTATTGCTTTACAATTTTTACATGTATCATTTCTTCTCACCCTCATTGCAAAGCTCTGAGGAAGGAATGATTATTCCATTTTACAGATGAGAAAATTGACTAAAACGTTAAGTGCCCTGATTATGTTTACTCATTCAGAAAGCAACGATTCTGGGACCCACATAGAGGTGCTGTGATGTTCTGTACTAGTCTCTTTCTACTCCGCATGCCACCTCCAAATGGTAATAGGAATAACAACAATAATAATAATTCCAATTGTAATAATAATAGTTTCAAGGTAGAGAATTCTGCAGTTCTCCCAGGCATTATTTCATTTTCTACTCACGTGACTCTATAAATGCAGTAGGGTAGGATAGTTATTATTTACATTTGATAGCCAAGAAAGTGGATTCTGAGGAAATTTTAATGATTTACTTAAGGACACAAAACCAGTGAGTGGGAAGAGCCTGGGAGTTAGAGATTTGGGATGGGACTGGTGTTTGTTAAGTCTGCCATGGGGTGGGCCCCTGTTGTGCTGGGGGTGCCTCAATGAGGAGGATCTGGCTTTGAGTGCCAGCTTTCTTAGAAGTATGATTTGAGGTGGGTTCTTTATAAACCTCAGATTGTTATGAAAGGCTTTGTGGTAGTACCTACTTCGTGGGGCTGTTATGAATATCAAATAAGAAATGTTGATAAAATACTTAGTGTCTGATACACAATAAACACTTAATAAATGCTAGCTGTTATATTGCTATATGATAGGAATTTTGCAGATAAGGAAACAGAAGCTTAAAGAAGATAAGTAACTTGCTCGAGGTCAATACAGTTGATAAATGGCAGAGCTGAGAGCCAAACTCTGAGTGCCTGTTGTACTTTCTACTGGACCAGTATTCCTCAGAGCAGGCCACTACCCTAGGCCTTCATTCTTTTATTTAAGTGATTGAGGTGGGGGGACCAGATGGTCTTCACAACCACTCCAGTGCTTAGATTCTGAGAATTTCTAATTAGAACCCCAGTCTCCTGACACCTGGTTCAGCACTGTAGCCTGAAAATAAATGTTGAAAGGCATTTCAGGAGGTCAGTATATGCATTATGCGTACACAAGGCACGTATGCCCAGTATGCTTTTGTTTACCCTGAAGCCACCTCTACCGTTGAGAGTGAAAGAAAGGCCAAGAGTTAGCAGTGGTAGTCAGGATATAACTGAAAAATGTAAATGAGGATTCGGGAGGCAGGGGTTCTGCACAGCAGTTACCTGGAAATGTTGGGAACAGGATGCTCTTCAGTAACAGCCACGTCACTGCTTCCACCCTTGATGTGGCTCTGAGGTCTCACTCTCCTGGGACAATGTTAGGAGATTAAACAGGAGTTGGCTTTTGACTGTCAGAGTCACAGAAGTTGAAACACAAGTGGTCTCTCAGCAGCGTCAGATCACCAGATGTTGGGGCTTTGGGGAGGAGTGGGAAGGAAAGAGGATCATCTGAGTATTACTCATTGATATTTTCTGTTATTATTGTCTGTTGTCATTAGCAAAATCAAAAAGAAATTATCATCCAAGTTACAGAGTCATATTGTGGTACAGTGAGTCTGATTCCCACAGGACAACGCCCTGCCGTCCAGCCCTGCTTGTCTCCCTCCAGCTGTGCTGTGCTGTCTGGTTGTCATAAACATATGTGAGGCTTATGAAACAGTGAACATCTCTTATCTTCATGATAAATTAGAATGGCAGCTCCAAATATTAACTGAAGTGTTTTAAACTCATGTTGCACATTTAAAAATAAACCCTTATCCACCTACGTTTTAAACCGACATATAGTTGCTCTTTAGAGTTCTAATGATTTTTGACATAATTATATTACTGAGCTTGTCCCATTTGTGTGGATAAATTAGACTGGACAGCTTTGTGGTCAGTATAGCAGGGCAATCAACTTTTAAGAGAATGATCTCAAGAGCTTTTCAGCAAAAAAATTAAATTAAAAAAAAATTGCTTATTAAATATGGCAAAAAAAAGGACTCACTCCTTGATATTCCAGCCTAATTAGTCTTTAAAATTTAATCCTTGGGAAGACAGAGACAAAAATGAATATATATTTCTGTGGTACTTATAACACATTGAAGAGGAATGAAAAATGATAAAGTAAAATTAAGAATAATTGTAAAAATGACATTGACCCACAAAAATTTTCCAAGCTTATTTAACATGGAAGAATTTCTGGCTGTGTATTAATGTACGAGGGGAAAGGAAGTGTGTGTGGCTGGACTGAAATAATATATGAATTTCTGGAGGATTGTCAAGCTTATCTCTTAAGAGATGAGAAGAGATTCGTCTTAAGAGATGAATTTAGAACTTGATGGAAATTTCTACATTTCAATTTTTGCTGATAGTATTTTGATGTTAATATATTCTATTTTGGTGGCAAGACCATTGTCATTTGGAAATCCCTTCCAAATTTTAAAGGGAAGATCCTTTAAAATTAAAGAAAAATTAGAATATTCAGGGTAATTTATTCTTAATACCAAAAGCATACACATTTTTCAAAATGTTGGAAATTAATACTTCTCAAATTATTTTGCAGTTGCCCAAAATGTCATAAGAATGAGGAAGCATCGTGTGTGGCTAGAGGATGTAAAGGTGGAGGTTATGGCCAAACCAGTTCCATTAAATTTAGGAGTCAGATGCCAGGTGATTAAAACTTTTCGAAATTCTGTTCATTACGGTACTTTTCCCATCCATATTTCTGAACGTGAAATTATTTTTCAGGTTCATGTAGAAGTGTCTAAAGTGAAGATCAATGTTACTGAAATTCCTGATGAATTACCTGAAGAGCAGATGAGAGACAAGCTAGAACTGAGCTTTTGCAAGTCCCGAAACGGAGGCGGAGAGGTGGAATGCGTGGACTATGCTAAGCAGTCTCGAAGCGCCGTCGTCACATTTGTGGAATTTGGAGGTACTCACATGTCTAGAAAGTTAACATTTCAGTTATGTTCTGCCATTTCTGAAAGTATTCCTATTCTACTTCTTTTATTTGAAATTTATTACCATGATAATTGTGATTTTTTTTTAACCTTATAAAAATGGTAGAGTCCAGAAAATGATTTCCACGAATTCTACTGAGAATGATAATATTACTGCAAATAACAAGTACATCAATGGTGCGTTCTTATCACATGCCAGACATGGCACTAGATGTTTATATATTTATCTTTTCTGAACCTTAGCTCAACTCTGGAGGTAGGTGATGTACTCATTTTAAGTGATGAGGAAACAGGCCTTGGGAGGACAAGTAACTTGCCCAAGATCACACAACGAGTGTATAACAGAGCAATTTAAAAAATTATATAAAACTGTCTCTTCTATCTCACCTATTATTATTAACAGGGGTCTCTTAGGTGGAGGGAATTGATTTCAGAGAAGAAAGTGTGATGCCTAGAAAGAATAGCTGGATCTTTTTTCTGGTAGAAATGGACTTTTACCAAATCATCTTAGGGAGATGTGCATTCTTATGATTGCAAATAGAAGATTCTACAGTTGCTTTTGGTAATATGTTCAAGTGATTCTCAATCTAAAAATCTTTTGCTCTAATTAATAAAGTTTTTAAGGCTTCTCCTAGGTTTACACATATAATAGAAATCCAACTATACAATTAAAAAACATTGGTTAGATTTTTTAAATAACAAAGTAATATATGCTTATTAAAGAAAATTGAAATAATACAGAAGAGCATAAATTTAGTAAAATCTGAGGCATTTTCTCAAACTTCTCTTTTCCTACTATGTACTTAGTTATAGTTCATTGCATGTCTTTGCAGACCTTTCTCTGGGCACATACAAACATATTAATATGCATTTTTGACTGGGCCTTTGGATGATGTTTAGAGCATCCTGGAGGGTGTGTTACAATTAGAGAGAGCCATGGAAAGAAGAGATCTTAATATGTTTAATATGTTGTCATACAAATGGACAACAACTTGGTGGAAATTTCTGTAGTCAAGGATCCACATTTAACTTTTCCAAATTTATATATTTTGTCTGTTTGATGTTAGTTGACCCATCTGTTGTATTAAAAAAAAAATCCACAAGAGCCTTATTTATAAACTAGAATGCAATTTAAAACTCTAAAATGAGACATAATAGAAGCTTGAGAACCTGTGCTCTTATCCCATCTGGAGATACCCTCCTATCCTAGAGGTTATGTGCAGCCAGAAGGAGAAAAAATAGTTCTGAAGGCTTTAATAGGTAACTTCTGAAGGATCTGAGAGTATCTGAAGATAGATATTCCAGATACTTCACAAGCTGTGTCTTAATGACTCATCACAACAATATGAGGTAGATGCTGTAATTATGCTCCTTTCGTAGGATAGAAAACAGGCTTAAGAGGTCAAGCAACCTACCCAAGGCCACAGAGCTAATAAGCAGCAGATCCAGGAATGAAGCAGGTCTATTTGACTCAGGACTTTCACTCTTTATTTATTTATTTTTTTACTACGATAAAATATGTGTAACATAAAATTTACCATTTTAACCATTGCATTCACAGTGTCATGCAACCATTACTGCTATCCACCTCTAGAAGTTTTTTATCATCCCCAAGAGAAACTCTGTACCCATTAAACACTAACTCCGCATTGCCTCCTGCTTCAGCCCCTGGTAACCACCATTCTACTTTAAGACTCTATGAATTTGCATATTCTAGGTACCTCATGTAAGTGGAATTATACAGTAATTGTCCTTTTTATATCTGTCTTATTTCACTTAGCACAGTGTTTACAAGTTTCAACCATGTTTAGGTATCAAAATTTCATTCCTTTTTAAGGTTGAATAATATTCCATCATATATACAAAGGGTCTTTAAAAAGTTCGTGGAAAGATTTGCATTATCTTTTGATTCCTTTTTTCCACTAACTTTTTGAAGTACCCTCAGATACCACATTTGGTATATCGATTCATCACTGGTGGGCATTTGGGTTGCTTCCAAATTTTGGCTACTGTGAAGAATGTTGCTGTGACATTGGTGTGCAAGTGTCTATTCTAGTCCCTGATTTTACTTCTTTTGAGTATATAACTAGAAGTGGAATTGCTGGATCCTATGGTAATTCTATGCGTAATATCTTGAGGAATCACCATACTGTTTTCCACAGTGGCTGCACCATTTCACATTTCTACCCTCAGTGCACCAGGTTTTCAATTTCTCTACTTCCTCGCCAGCAAGGGACTATACTCTTAACCACTGTACCATACTGCTGATCCAAGATGGACCAGTGAAAGGACTTTAAAAAAAGGCGGTTGGATATTCTCAAGGACTGCTTCTGTTAAACTTTATGCAATCTTGAGTCACTACTGCTCTGCAGTGTAGGAGAAAAAAATGCTGCTAAAAAATAAATCAGAGTATTCTTTGTGTTGGAGAAAACTGATGAATTTTTGTCTTTCCTTTTTCTAGATGACATTCAATTCCCTCTCCCATTCTCCCACCCTCTGATTAACATTATTACTTCAGTTTACTGAACATCATGTATTAGTTACAGGACAACATATATTTACTGTATATGTGTCTTTGTGTGTATATGTGTGTACATATGTATTATAAATTGTACATATATTGAAAAAATATGCATATAGTATTCTAATCATAATTTTAATTTATACTTTTTGACAGACTGAGAAACATTCCAGTTTCATTAGGATGAATGAGTTACTTTCTGCAGATGGTTATTGTATTTTATCTAGCTCACAGTCGGTCTGTCTGAGGATATTGCAGCATTGATTGACTGCAGTGGATAATTCAAGATGGAAGGAACTATTTAAACCTCATTATTGTTTGGTTTTGTATTTTTCAAAATTATGTGCTGTGAAATCTTCAAAGTGGATTGTAGAATTTCTTAAAAATTAATCACACTACTGTAATATTGTTCTGTTTGTAGGAAGTTTTAACTTCGGTAAAAAAAGTGTTTATGATATAAAAAAATTTAAAAATGTTCTTTTTACTTTTAGTTGCTGACAGGATTTTGAAAATGAAAGAATATCCTTTTTATATAAATCAAAGATGCCATAAAGTTACTGTTTCTCCATACATGGAAACACACTTGAAAAAATTTCAGGTAAAGTTATCTCTTCTTTCATCGTGGGAACTCACTGCCCAACTCCACCCCACAAAAAAATAAAGGAAAAGTTTTGAGTCTTTTACTCTTTGAATCTTATCAGTGAGGGATATCAAAATATTCTTCACTTCATTTTTTTTTTCTTTTTTTTATGGCAGCTGGCTGATATAGGGATCCAAACCCTTGACCTTGGTGTTATCAATACCACCCTCTAACCAATTGAGTTAACTGGTCAGCCTCTTCTTCACGTCATTTTTGCTTGGTGCAGAATGAGTTTGTCTTTTTGAAAAATATTTTAATGCAAAGCCATACCTTCTTTAATTTATTATACAGTTTTTTAAACAAAAATTACTCAGACAATAACACAATTTTATTTTTGTACGTGGAGACATAGTTACATTTCTCTCATGTGCCTATTATCATTGAGCATGAGAAATAATTCCTGCTCATTTTCTCTGAACTCATAATCTTTACCCCAGACCTGCTCCCTTTTCCTATTCCTTCTTAGGTATTAAAAGGCATCAAGTCCCCCAACCGAAAGTTAGAACTCACACTTCCCCCTTCATTTTGCTTCACCTCCAACATTCATTTGGTCACTAAGTCTTATCAGTTCTACTTTTTAACTGGTCTTTCTGTCCCTAGAGCTGCCTTCCTTTCTTCTAATCTCCCGTGCCACCAGAGTTATCTTTCTGAAACTCAAATCTAACTCTTACTTGAAAAATCTTCCTAAGGCTCCTTGTCTATCCTAAGGTAACGTTCAAAATATTAAGTAGAGCTTATGAATGTAAAGTGTTGTAATCCAAAGCTCTTAGAAATATTTCTGTTTATCTTTTTTTTTCTTTCTAGGTATTTTCAGGAACATCTAAGAGGACAGTGCTTCTGACTGGAATAGAAGACCTTCAGATGGATGAAGAAGTTGTGGAGGATTTAGTTAGCATTCACTTTCAACGGGAGAAGAACGGAGGCGGAGAAGTAGATGTGGTCAAGTGTTCTCTGGGTCAGCCTCACATAGTGTATTTTGAAGAATAGGCTGATGGAATCATATGAAAATCATAGCTTCTGAGCTCAAATCACTGTAAATGTTTGACAAAAGTGAATATTCTTTTTCTTAAAAGAAATGAAAACTTTAATTGTTTAGTGTTCATTTACTCTTAGATGCAAAATATACTTCCATGTTTTTGAATTCTTCTTTGTTTCAAACTGTGCTGCATATTTTCAAATGCAATAAGTGCACTGTATTAAAAACAGTTGTCTTCATAAATTATGTGGATTGGTGGAATTTATGTGGAAATCAGCCTTAAGTGACCCACATGTTCCCCTGCCTGTGTTGGCTCATTCTGTCATGGTCATGTCAGTTTTGGCCCCATGCCTACCAATATGCAGACTTGACTGTTAACATTTTCCAAAAGAAATTCAGTTACATTCATCACTTGTGGTTTCTGTAGACTTTACCGAGGATTCAAGGGATTTCAAGAGTGATTATTTTCCTGCTTTGCACAGCATTTCAATCATCAGCTCCAAATGTTCTTAGAGCTGAGTGTGGTCTTTTTCTTGAACTTTCTGTCATCCAGAGTGCCAAGTGTCCCCTGATTCCTTCCAAGCCATCCTCTCTCCAAATAGAGCTTGTTGTGACCAGCATTTCTTTGTTGTACACTTCCAATGGAAAGAATAAGTGTATGGGACTAAAATCTTGGAATAAAGAGCAGTAAACACAAAGTTCTGGACTCATCACTCATCATGCTGGACGCTGGGAATGTTTGACGGTAAAAACACAAACCTGCCATTTAGGGGCTTAAAGTTTAGCTGAGAGAGACCCAATTTATTGGCATCTCACTTTTTTTTAATTTGCAGAAATTTTAATGATAAAATTAAATGTTTCTGTTCAGGGAAGGTAATATTCTTTGTAAAGAACTCTTGGACAGCTTTATTCTGACAAGGTGTGTTTCATGAAAACCCGGCAGCAGAATTAAATTCATACTAAATGCTGGCAGAAATGAAATGCTTTTAGAAAAGGTTTTAAACCTAAACCCATCCAATGCTGCCTGCCATCTAAAACAAAGGGAAGAACTTGATTTTTGCTTCTGATCTTTTATTTTTAGATTTTAAAGTTATGTTACTATCAGAAATATTCATTATTCTCACATTTCTTTTAGGAATGAGAGATGGTACCTAAAAACTGTACAATTTATCATAAATCTTTACATTTACCATTAAAAAAATCTCATCTCTACTATTCTTTGGAAATATTAAGATGATGTGAAATTCTCAAAAATATTAAGAAGAAAACCTTAAAATACCTTTTAAATTTCCATTGATACATTTCATTAGTACGGAGGGTACTATTTATAGTCTATGATAGACTGCCCATCAAGAAGAATTTTTTCCTAATATTTAGGAAAAAGTTTGGAACAGTCACTTTTGTGTTTTGAGTGGGGCTTCTTCAGGCAGTAAAATTGATAATTCCATTCACTTCTAAATTTTTATAAAGGTTTTTTGATAAATATGACTTATCTTAGAAAACGATACTTTTCCTTTGGGTTCCTTTCATCACTACCCAAGTATAATCTGGCTAGGTGCCAGAAACATAAGCTCTCTTGCTTATTCCTAGAATTTTAGAGATTTTACAGGAGGAAAGCTGTCTTTGAAAACTCACCAAAAGTACTGACTGACTATCATATTGAATACTAAGTTAGGAGGCCTTAAAATTAGTGTCTGAGATGAGATATCTCCATTTAGTGTGTGAAAAGATGTTGCCAATATGATAAGTCAAGAAAAATCGATTTGTTGAATTATAGGAACCTCTTGTCATTTGTTGATTTATCTGTCAGGACAGGCTATGTTATGCTGTGGTAACAAACATCCCACCAAATCTCAGGGGACTAACAAAATAAAAGTTTAATTCTTACTCCTGCTGAAGGTCTAGCACAGGTTGGCAGGGGGCTCTGTATCCTCATCAGTAAGAAGCCCCATCCTGGGACATACTTCTAGAATCACAGGGGGAGAGAAAAGTGAAGTCTGGAGAGTCTTGTGCCAGCAATTAAATGCTGTGGCCCTTGTCATTTCCTCTCACATCTCTTTCGTTAGAAAATAGTCACATTGCCCCATTCAAATATAAGGGGACTAGAAAATTATGTCTTGTAAAAAGTTAGGAGAACCAGATATGGCCGAGCCAGAATAATAACCGGTCTTACTGGCCACCAATATTTAGTTCACTCTTTTTCACACACAAAATGTATTCATACTCACTTCATCCCAAGGGAAAAAACTCAAAATTCCATTCAACCATGGCATTATAGTCATAGTGTATAGTTTCCATATCAGGTCTGAATGTTATTCTTCTTATCCAGAGACCTCCACTACACCCAACCTACGGTGGTGGAACCGAAACAAGAGAAGTGCAACAAACTCTCACACTTGGAAAAGGAAAGAATGGGAGAGGCATCGCAGTCACTGGGCCACTGAAATCCGTTGAATAGATGTGTGCTCCATACCCCCAGGGTGTGGCATTCTGATTAGGCCCTGATTCCATTCCCTGGAAATTCTTCTCTTGCTCATTGTCCTCACAGCTCCCGAACATTCTTCTTTTTCCATTATTCCTCTGGAATGCCATATCTGGAATGGGCATTTGAAATAAAGTCTGCCTGGAATCTGAAAAGCTTCCTCAGTGCCCTTCCTACAATCAAAGTTTGGGACCAAAGTTTTTAAAGTTTTGAACAGCCACAGTTGCTTTAGTCTGGACTGGTGGTTAGTTATTAGGTGGTATATCCCAAAAGTGCAATAGTCTTCTTATCCATTTTATTCAGGTCAGCTTACATGTGCTAACAGCTACACGCACAGTTCTTTTCTAGACTTACTTTTTGGAGTTTCTCTTCCTTTCTTCACTTCATTGTGGGTACTTGGAATCTATCAGCCTTCAATAAGCGAGTCACACTTTTAGTTTCTTTTCCTTAAACCGTTCTGTCCAGTTGAAAGGATTTATTAGATTTCACAACTGAATTGGTGTTTTTGCTCTGCAGGACTTTAATCTATTCAGAGATTTAAACCTTGGTTTGAGCTTTGACTTGATCCTCACCATAAAGCAGAGTTCTGATCAGTCTTTGTTAGTCAAAGGTCTTCTCCATTTTACCTTTTATCATTTGAGATTGAAAAATGTTGTTTCTTTCAACACTGTAAGTTGGAAATCAGTTATTTCTGGATTTTTTCTATTCCCTTTATTTCCTGCTTTCAAACTTGCCAATTCTTTTTTAAGTTCATTTCATTCTTATATTACTTTGTCAAATGTACCCAATAATAACAGACATCATATGCTACTATTTTTTTTCCATATGCTTTTTAAAAAATTACAAGCTAATTATGTACATTATCTGCCTTAAAGCTATCACATGTGACAGTTTTACCAAATTTTTTTACTGCATAACAGACCACCATCTTTTTAATTGCTGATAACTATTTTCTTACTAACTGCCACGAGGCCCCTAAGCCAAAGCCAGGTATTTGGGGGAGTATAGTGGATTGTCTTTTTTTCTTTTGGCTATAGCAGTACTCCACTTCAGAATGTCAATTTCTTTATTAATCAGAAAAGGCTATGTGATGCTGATGTGACAAATTATCTCGAAATTTCAGAGACCTGAAGTAACAAAGGCTTATTACTTCCTCATGCTACACGTCTGTGATGGGATCAACAAAAAGAGCTCTGCTGATAGTCAACTGTCAGGACCCAGGCTAACAGCAGCTACCATCTTTAATATTGCTGGATTCCAAGCCAGAGAAGAAAGGAGCTTTGAAGGATCTTAAACTGACAATTAAAATTTTGATCCAGAAATGATACTTGTCACTTCTATCCACAACTCAGACCTAAGCATGTGGCTCCACCCAACCATAAAGGAGCCTGAGTGTTCACTCCTATAAGAAAGCCAAAACTGGTTAGTGAATAGCATAAATGATATCTTGTTGGTACTAGAAAAGATGCTCATTCTTGAAAAATAGATACAATGAAGACAATAAAAATCACCAAAAATTCATCCCCAGAGATAAAGATAAGCATTTTTATGTCTTCCTTTCCAGTTAGTCTTTTTTCTTCGACCATATCACATTTCATCTTATAAATGTATCCCCTATGGCAGTCACTATTTCCCTATTGTTGGACATTAAGGTTGTTTCCAATTTTTTCACACTTATAAATGTTGTGATGTAGATAAACCGTTATACATTTTGGTACACAAATCTTTTTCTGCACTTACAACCTCACTTCAGGGTGATAATTACTAGGTTTAGAGGTTGAAGGATAAAAATTACTTTAAAGATCTTGATACGTGTGGCTAAAATCACTTTCCAGAAAGGTAGACATTGGTTTGTACTTTTATTAAATAGTACAATAAAGGATTATCTCATTGCTCCTTTTTGGCATAGAGTACTACACCTTTAAAAATTATTTTCTTTTTATCCTATTTTTAGAAATCTTCATAAACATATCCCAGAATTTATGATAATGAATAATGATCAAGACATAGGTGAAACATCCAGTAATGGGCTTTGTTTTTGCTTTTTGGTATCACAACTTAAAAAATTCAGAAAACTGTTGATCAATTTGGTTTTATTAAAGCTTCAAGATAGAGAAAAGTACAGTGAGGCAAGTAAGTGGCTTAATAGTTGGGGCTATAAGATATTTAAAAAAAGATCTTTTTCTGATGCAATTTTGGTTGGTAATAAGCTGCTAGAATTATTTTGCCACATTTGGCATCCTTTTTCTCAAGGATGCTGGAACAGTTTGGCACGTAAAAGATTAAAGGTTACTCTAGGTAAGGTTGGATGGCACAGAAGGGTAGACCTGCATTCTTGACTCTAATCTGGGTCCTCTCATCATCCCCCAGAGAGGATTGAGGCTTTGATTATGGTGCTCGTGTTCATTTACAGTTAATCTCCATTCCCATCTTCAGCCCCAGGCACCACTATTCTACTTTCCATCTTCATAAATTTGTCTTTTCTGCACAGATGGAATCATGCATATGTGGCCTTTTGTGTCTGGTTTCTTTCACTTAGAAAGATGTTTTTGAGCTTCATTCATTTTAAAGCATGTATCATTATTTTATTCTTTCCTACTGCTGCATAGTATTACATTACACAGATATACTGCATTTTGCTTATCCGTTAAGCAGTTGACGGCCATTTGGGTTATTTCCCTTTCTTGGCTATTACATTTAACGTTGTGAACACCTGTGTGTAAATCTTTATTCAAACATATGTTTTCATTTCCCTTGGGTAGCTATTGAGGAGTGATATTCCTTGGTTATATAGTAAATTTATATTTAACTTTTTAATAAACTGCTAAACTGTTTTAAAAAGTGACTGTAACATCTTACATTCTGACCAGCAATGTATGATGGTTCTAATTTTTCCACATTATTGTCTGTCTTTTTGATTACAGTCATTTTAGTCATTGTGGAGTGGTATCTCATTGCGGTTTTAATTTGTATTTCTTTAATGACTAATGATGTTGAACATATTTTCATGTGCATATTAACCATTGCATTTCTTCTTTGATGAAATGTCTATTGAATTTTTTGTCCATTTTTGCATTGAGTTGTCTTATTTTTGAGTCATAAGAGTTCTTTGTATATTTTGGATACAGATCCTTTATCATGTGATATTGTGAAATATACCTGTGGTCTTCATCTCATTTGCTGACATACAGCTCCTAAAACCCTTGGAATCTCTGGAGTCATGAATGTCTTTTGTATACTAATGAAATTACTGGTGGCTAGTGGCCCCTAGATAGCATCAGGATGGGGCTGTTACCAAAAAAACATGGTTGGAGTTGAGACTTTCAGTCCTACCCCCCAGTCTTTGGGGAGGAGATGGGCTGAAGGCTAAATTGATCACCAATGGCCAATAATTTAACTAATCATGCCAACATAATCAAGCTTCAGTAGAAAACCAATAAGGACAGGGTTCAGTGAGCTTCCAGATAGCTAGCTGAACATGTGGAAGTTCCTGGGGGTGGCACACCCTGAAGAGGGCATAGATGCTTTGTGCCCCTTCTCCATATCTTGTCCTATGCATCTTTTCCATCTGGCTGTTCATTTGTATTCTTTATAGTATCCTTTGTAATAAGTCAGCAAATATAAGTAAGTATTTCCCTGAGTGTGAGCCACTTTAGAAAATTACATCTGAGGAGGGGATTGTGGGAACCCTGATTTATAGCTGATTGGTCATAAGCACAGGCCACAACCTACAGCTTGTGATTAGCATCTGAAGTGGGGACAGTCTTATGGGACTGAAACTTCAACCTTTGGGATCTGATGTTATCTCCAGGTAGATAGTGTCAGAATTGAATTGAATTTGAGGGCACGAGGCTGGTGTCTGCTACAGAATCATTTTTGCTGGTGGGGAGAAAACCCCACACATTTTGGTGACCACAGGTAACGTGGTCTATATTGAGAGTGAAGGTAGGAAACATACTTTGGTTTGCTTTTTTCCCCTCTACCTTTAGAATCATATATGTGATTTGCAAATATTTTTATGGTGCTCTTTTATTGTAGTAGGATATATTAGTCAGGATATGCTAGGTGATACTGCTGAAAAACATTCAGTGGCTTAAAACATCAAAGTTTTATTTCTCATTCACATACATTTTGTTATCAGTCCAGGCAACTCCCTAGTGCAACTGTCTTCTATGTGTTGGTTTAGTGATGCACATTCCCTTCCATACATGCTTTGATGAGCACCAAGGCAACAGAAGAGAGTGCTGGAGACTCTTGCACTGGCAATTACGTGCTTTACCCAGACATGAGACACATCACTTTCTCTCACATTTCATTGAATAGTCAAATTACATGGCCATGCCTGATGTCAAAGAGTGAGGTAAGGCAATCCCTCCATGTGCCTGGATAAAAAAGAACAAGGAACATTGATGAGTAGTACTAATTAGTGACTGTCATGTGGGGGGAAGACAAGCGAAAAAACCTCCAAAAAACATGAAAGTAAGAAAATTTCATAGTAAGTTAGAAGGTGAAGAAAGCCTGGAAATGAAAAAAGTGGAGTAGGACAAGGGGGATCAAGAATCGAAGGTATGACAGGGAAATTGCGTATTAATGTCACTGACAAAGTGACATTTGGGCAAAAAATTAAAAGCAATAAGGGGGTTAGCTGCATGTACATCTGGAGGAAGAATTTTTGCCAGCTACGTGGGCATCCATAGCCCAGTCAAGTTGACACATAAAATTAATCATTACATCACATATGCAAGGGTTTATTTCTGGGTTCTTTAGTGTATTCCATTAATCTATATGCCTGTCCTTATGTCATTACCATATAGTTTTAATTACCATAGCTTTGTTGTAAATTTTGAAGTCAGGAGTCCTTTTGAAGTATGAGTCCTCCAACATTATTCTTTTTCAAGATTGTTTTAGATATTTAGGGTACCTTGAGAGTATTAATTTTAGGCTGGGTTTTTCTATTTCTGCAAAAACATTGCTGGGATTTTGATATGGATTGCACTGGATTTGTATATCACATTGGGTAGTTACTGTGGTTTGAATGTCCCCTCTAAAATTTATGTTAAAATTTAATTGTCAGTGTAGTGGTATTGGGAGGTGGGGTCTTTAATAGGTGATTAGATCCTGAGGATTCTGCCCTTAAGAGTGGATTAATGCCATTATTGAGAGAGTGGGCTCCTGACATAAGTTCAGTCCCCATCTTATCTCTGTGTTTATTTGGCTCATGGTTCTGGAGGCTTGGAAATCCAAGAGCATGGTGTAGGCATCTAGTGAGGGTCATCACATGGCAAAAGGGCAGAAGACATTCAGTCTTGAGAGCTTGCTTCTGTCTTCTTTTCTTTATAGATTACCCAGTCTGTGGTAGTCTGTTATAGCAGCAAAAAATAGACGAAGACAGTAGTATTGTCATCAACAATGACAATTTTTTAAAGTCCAAAAATTTAGAGATACACACTAAAATATTTATGGGTGAAATAATATAATGTCTTGGATTTGCTCCAAAGTAACATGAGAGGGGAAAAAGTGGATGGGGGACATGGCTGAGGCAGGCTAGATCATTGGTTGATGGCTGTAAGGGTTGGGGGATGGGTACATAAAGGTTCACTATGCAGTTTGCTCTATTTTTGTGTTCAAGTTCTCTATAATGAAAGTTTTTTTTTTTTTTTTTTTAAATAACATGGTTGTGGGCACTCTCTGTAGTTCCTGCTCAATTTTGGTGTGAACCCAAAACTGCTCTAAAAAATAAAGTTTATTAAAAAAAGGTGGGGATTAAATAAAAAGTTTTCCTTGCTGTTGGTTCATAAGTATATTGAAAAGATAATTAAAATTTGTTTACTATAAAACCCTGTGTTTCTTTTTTTGTCAACATAAGTGCTCTCTTTGAAAATATTAAACATTGTTACAAAACTTTTAACTATAGCTCTCTCTGACCATGACATATCAGGAGAGTAGATTGGGGGACAAAGATTGAAGCAGAGACCAGTTAGTAGACTAAATAGAAAAAAGAAGCAAAAATATCCAGACAGAATATGACTCCCCTCCTATATGCTGTCTTCTGAACAAGTACATAAACACCAAAAATAATACACGCTAGTGGTAAAAATATTGACCACATGTACGGGGGTGAGATAAAGCTTCTTCTTCCCACATTTAGCCTCACGCTCGAGGGGTAACCACTGTTAATAGTTTCCTTCATAATATTTATGCATATTCAAATTAATATGTTCTTTCAGAAATCTCTAATTATAAGCATTTATAATTATATAAGCATTTCTTTACTTTTTCTTAATTGATTAAAAAGTATCTTCTCCATAAAAAGATATCTTTTGTTTTTTACAACACTAGAGTATTATAACGTTCTACACTTTTCTTTGAATAGTGTGTACACATCTGTACATATTTAGTCATCAACAAATATTTATTAAGCTTGAATTATGTGTGTAAGAATATGGAAATATAGCAGTGAGCAAAGTAGCCGTGGCCCTTTTTCTAATGGAGCCAATATTCTGAATGAGTTAGGGGAGCAAGAAAGACATTCAATTTGAGCAAATATATGAAAAAGATATTTTTAGAAAGGAGCCAGGGCTATCAAGATGGTATACCAGGGTGATGGAATAACATTTAACTGGGAGGACAAATTTAGACTGGGTGACCAGAGATAGCCTCTCTGAAGAAGGGTCATTTTAGCTAAGACCCAAATAACAGCAAGGAGCCAGTCAAGTGAAGATCAGAGTGTGCATATCTGGGCAGGGACACAGTACAAAGGTCATACAAAGGTCCTGGGCTAGGTGGCTTGTTGTGTGGTTGGAGAGCAATGCTAAAGGACCTGGCCAAAGAAAACCATTATCAAGGCCATTTTGGTCTCTTGGTGAAGAGTGTAAATTTTATTTAGAATGCAGTAAGAAAAATAATGAAGTGTTTAAACAAAAGTGGAGTTCTGCTTGGTTTTGTTACATTTAGATGCTAATTATGTAACAGGCTGAACAGAAGTGACTCTATTTTGTTAAACTTCTAAATTAAAAAGTTCTTTTTCTTACTCTTACAACCTGAACTGCATAGCTTGCAGCTGGACATTAGAAGACAATGATTCTTGTTTACGTATTTGCTAGAACTTAATGACTTTTGCTCACACTATACACAGAATAATTATAGAAGAAAGTATTAACCCAGGTGGCCGTTCTTTACCAGCTTACTAACTAGGTCTTTTTGAGGTTAACAGGAACTGAATCCGTGACTGGACTTCATGGAGTATGGCCACCATGAATCAGCTCCCACCCGAGAAGTTCTTAGATGTTTATCTGCAATTTTATGATTGTGCCTGCATGTCCCTGCTTAGATCACCATGAATGAGCCTCCCTACCACCTGTCCCTATAAAATTCTTTGGCAAGTCTGGGAAAAGCTGAGATGGTCTTTGAGACACGAGTCCACCATTTCCCCAGGCTGCCGGCTTCCTGATTAAAGGCTACCTTTCCTTACACCAACACTTGTCTCTCAATTATTGGCTGTTGAGCAGAGAGCAAACGGTCCTTTGGGGTTTTGGGAACAATTAGACATTCAGATGAGCACTTATGTGAATCTGGAGATAGAATATAAATTGCGGAATTACATACAGATCTACCTTGTTCTCTTTTAAAATCTTCATAGCCTTGTGCCTTATGGATATACCATCAGCCATATAATAAATAGCTCCATTCTCTGATAAACTGGGTGGATCCCAGATTTTAAAAAGAAAAAGTTATTATCTGCATTGCAAGAAATACACAATTAAAATTTCTATATAGTATCTTAATGCTACTTGTACACTTGCACACTATAACTCCAGGTTCAGTTCTAAAAGTGGAATTGCTGAGTCTAAAGATATGTGCATCTTTACAATTTTTTTTGCACTTTACATTTTTTTTTTTTTTTTTTTGTCTTTTTTGTGACCGGCACTCAGCCAGTGAGTGCACGGGCCATTCCTATGTAGGATCGGAACCCGCGGTGGGAGCATCGCCGCGCTCCCAGCGCCGAGTGCGCCACGGGCTCGGCCCTGCACTTTACATTTTGATAAGGGCCAAAATCCTTAGAAATGTTTGCACATATCTATACTTGCAGCAACACTGATGCTTCCTTACACTCAGGCTAACATTGGGTATTATCATGCTTTTTAATTTTACCAATCTAATCATGAAAAAATGGTATGACATTATGATTTCAATTTATATTTCTTTACTTAGTAGTGGGGTTGACCTTCATTATCCACCAGCCATTTGTCTTTCTACTTCATACTCTCTTCGATTTGACTTTGGAGCTTGTATGTAGAACCCCTGTCCCTGCAGTCACCAGACTCAGGGGTCCAGCACTGCAGCATGGATAAGGTGTTGTTAGGGACCATGCACTTTTCATCCTGTGCCCTGCACTCCTGGCCAGGCCAGAGATGGCTCCTTGGCTGGGAAGGTGACAAGGGGGTTGGGTGGGGAGAAGGCACAGGTGTGGTTTGGGGGAAGACTGCTGAGGAGGTATGAGAGCATAGGAAAGAAGATCCTGATTCAAATGAACACAATTTTTTTGTTTTTTTTTTAAGAAAAACTTTAATCGCTATTATAAAAAATACCTGTATGAAGTAAAAATTGGTTTCAATAACATTAAAAGAGAATACATTCTAGAAAGTGGAGGTAACTGGATGTAAAATTCTAGCAGCAATTTAATAGAACAGGCAAGTCGGGCTGAGGCCTACACCTCATGAGGACAAAACCCTTGTCTGTGGGGAATTTTGGACAATCCCTGGAGAAATATTACACTGTGCATAAACCAAACTGAATTGTTTTCACAAATGATGTACAGTTTCAGAGTAAAAGGTTTTTTCTACATGCACTTCCATTTCACAGCAAGAGCGGCATAGAATATCTAAACACAGATGAGGGCATTTATACAAGATATCTAAATCCTGATATAATACTGCGTGCAATTAAAAATGGTTACAATCTCATTCCATTTCGGGCTTTCTGCAACTACCAGGCCCCCTCCACTATCAGCATCTAGAAAGCAGCCATCACCTTCTCTGGGTATTCTCTTTCTGCTGTTTTACTTCATTTTAATCATCTCTGCTGTTGTTGCTGCTTCTTAGCAAAACTGGTGGAAACAACTTTGTAATCACTGAGGCATCACCGGGAAAAGCCCCGAATTCCCGCAGGGAAATCCTCCCGGCCTCTCCCCACTGTGCCTTCAAAAGTTGCAAAACTACTACCCAGGGCGTCTGGACTGGCGCTGGCCTCAGCCCTCAGAATCCGAGTTCCCACCCAGAGGCCACAAGGCACAGCCGGGTGGGGTGGAAGGGCCGCCCATTTGTCGTATTGTCTGCAAGGGAGCGGCAATAAAAAATCGAAACCAAAACCTGCCTGCCTGACCCCTCCCCGCCATCTGAGCTCCGCTAAGGCAGGGGATCCCGCGGGCCGCCGAGGGCGCGTCTCTCCTCCGCCATGGCAAGTTGCTTTTGCTTTGGGTTTTGCGGTGTAGGGCCCTGCCCGTGCCGTCGCCATGGTCCCTCAGAAGGGCGCGGGAGCGTGCGGGGCTGGGCGCGGCGGGGCGGCCCACGGAGAACCTCACGAGCGAAGGCGGGTCTGCCCCTGTGCACCTGGCCCTGTTGCCAGCCAGCGCGCTCCTGAAATGTAGTCCCCGCCGTGCGACAGAGGCGCAGCCCCGAGGGGACCGGGCGCGGGCTGCCGACTCCCACACCCACTGCCCGGGGGGGTCAGGGTCACCTCTGTTTCGTGGAGGAGTCACATCGCAGACTGTATTAGGGCTTAACTTTGACCTCCCACGCGTTGGGGGAATAGAAGAGGATAGATGACCCAGAAATGGAGGCCACAGCTTCCTTTTGCAAAGGGTTAATAGGAAAGGATTCTAGCCAAGGACACAAGTTAGGAGGGCATCCTGATGTCTTCTGTCTGTTTTAGTATGAATTCTGCTCTTTTGTGGTCTCAGTTCTTTCTCTAGAGACACACAGGGCTGTGTGTTTTCACCGTCTGTGCTGGCTAGGAAGAACAGTTCGCAAATCCAAGATTTAGTATCACTCCCGCCCCTTAGTCGAAGGTTCGAAAGCCTTGGCCTGGCCTTAAATTCCTGGTCTGAAGTGCTAGACTCTGGGAAATGCAAAAGCAGGTGTCAGACGCAAGTGAGCTTTTGTTTACCTAGAGGCAGTGAAGGCATCATCAATGAAAATAAACAACTGATTTTGAGAAAAGAAATATAAACAGATGCAGTGAATGAATTTTCTAATTACTTTTCCCTAGTGTCTTACAAAAATTACATTTTTTTTTTTATAGCTTTTTGCTTTCTGATACCATGGCCAAAAGTCTCGAAAAACGTAACACTGATTGATACAGGGAAGAGTGCCACCACCTTAATATCTCTTGGCTAAAATGCTGCCTTTGTTTCAAAATCCTAGAGAGAACTTTCTCAAGGACATAACTTTTTCTTTTTAATAGTGGATAGAAGAGATTAATAACTCATTCATAATTGACCTCAGTAAAAATATATATGTTAGCCCTATGCAAGGAAGTAAAGGAAGAATACTGGCAGGCCATTAAAAAAATTTATTAGATGATTCATAAAAATTAGTTCTTACAAAACAAGACCATACCTTTATGTTTTTTCTCCTAAAATACTGGCACAGGAAGAAGTTCCTTTGATTTTAAAGACAGAAAATTTATCTTTGCATTTAGACACTTGAATAAGGAAATAAGGTATTAATACTGATTGAGGGCTAGAGGTAGAGTAAGATTTTTCTGAATTTAAATTGATTGAAACTTTTTCTTCGATGTTGATGAAGAGCGAAAAGAAATCTGATCCATTAGCCATTTACCAACTAAAGTTGGTGTGGGCTGTTAGAACTGAGTTTTGGAACAAGACAAATCTCAAATAAGGTTCCCTGAAAAATCTGAAAAATCTCTTTGATCAGTTTTTCCTCTTCTAGAGATAACTATCCTGGAAAAACCATGTTATACTGCTTGAGGCTAGGATGTAGGAACACTTAAGTCTGATATATTTTTACTGTTTCACTATGCAATCTACTTTGTGAATAATTTTAGAGAATTATGTTTTCTTCCATTAAAAGTATTTCCTATAATAAATAGTCAACATATTACGAGTTTTATTGTCAGGGGACACTTTAGTTTTATAATTGTCTCAACAGGAGCTGTTTTTACCACCACCCCATCCCCCCGCATTTGCTCTGAACTCTTCCTTTTCTTTGCATCTTTGCCCCATTAATTCAAACTCAAGCTCAGCCTTCAAGGCCTCTTTTCCATGAAGCTCTCTTGGTTTGCTTTAGCTGGAATTAATCTTGCTTCCTAATCCTGGACAGCACTTATTTTATATTTGAACGTTGGTCTTGTGTCCTTCTCAAATTGTTGAATGTTGGCCTTTTTCTTCCTGTAGAGAAGTAGATCTCCCTCTTTTGTGCCAACCATGCTCTTTTGAAATGATTTATGAGTATTTATGTGTCTACCTCTTTCTCTCCTCTTCTCTGCCTCCATGGTAATCTTAAGGCCAAGCCCCACATGTAATAAATAAATGCTTAGTAAATTTTTATGGTGGAACTGAATTTCAGAGCAAGGGGTTTGCTTTATTTCTTTGTGTGTGTCATCTATGGTACTCAGCATATTGCCAGGCACGGAACACATGCATAATTAATACTGTATTTGTTAATTGATTAACTAATTGACAGGATACTGTACATTCTAAGAAATTCAGTTGCACATTGTGAGCTTAAAAACAGTCTCATCAGACAGGTACATTTTTAACACTTTATCAACTGCAAACCGGAATACCAAAGAGATGCTGAGAGTGCAGATCCTGGGCGCAATCATCACTGACTTCAGTCATTTTCTATTGAATTCCTACTATGATAAATGAGGATTTCACTTAAGTAACCTCTGACTTCTTCCTCTTTCTTCCAAGTTTGAAAGTTGTAATTGTTTAAAAAATTCTTCTATGGGTGATTTTTGTAACTTCTCTAACATACTTAAAATTTTGATATTATTATATGATTCTCTGTAATGTAAGAGGAAATTATTCGCCCATCTATTTTTTTTTTCTCAGTTTCTGTTAGCTCTGCCTTCATTCTTACATTGAAAGACTAGAATATTTCCATTTTATTCAGTAATAATATTTAAGTCTTCAATATTTTGAAGACTTAGCAGGTTTAGTCAAAAAGTTAAAAACCAATAATGGTGTTTACATTATTATGGAAACAGTAAATGCTGTTTACAGCAGGGCCTACTAGTGTGCTATGATTACTTTTTATCCTTTTGGTTCAATGTCATGTGTATTTTTCCTTTTCTACTTATAGGAAAATCTTCCTAGTAGCTGAGTCAAATGAATTTTCTTTTCTTTCCTTTTTTTTTTCATCCTATGATTTACTTAAATTCATGACATGCTCTCGTTTGCTTTATGATCTTTAGGCTGGGACCCCTTCAAATGCCAGAAACAGGGGGAGGACTTGCTCTGGGGTGCCCCTACTATCAAGTCAAGTTCTCTCTAGAGTTCAGGCTTTTCTTTTAGGTAAAATGATCCCTGAGTTCTCTCCTTGAGGTCTGGCCCAGCTGCCTTCAGTGTGGCGTGTGATGTGTGTGCTCAAGCTGGTGTGCATAAGCACTGGGGGTAGAGAATATAGGGAGACAACTGGAGCAGTCCTTCATACCAACAGCTTTTCAGTAAACCCTTGTTTTGGGTCCCTTTTTTCATTTCCAGGGTTTGGCGATGCAGGTCATCACCTTTCTACTCCAACCCCCTTTTGCTTATTCTGGGTTAGCTCCTTCCCTCTGTTTTATACTTCCATATACTGCTATGTATTTTCAGTCCTCCAGAAATTTGTTGAAATCTCTTATGCAGATTGCTCTCCTTGACTGGGTTTATTCTTTTTTCATTATTTTACTTTCGTTTTAAGGGTACAGGACATGGTGTGTGGTAAGATTATTATTTTTTCTTTCTTTCGTTTTCTGTTTTTAGACTGTCTTCTTGACAGAAGAAATAGTAGTTTGCCTATCCCCAGTGGAGTCCTACTCTGAATACAGAGGCCTCTGGACTGAGAGCCCAAAATTCCTTTCTGGTTTATTAACCATCACTAGGACCCATGAGACTGCTGACCTCCCTGGGTAATTTAGGATGGATTATGTCTGAGCGCTGGTGTAATCAGGCTGGACTAACTGTGTTAGCATTGGGAGAAGCATAAAGGTCTGCTTTCCTAAATGGGGGCTGGGAGACACATTAAAGCATATGAATATAAGTCCCTTAACTGGATAATGTAAAGAGTTCAAAGAGAGGAACCCAAGAAAGGACCTACTTGCAGTTGGTACTCTGTGCCCAGCATGGTGACAGTCCACAGTAGCATGTACTTGCTGTGGTTGTATTTCATCTCAGACATATTGTATATGCTGAAAGGCAGGATTTACTCCAGTGCAGCCCCCATGTTACTGCTAGGTTTTTATGTTCTTACTTTTTCCTGATTCTGACAATAAAAGTAGGGATGTCTTTCTTATTGGCTTATGTACTTTGGATGCTACAGTAAAGAAAAACAGCTACTTCCAAACTACCATATTTTGTGGTTAGTTTGACTTTTTAAAAAACCTTTAATTTTTAAAATGTATATTTCTTTCTTTCTTTCTTTTTTTTTTGTCTTTTTGTGACCGGCCGTACCGCGCTCAGCCAGTGAGCGCACCGCCATCCTTATATAGAATCCGAACCCGCGGCGGGAGCACTGCTGCGCTCCCAGCGCCGCACTCTCCCGAGTGTGCCACGGGGTCGGCCCTAAAATGTATATTTCTTGATCTTTGTCATTTCTTTCATTATTTTTAGGCCTTCCTAAAATCACGCAAATATTATCCAATATTTTCCACTTATAGAAAACAAAAGGTTCACTTTTTATACCTAACTCTCAAATTCATATAGAGTTTATGTTGATATATGGTGTGAAGCAAGGATCTACCTCTCCCTGCCCTTAAAATGATCTAACCAGCTGCTCTAGCATCTTTATTGATTAAAATATTGTCTCACACTGGAGTATAATGTCACCTTTATTAAGTAGAAACTTACATTTTTAAAGAGTATCCTACTGTTTCTCTTACAGACATCAATTTTGAACCTCAAGGAATCAAAAGCTTCTGAAAGAACAGTTGTAGTTGCTGGTCTCCCAGTTGGCCTTTTCAGTGATCAAGTATTGGCCATATTAGTGAAGAGTCACTTCCAAGATACTAAGAACAAGGGTGGAGATGTTGAAGATGTGGTATATCCAACAAGAACCAAGGGAGTCGCATATGTAATATTCAAAGAAAAAAAAGGTATTTCCAAATAAAATTTTTGTAACCTTAGAATATTTCTTCAATGAAATTGGAAATTGCATTTTATTAAAATGATTCATGAGATTGGTAAAATTTAAAGTAGCTTTTAAAAAATCATTTTATTCTGAATGTAAAAGTGGTACAGTATTACATTAGCAAGAATATATGGGAAAATGTCTCATGATAAAATTGCTAGTGATTAGCAGATTCTTGAAGACTTCTTTTTTTTCTATATTTTGAATCTATGTCTATCTTGGGATAAAAGTGGTACATTGTATTGTAGAAAACTTGTAAAATACAGAAAAAAATGAATGAAAACCCCATTCAAATTATATATAATCTTATAAACAAGATAACTGCTTTGGGAATTTTCAGGTGTTTTCACCTATATAATTATACCCTCTGCTTCTTTTTGTTCAAGCCACCAAAGGTGTATTGTAATGTAGTATGTGTTTTATTACTGGTGAAGTTGAATTAAGAAATACAGCTTGAATCTGAGATCAGATGAGCCATTCTGTTCCCCTCCACAATCCCTGACATAAATGAGGAGATTGGGTCTGCAGAGCGCACTCACCTCTCGGGGTAGCCTTCTTTTTTTTTTTGTCTTTGTGTGACCGGCCGCACCGCGCTCAGCCAGTGAGCACACTGGCCATCCTTATATAGGATCCGAACCCGCGGCGGGAGCACTGCTGCGCTCCCAGCGCCGCACTCTCCCGAGTGCGCCACGTGGTCGGCCCTCGGGGTAGCCTTCTTACAGCATGGTGGCTGGATGAATAAATTGCCAGAGAAAGACAAGTCTCCATGCCACCCTCTTAGAGGTAAAAGTATCAGTGGGAGTAGGAGCAGAGGAAGACACCTTTCTCCTCTTGAGGGAAGACAGGGTCCAGAGAGAGATCCAAGAGACAATGGATTATCTGTACCCTTATCTGTCACCATTAGTTAAGTCATTCCTTCTCAATGGGGAAGTTCAGGTAAGGGATGGCTAGAAGGGCTCCTTATTATTTTTCTAAGGTAGTGGTGGTGTTTTCAGAAGTTAGTATTTTATATGTTGAATTGGTAACTCAGAGAGAGAAGGAGAGGCGTCATTCGCAAATATTTATTGGGTGCTGATTATTTGCCAGGCACCATTCTAGACCTTGAAGATACAGCAATGAATGAAATAGGCAAAATCTTTTCTTTCATGAGGCGTACATCTGTGGGGGTGGACAGATAATAAACAAACAAATGAATATATAATGTGTCAGGTGCTTTATTTATATATAATTTATATATTTATTTATATATTTATTAAAATATAATGTGAGTGCTATGAAAAATACATAGACAAAGTGATAGACTGTGATGGATGATGTTTTTTTAGATAAGGTGCGTAGGAAAATACTCTTTTTAGATGACATTTGAGTTAAGAGAGAAGAACATTCCAGGGCAAGGGAAGGATTGGTAAGAATTCCGTGAGAGGGAAACATGGTGGGTGTTTGGAAGAACAGCAAGGAGTCCTGCATGGCTGGACTGGGATAGGCAGGGAGAGGAAGAGGAGATGTGGTTAGATGGGAGCAGAGACCAGTTTATGCTCAGTAACGTAGGGGTCAAGGCGAGATGCCTGCATTTTATTCTGGGTGAGATGGGAAGCTGTTGGAGGGCTGTGAGCAGAGGATGAACAAGATGGGACTGCCTTTCTTAGACAACCCATCTGGCAGCTGTGTGGAGAATAGGAGCTACTTGTCGTTGCTGGCTTTGGCTGGGGTGGTAGCCAGGCAGGTGATGAGAACTGGTGTGTGTCTGGGATTTGTTGATGGATTAGATGTCATTTCCTGAGATGGGGAAGACTGAAGATAGAGTTTGTTCGGGAGGGGGATAGTTATCGAGAGTTGAATTTTGGTCAATGAGAGGGGATAGTTATCAAGAGTTGAATTTTGGTCAATGAGATGCCTATTAAGATAATGAAGTAGAGATTTCTACAGGCAGAAGGGAGAAAGGTCGAGGCTGAAGATAGATTTTTGAAAGGGATACATGTAGAGATGGTGTTTAAAGCCAAGGAAATTGTTGAGATCACCCAGGGAGTGGGGGTAGTTTAGCAAAGAAGTATGAGGCCTGAGGTCTGGGCATGCCAACATCTAGAGAATGGGAAGAGAAGAAGGGATAAGAAAAGAGATCAGCCAGTGAACTAGGAGGCAAACCAGGACAATGTGGTGTCCTGGATTCAACACATGAAGTCTCCTTATGATCATAGTTAACAAAGTGGGGGATTTGCTTTTACGTTTTTGTTTTTTATTCATGTGCATGCCTATGTGTGTTTTAAAAAATATGATTAGGGTCATATTTACACATAAAATGAACTTTAATATGTTGAAGTGCAAGGGAAAAGCTATTTGAATATTGAATTTAAAGGAAAAGTGTAGGAAAAACAGACATTGTAAATAATAGAGTTGAACATTTGTATTATTATTAATTAAAATAATTATTAATGTATTGTACCACAAACACTTCTGATGCCAGTGTTTCCACTTAGTTGCAGAGAATGTTATCGGAGAAAAGAAACACCATCTAGTAAAGAAGGCTGGAGGTATTCCACTCACAGTCTCTCATTTTAGTGAGAAGGTAAGGTGCTAATTCAGAATACAGAATGAATGGGTCCTGCATCTCATTTCTTTGTGAAGTCTTTCCTATGTATGGAGACACAAAGTGCTCTCACGCCATGACTTCTAGGAAAGAAAATGCAAACTCCTTAGTCTGAGTCAGTGTTAAAAGGCCAAACCTGTCTCTTGAGATTTGGGTTATTGCCTCGTCTGTTTTTATATTTCTTTTTGTCTTACTTGATTCTTTTAAAGTAACAGTGAGCTATTATGCTGTCGTGGATGATGTCAAGTACCTACCTAAGAGACAGAAAAGGTATGAATAAGAGGAAAAAGTTACAAAGCACTGGCCCACACACTTTGTTCTGTAAGAAACCCAGGGTTCTCTGCACTTCAAACTGGTGGTGTTTGGGGGCGGTGACTCTAGGGGACCCCTATCCATAGAGCAGAACAAGAACAGTTATGTCTATGGGTTCTGCATAAAACTTTTTTTCAAAAAAGCATTTTGCCTCTAGAAATGATTTGACCGTCTTTGTTTTGGGATATACAGTGAGGGACTGGGAGTCCTAAATTGAAGGACTTGGGATCTATTAATGGGCTGATCAGGAGCAGGAAGCCAGAAAGTCTGGGTGAGGCAAGTGGGGCCTGGTTTAGGGCAACTGCTGCAGAAACAAGAAAGTGGCAGAGAAAGAATGTTTATGTTGTCTGCTCCACTAGGCAGTGCTATTTTAATTTCTCTCTTTTTATTTTAGATCTTCAGCTCTGTAAATGCTATCCTCGATCTTTCTGTTTTTCTTACGCAAGTTACCCTAGAAAGTCTGGTAATGGACCTAAAAAAGAAAATCCCAACTTTAAGTTTCAGTCCTTTGGAACTCAATGGAAGAATCTCCGTGGGAGGATCGTTTCTGGCTATCAAGAGGCTCAAAGAATCTTTGCTATTAAAAGCAAGTTCTCTTTTTGAAAAGAACAGGAATTTTACCAATGAGGGGAGAAAGTGGAATAGACAAAGCACCCAAAAAAGTCTACAGAGAAGTAGTAAGTCTTGGGAGTCACTCAGGACCTTAGTACCTGAGACTGCTAGAAGTGGAGAGACGCTTGTTCTTGACACAGATATTTTCCTTTACTTGAAACAGAAGTGTGCGTTTTATGAAAACACACTGAAAAAATATCATATTCTAAGTCAGGAGAGAATGGATGGTGAAATCACCACAATTTGTCTGAAAAATGCTGAAGTTGGTTCTCAGCTAAACAATGCAAAACATGTGAAAGAGCTCATTGAGAAATGGTCACATGTTCTTCACTTTGAGCTTAGAAAAGAGACATTTACTTTGGTAGGAAAGGAAAATAGAAAGAAAAGAAATATTGAATGGGCATGTGAACAACTACGTCCAAAATACCCGAGGGTTCTGATTAACTTTTATAGGACACACATTGACATTATAGGATCTTCTTCTGACACTTACTATTTTAAAAAAGAGGTCACAAAATTAATAGGACAAAAGGTTAGTTAATTACAATCATAGCAATAATAATGGCTGCTTTCCCTTACTGAGCAGTGGCTATGCCATGCATGAGGCTAACTTTATACAGTTTATCTCGCTTAATCCTCATGACTATCCTTGTGTTATAGGGGAAAAAACTAGAATTTGGAGAAGTCAAAACACTTGTTCAAAGTTATCCTGCTTATGAGGAATGGGGCTGGACCATAACCCCAGTCTATCTGATCACAAAGATAATATCTAAAGTATGCAATTTTAGAAAAAAATTCACTGAACTTTGAAGAAATCCCACGTTCTCTGCAACTCCAAATTATCAGAAGAAAAAAGTAGCTGTAATTCTAACATGTGAGAAGTTCAGATGATTATCACTATGCCATTGGCAATTTCTTAACATTTACAGTTTGTGTTTATTCCTCATAGAATTAGAATGCTGGTAAGAATAACTTAGGAAACTGCTTAGATAGAAAGTATTTCTGACTCAGGTAATTATTACTTTACTGAATTCCATTGTTACAAGGCTGCTGAACTTATGGAACATTTTTACTGCTACTTATGAGTATTTAGCGTAAGTGCCTACATAAAATATTGGTTCTCCTGTTATAATTATGGAGGATTCTGAAAGAAATTTATAAGATTGCTATTATTCTTATCATCCTTGACCTTATTCCTCAAATGCTGTTACTTTAACATTACAATTATAAAATAAAGGGGGGAAAAGAAAAAAAGCCAAAGTCTATGACTCTCTTGAATTTAACTTCAGATTAAACCAATTTTAAGTATCTGAAGTACTGCAGAAACTCTCCCAGTTTAATAGATAATAAAATACATGTATTTTGTTAATCCTAAAGTAAACAAACATGATTATGATTATTTGAACTATTTGTGTCAGTAGAAAAACATAATAAAAATCTATATGCTTTCATTTTTCTTAGCAATCTAAATCCCAAATGTGTAAATAATTTTCATTTCCTTAGTATATTTCTGACACCAAGAGCAGGACAACAAAAGCAAAAATAGACAAATGGGACTATACTAAATTTAAAAACTTGGTGCATTAAAATTTATGTCCTTTCAAATGCCAAATATATTCATTCCATCCCAACAGCCCTAAAAGTCTTAACTCATTCTAGCATCAACTGTAATAAAGTCTAAAGTCCAAAATCTTATCTAAATGTCATCTAAATCAGTGAGATATTGATGTCTAATGGGTGAGACAGGTACAATTCATACTGTGGCAAAATTCCTCTGGAGTTATGAACCTGAAAAGCCAAACAAGTTTTATGTGCTTCCAAAACACAATAGTGGGACAGGGATAGGATGGATATTCCCTTTCCAAAAGGGAGATATAGGAGAGATATGAGGGCTGACAAGTCACAAACCAGTTCAAAACCAAGCAATGCAAACTGCATGAGATCTTTTTTTTTTTTGTCTTTTTCGTGACTGGCACCCAGCCAGTGAGTGCACCGGCCATCCCCATATAGGATCCAACCCGCCACGCTCCCAGCACCGCACTCTCCCCAGTGTGCCACGGGCTTGGCCCAAACTGCATGAGATCTTAAGGCTTGAGAATATTCTTTGGCTCAGGGCTCTGCTCTCCAGGCCCAGTGGGATGGCCACTGGGAAACCGGACCTTATCAGACAGCAAATCTGCTGAAGACTTGATCTTGGACTTCCCAGCCTACAGAACTGTGAGAAAGAAATTTCTGTTTTTTTTAAGCCACCCAGTCTATGGTACTCCATTATAGCAGCTTGAACAGACTGAGACAGGCAGAGGATGGAGTGATGCTGCTACAAACCAAGGAACATCAAGAATTGCCAGGAGCCACCAGGAGCTGAGAGAGGCAAGACAGAAGTCTTCTCTTTAGACAGAGCAGGTCCCTGCTGACATCTTGAGTTTAAACTTCTAGCTTCTAGGACTATGAGAGAATACATTCCTGTTGTTTTAAGCCGCCAAGTTTGTGGTAATTTATTATGGCAGCCCTTGGAAACTAATAGAGCTGGCTTGCTTTAAAAAAAAAATCTTAGGAACCTCTGATCGCTGCAGTCCATTTCGGGTGTGGACCCTTGTGGTGTATTCCTATACTACCCTCTCCTTGAGGGCAGGAACTTTTTCTATTTATTCATCCCCAGTTCATAACAGAGCACTTGGCATATG
The DNA here is from genome assembly GCF_027409185.1 of Cynocephalus volans. Lineage (NCBI taxonomy): Eukaryota > Metazoa > Chordata > Mammalia > Dermoptera > Cynocephalidae > Cynocephalus > Cynocephalus volans. Next base: position 221,016,388 of record NC_084460.1, on the reverse strand, counting down.
GTAGGCATTCCACAAATACTAACGAAATATATGAACAATTTATGTGCTTCTTACAGAGTTTAGTACAGGGTTTTATACTTAATAAGCATCTAATAAATGTGTGTTCATTGGTCCAGGAATTTCTGTCTTTTCGTGCTATATAGTTTTCCCCTTTGCCAATATCATAATACTCTGCTAACATTAATTTATTACTCCCTCGTTAGAATGTGTCCGCATTTCCTACTTGTATTATCTCCTCCAATATAGGAAATTCTCCTGGCAAGACAAACTCAAGTAATAAGATATTTTTCTTTTATATTCTTGTCGAGCAGGTCAGCCAGTAATTGCTCCTGACAAAAAGGCGCAAGACATGTTTCCTGACTGTGCCTGGAATGGTTCTCTCCATTTGCCTATCTCTTGACTAGGTTTCACCAGTGAGATGAAAATCCCTTGTGACTGAATTTGATAGTTATGAGGATTCACTGGTCTGTCTACTCTGGTATCTGGTTATTGTCAGCAGTTGGAGGTCACTCAGAAATTAACATCTGTAAGCAGTCTCTCCATTCTTAACCAAAGTAAATGACCACTTGGTTGAGATTTAAGAGCAAAAAGTTTATTTGAGAGCTCATAGGACTGAAGACTGGGGGAGATTCAAGACGCTTTGAAAATGTGCTCCAGGGAAAAAAGATTCAATCCAAAAAGGTTCTCTCTGTCGCCTTCCTCAGGTGCCCCGGGGTCTCCGTGTGCTCACTCCCCTCCTCCTCGTGGGCCCCAGCCCGGCCCTGAACCCGCGTGCACAGGAGCACCGGCCCCGCACACTCGCGGGACATGCGCCTTGCCTGGACGGGCCAGGGCGGAAGCCCCCGCTGCGCCCCCCTCCCGGCGCCAGCCACGCTCCCCTCCCCCTCGCCAGTGTCCCCAGGGCGCAGGGCTGTGCGCCCAGCTCCAGATGCACTGGGAGCTGGTAGGGATTGACCAGCCCTGCCAGATCATGACCGTGGAGGAGCTGCAGCACGACTGCTCTACACCGTCCCCTCGACTGCCAGCTCCTTCGCTGAACACTTCTCCACCAGCAGCGGCAGCTTGGCCTATGACTGGGAGTTCCTCCACACCCTACCCGGGTTGCTCATAGTGGCGGAGTCACGTGCAGGCAAGCAATGGAGCCAGCTGAGACGCCCGGGGTCCTGAGATGGGAGCCGAGGGCCGCCACGGCCCCACCCACAACCAGATCTCAGAATAGACTGATTAGCCACTGTGTCTCTTTGGGGTGTGAGACTGTTACCCACAGACCAGGCTCGGTTTGCCCTCTGGCATTAGACAAATGACTTGAAAGTCCAGATGTTGGCGCAAGGATTAGAAGGTTATTCAGATAACCAGCATCTGGGAGATGACCAGGCTAAAATCATCCCGCTTTCTGATGCCTCTTCTGGGGTATACAAAGGGGAAGAGGCAGGAAGATGAGGTAGGGGGTCTTTGTTCTAAGAAAAAGTGGAGGAAGGGTCTGGGAGCAGCACGTGGTCTGAGTCAAATGTTAAAGTCCGTGATGGATTGGAATCTTCAGCATCACAGAGTCTGGTCAGCTTCAAGTCCTCCATGTCATCTCCAGGTTGGAGTCCTTATCTCCTAGGGAGAGCTCAAGGATAACAACCTTAGCCAGACATCATAAAAATACCTGACTTGGATATGTAATTAGCATGAATGCAATTTTCCTTAAGTAAGAGGGGGAGTTTACAACCAGCTAGGTTGTCTTGCCTCTCTCTTATCTCTTCTTTTGGTAAGAAAAACAAGAAACCCAGTTTCAGTCCTTAATTGCAGGTGCACCCCCCTCTGAAGTAAATCAACATAGTGATTTCATCTTCCCGCAGTCTCTCAATTCTGCTAACCTCAAGGAATTGATAATGATCAGTTTCCAAGTTAAAGTCTGGCTAAAAATGTTCTGCTTGGTCTTAGTTACCCCAAAGATTGTTGGTTTTTTTCTGGCTACGGTCCCTTTCAAGACTTATCTGCTCATGTCCCTCACCAAATTTCTGCTTAGATTTTTCTAATCCATTTTTTAGAACTCTTTTCGCTATTAAAAAAAAGAATTAAAAATAAAAGAGTAAATATATAAAAACCACTCTTAGCTAGTGGGCCATACAACAACAGGTGCAGAGCTGAATGTGGCCTGAGGGCCACAGGTTATTCAGTACCGGTAGCCACTGCCATTTTCAGCAAGCTCGTTCTCATAAGGCTAGCCACAGGCACACACAGAATCTGTGGAAACTAGATACTTTGGTGGCAAAGTTAATGTTCCCCACAAAAGTGGATCTGTGTGATGGGTTTCCCTCTGGGCTGGGAGGAAGGCTGCTCCTGTGGCCTAAGTAAACCCAGCCTGGATTTTCTTCAGGAAGCTTTGAGGGATTGACACCATTTTCTGTGTGAAGAAATAACAAAAATATTCTCAGCTTTGGGCACCTTGCTGTAGAGTGTGCTCCAGGTGAACGTGTCTGGTGGAATGGTCAAATAGATTTGGGCTCAAACCCTGCCTTATTTTGGGATAATTAATATCCATTAATTTCTTTTTTTCTGCCTAAAGTTGTTATACTGACCCACTACATGACAAGGTTGCTTTGAGGACTAAAATGAAACAATATATTAAGGTAACTGGCACTTAACCATTATTTTTATTGGACACTTTCTATATTGTTTGAATTTAAACGAGGTAAAAATCATCTCCATTCATTCAGACACACACACACACACAGAGTCACACAGTTCTCTCAATTTCAAGTTTTTCTTTAATTTTTTTTTTTGGGGGGGTCTTTATTGGAATAGCATTGTCAGGTCCGCCGCTGGCCGACCCGAAGAGCCCTAGCCTCGTTCCTTTTGGTGGGTGAGGGAATGGCCCAGATTCCTCTTTCCCTCCGGTCCCCGTTGGGAGGAGATGGGGGAAGAGAGCCGTGAAGAGAGGTGAGCACAGCCACTGGCCCCAACCAGCCCGATAAAGGACACTCAGATGCAGCAGGGGTTCTGTCCCAGCAGTTCCGTTTTTTATCACACAAGCACTTGCTTTTAAAGGCAAATGGGGAAGGTAGGTTTTTTACATCCTCCAATCAGCTTAAAGGTTACGAGAGCATGCATCCTGTCTCAATGCCTAGCTATTGCAACCTCGCAGTGTTCATGAGCGCATGTATTTGGCCAATAAGGGCTAAGGCAAGGTTCCCGGAGAAACTCCCACCCTACTTCCTCCCAGTGCCGTCTTAGGCTGCCACGTTAATACTCCCTTGTGGGCCCATAATGGCGCCACTTGTAATGTCACTTAAGGTGGCGTTAGTTTTTAAGGCCCGACATAGCATGATATGGTCATAAACTAAATTTTCTTTTCAAAGTTTTACTTAAAACCCTCAGATGCTTTGTTCCTAAACAGGCTGGGGACCAATAGGATGTTGCCCTTACTCTTAAAATCGTGAAACACTTCAGCTGTTAATATGATTAAACTATTACTAGGTGAATTGTTTTTGTAGTGTTCAAATGAATTTCAGTATAGATTGATTGGGCTAAGACTACTGGTAAAGTCTTATATTTTATCTTTATGTGTGGTAAGAATTACAAGGAAGTGCTGATCAGAATAAAGTTAAATAAAGTTAAATTAAAACAGTAGAGTTAGGGAAATAAATCTTTAGTGGAATATAAATGCCTTTTGAAGTTGATTAGATTGATAGAGTTGGAATAAATATTTTAGAAAATTATCCTTTGAATTAAAATGCACGGGCTGGCCCGTGGCTCACTCGGGAGAGTGTGGTGCTGATAACACCAAGGCCACGGGTTCGGATCCCATATAGGGATGGCCGGTTGCTCACTGGCTGAACGTGGTGCTGACAACACCAAGTCAAGGGTTAAGATCCCCTTACCAGTCATCTTTTTTTTAAAAAAAAAAAAAGAATTAAAATGCACATTATTATACAAACTCCCACAACCAAAAGGATAGCAGAAGAGATGTTGATTCAGACTTTGTTTGTGAGTGAAAGAGATTTGAACATTTTCTGGAGGCTCTTGGTAGGATTATAGAGAAAAGCACCAGAGAATCTGGAAGTATGTGTGCTCTCAAGACAACTGACCCTCACAAAGTAGTATTTCATGCTTAAAGTTGGGCAAGAAGGGGATGGTTTGTGGCTTTTTAAAAAATATGTAGGGGAATGCAGCAGCACCAGATCCAACATGGCGGCCAGCAGGAGGCTCATAAAGGAGCTTGAAGAAATGAGCAAATTTCAAACCAAAAACTTCCATAACAACCAGGTTAATGAATTGATTTGGCGAGGGCTTATCATTCCTGACAACCCTCCATAAAATAAGGGGGCTGTTGGGCTGGATCGCAGATCCCTCTACCCAGTCCTGTGCAGGTCCTGAACCAGGTAAATTAAAGAAAAACCGAGTAGTCTCTGGAAAAGTGGACATGCTTTATTCTAGACATGAGCTCCACCGGCCAGCGGTTCAGAGCTGCTGCCTTCTATACTGAAAGTATACAACACTGGCAACAAGCCAAGGGGTACATGGGTGCGCATGTGCAGTAACACTACTGTAAAGCTACACAACTGTGCCAGTTGTTTTCCCTGCTGGTAATCCTGCCCTGATTGGGTAAATTGTCAAGCTAGGGCTGGGTCTGGAGTTCACAGACCCCTAAAGCCCGATCCAGACTGGGTCACAAACCCTTCATATGCCAGGCTGGGTCACCAGACCCCCCACATGCCAGGCTGGGTCATCGAACCCTTTACATGCAGGCCTTTGAGCTATGTAACCGGCAAACAGGTCCTTGGAAGCTGCAGGTTGGAAAGGCATGGCCACTTGTGCAGCGGTGGTGGTGGCCACCCGAGGCAGTCATCAGCCAAGCCACAGCATTGCGCATGCGCACTAACTCCGCCCACACACAACCTATTCACAGCAAATGTTTGGCAAGATTCTGAACATCTGAGGAGCCCTGACCATTTTCCTATATTTTCCCAACAATTCACCCCTTCAGGGTCCCTCACCATACAATGTGCATGTTCAGAATCTTCCGCGATGTTCCCTTAGTGAGAATAAATTACGTTTACATTTACATGTTATACATTCCATCCCAGTCCCAAAAGTCTTTAGCTTGTTGCAGCACCAACTCAAAAGTCCAAAGTCCAAAGTCTTATCTGAGACCAAAAGCAAAAGCCTTCCAGCTGTGAACCTGTAAAGAGTCGAAAACAAGTTTATCTACTTCCAGGATACAGTGGGACAGACATTGGGTACACATTCCCATTCCAGAAAGGAGGAATAGAAAGGAAAAACAGTCCCCAAACTAATCTGAAACCCAAACAGGGCAAACGTTAAGCACACTGGGGCACCAGGACCCCTAAAGTGTTGGGCAACCTTGCTCCTACAGCTCTGCCAAGTGTAGCCTATTGAGCTGCCCCGGTGCCTACAGCTTTTCCAGGCTGGCGCTGCACACTGCAGCAGCCCCATGGTTCTGGGCTCCTGGTGGCAGTCCTGCCATCCTGGCTCCACTAGAAATTTCCTCAGTGGGGGTTCTCCAACCCCACTTTTCTGCTCCACATTGCTCCGTAGATGACCTCCGCAGTGGCTCCACCCCTACAGCAGGTCTCTGCCTGAGTCCCCCGGCTTTTTCATACATCTTCCGAAATCTAGGTGGAGGCTGCGATGCCTCCACTGCTCTCACATACTGCTGGCCTGCAACTTAACACAACATGAACGCCACCAAGGTTTTTGGCTTTTGCCCTTTGGAGGTGCTGAGGCAGGATTGCTCCAGCCAGAGCGGCTGGGATGCAGGAAGCTGTTTGCCAAGGGCAACAGTCCCCCCCAGGTCTGTCCTGCAGAAAAACTCAGTTCTCCTAGGCCTCTGTGATGGGAGGGGTACTCTCCCAAACTTCTGAAATGCCTTAAGGGCCTGTGATGGGTGAGGCACACATCCAGACTTCTCAAATGTCTCTAGGGCTTTTTCCCCATTGTCCTGGTTTTTAGCATCTATCTGGCTGCCTCACCACCAAGATACTGTCTTTAGCAAACAGTTTATTTGCTTCATCCTTGCATTTTTCTCCTGCTCTCTGCTTTTCTACCCCATGGCCAGGCTGTAAATTTTCCAAATCTTTATGCTTTGCTTCTCTTTTACATTCTGGCTTTTGAATTACTTCAGTCAGCTCGGCTTACTCCAGATACTCAGTCTGAGGCAATTTTGCAGCATTCACCCACAGTTTAAACAGCTGCATTCGCCCAATCCATCAAGGAGTGGCTGCCTCGTCTTTGTGCATATCTGTGGCTCTCCTGTAACTGCTGCCACTGAGAAGATGTATAGTAACAGAGACTAACTTTTCCACCTTTTTATGAGGTGAAAACGCACTTGAAATTCTGCAGGGGCACCTGTTCTTGGGTCATCTGCCCATCTGCATGTGACACTCTTTTCTTGGGTTTTATAGCAATCATCGAGCCATTGGGTTTAAGTGGCACCCTCCGAACCTTTTGCCTTCAGACAATTGCAACATGCGTTTACATCATCGCTAAAGCACGTTACACCATCCACCCTTTAGGTCCCATAGTTGCCGCCAGGGGCTCTCCCTGTTTCTACTGCTTTACTGTCTCAATTTTTCATGCACAACAGGTCATGCCTGGAGATGCATGGTTTCCCCAACTCACCTCCAGGTTGGTCATCTTCCCTGGTATGAGAGGCAGGAGTGGCCAGTTGCTGCATGTCATCCTTCAGGACGTTTATCCATGCTTCTGCTTTCTGCCACAAATCTCGATCAGTTTGCAGCATAGTTAACAGCAGCCAGGCTCTGGTCAGCAGAAAAGTGGCCAATGTAGAGGACGTAGAAAATTGTAGGAAATTGTAAGGGAATTGTAGAAAAATATAACTTTAATGTACGCAGTTTTGTAACAAATGCTTAAGTAAAGCAGCTTCTAAGGGGCTGTAAAAGGTCAGGCCCGAGCACACTAAACATCCAAGGAAGGGAATGACCCCCACCCGGTTCCAGGAACTGACTAGTTCCTTATCAAAAGGCCACCTGGCCAGACCCCAGGGAAGATAAACGATTGAGAAATGCGCTGTTCCTTATCGGGGTACCAGCCTGCTAAAGCCCACCTGTAAATCTAAAGGTGCCACAAATCTATCAGGGTACCAGCCTGCTAAAGTCTACCCGTAAATCTAAAGGCACCACAGATAACCAACAACTCATCCTGTCACAAAGATCTGTTCAGAAAAACTGTATAAAAGGTGCTTGTAGGAGACAAGGTGACCCCAGCATGCTGGAATAAAGTCCCTCTTGCTTGATTGCATCGGTCTCAGTCTCATGGTCTTTGTGAAGTGAGCCATCCCAGTCTGTGGGATTTGTGCATGGTGCACGGATCTTACACCACTGGGCACCACAAGCTCAAGGACAGCCACATTTCCTCCCCTTCCCAAGGGTTTTTGCATTGTAGTAACTGGTCTATGCTGCCTTGCAGTACAGCATGCAGCAACCAGATCCTGGTCCATAGGAAGGTGGCCATTGGGCACAGCATATTCACAAGTAGCCACATTTCCTCCTTCTTCCAAGGGCTTTCGGCTCCTGTACCTGCTCAGAATCCTGTCACAGACTACTCCAATTGGCATTCTATAGCTAATGTTGGAATCCTGCCAATGCCAACTATTGTGAAGCTCTTTTATCCTGTTTGTGATGCCAATTGTAAAGCTACATGACCACACCAGCTGTTGTGCTCTTTTACCTGCTGGTAATCCTGCCCTGACTGGGCCAATTGTCAAGCTAGGGCTGGGTCTGGAGCTCACAGACCCCTCAAGCCCATTGCAGACCGGGTCACAAACCCTTCATATGCCAGGCTGGGTTAACAGACCCCCCACATGCCAGGCTGGGTCACCAATCCATTTACACGCAAACCTATGAGCTAGGTAACTGGCAAACAGGTCCTTGGAAGCTGCAGGTTGGCAAGGCATGGCCGCTTGTGTGGCAGTGGCTGCCCAGGGCAGTCATCAGCCAAACCGTGCACTAACTCCGCCCACACACAACCTATTCACAACAAATGTTTGGCAAGATTCTGAACATCTGAGGGGCCCCGACCATTTTTCTATATTTTCCCAACAACTACTCTTACATAACTTGTTTACAATGGATGTGCTGAATCACACCCAGCCGGTTATGAGGCGAGAGGGTCTGACTATACTGACTCCATTTTCCTCACATTTTCCTTTCCTTCAGAATCAAAATCAACTTTCTAGCAGAGCACCCATTCAAACCAGCAAAGATCACATTTAAACCAAAGATCTATTATCCAAACATTGATGAAAAAGGGCAGGTCTGTCTGCCAGTAATTAGTGCTGGAAACTGGAAGCCAGCAACCAAAACTGACCAAGTAATCCAGTCCGTCATACCACTGGTGAACAATACCCAGCCCAGCACCTCTTTCAGGCTGACCTAGCTGAAGAATACTCTAAGGACTGTAAAAAATTTTGTAAGAGCACTAAAGAGTTTACAAAGAAATATGGGGTAAAACAACCTGTGGACTAAAATCTCCTGTGATTGATTCCAGCAAGTGTGAGCAGGGACCCCAAGCAGTACCTTCAGACATCCCACAAAGTAGGACTCTGGAAAATTGACACATGCCACCTCCTGGTGTTTGCTTGTGGCAGTTACTAACTTTCTACAGTTCTCTCAATCAAAAGTGTTTTAGGTAACCTGTAAAGAAAGGATAAAAAAATTTTAGATGTTCCATAAATAAATAAATATAATTTAAGAAAATATTTACAAAATCCTAACTTACATGATATATATTATTTACTTGACGTGTTTTGTTGTGGATCATGAAACTAAGGTACCAGGAAGATTAAGTTACTTGCCAGATACCACATAGCTAGACCCTGAATCTACATCCAGGTGGCCTGACTCTGTAATCCATGGTCTTTTTTTGTTGTATCTTTGTCTGGTTTTGGTATCAGGATGAGGCTGGCCTCATAGAATGTGTTTGGGACATGTTTCAATTTTTTGGAGTAGTATGAAGATAATTAGTATTCATTAAAGGTTTGGTAGAATTCAGCAGTAAAGTCATCTGTTCCTGGGCTTTTATTTGTTGGGAGACTGCTGATTACTGCTTCAGTCTCATTGCTCGTTATTGGTTAGTTCAGGTTTTTTCTTTCTTCTTGGTTCATCCTTGGTAGCTTATATGTGTACAGAAATTCATCCATTTCCTCCAGGTTTACAAATTTTTTGGCATATAGTTGTTTATAATCACCTCTAATGATTCTTTGTATTTCTGTGGTATTGGTTGTAATGTCTCCTTTTTTATTTCTGATTTTTATTTTTTTGGTCTTCTCTCTTTTAGTTAGCCTAGCCACTGGTTTGTCTATTTTATCTTCTTAAAAAAACCAAGTTTTTGTTTCATTATCTTTTGTATATTATGATGTATTGTATCATTCAGGATGATAGTGGCAGTGGGTTTGTCATATATGGCTTCTGTTGTGTTGAGACACACAGAAAAAGGTTCTCTTAGATACACATTATATTCACACTGGCAAAGAAACCCACAAAGACAGAGAGACAATCCTAAAAACAGCAAGATAAAAGAGTCAAGTCCCCATCAGACTAACAGCAGATTTCTCAACAGAAATTCTACAGACCAGAAAAGACTGGGATAATATATTCAAAATACTAAATGAAGAAAACTGCCAGCCAAGAATAATATACCCAGCAAGACTATACTTCAAAAATGAGAGAGTAATAGTATATTTCCCAGACTAAAAAAAAAAAAAAAAGAAAAAAAGAAAAAAACAATCAAACAAACAAAAAAAACAACTGTGGGAGTTCACCACTACATGACCAGATCTATAAGATATCCACAAAGGAGTCCTGCATTTGGAATCCAAAAAACAATAAGCACTTCCATAAATATACAAGAAATAACAAAACCCACTGGTAGAACTAAAATGCAAATGAGAAACAGAAAGAAACTATGTCTATTTTCATCAAGGATATTGGCCTGTAGTTTTCTTTTTTTGTATTGCTTTTGGGTCTCTATTTCATTTAGATCTTAATTATTTCTTCCTATGTATACTAATTTTGGGATTGGATTGTTCTTGTTTTTCTAGTTATTTGAATATGTAAAATAATGTGCATTTTAATTCAAAGGATAATTTTCTAAAATATTTATTCCAACTCTATCAATCTAATCAACTTCAAAAGGCATTTATATTCCACTAAAGATTTATTTCCCTAACTCTACTGTTTTAATTTAACTTTATTTAACTTTATTCTGATCAGCACTTCCTTGTAATTCTTACCACACATAAAGATAAAATATAAGACTTTACCAGTAGTCTTAGCCCAATCAATCTATACTGAAATTCATTTGAACACTACTGTCCCGCGCAACCGTCTCGCCAGCAAGAACGACGCGGCACACACAGGATCCTTCTGCAGTAAAGCTTTAATGCGTCTTGAGAGGCAGAGCACAAGCTTATCGGGGCGGAGACCCCAAGTACAGAAGCCCGTTCCCTTTTATAGAAAACTGTCCCTCGCCTAGGACGTGTCCCCCTCTGACTGGCGGTCGTGCATCAGCCCAGATGACTCCACGGGAGAGGCAGAGACTAGAGGTGGGGAAATTCCCAGCACATGCGCTCTAGACTTGTTTTTGCCAATTGTCAGTGTCGGCGGGCGCCATCTTGTAATGGCGATTACGGTGTAACGTGGGCAGCTCCCCACACACTACAAAAACAATTCACCTAGTAATAGTTTAATCATATTAACAGCTGAAGTGTTTCACGATTTTAAGAGTAAGGGCAACATCCTATTGGTCCTCAGCCTGTTTAGGAACAAAGCATCTGAGGGTTTTAAGTAAAACTTTGAAAAGAAAATTTAGTTTATGACCATATCATGCTGTTCCATTAAAGACTCTCTCCTCGCCCAAAAAAAATTAAAGAAAAACTTGAAATTGAGAGAACTGTGTGACTCTGTGTGTGTGTGTGTGTGTGTCTGAATGAATGGAGATGATTTTTACCTCGTTTAAATTCAAACATCATAGAAAGTACCCAATAAAAATGATGATTAAGTGCCAGTTACCTTAATATATTGTTTCGTTTTAGTCCTCAAAGCAACCTTGTCATGTAGTGGGTCAGTATAACAACTTTAGGCAGAAAAAAAGAAATTAATGGATATTAATTTTCCCAAAATAAGGCAGGGTTTGAGCCCAAATCTATTTGACCATTCCACCAGACACGTTCACCTGGAGCACACTCTACAGCAAGGTGCCCAAAGCTGAGAATATTTTTGTTATTTCTTCTCACGGAAAATGGTGTCAATCCCTCAAAGCTTCCTGAGGAAAATCCAGGATGGGTTTACTTAGGCCACAGGAGCAGCCTTCCCCTCAGCCCAGAGGGAAACCCGTCACACAGATCCACTTTTGTGGGGAACATTAACTTTGCCACCAAAGTATCTAGTTTCCACAGATTCTGTGTGTGCCTGTGGCTAGCCTTATGAGAACGAGCTTGCTGAAAATGGCAGTGGCTACCGTACTGAATAACCCGTGGCCCTCAGGCCACATTCAGCTCTGCACCTGTTGTTGTATGGCCCACTAGCTAAGAGTGGTTTTTATATATTTACTCTTTTTTTAAAAAATTCTTTTTTTTAATAGCGAAAAGAGCTCTTAAAAGTGGATTAGAAAAATCTAAGCAGGTAGGTCCAGTCAAGATGGTGGAATAGACGGTCTCCAGTGTTACTCCTTCCCACAAATCAACCAATTTACAGCTCTAAAAATGTAACATCAGCCGCTGGAGCTCGGGGTTAGAGAAGGAGAGACCTATGGAGTTCATGAAGGTGGGAGAAACCACAATGAGGGAAAGAAAAAACTGCTCTGAGTGTTTTGTGCCACGGCTGCTTTATGGCTGGAGCTGCTGAGCACATGGAGCAGGAGCCAGCAGAAGCTGCAGCTGTGCCCTTTTGATGGAGTTACTACTGCTGCTGAAGTATTCAGCGAAGGAGCTGGCAGCGGTGGTGATGGTGTAGAGCAGACATGCTGCAGCTCCTCCACAGTCGTGCTCTGGCAGGGCTGGTCTGTCCCCATGGACTCCCAGTGCATCTAGAGCTGGGCGCGCAGCCCTGTTCTCAGGGGACACTGGCGAGGGGGAGGGGAGCATGGCAGGTGTTGGGAGGGGGGCGCACTGGGGGCTTGCGCCCTGGCCTGTCCAGGCACAGTGCATGTCCCAGGAGTGTGGGGGCTCCCACGCCCCTGTGCAAATGGGCTCAGGGCTGGGCTGGGGCCCACGAGGAGGAGGGGAGTGAGCAAGGGGAGACCCTGGGCAGCTGAGGAAGGCGGCGGAGAGAATCTTTTTGGATTGAATGTTTTCGGAGATCTTTGAGCCTCGTGGATCTGAAGGTCAGGGCCTCTACCTATACCTGGGAAATTCTCGACTATTATTTGATTGAATATGTTTTCAATGCGTTTTCCTTTTTCCTCCCCTTCCAGAATACCTATGGTTTGGATGTTTGTATGATTAATGTTGTCTGCTAGCTCTCTTAGACATTCTTCATTTTTAAAAATTCTTTTTTCTTTTTCTCTTTGTCCACAGGGATTATTTTTAAAAGACAATATTCGATATCAGAAATAATTTTTTCGGCTTGCTCTAGCCTGCTACTTAAATTAAGCTCTTGGTTATGAGTAAATCCTTCAATTCCAGGAGTTCTGCTACACTTTTTAAAAAGGTATTAATTTCTTTGTAAATTTTTTCTTTCATATCCTGGAGAGTTCTCATTTCGTTGTGTCATCTAGCTGAGTCTTGTATCTCATTGGTTCCCTTAAGATGTTTGCTCAGAATTCCTTTTCAAGGGTTTCCAGCTCTATGGATCTGGTACTTGAGAATTATTGTATCCTTTGGTGGTGTCATATTTTCTTTTTTTTTTTTTTTTTTTCATATTTCTAGTTTCTCTACATTAATGCTTGGTCTTCTGGTAGAGCAGCTGCTTCTATTACTCTGGAGTGGGCTTTGAGGAGAGACTTCCTCCTGTAGATATGTTTTATATTGACTGTTGAAAAAAGTGTTTTAGTATTGGTTCTGTGTAGATGCAGTAGTGTAGTCTCCATGTGGATACTTTGGCTGTGTTCAATGTTGGACTTGCATGTGAGTGCCTCTGTGGCCTAGGCATGGGGTACTTGTTGATTTCTTGCTGAGGTTAGTGACACTGTGTTGGATCATTGAGGACATGGGCAAGCTCTTGAGTACTTGGGAGAAGCACCTGTATGCCCAGTCTCTCTTTGTCTGGGGTGGGTGACCCTGGTTGGCTTGTTGGCACTCCAGCTAGCATCCCATGACCCTGATGGGTGCCCTGGGGTATAGTGGAGCTCCTCAGTTTGAATGGGTGACTCTGGGTGAGGTTTCTCTTTCTTCTTTCCTACAAACATAAGCTCCTCCTTGATTTCTGCTTCCTTTTGTTGGGGGATGGGTTGATGGTGTTTGGAAATGTTCTTCCTTACTCTATTTGGGTATCCTGGGTTTCTGCACTCTCGGGGGGTTTCACAAGTGTCTCTCCCCAGATCAAGGCAGTCGTATGGGCTGCACACATACCTCCCACACCCAGGTGTGCTACTGTGGGGGCTGTTGGGGGGCAGGCAGTGTAATCCCCCCTGTGGGTTGGGCTACTGGGTCACAGGTCTGTACTTGCTCACCTCTTTCCCTGGGCTCTGCTGGTGATGCTCCTTGTGTCAAAGCAGTCAAGCGGTCAGTGGGCTGCTTGCATGGCAATGGTGGCTGCCTGTGGTGGCAGGCTGCCCTTGTGGCCGCAGTGGTCGAAAGCTGTGCTTGCCGTGGTGGTGGCTGTGGCAGACTACTTACATACATGGCAGTATTGTCTGCAGCAGTGGCAGGCCACCCACGTGATGGCACCCATGTGCTCCTGCCAACTGTCAGTGGGGGCTTCCCTCAGCTCCTGAGTTCCCCATGCTCTTGCCAGCTGTCCCACACCATCCCTTTTCTAGTTTCTTCTTTCCCAGTCTCTATGACACACTCTAATTATCTCATACTTGGGTTACTGCAGCATTCTTCCAACTGGCCTTTCCACTCCCATGCCCTTAATTCATCTTGTACACCACTACCATTTGGGAGGCTTGGTAAACTGGCTGGCTGGTGTTAATTGTCAGACCCTGAAATTACATTGCAACATTTAATCTTACATTCCATTTCTAATCCATTTACAGCATGTATTTTTCTGAAAGGTACGGCCTACTCATGCTCATTAAAGATTTAGTATTTCACCATATATTAACTGACATTTTCTGTTTTTTTTTAAATGTCTATTTTCAGTTGCGAATAAGTTTTTTTTTTTTTTTTTTTTCCTCTCCCTAATGCTACTAAGCATTATTTACTTACAGGCAGTCCTGTGTGTCAGAAGGACATTGCCTATGTGGCAGTCATGTAGCAGAGTGATTGAGATCACATATTTTGCAGCTTGATAGAGCTGAGGTTGAATTTTACCAGTGCTACTTTCTGACTGTGACATTGGTCTTTCACTTTCCACACCTATAAAATGGGAATAATAGCTATGACCGCATAGATTTTGTGATAGTGAGATGAAGTCCTCAGCCAGGGGCTTGGCTCCTTGTAGCAAATAGTGTCCATTCCTTACATTCCTGTCAATGAAGGGAGACAAAGTGACACAGTTCAGAGTAATACACTAAGATGATCTGAAAAATCTTCCTAATATTTGCTTTTGCTTCAGGTCTTTTTCTGTAATAGGAAGAACATAGTAAGGAAGACCATGCTTAATATTAGAAAATGTCTCTTATAAAGAAAATGCCCTTCCAAGCAGTGTTCCTCATAGGCACAGAGATATGAGGGAAACAGGGTTCACCCTTCCACAACATTGTTTTGGGAGAGAATATCAGAATTCTGTCCTGATGGTTTTCATGCTCTGGGGAAGAGAGGGTGTTTTCTGTTCAGGTTGAAGACAATAGGTGACTCCCGCTCTTGATCCTGGGAGATGGTTGAGCTCTGGCTTTATTAAGTTAAAGAAATGCTTAACTATTCTCTAGTCTCAGTTATCTTAAAGACCCACCGCTATGGCTCTTTGAATTGTTCTGATTCCAAGATGATTTGGACCAGCTTAGGACAGATTCTTTTTGTTTTCAAATTTCCCCCTTGATTTTTTTTAGCAGGGACTTGGGGCAGTGGGGCGTATTTCTGCAGTTAGCCTTATGTCAAAAACCATGCTATGTGATCAGAAAATTGCTTTAAACTCTTTTAATTGATCTATTCTGTTTCACCGTTTTGAGGCACAAGATAAGGTCACATTGTTTTTAATATTTAAATGAATAAATCCAATGCTTATTTTTCTATTATAAGAAGTCTTTTCTTCCCTCTTTGGGGTCTTATGTCTCTCTAACTCTAAAATCCCAGGAGACTTATTCAGTAGAAGGGTCAGGCCTGAAGGAAAGAAACCTGTTAGGTCTGCCCAGTTTGCCATGGGAACCCATCCTGTTCTACAAGTTGTCTCTAGTGGTCTGTGTTTCAGTGCTGTCCTTGTCATCAAAGTGACCAGTCCTGTGGCCATCACTGATCTGGTAATTTCTGCAGATAAAGAAAGGAGACGCGCTGCCCCAGTTACACTCAGCAGTCTTCATTACATACCAAGATAGGCCAGCTCTCAGGGACATGCATCTTTAGGGCTAGAGCTCTCTCCTATTACTATAGTTGGTCCCCACTATTCATGGATTCTGTATTTGTGAATTTGCCTGCTTGCTAATATTTGTTTGTAACTCCCATTTACAGACATGCACAAAATGGCAAAAATTTGAGTTGCCTGATGCTGACGTTCCTGGCTGAGGTTGAAGAACGCTCTTGTTTCAGCTCTCTTACTGTAGACTGTTAGATAAGCTTCATCCGGGTATGAGTTTTAGTGTTGTTAGCTGTGAGTTCACTGTTAATGAATCAACAATATACAAGGGTACTTCAAAAAGTGCTTGCAAAAATAGACGTGAAAGATAATATGAACCTTTCTATGAACTTTTTGAAGACTGCTCAAATATTAAATAAGGTGTCTTTAAATGCAATACACTTAAAACAAGGTTATATACTGATCCTTTGACAAAAATGTGACCAGAGGCTTGCAGAAACCTAACCCCGTATTTCTCCTAGGAGTGATGGTTAAGTATTTGCTAATTCAGTGTTCTTGAAAACTTGGTGGGACATAACTACCAACAATTGACTGTATATACAGCCATTTCCCCAAGATGTGCCCATAATGCCAGGGAAAATGAGTCAGAAATTGTCCTTCTGTAAGAACTTGTGGAAGGACTAGACTCTAGTTTCCAAAGGTTATTTCCTGTCCCTCTTGTTCTCCAGCGGGCTGGTACTTACGTATTCCTTTGACAAGGGGACTCTGTCCTCTCTATCACTGTCATTAGTTGGGGTGGGTGATGGAAGTGTGGCACGGGGTGGAGGGTAATTCTGAGATGCGACGGTGCAACTCACGCTCTGCCATCTCGGTCAGTCTTCTACCAGCCCCACTCCTGTGGTCTCTCCGTCTCTCTCTTGGGCTCAGATATGAATAAAACTCCTCATTCTGGGCTTGGAATGACTTGTAGTGGGGATATTAACTGTCTTGCTCTCATTCCCCCAACATATAATTGCAAAAATAAAACAATCTGACACACTGATACATTTCCCAAGATCTGAGCCGTCCGGTTGTAGCCAAGGTTACCCTGATAGAGAGTGATGAAAACACTAAAAACAGTTATCTGTGAGACCTGTTTTGTCATTTCTAGAATAAAACCTCAGGATTCACTGGAGAGTGAGTAAATCAACACGCCCCACATTCAAGTCAGCTTTGAGCTGGGCTGGAGACTGAATTTCACGTTTAATCAAAACTATATTGGGTTTTGTTGTTGAACCTCACTTAACTTTTGATGAAGAATTCAAAGGTGGCAATGTTCTCCTAAATTTGTTATTCTCTTGACAATTGAAAAGATCTCTTAAATGTGCAAGAGACTAGTCTTGAAGAGCTATGTTATTGCTACCCTGAGAATTCCTATGTGAAGGTACTTCAAAAAGTCCATGGATAGTTCATATCATCTTTTAATTCTTGTTTTCCACAAACCTTCTGAAGAACTCTTGTATAAGGGACTTCAGGTGTGTTCATCCAGTGTTCAAAAGATGGGGTTCACTTTACACCTTGCCTCTCTTCTGTCTTCTATTCAGCTTTACTTCTTTCAGGAATGTATCTTTTTAACAAATGGCTCGTGGAAAAACAATAATAATCCTTACATTTAAATAAATAAAAGTGTCTTTAAAACTTCACATTTAACCAGAAATTGCATGAATTTCCATATACTCAGATGTGGAACACATCTTCCCTGCTTAGGCACATCTTTTCTTGCCCTTGCTTTCTCTTTTTTATACCAGTTATAACACTTTGTATAATCAATTGTTACTTTAGAATATATTAATTTAGTATATGTTAATTATTTATAATACTTTCTAGGCTTCCCTTTTCTTGCCACCTTGTGCTATGGCTGGGGTCCTCAGGATTATTACAAGCCATGTGAATGTTTTTCTTTCATCTTGTCTCTCCTTGGTTCTATTTTTATATTCTATGCTGTGACAAAAACAACCATAAGACAATTGCTTTTAGAAAAGCCCCTGTGTACTCCCTAATTCTAAACTAGATACAGTAATGAATACAATGAAACAGTAGCAGTTTGAAATAAAGGAGCTGTTAAAACAATAGGGGTATCTTGGAAACTGCAGGAAGACATCCTGGCATAAATGACGATGATGACTTTGAATGATGGACTATGACATCCTCCATGATAGAATGAGGGATGGAGGGAGGAAATAAACATTTAGTCTCTGTACTTGGCATTCGGTAACTGTTACCTTTCATTATTAGAAAGAGGAAAATAATGTCTTTATCAATGTGATGTAAGTGTGATGTGTGGTGTAAGAAATACCCAACTAAAAGGGCATACAGCACAGGACTGTTTACATCAGGATTATTTTTCTATTTCTAAATAGGTCTGAGAATCAAAGATAGTTACAATCTGAAAAAGCACTAGAGGGAGCCAGACCCCTTTCTGATGACTTCTTTGTCCTGGAGCTAGAACACAGCTCTAGCCCACATTTAGATCAGCTTCTAGACTTGTGAATTTAGTGTTCGGCCTTTGTCCACAGACTCTATTACATGTGCATAGAAATTTAAAAATCACAGACTTTAGAGGGCAAACCATTACACATTAAAAGGAACTTAAGGGACCTACTACCTAAATACAATCTATGGACTTTGTTTGGATCACGACTCAAAAAAATCAGCCTTAAAAAGATGTTTTGTAAGACAGCTAAGGACATTTGAACAGAAACTAAACACTATGTTATGGAATTGTTAATTTTATTAGGTGTGATAATGATATCTTGGTAATGCTAAAAAATTCCTTATCTATTAAAGATACATACAGAAGAATTTAAAGATACATACAGAAGAATTTTTGCATGAAATTATATGATGCTTATAATTCATAATTTATTGTGGAATTTTTTTTTACATTTTAAAAAATTTTAATTTATCATTATACAATGTAGTTGATTTTCATGTCCCTTTACCAATTCCTCCATTTCCCCCCTCCCCCTCTGCCATCAACATCATATCTGTTCAGTTGTCTTAACAAGTTCAAGGAATTGTTGTGATTGTTTTATCTTCTCCCCCCTCCTCTCCATTTACATTGTGGAATATTTTACAAATATTCCACAGTAAAGAAAGTTCATGTGTATGTGTTGGGGGTAGGATGAAAGAAGAAATAACTGACAAGATCTTGATAATTGATGGAACTGCAGTTTATAATACTATTTGTTCTGCTACTTTTGTGAGTGTTTAAAAGTACAGATATTATATTCTCACAATATATATTTATGATCTAGTTTATCATAATTTATGGCTGATATGTATTTATTAGTTTACAAACTCACCTTTCCCCCCATAATTGTATTGAATTTCTAGTTGAAGCTTCCATTCTGCTAGATGTCAGAAAATAAATACCATTTAATTAAGGGTGATTTCACATTGCACTCAGTCAAAAACTTAATTCAAGATAATCTTAGTCAATTCATGATTTTCCACCTCCGTCGGCCAGTACAATTGCTGAGTGAAAGCAAGTGGGTGGGAGGTGGTGGTGGTGAGTGGGGGGCTGGTCCTTGGTTGTCATCTCTTGAGTCAGACATTTAGTAAGACAACCTTGATCTTCTCTTGGGTCAGTTTATCCTTGCAAATAACAGCCACATTGTCGGACAGTTATCTACAAAGCCTCTGCAGATCTGTCTTTTCCTAGTACTAGCAGACCTCTCTTGGAATGGGGGAAACATACCGAGGTTTTCACTCTGGCTTTCTCAGCTTTTCCTGCTTAACCATTTCTGCTCTACTTCTCCATACCATGTTTGTCATGGAAGGCCCTGGAGGACTTCTCTAGGACATTTGCCACTTCCACAGGTTCTGTTTGGGAACAAAGGCACAGGTACTTTCTACTTTCAAATCCCTTAACAAATCTGGGGCTTCAAGGTTCAGTCCTCGGAAGAGAGGGACATATTACAGGCCACATCCTTAAGGAAATTTTGCAGTGTTTAATACCTCTTTCTGAAGCCTGTGGTGTCTCTGTCTGATCTGGTGGGTAGACCTAGCTTGTAATCTTCTATAATGATTGCTTATGGCTTACAGATGCCCAAAGTCCTTCAGCGCTCTGGATACAGAGAAGGGTTATGGGTTCATACGAATTACAAAGACAAATTTTCTTCAGTTAATATAATAGAATGCTGTCCTACTGAATAATTTTAATTCAAAACTTAATATATGCTTCCTATACAGAAATAAACTAGGGAAGCAGTAATAAATAGTGGTTAAGAATGTAGATTCTGGGCTTAGATAGACCAGTGTTCTAATCCTGCCTCTGTGTTTTTTTAGTAGGAATTAGGCACATATTTTTTAAGGGTTTTAAACCTCAATTTTCTTATTTATAAAGCAGAGGCAGTAATATCTACCACGCAATGTTTTGGGGAAGGTTAAACAAGAAAACATATATAAAGTGCACAGAGTTTGGCCCAACGTACAAAACCTATAAATGGCAGCCGTTTTTATTAAGAATAACAAAGCAAACAGGAAAAGCTCCTTATGCAATTTTTGCATCTGGTTATTGAAACTTTCTCCTATGACTTCCTAAGTTATTAGCTCAGGTCTTAAAGGACCACATGGGAATTTAGGTGCAGCCCCAGGCACTGAAACTACTATAATTTAGAACATATTCTCTCTTTGGTATCCACTGTGAGGTCTACGAAGCCTAAATTCACTTGGTGTTTTAAGAAATAACTGCTTAGCTTTCATTCCCAGTGTGGCCCATCCTTTATGAACTGTCAGTGAAAAGGAAGCAGATGAAAGGAGGAGTTCCAAGGGTATTATATCACCATGGCCTCATGAAACAGGGGAAAAGAAACCAAACAATTTATAGTGGACAAGCTTCCAGATGTTCATTGCCAGAACCTTCTGCTCAAAGTGAAAAGAAAATCCAAACAAACACCAAATCCCATTCCTGCATTGTAGGAAAAAGCAAAGTAACTTTATTCAGATACCTGGCCTCTCCGCTTGGATGGCTCTGGTATTCTGGCTAGGAGAGGAAGATAAATTGCTGCTCTGTTTCCCTGGGAGCCTATGTCAGTGATTCCGGGCTGAACCGGCTTCTGATTCCTCTTTGCTCTCGGACATTAGATTTCAAACTCCTGGGTGGAGATGTCCAGCTTTATAATTAAACTCCTTCTAGAGGCAGTATAGTGCTGGTATGGTACCAAGAACTGGCATGGAGTGAGAAACCGCAGTCTCAGATATACACAGGTTCTCTACCCAGATGCGATCTATTAATTAATCTTATGCATACAGAGCATTACATAAATTTTAATGCTTTCATGCTTAAAATAGATTCTGTGAAAAAATGTGACATATTCAGAAATCAACTGATGTCACACTTCTATTTAACACAGACCTCTCCGATCAAGGTGTTTTTAAAAAGCGCCTTTGGTGAGCTCCTTATTTGTTTCCCATTGCTGCTATAACTCCTATGATTACATTGGGTTCACCTGTATAATCTAGATAATTCCTCTATCACAAGATCCTTCACATGATTATACTAGTATCTGCAAAGTCATTTTTGCTATATAAGGTAACATACTCACAGGTTTTGGAGGTTAGAATTTGGATATTTTGGAGGCCATTATTCTACTTACCATAGTCCACCTCGGTCCCCCAGAGATTTATTTTGCCCCAAGTATAAAATACATTCACCCCACCCCATCTCCAAAAGTCTCAACTCATTACAGTGTCAACTCAAAGTCCAGAAATCTCATCTAAATCTCATCAGCTCAAAAGTCTCAAATCTCATCAGGTATGGGTGGGGCTCTGGGCATAACCCATTTTGAGGCAAAACTCATCTCCATCTGTGAACTTGTCAGAATCAAGAAACAAGTTCTCTGTTCCCAAAATACAGTTGTGGGACAGGCATAGGATAACAGATATAGATATTCCAGTTCAAAAGGGGAGAAAATGGAAGAAATAAAGGAGTCACCAGCCCTGAGCAACTTCAAAACCCAGCAGGGCAAAACAACATTAGGTTTCAAAGCTTGGGAACAACTCTCTGTGCTTTGCAGCTCTGCCCTCTGGGCTGGAAGATCTGCCCTTGAAGTCATCCTTCCTTCTCCATGAAGGATAGCATGCAGATGAGTGGTTTTGTTAGGCTGTTCCTTGCCTGTGGAATTTTGGGAGTCTGACAGCCTTCTTTTGTTTTATTCTCTCTCTCCCCTTTGGTCCAAGCAGGCAGTGTTTCTGCTACTTTAATATTCTCAAGAACCTTGTGGGTTTCCTGTGTATGTCATGGGAATTTACTCCATCAGATAAATGGCTTCTCCACAAATATTTTATGACTTCTGTTTGAGATGGCTGAGGAGATTCATGAGTCACATAAATAATTTCTTCAAAGAATTCTGTGGCTCAATACTCTGACCTTCTGATCTTTCTGAGGCACTAGCAAAAGATCATCCAGCCACACCCTCAGCTTTTTCTCTAGAGCACAATTTCCTGATAGTGATTCTCCTAATTTTAGTGTCTTTTGAAATCTGAATAGGTTGAGAGTTTCCCAAATCATCAAAGCCTGGTTTCTCTTTTGCTTAATTTTTCTTTCTATCTATCTTTTTTCTTTTGCATTTTACCATAAGCAGAAAGAAGAAACAGGTCACACTTTTGAAAATTTGCTTGGGAATCTCCTTAGCTTCATATTCAAGTGGATCATCCATAAGTTTGCTTTCTACAAAACTGCAGGAAACAATTCACCTGGCACTGTAACAAGGATCCCTTTTCCTCTAGTGTCCAATAACATATTCCTAATTTCCATCTGAGTCCTCACTAGCAGAATCATTAGCATCCAAATTTCTATTAATAGCTATAGGCAATCTAGGTTTTTTCTTTCTATTATGCTCCTCAAAATTCTTTCAGCCTCTCTCCGTGACTCAATTCCAAGCCACTTTTCACATATTTAGGTATGATTTACAGCAGCACTTCACCTCCAGGTACCAAAATCTGTATTCACTTCCTACTACTGTTGTAACAAATTGCCAAAAACTTAATGACTTAAAACAAGACAAATTTATTATCTCATGGTTCTGGAGATCAAAAGTATGAAATCGATCTCATGGGGCTAAAAGCAAGTTATCAGCAGGATTGGGTTTTTTTTCTGGAGGCTCCAGGGGAGAATTTCTAGAGGCAGCTTCCAGAGGCTGCCTTCTTGGCTCATAGCCCCCTTCCAACAAACTTATCACTCCAACCTCTGCTTTTATTGTCACATCTCCTTCTCTGACTCTGACTCTCTTGTCTCTCTCCTAAACTTATAAGGATGCTTATGATAACACTGGTCCCTCCTGTATAACCCAGGATAGTCTCTTCATCTTAAAATCCTTAACTTAATTACATCTCTAAAGTTCCTTTTGCCAGTAAGGTAACATACTAACAGGTTCTGAGGACTAGGACATGGACATCTTTGAGGATGTGGACATCCATTATTTTGCCTATCACGGCATCCTATCTCAGGTTTGGTTCTCTGGAATCAGACAACAAAAGTCAGTTTGGACTGCAAAACTATATTAGGGATTAAGACCTGATGGAGGAAGTAAGAATGAAGAGAGGAAAAAGTTGAACTGTGATGCAGGCCTGATAAAACTGGCCAACTCAACGTCAATTGCTGTCAGAGTTGTCCTGTGTTAGGCCAAAATGGCCAGGCTTTTATACTTCCACCTTGCTCAGTCCCTGGCTAGATGTTACCGATAGTGAGAAGGCTTTCTGCAGCTGAGGCCGACTCTGAAAGAGCCAATAATTGGAGGCTGTCTTCTGACTGCAAGTCAAGAGGAAGTCCTTCCTTGAAGGGTTATCTGGATTGTGCATCTTTGTGTTTATCACATGTATTGGGTGGGTCATGGTGAATGTGAAAGGGATTGGGAGGTAGGCCTATATTTCCTGTAACCTTTGAGTGTTGAGTTGGAACCTTCTCCTAGACCAGCTCTCAAGTCCTGGGACTATAGAGGTAAAATTATCGTGGTCTTTAGGGAAGCCAGTTAACTTAGGGAAGAGCTCAGCTGGGTTCTGAGACCAATAGCCATCATGGAAGTTTCCTGCTAGGCTTGGTTAATTCCTCCTGGGGTAGGTCATTAGGCCAAGTCTAGTTTATTCAAGATCTGGTCATGACCTCTGTCTGCATGTGAATACTCATCATCAAATTCAACATTGCTATTATTTATTGAACATTTACTCTGTACCAAATATAGTGCTAAGTATTTTACATGTAACATCTCATTTAGTCATTTCAGTATGCCCGAGAACAGTTCAGGTAGTAGGTATGGGTTAAGTAAAGGGGCATAAAAATGCTTAATTCTGTGCCCAGTGATCCTTCATGAGTCATCATATCACAGCTCAGCAAAAATAGAACTTCTTCTGGGGAAGCACTCATTTTGGCCTAAGGCCTGACTTTTAACTCTTACATGTTATATGGGGGTCAGTGAGATCAATTGTTTCTTGGAGTTCTGGAACACTCAGCTATCTTGCCATTCAAACAACTAACTTCTCCCAGTAACTTGCAGAGTTCTGTAGAGGGTGCTGAATGTTCTCATCCTTTTAAAATTTATATTTGGGCCTCTTTCTTGGGGGATTGAGCCAATTGAGAGGAGAGATTTGGCATGCTATTTGTACCATTAAAGTCCGATTCCAAATTGAAAGCGACAGGTAAGACTACCACTCTAGAAACTATAACCAAAAGCAACCCTCCCAATTTTCCCAGATGCTATGATTTTTGTGTGTGTATTTTTTCTATGCTCAGTATTTATGGTGATCAGAAAAATAAGTCATTTTATCTGACACATTGTATACAAAGATATTTGCAAACATGTCCACATTTTGTGTATGGTATGGTATCTTTTGGAGTTTGGGGCTCAGCTATGAAAATCTGTTCCATTCTTGTAGTTTTGTGAAACTAAAATTTTGACTCTTTGCAGAATGTGGCAGAGTATCAGTGAAAGACAAATTAAATCTTCTCATTTTGTAATTTGGGTCACATGTTTAAAGTGCCTTGCATGATTTACAGACTACATGCATAATTTCATGTCATTGCTACTTTCTTCTGAATTCTCTAAAATAATCTATAACTGCCGGAAGCATATTCTTGTAAACAAGATTTCAAATTCTAAATGTGTATGAACTTTTAGTTGGTTCTTAGCAGGATTTTGAGTTTTCTGGTAGCAAGCAAACTTGAGATAACAGCTTTCTTATAGAAATAGAATTGTTTATCTAAATCATTAATGCAATCCTTGAGAGAGAAAGTAGACACGCGTAACAATGTATTTGTTCTATGGGACAAGACTATAACAGTTCTTAGTTAGTGGATTCCCTCTTCATTACCTAGATAAAAACCCTTGTGACTGACCTTCCTGAGTTCAGGCTGTCACCATATCTGTCCTGTATTAGTTTCCTATTTCTGCTGTAACACATGCCATCAATGTAGTGGCTTAAAACAACACAAATGTACTCTAGTTCTGGAGGTCAGAAGGCCAAAATGTGTCTTAGCCGGCTAAGATCAAGTTGTCAACAGAGCTGGTTCCTTCTAGACCCGCTAGGGGAGAACCTATTCCTTGCCATCTCCAGCTTTCAGAGGGTGCCTGCATTCCTTGACCCATGGTTCTGTATCACTCTGACATCTGCTTCCTTTGTCATATCTCTTTCTCTGACTCTGACTCTCTTATAAGGACTTCTGTGATTACATAGGGCCCATCTGGATAATCGAGGAGAATCTCGCCATTTCAACATTTTTAACATAATCACATATGCAGTCTTTTTTGCTGTGTATGGTAAAGTATTCACAGGTTGCAGGGATTAGGAGCGGACTTCTTTGGCAGGCCATTTTTCAGCTTACCACACACCCATTCATATTGTGTCTCCCAACTAAACTGGCTCCTGCTAGACATCTTCAATGGATCCTGCTTCTTCCTACATCAAATCCATATTCATCTTAATATTTTTATTTTCATTTATTTTATTTTATTATTTTTTTATATTGGAACATAGTTGATTGTACAGATCTGTGGGGTACAGCATTGAATATCAATACCTGTGTGCAATATGTGATGTTCAAATCAGGAAAATTAGTATATTCATCATTGTACAATGTAATTGATTTTCAGGACCTTTTCCAAATCCTCCCTTTCCCCACTCCCTTTCTCCCTTTCCCCCTTCCCTCTTATCCTTTCCCACTCCTGGCAACCTCAGTTCCATTCTCTTCTCTTAAAAACGTGCTGTTATGATTGTTGTATCTTTTTTCTTTTTTAAAAAATTTGTGTGGGCTGGCCTGTGGCTCACTCGGGAGAGTGTGGTGCTGAGAACACCAAGGCCGCGGGTTCGGATCCTATATAGGGATGGCCGGTTGGCTCACTGGGTGAGCGTGGTGCTGACAACACCAAGCCAAGGGTTGAGATCCCCTTACCGGTCATCTTTTAAAAAAAAAATTTTTTTAAAAAAAATTTATTTATTAGCTCCCACATATAAGTGAGGACATGTAGTATTTCCCTTTTCTGTGCCTGGCTTATTTCACTTAACATAATTTTCTCTAAGTTCATCCATGTTGCTGCAAATAGCAGTATTTCATTCTTTTTTATGGTAGAGTAGTATTCCATTATATAAATATACCACATTTATGCAAATGTATTTATACAATATATTTGGAAGTATTCCTTCTTTCTAAGTTTAGTCCTCACTTCTTCCTTACATTTAACATCTGTTATGATAGGCTAGTCTTTTTAAAAAATTTAATTATATTTAATTTCAGCATTTAATTGTACATGTTTGTGGGTTACAGTGTGTTGTTTCAATACATGCATATACTGTACATTGATTCACTTAGGGTAGAAAGCATATCTTTGAACCCATTAATATACTACTTCTCCTGCCCCACCTCCCCAAATAGTCTTCCCTTTTCCCTGCTCCACCAACCTCTGGTAACAATTATACTACTCTCTACTTCTATGAATATCTTTTTTTTTTCTTTTAGATTCTACATTGAGTGAGATCATGCAGTATTTGTCTTTCTGTGCCTGGCTTACTTCACTTAACATGGTAGTCTCCAGTTCCATCCATGTTGCTGTGAATGACAGGCTATTTTTTACAGCTGAATAGCATTCCATTGTGTATATATATCACAGTTTTTTAATCTATTCATCCATTGCTGGGCATTTAGATGATTGGCTAGTCTTTGCTGTGTTTAGTTAAACTTCTGTGCCTTTGTTTGTGTTGGTTCTTTTACTGGGAATCTCTGCCTTTCACTATTTAAGTCCTACTCATTATTCAAGGTTTGCATTCAGATATTACCTTTTAACTGAGGCTTTCCCTGATAACTCTGACTTCTTTGCTTTTCCTCTCATGATCTTCTAAAACATTTGTGGTTTTGCACACAACTTATTATATCTATGCTTATACAGTGTATATAATATTGGTTTTTATTATTCACTTGTGATTTCCTTGCCTTCTCATTTTGATTAACCTCTTTGAAAGTAGGAAAAATGTTATATATTTTTTGCATGTTGAATCATCCTTAGCATGGTCCTAAGCACATGGTAATGTCGAATAAAATATTTGCTCATTGTCTCATTTGGAAATCTCTTGGTAGGTCCATGATTTTCAGACTTCCATTTAGAATTTAAGAAAATAGAATCCATTTGCCATCTACTGTATAAACAATAGGGGATTCTTTATGTATCCATTCTACAGTCCACTGTGAAGCTATTCTTCTTCATTTGCATTTTAAGATCTGTGGTTTGTAGTATTTATAACCAAACTTCCTCAGCATTGTGATAAGAGCTAACTGGCACACCATGCATGCTCTATCCCATGTGTTTTCCCTTTGTGGTCAGGTGCTCAGTTTGGTCCTCCGGTCCCTTTGGTTTATGGAGGACTCTGTTGCTTCTCCTGAGGAGGTGGTTGGCATCCTACCATCAGAAATTGTTGCACTGGCATCAGAGTGAGCCTTTTATACAAGGTGAGTTTTAGAGGGCTTGAACACAAAGACTGGATCTTTCTCAAACTTATAAAAATGAAGCTTGTGGCATTTTTGTGTGTTTTTGTTTGCTAGTAATTTTTGGTGTATTTGGTGGAATTTTGTCTAAGAATTGTTTTCATTATAATACACCACCAAGAAGAAAATTGTGGAGAATGGGAAGATGCCTCCACCTACTTCTGATTGTGAGTCAAGAAGCTTTCAATATTTACCAAAAGAACTGGACAATTTCCAAATGGCCAATTTGGCTTAGGTCAGTTTGCAATAATGAACCTAGGAGAAAGGAAGTATTACTATTGCCTTCATTTTATGTATACATCTAATATACTTAGGTGAATATACTAGGGTCCACATTAAGTGTTCGGTCAGTGATGGAGCTAGGATTAGAGTTCAGGCAGTCTGACTTAAAGGTATTGGCTCTTTATTTTTATGCTAAACAGTTGAGTTATGTTTATATTTACCCTGGATAATTGGCAAAAACCTCACATATGAACAATATAACCTGCCATACAGAGTAGGGCAAGAAAGTGTTAAAAGACTTGAAAGTGCTGGAACAAAAATGGCTTCTCTTTTGGACTAGCAGCACTTAGGAACAAGGCACATATTTTCCATGTAAGTAGGCCTATTTTGTTTCTAGTTCCTGTTGCTAAGAAAGAGATGATAAGTAGTAAGAAACTTATTGATTTCCTCCAAGACAGACTTACTAGTGGAATTTCGCATGAAAGGGATTCCATTGTCAAATCTCCCAAAGTGAGAAACCATTATTGACCACAAGATTGCAATGGTGTAAGGGACTGTTAGCCTGGACTGTAGATAGTGTAGTCACTTACATAGTAGTTGATTCCTGAACACACACACACACATACAAAGACACAAACATATATTCCATAAAGATATTTTGATACATTTCAACCAATTCATTTTTCTCTATCCTGATGTCTCAAGTCATGGAAGTGTTTCACATATTTTTTTTAGCCAAAAATACCTAACACTTTGAAGACTATATATATTCCCTATAATGAAATGCCAGTATGTTCTTTTTACATTTGCATTAATTTTGATAGATACTAAATGGTAATTAATTTTAGCTAAAGCCATTAGCATTAGGGTATCATTTTCAGTAAAATTTATGAAACACTTCACATAGCAAAATACAGAATTTGGCTCTTAGAGGTAACTACTGATGTCTGATTTATGCTCTGTGAGCAAAATATGATATAGCCATCTGCATCTCTGTAGATTACAGAAGATTAGAGTAATAAAAAACTACATTTTAGAAAAAGTGCAGCAATGCAAAATATCTTAAATTTTTCTTACTAGCTGGTAAACTCATCTCAGCTAAGAAACATCTTTAATCATCATCAAATGGATAAATCCCTGCTGTTACTCATCTTGCAGCACAATACATGCAGTTGCCCACATGACAAGCAGCCCCATCGCAAACCAATGCTCACACTGCTTATACTGTTTAACTTTATGGCTTTTAATTTGTGGCTCACCTTTGAAACTATAGTTTATTTTCTTTGTTCAAAAAATCCTAACATATGAGATATTTTTTTCAGACCATTAATCAGCTTATTATTTTATGCTTCCATTTCAGCTGTTTTTAAGAGTGATAGTCTGTATTTTTGATATGCTTTCCAGATTCTCCCCAAACATATTTAATGAACACTACCATATACCTTATTTTTTATGTCCGGGCAATTCCAAACATAACTCCAAATTTGATAAGAGTCTGATCAGTTAGGTCTTTTGTGTTTGACATAGTAATGAAAAACTAGATGGAAATTTAATTACTTATATAAAGTAGAAAATGAGAGATAGGGACTGATATGCAAAGACAAAGCAATAGTGATAATCCTAAAGTCTGTTGGAGGACTGGACAAAGCTAATTCGATGAAATGTAGCAGAAATTAATGTAAAGTCTTCTTTTTGGGTTCAACGAGCAATCGGTGTAAGTAAAGGTTGGGGGAATACTTAATTTGAATAAAGTAGTATTATAGCTGTCTTTCCAGCTAACATTCACTGGACCCCTCTTCCTTTGTGTAGCTGCTATATGGTTTAGGTGAGCCCCAGAAGGGGGACCTAAGCCAATCAGGGTAATACAATCTCATTTGCCTCTTGGTTCAGGTAACCCAGGCTTTAGCCAGTCAGTGCTTGTATTTCACTGGCCACAGGGACTGGTTCTGAGGTGGTCCAAACAGCAAGAAGCTCAGTACTTTTGATGAAAGGTTGTGGGACTTCTCTCTATCTCTAATAGGGAACAAGAATACACATAGACTTATGTTGCTGCTGGAAAAGATTTTGCCTCCATGAGAAAAATTAGGTGGAGGACAAGTCCAGCACATGATGAGAAAATCACAGAGAAATGGAGTGGAGTTGTGACTGAACTGTATAAGAAGTCCACATTACCCTTGGACTTTTCAGTTACTTCAAGCAACAATTTTCTCTTACAGATTTAGTTAGCTGAAATTGGATTTTTTTGTTTTTCAAAAAAATTTTATTTATTTGTATTAAAAAGTCTCCTGTCTTCAGAAGCTGGCAGACAAAGAAATCCTTGTCTCCCTTTAAGCCTCCAGAAAGAAACACAGCCCTGCTGACACTTTAATTTTAATCTAGTGAGACCTGCCTCAAGACGTCTGACCTCCAGCACTACGAGATAATAAATCTGTTGTTTTAAGCAACAACAACAACAAAACCCTCAAAATAATACAAACATCATATCTGGAAAAAGACTTAGGATTTCTGAGATTAGAAATAGTAGATAGAGCTAATGTCCCATCTGCTACAAAAACTAATATGATGAAGAAAATATTTTAAAACAATCAGAAATATGGATGGAAGTTAGAACTTCAAGTGTAAGTTTGTTAGGGGAATGCTGTGATCATCTGGAGATATATCAGACCCAGACATAAGTCCTAATGATCAGAGGCTGGGGTTTTAACTCCATATGGAGGCAAGAGATGAAGCCTACGCAAGGTGCAGAGCTGGAACCAAGGCTCCTAAAAAACTTGGGATACTGGAAGCCTTTCCTCTCTGTATCAGAATGGGTACTGGAAGAATTGTATCAATCAAACCAGATAAATCACAAGGACATTTTCCTTTACCTGGATGGAGAAAAAAAATTCCCTATTAGAAAATGAACCCCCCAAATGTACACTAGTCCCATAGCATAAGAACCCCTCATCCCCCCCCCCCCCCCAAAAGATAAAAAGCTGGTCTCAGCTTAGTGAAATTTCTGGTATGCTTTACAGAAATGATGCAAAATAACTTTGTAGAAACACTCCCATGGAGCATGATATATTTCACTAAAAATGAAAATAAATTCAGAAGAAAGGAGATATAAGGTGCCCCCCCTACCATACCATCAATTGATTTTGATTGGGGTTACATTAAATCTATGGATTAATTTGGAGAGAACTGACATCTTTATAATATCAAATATTCTAAATTGTGCACATGATACTTTTTGTGTGGAGGTCTTGCCCATCTTTTGTTAGATTTATTTTCAGACATTTGATGTTTCTGATGCTAGTAAAAATATTTCTTAAAAGTTTGTTGCTCATACATATACAATTGATTTTTAAATATTGACCGTGTGTCTTGTGACCTTGCTAAATTCTTTTGTTTTTTCTGTTTACCTTTAGACCTATATTTTTGGATATTCCATGTAGTAGATTTATTTTTAATTATTCTGTCTGGGACATTGTTCTATTTCTTCAACCTCAGGAGACATGCCTCTCACCAGTTCTGGAAAACTTTCTGCCATTGTTTTAAATACAGCTCCTTTATTTTCCTTATTTTTCAAGTTCTCTCTTTCATTTAGACATATGATTGTAAAATTGCACATTGCCAAAGACAAAGAGAAAAATCTACAAAGAAAAAGATTACTTACAAATTGAAAGAAAAAGATTACTTGCAAAGGAACAATAAGTAGACAGACAGCAGATTTTACACCAGCAGACATAGAAGCCAAAAGAGAATGAAACAATATATTTGAAGTGCTGAGAGAAACTAGCAACCTAGAATTCTATGTCAAGCTAAACTTTCATTTGTGAGAGCATGT
This sequence comes from Cynocephalus volans, assembly GCF_027409185.1. Lineage (NCBI taxonomy): Eukaryota > Metazoa > Chordata > Mammalia > Dermoptera > Cynocephalidae > Cynocephalus > Cynocephalus volans. Next base: position 220,984,749 of record NC_084460.1, on the reverse strand, counting down.
GAAACAAAGACATTTTCAGAGAAAGACTCCGATAATTGAATTCTCCCATCACTTTACTAAGAATTACTAAATGATTCATGCCACTAAGAAGAGAGAATGTGGGATAAAACAATATAAGGGGGAAAATGGGAGCTGTAACTACTGATGCTGGAGAGATTTAAACAACGTAAGAGATTATCATGAACAGTTTATTGTCGAGGCATTGGAAACCTTATACCAGCATGTCTCCTGTTATCATGCTTTGCTTTATCGTGCTTCACAGACGCTGCACTTTTTACAAACTGAAGGTTTGTGGCAACCCTGCATCAAGTAAGTCTATGAGCGCCGTTGTTCCAACAGCACATGCTCACTTTGTGTCTCATTTTGTGTCAGGTTTTGGTAATTCTCACACTATTTCAAACTTTTTAACTATCATTATATCGGTGATGGTGATATGTGATCAGTGATCTTTGATGTTACTATTGTAATTGTTTTGGGGTGCCATGAACTGTGCCCATGTAAGACGGGGAACTCAATCGATAAATGTTGTGTGTGTTCTGGCTGCTCTGCCAACCAGCCGTTCCCCTGTCTGTCCCTCTCCTTGGGCCTCCGTATTCCCCGAGACACAACACTATTGAAATTAGGCCAGTTAATAGCCCTACAATGGCCTCTAAGTGTTCAAGTGAAAGAAAGGTTGTATGTTTCTCACTTTAAATCAAAAGCTAGAAATGATTAAGCTTAGTGAGGAAACCATGTCGAAAGCTGAGATAGGCCGAAAGCTAGGCCTCTTGTACCAAACAGAGGTTGTAAATGCAAAGGAAAATTTCCTGAAGGAAATTAGAAGTGCTACCCCTGTGAACACACAAATGGTAAGAAAGCAAACCAGCCATATAGCTGATAGGGAGAAAATTTTAGTGGTCTGGATAGAAGATAAAAACCACAACATTTCTTTAAGCCAAATCGTAATCCAGAGCAAGGCCTACCTGTTCAACTCAATGAAGGCTGAGAGAGGTGAGGGAGATACACAATGAAAATCTGAAGCTAGCAGAGGCTGGTTCATGAGGTTTAAGGAAAGAAGCCGTCTCCATAACACAAAAGTGCAAGGTGAAGCTGCAGGTGCTGATGTAGAAGCTGCAGCAAGTTGTCCAGAAGATCCAGCCAAGATCATTGATGAAGGTGGCTACACTAAACCACAGATTTTCAATGTAGGTGAAACAGCCTTGTATTGGGAAAAAATGCCAACTAAGGCTTTCATAGCTAGAGAAGTCAATGCCTGGCTTCAAAGCTTCAAAGGACAGGCTGACTCTCTTACCAGGTGCTAATGTAGCTGGTGACTTTCAGTTGAAGCCAATGCTCATTTGCCTTTCAAAAATCTTAGGACCCTTAGGAGTTATGCTAAATCTACTCTGCCTGTGCTCTGTAAATGGAACAGCAAAGCTTGGATGACAATATCTGTTTAAAGCATGATTTTCTGTATATTTTATGCCCACTGCTGAGACCTACTTCTTAGAAAAAGAAAGATTCTTTTCAAAATATTATTGCTCATTGACAATGCACCCTGTCACCTAAGAGCTCTGATGGAGATATACAGGGAGATTAATGTTATTTTCATGCCCGCTAACACAACATCTATTCTGCAACCCATGGATCAAAGAGTAATTTTGACTTTCAAATCTTATTATTTAAGAATACTGATTTAAGAAATACTTAAAATTATTTATGGTTATAGCTGTGATAGGTAGTAACTCCTTTGATGGATCTGGGCAAAGTAAGTTGAAAACCTTCTGGAAGGAATTCACCATTCTAGATGCCATTAAGAACATTAGTGATTCATGGGAGAAGATCAAAATATCGATATTAACAGGAGTGTGGAAGAAGTTGATTCCAGCCTTCGTGGATGACTTTGAGGGTTTCAAGTCTTTAGTAGGGAAGTAACTGTAGATGTGGTAGTAATAGCAAGAGAACTAGAATTAGAAGTGGAGTCTGAAGATGGGACTGAATTGCTGCCATCTCATGATGAAACTTTAGCAATGAGGGGTTGCTCCTTATGGATGTGCAAAAAAAGTGGTTTCTTGAGATGGAATCTACTGGTGAAGATGCTGTAAACATTGTTGAAATGACAACAAAAGACTTAAAGTATTATATAAATTTAGTTGATAAAACAGCAGCAGGTTTGAGAGGATTGACTTCAATTTCGAATGAAGTTTTTCTGTGGGTAAAATGCTATCCAACAACGTCACATCCTACAGAGAAATCTGTAGAGTCAATCAAAGTGGCTAACTTCATCGTTGTCTTATTTTAAGAAATTGCCAGAGCCACCCCAGCTTTCAGCAACCACCACCCTGAGCAGTCTGCAGCCATCAACATTGAGGCAACACCCTACACCAGCAAAAATACTACTATTAGCTGAAGGCTCAAATGATCATTAGCAGTTTTTAGCAAAGAAGCATTTTTTTAAACTAAGGTAGGTACATTGTTTTATTAGACATAATGCTATTGCACACTTAAAAGATATAGTGTAAATACAACTTTTATTTGCACTGGAAACCAAAAAATTGTGTGACTTGCTTTATTGTAATATTTGCTTTATTGCAGTGGTCTGGAACTGAACCTGCAATATCTCCAAGGTATGCCTGTATGTATTAAAGGAGCAATTTTCTAAAAAAGAAAACAAAACAAGTTTTCAAATTAGAATAAAGAAGAAATAGGATAGTGGAACAGACCAAGGTTCCTTAACATTGAGTAAAATAAAAATCATCTGACATAAAAAAGTATAAAATATAAGCCCAGGTGGTTTGAAGGTGAGTTCTAACAACTCTCGAGAAACATTATCTGTGTACAAGTTATTGTAATGAATAAAAAAATTTTCTGCTTCCAAACTCATTTTATGACATGTATAATTTTGATAGAAAACAAAACATACAATGACTATACAAGAAAAGAAAATTACCAACAGATATACTAAATAAAATATCACCTAACAAAATTTACAACTGCTTATTATGATCAAATGTACCATGTCAAGTTGATTTTACTCCAGGAATAAAAGACATTAACATTAGACAAACTGTAAATGTAATTGCAAACCACAAACTCCTCCTTAAGCTGAGAAAAGATCTCTGTCAAACTATAACATACTTAGTGGGGATACATTTGAAAAGAAAACAGCCTGCACTCTGCTCAGCAGACATGTTGTCTATTTGGAGCTGTTTTAGGACGACCGAGGAATGTTTTCTTTTATAGCCCAAAGAACTCTATATTTGAAAACTTTCATACTGAGTGATAAAATGCAGTTCATGTCAGAAAAGCTGTGATCTACAAATAGTTTATTCTTAGGTGTCAAGCAGCTCATTCAAGCACTTCCAGATATCACTGCTAGATGCTTGGTTTTGACATTTAGACAAAGACAGACTGCTTATACTTTAGAGCATTCCAACTTAAACTCTTCCTAAATCTGGTTATATATACATTTCATACAAGATCCTATCCATATGTAAATACAACACAAAGTCATTGGAAAAATCCACGACAGAGACATTGCCATTAAATTATGTAATAAAATAACAATGACTGCTTATAAACTTTATACTGAGACTCCTGCTATTCTATGCTATAAGAAAGACATAAAACAGGTATAAGGATTGGAAATCAAGAAACCAAATGGTTGGTATTCACAGATGATATTATTGTTTATGTAGACAATCCAAAAGAATTGGAGCTAATAGGAAAATTCATAAAGTTTCTAAATGCGATATAATTAAAAAACAGCTAATCACATTTTATTCAGAGACAAAAAGCAATTAGAAAAATGTAATTAGAATAGGGATCCCATATACTATGGCAGCAAAAATTATAAGGAACCTAGAAATAAATTTAACATAAGATATGCAAGACTTTATTTCTAAAATTATACAATTTAATTGAAAAATATGAAGGAAGGTCTAAATAAATGAGACGCACTCTCTGTTCATGGACAAAGTTAATTCCATATGGCAACTGCCCCAAACCAATTTATAAACAATAGAATTCAAAAGAAAATATTAGTAGAGGTTTTTTTCATGAAACTTGAGATTCGGAGCCAAAAAAAATTTGAAGAACAAGTACAGCAGTCCTGCTACTAGATATCAAGAGTTAGTTACTTCAAATATACTAGTAAGTATAGTAATAAAAACAGGTACTATTAGCACAGGGATAGCTAAAGCTTTGGAACAAAATTAAAGGCCCAGAAGCATATCCATATTAACATGGAACTTGGTGTATTTATTCGTTCAATATTTATTAAGCACTCTCCTTTTATTTTTTTTTTAAAAAAAATTTTATTTTGTCGATATACATTGTGGCTGATTATTGCTCCCCATCACCAAAACCTCCCTCCCCCCCCCCAACAATGTCCTTTCTGTTTGCTTGTCGTATCAACTTCAAGTAATTGTGGTTGTTATATCTTCTCCCCCACCCTGGTTTTGTGTGTGTGTGTGTGTGTGTGTGTGTGTGTGTGTGTGTGTGTGTGTGAATTTATATATTAATTTTTAGCTCCCACCAATAAGTGAGAACATGTGGTATTTCTCTTTCTGAAGCACTCTCCTTTTTGCTACTGGGAGCCTCTTCAAGTTGTCTTCCAGGTTCTTTTGATGTGATCCTAGCAGTTGTGGATAGCATACTTACTATCTGGTATGACAAAATTTTCCGGACCCACCCGGTACATTTCCTATTCTTAACCTGGAATTAACCATTTCCTCAAGAAGACTTGATTTCTCTTACAGGAAATAGAATTTCAAGACAACAATCTATGTTAGGGGTGCTCAGTGCTAGTGGGTTAGTTGTTATTTCTAGGCCTTTCAGTTAACGGAGCTAAAAAATTAAATATATATTATATGTGGGTGTGTGTATACATATATATATATCCATGTGCATACATACACATATACACATGAAGGTGCTTCAAAGAAGTTCATGGAAAGATTTGTATTATCTTTTAATTCTATTTTCCCACTAACTTAAAAAAGTATCAATGTACATATATATATTATATATTATATTATATTTAAATATATATGCAAAGCATGTGTATATGTTATATATAGATAAGTATATATATATTTAAAGATAAAAACCTAGTGAGTTCATCCTAACCCTTCCAATTCAGATTCAGGAATACAAGATTTTTACTTACGTTCTCATATACTAAATCTGTGTCTTTTTCAATATTGGAAATCAAGGTTGTTTAAGGACATGAGGGATGAGAAAATTAGAATATCCTATCATCACTAATTTGCTTTATTCTCTGTTACACACAAAATCATCTCAGAATAATAACACTAATACAGTCACTGCCAATATGATCACTGCTGATCTGATCTACAACAGGACTTAGTTTTGTTGTAAATATTGTCTGTAGCTTTTGGTTTTGTTGTGTATTTGTTCTGTCTTCACATGAGGATTTGGGGGAATTTGGATCTATGCTGCTGCTCCTGTAGCAGTATATGCTAGCTCAGAATCCCCTTTTAAAAAGCTCTGAAATCTTCTTCCCTAGATAATTAAAAATACACAAAGAGTGGCCCAATTGGCTGATGATTGCTTAGTCCAGTCTAGGATGTGCTTTGTGGTTCATTACTAAAGGCCATTATAGTGAAATGAGTCCATGTCTCTCCAGGCTATCCTACCGGGGGTTCCAAGAATAAGGTCAAGCAAACTGCAATAGCAAATCAGGGGCATCTTTGGGGGTGTGTTCAGTACAGGGGCCAAGGCGTGGCATGGAGAGATTTAATCTAGCCAATAATCTTAAGTAACCCTTCATAACTACCCAAATAAAGATACAATTGAAGTCAAAACAATGTGATTGCTATGGAAATACAGCATTCAGAAAAAATATCCTATTGCTTCCTTTCCATCAGATTTCTACCTCTAAACACCTTCCATGTAGATATTCTGGAAGTGGCACTTAGGGTAGTGGACATGTATTGAGTTTTGGTTATGCATCACTCATTTCCTCTACTTTGGTAAAAACACACTAATTTCCTTCTGAAGAACTATCTCTCCCTCTGTAAATTTTCTGGTTTTTGGAGATTATCTATGCTTAAGTGTGACTCCAGCTTGATTAATCAGACTCTTTTGGGACTTTCAATCTTGTACCCTTTCTGCATTGGAGTAAGGGTACAAGATGGTAGGAGATCATTCATTCCAGCAATGGCATATGATGAGAATGTTGATCAATTCCATATATCTTGGAGTTGCCCTGATTCTTGACCTTTTCCCAGCTTATTTCTACAGTCTGTCAATTTTGTAGGTTCCCTGATATCCACCTAATACATTCATCTTCTGTTTAGAGATTTTTTGGTTACTTGTAACCAAACAATTATCACTGATTCAGTAGTGATCCCTAGTGTACATAAGAACTACGCAATCTATTTAAATTGCCTCCCTCTTCCAGTAGTTCTGATCCTCCTTTCCCTGCCCTATTTAAAAAATATAATTTACAAGTTACTTATTAATTGTGCTTATTGTCTATTTCCTCCACTAGAATATAAGCTCTAAGACCACAAAGATTCTTATTTATGTTTGTCTCTTTGACTCATGTATCCCAAATACCTAGGACAATTCCTGGAACATAGTAGGTACTCAAGAAATATTTGTGAATTTAATTAATAAAGTGTTTTAGCCACTGTTTTTGAATCTCTTGATTCTCCATATAAAGCAATGCTTAGAGCCCAGTTCATTGTAAAACCTTGGCATGTTTTTGCTGCAGATGGTTTAGTATGTCATCACTGTGTGGGTTGGGAGAAAATGTAATTACATGGAGGACAGTACCCAGCTGCTGTCCACTTCCAAGGAAATGAACAAAACTCTGGGCTCAGATGGTTAAAGTTCTATATGATCTTCCAGATCATGATATCTAACCAAAGCCCATTTTACTTTTTAGGGGGAATTTTGAAAATATCAATGTCATAATAAGGTAGAAGCAGATTTAATTAAAGGAATCAAAAGTAATGCATTCATTTTTGTAAAAACATAATAATTTTTTTTTTAAATGTGCACTTTTTGCAGTTGAATGATATATTACCCAACTGAGACTGAATGTCATAATCAGGGGGAGGACCTCAGGTTGGTAAGGACATCCAGGAAAAGATGGCTAGTAAGTGATTTGAAGCACTATTATAGAAACTTAGCTCAGAATGAGGTTATTACCAGAATGTTACAATTTCTAGTGGAAGGTAACTTGAATATGTAATCTTGGAAAGAGAAGGGGAATTAATTAAGCAAGCATTATGTTGCACGTGAACCTTACATATATTATTTTATGTTTGCCTTTCATATATTTTTTTTCACATTATCCGCAAAATAAGCCTGTGTGTTAACACCTGCTTTTTATAAACAGAGAAACTAAGATGAAGAGAAGTTAATTTATGGTCACACAATAAGAAAGTGGCAGATCTAGAATCTGGCTCAGGTCAACTGATTCTAAATCTACTACTCTTTCCACTACATCACGTCCAACCCAGGAAATAAGACATTGAATCTGAAAGCATAGAAAACAAGCCACTTTCTCTGGGTGAAGATGGTGGATTGAATATATGCAATAGCTACTACCCTGTTGTCAAACCTCAAGCCCCTCTAACACAGTAGTAATTTTTTCTTTTTAAAGGAATAAACACTTGGGGACAGGAGAATGGGAGAGAAAATGGGTGGAAAAAATTTAGGATATTAATAAGTATATGGAAAAGTAGTAATTGACTCCGCAGACCCAAGATAATTGAATCCCAAGCTAGCAGTGGAGAAAGTTGAGTAATGAATTGATTTACGCTGCTGAATTCCCAAAGCTCAATTACAGCAGATACCTCTGTTCAGTGCAAGGACAGTAGCCTGATGTTGAAGGCGTTAGGTTCCCCAGATCTATGTCCAGCTCTACAGAGCAGTATGATGACTTGCTTCACCCTCATCCTGGAAGAAGACTGAAGGTATATTCTCTGGAAATGTAATGTAGAAAGGGTAATGTAGAAAGTTACTGGAGGATCCCATGTGCAACTGTGGACAGGGCATCATAGCAGAAGCTGGGGAAATAAGTTCAAGTTTGTTCACTCAATTCTGAAATCACTGACTGCCATTTCCCACACACCTCACAGAAGGCTGGCATCCAGGCCCATACCCTGTGGGAGAGGAATGTGGATGATCACTTTCCAGGGAGTCTGAGCAGCCCAAAAGCTATCAATTAAAACCTCAGAGAATAAGAGATATTCCATATAGGATGCAAAAATAAAATAATCATAACAAAAAGGGTTATGGTTTTTTTGGAGGAAGAACACAGAGGTAAGTGCTAGTCTCATCACATTATATAAGGGTGCATACTATCCACATGACTTACCACTGTTGACATTTGATGGAGTTTGGATGTGTTGTCCCCTCCAAAACTCATGTGGAATTTTGATCCCCAATGTGGAAAGTGATTGAGCCATGGGGGCAGAGCCCTCATGAAAGGATTAATGCTCTCCCTAGGTGGGGGGATTAATGAGTGAGTTCTCACTCTATTAGTTCCCACGAGAGCTGGTTGTTTAAAAGACCCTGGCACCTTCTCTCTCTCTCTTGCTTCCTCTTGCTGTGTTATCTGCTTGCACCTGCCAGCTGCCTGCCACTTTCCACCATGAGTAGAAGTAGCCTGAGGCCTGTGCCAGATGCAGCTGTCTCAGAATCATAAGCCAAATAAACCGCTGTTCTTTATAAATTATCCAGTCTCAGGTATTTCTGTTATAGCAACACAAAATGGACTCATACAACCTTGATCACCTGGCTGAGGGAGTGTTTGTTGGGTTTCTCCACTGTAAAGTTACTCTTCTTCCTTCCTCCTCTCCCTTTTCTTACTGTATTTGTTGGAAAGAAGTCACCATGTGCAGCCCACATTTAAAGGTGAGAGTTATGCTCCCTCCCGCCAAAGGTGGAGTATCTACATAAATTGTTTGGAATTCTGCATGGTAGATTTGTCTTTTCTTTCCCTATTCATTTACTTATTTTGTCATTTGTCTGTATCAGTATTGACTCATGGATATTTATTTTATACTTTGGGTTATAATCCAATATTACTATGTTTATTTTGTTGGGCTTTCTTTTGTGTTACTTACTTCAAAGGTGCGGTGTCACAAAGACCTGGAAAATTTTAATTGTCTTTCTTCTAATCCATAGCCTTTAATATAGATCCTAAAACACATAAAACTGATGGAGTGAAAAAAATGCTCTTCTACTTGTACACAAGTCACAGACTTTTATTAAAATAAATGCAGTCAGCATTCTCTGTTAGCAATGAAAACCATTCCATGGAAGGCATGGTGCCTGTGGAGCTTACGATCTGTTCACTTACTGAAACGACATTTCCCCTGAATGAGGTCTGTAGAGATGGATTTATGCTGTAGTTAACTGAGCTGCTATGGAACCTGAGGCATTAAAATGCTTCTTACTGTACTGATTCTCATTAGAATCATATCCCTGCCAAGTGGTAGATGTAAGAAAATGTATTTTATTTAATTTTTAAATGACTTTGGAGCAGAGAATTATATTTAGAATAGACAGAGCTTCCTAAGCAGGTTTATAAGAAGAAAACAATCCTCAGAAGGTTTAGATACTAAATTTTGAATATTCTTTAAAAAATATGTTGATTGTTTGTACTTTCTCATTTCTCCATCTGTGATCCATCCTCACGATGTAGACTGTGTACCGTCAACTGTATAAATTACTAGATGCTCAAAACAAAGACTCATAACAAGTCATTAACCTTGAAAAGCTTAAATAGAAACAATGTAGAATATCAGCAATAGAGGTACTTGTCTTATTCCTAACTTTAATGTTAATGTTCCTTAAATTTATTAAGTGTTAAGTTTTCTGAAGGTTGCTGGTAGAAGTCATTTATCAAATTTGAGTAATTTCCTTCTATTCCTTGCTAATAAGTTTTTTTTTTAATTGGAAATGAATGATAAATTTATCAAATACTTTTAAAGAAACTCTCAGATGTTTTTTCACCTTTAATCTCTTAATGTAGTCATCTGCATCAGTAGATTTGCTAATGTTGACCATTCTTGTATTACTGAAAAAAATGCTATTTGGTTAATGTATGAAAGAAATTATTTATTTCTTGAGGGTTTCATAACAGTTTCTTGTAAAACCATCTTGGTGCAGTATCTTTACTATAGGACGGATTTTTTTTTACTACTTTTTACTACTTCTATATTTATGGATCCATTTAGGTTTAATAAGCCTTCATGAGTCAATTTTGTTAATTTCTATTTTCCTAGATAATCATCCATTTTATCTAGATTTTCAGATTTACTGGTATAAAGTCATATTATCTTAAAATTAATTATATAACTTTATTTCTTGGTCCTATCATAGTGTTATTTGTGTTTTCTTTTTCTTTACTCAGACATACCAAAATTTGCCTATTTTACTGGTCTTCTCCATTAATTGGTTCTGTATTCACTTGATTAATTTATTAATTTCTACTTTAAAAAAAATAAAGTGACTCCAAAGAATAATTTTAAAAATTTAAATTTTTGTGGAAAAAAACTATCTAGAAACATGTTGATGATTTAAATGGAGACCTAAACTTGTTTCCCTCCCCATCCCCCAATGTAAGTTGCTTACATTTTTCTATTCTTTTTTTTCAGCAGGACAGAAATTTTATTCTATAGCAGTATTCACAGATTTACAGATTTTTCAGAGGTCTCAGTATGCATCCCATAAGAATGTCAATGTTCCTGGATGAAACCGGAATGATCCCATGCATGAAAAACAATTGCTGTTTTAGTTATTACTGTAGAACTCTCCGCACATAATATAATAAAATGATAAGGAGATGATATAAGGACAAAAGAGAAGCCCCTTTGGCAAACCAATTTATATAGCGAAGTAGATAAATGTGTTTGCACTAAAATTGTATATCCGTTTTGGGCCTACACCTAAAAGGCCACAGGACTGGCTTCTTAGTAATATTTAAAAATAGCTGTACTGATTCTATTCTGCCTCTGGGGTCTTTTTATGATTAACTCTGCGGGAAAGCTGCAATAACAAGGGAGAAAATAAAAACATTTGCATTTTGAGTAAGTTTTGCCATCATTATTCTATCTTAATTTTTAATTCTTACTTATAAGCATTTTTGCAAACATTAAAGCCAGAATTGATTAGAACAAGAATTGTGTGACCAACACAATACATCCTAAATCAACACTCTTGTCTGGAAGATAGAAATTTTTCTTCCCAAGACAGGCTAACGCTTAATTGTCTCCACATTGTGAGCCATGTAAAGGCCACACGACAATGCGACAGAAAGCTTGATCAATTCAATTTATTCAACACTCATAACACTCTGGAGTTTCTCCTCACTGCCCAAGCTCGTAAAATTTATTATGAGCCTTTAATCCCTCCACCTGCTTTCCTTAGATTTTTAAAGTGAATGTAAAATAAAACAAACAGAGTCTATAAAAACATTTCCTCTGTTGCAGCACATGTCGAGTTACACATGCTATGACTCCAAGCTTGTCAGTGCCTTAAAAAAAATCTACTCCAGTGTGTTAGGCTTTTCAGACATTTTCATAGACCCTTTATTTATTTATTTTTTTATGTAAAAGAGATGTCAAGAGAAAGTCAACATTTGTTCAAATTATATTCTTCATTTTGTCCTTGCTTATTTATTTATTTATTTATAGTTTTTAAAATTGTAATCTATCAATATGCAATATAGGTGATTTTTGTGTCCCTTTACCAATTCCTCCTTTTCCTCCCTCCCTCTCTCCCTCCCCCCATCAACATCATATCTGTTCACTTGTCTTAACAAGTTCAAGGAATTATGTGATTGTTGTCTTTCCACCCTCCCCCAGTTTGTTTGTATATTTATTTATTTATTTTTATTAGCTCCCACAAATAAGTGAGAACATGTGGTATTTCTCTTTTTGTGCCTGGCTTATTTCACTTAATACGATTTTCTCTAAGTCCATCCATGTTGTTGTGAACGGTGGTATTTCACTCATTTTTATAGCAGAGTAGTATTCCATTGTGTAGATATACCACATTTTCCTTATCCACTCATCCAATAATGGACATTTAGGCTGGTTCCAACTTTTCTTTGCTTTTTAAATATTATTATTTTTATTGCAAGGATAATAAAGTCACACCATTATTTTTATTGCAAGGATAAAAAGTCATACATTCATGTCATGCTATCATACGAAAAGATAGTACATTCACATGGAAAAAACTAAAACATTACAGAAAAGAAAAAACTAAAAAGTAAAATTCTCTGTTCCTCATGTCTACTTTTGCTCCAAGATAATTTTTGTTTTTCCTTAAGTTTGAGAAATGTGGATATTGACTAAGAATGCTACTGATTACTTCAAAAGATCAGGCTATATTCACAAAACTAAAGTGACTAGGCATCAGTTACCAGATTCTAACAGTAGAATAGCCAGAAAACCAAACCAAACCCAAAACCAGAAAAATTCTTTTAATGTCTAATTTAGTAAATATCATTTCCAAGGGCAGAAAATGATGGCTTTTCTTCTTCTATCCTAGTAATGAATTAACAATGCACATAATGATATATCAGCAAAAACCAAAACAAAGTGCTTTTCCTATTCTCTCACTCAACAGTCGATACAGATGACTTCTGTGACCAGACGTGTGTGGGTATTTCCCTATGCACCAAGTAATCAACCAGTTCTGCAGCAGACACCAACTGGGTGTTCTCCAATTCAATTAAATTCTGACACTATCTATCTGGAGATAGCATCAGATCTCACAGGTTGAGGGCTCAGTCCCACAAGACTGCTTCCACTTCAGATGCCAATCAGAAGACCCAGGTTATTTTGCCAGTGCTTCTGACCAAGGTTGGCTATAAATTGGTGCTCCCATGACCCCCTCACTGGGTTTGATTAATTTGCTAGAGTGGCTCACAGAACTGAGGGAAGCACTTTACTTACATTTACCACTGTATATAAAGGATATTACAAAAGATACAGATGGAGAGATGCAGAGAGCAAGGTGAAGGGGAAGGAACAAGAAGCTTTCATGCCCTCTTCAGGTATGCTACCCTCCAGGAGCCTCCACATGTTCAGCTATCCAGAAGTTCCCTGAATCTGGTCCTTTTGGGTTTTTATAGAAGCTTCATGCAGTGGATTGAATTATGTCCCCCCAAGACCCATTGAAGCTTGAACTGTGTTCCCCAAGCTTTATGTATTAGAAACTTCATCTCTACTATGACTGTTAAGAGGGTGGGAAATCCAATTATGGTAATTGAAAGGTGGAGTCTTGAAGAGGTGATTGAATTGTGGGACCATGCCATAGTGAATGGATTAATAACGGTGGTCAGGGGTGTGGTTCTGAGGGCTTTAAAAGAAGAGGAGAGTCCGTCTTTCTGCTTTCTCTGCTTCCACCATCTTGCAATGTGAGACCCCTGGGTCACTGTAACCACCACCAGATGGACTTTGGACTTCCCGGCCTCAGAAACTGTAAGCAATAAATTTCATTTTTCTTGACTTCTGGTCAAGATGGTGAAATAATGGTCCCCAGCATCACTCTCTCCCACAAATCAACTAATTTACAACTATAAAAAAGCAATGACAGCCATGCTGGGGCCACTAGAGCTCAGGGGAAGAGGAGGAGAGACACATGGAGTGCATGAAGTCAGGAGAAGTCACAATGAGAGAAAGAAAAAACTGCTTGGACCATTTTGAGCCTTGGCCGCATCCAGGCTGGAGCTGCTGAGTGCGTGGAGCAGGAGCCAGCAAAAGCCACAGCTGTGCCCTTCAGATGAAGTTGCTTGGAGGCAGTGGTAGAGAAGAGGGCCTTGGTGGCCCCAGGCCAGCAAGACCACTAATAGGGCTCCCATGGACTCACATAGGAGTGAGAAGCCACAGCAACTGAAGAAAAGGAGACACTCAGAGGCCAGCGAGTCATCGCAAGGAACTGGTGCATGGCCCGTCCCATGGGAAGTGTTTGAAGCATGGCAGTGGGGGAGATGGGCCCACTGGGAGAACACTTGAGCACAGCAAGGACAGCTGATCCACCCCCCAATCACTGAAGGACCACTCAGAGGAGACTGCTCAGGAAAATAGAATTGCATGGGGTGCAGTTTGATGAAAAGACTCAGGCCCAGATCAGAGTTTCGGATCTCTTGAGAACTGGAAGTACCTACAAAGTCAACCATTAAAACCTGAGCTGCACAAAAAGCCTTCCCTAGGGAATCAGCAGCAAAGTAGCAATTTAGCTAAACCACAAAGCTCAAGTACTTGTCCCCACAGGAACTTCCCCCATTTTAGAAGTAAGCAAAGGAAAACAAATTAGCTCCAGTGCAGAGTTTAAATGGTAGGAACAGCAAATAATCCAACACAGAACTGAAAGAAAAAACAAAGTACCTGTAATCAGAGACAAAGTCTCATATTAGCCAGTAAAGGTCTCATTTCACCAAAAAACACCTATAACACATAGAAAGACCAGAAGTCCCCTGGGATACCAAGCCAGAAAGGCAGAAGGGCCAGGGGCCTCAGCAATGCCCCCAACACCCACAACCAATCCCAAGGGTGGGGGATGAGGGCCTTGGCCATGCTCCCCGACCTGCACAGCCAGCCCAGCAGCAACCACCCAGTTGCTGCAGGAAACTCCCTGGGCTCTCTCACCTGAGGTAGTGGGGGCCTCAGGCCTTGGCCATGGCCTCCTGACACCCTCAGCCAGCCCAGTGGTGACCACCAAGCAGCTGCAGGAAGCACCCCAGGCTCTCCCATGCAGGGATGGTGGGGGGCCCTGGGCCTTGGCCAGGCCCCCTCGACACATGCAACCAGCCCAGCAATGACCACCAAGCTGCAGCAAGAAGGGCCCCAGGTTCTTGAGCTGGGATCGTGGGGGGTGAAGGCTTTTCCACACCCCCCTGACATCTGCACCCAGCCCTGCAATGACCAAGCCACCACTGGCAGCCCCCCAGTCTTCCCTATGGGAATGAGGGGGTTGCCACAGGCCTCAATCCCACCCCTCCTCCTCCCTCCTTCTTCCATCCCATTTCCTTCCCCTTTCCCCTCTCCCGCTTCCTCCCAACTGCTCTGCAACAACATCCTAGAATGTAAAAAATAATATTAATAAAATTTCATTTTCTTTAAAAAAAATAAAAATAAAAAATAAATAAATTTCGTTTTTCTTTATAAATCACCCAGTTTCAGGTATTTTGTTATAAGCAACAAAAACAGACTAATACACTTCATTACACAGACATGATTGATTACATCATTGGCCACTGGTGATCAACTTACCTTCAGCACCTCTCCCCTTCCCAGAGGTTAAGGGTTGGGACTGAAAGTTCCAATCCTCTAACCATACCTTGGGTCTTTCAGCCCCATTCTGAAGCTACCTGGGGGCTGCTAGCCACCAGTCATCTCATCAGCATGCAAGAGACACTCTTATCACTTTGAGGATTCCAAGGATTTTAGGAGTTGTATGCCAGGAAACTAGGAAGAACACCAAATATATACTGTATTTCACAATATCAGAGCATGCCGTTACGCCAAGGGGAGAAAATCCTTTCTTTTGAATGACACTGCACCATAATTTATCATCCCAATGGGTATAAGGGCATAAACCAGAACAATCCTGGATAAACTGACATGTGGCCATCCAATATAGTATATTTATCTATTCAATTTTAGTATTGATTTTGTATTGCCTGGTACAGTTATTTTGTAGTTTCATATATGATGTCTTGTTCCACATTTTAACTCTCAGTTACTTATTAACAAGCACTTTGACTGTGACCTTTTTTTTTTTTTTTTAATACTCAGGAGCATCCAGTTGAATGCTAGGTACATAGTAAGGGCTTGATAAATGTCTCTTTCTTTCTTGGTTGATTAACAAATACCTTAATGACTTCCAAGATTTTTCTACCCCTGCCTCCCAACTGTCAGAAGCCTTTTAGCTGTGATTTTGTGGATCACTGAGTTTTGCAGTGTTTTTTCAAACCCTCTAAGATTGAATGGAGATACATACAGGGGCCTCTGAACCTGATTCTGGGAGGTATGAACTGACTACTCGTCTGTGTCCAGAACTCCCAGCCACTTGTGCCACTGACTGAACCAGTGGTCTCACTATATTTTTATAGTGGCTGGTGATATTCTTGAACTTCTAATTTGTTTCTCTTGGGATATAGTTATAGTATCTAATGCTTGTTTGCTTTAGGAGATATTCAATTTCAAACAAACTAACAGCACCAACAAAAAGATTTTGGAAGAAGCAGGACCACAGGGAGCAATGATGACTGTTGGAGGAAAACACCTCATTGAAAGCTTGCACTGAGATCGCAGGGCTCTTTTTCACTGGAATCTCTTTACTTGCCTTATTAAGTTTGGAAATGATTCTGCACTTGCTGTCCCATCCCTTTCAAAGACGTACAAGATAGAGTCCCAGCCTGCTAGGAAGTCTACTGGGGAGGTGAATGCTTGAGCAAATGAATTATCCTACTACACTGAGAGAACACAGACTTCTGTTCACTCCTGGAGAGCCACAAGCTCTGGGAGGGTGGGAGTGACGGACAGGGTGTGACGTCAGGGCAGGTAGAGTCTGCTCTGGGTTTTGAGAGACGAATAAACTCCATTATGAAGCATGGGGATAAAAGGATCATGAAAGACTTGTATGAGTTTTTTTAAAAATCTCATAATTGAAGTGTTGGATGATAGAAACTACTGTTAATGTTAAAGTTGATTTATGTGGCTGGTTAAGTTTTTTCAAAGGAGGCATGAAGCTATGGGTGCCACACATTCATATAAAAATGATATAAATTATACAACTGGTATTTGAATAATTCTATTGTCTTAATGACTATAGTATCACTTGAAAAAACATATAAATTTCATATGATTAAAATAAAATATGTAATTTATATACTTAGAAATACACACATATGTAATTAAATGAAATATACATTTTTTATGGCCCACAGTTAGGTTCTCTTTCAGTTACTTTTTAAAAATCTGCTGTTTAGATTTCCATAGAAGCACCATATTTTGGAATGAAGTAAGGTCTTTGAGTTGACTCAAATTCATAAACCTGTGTCCAGCGATTATAACTTCCTCACTGAACCATAAAACACATATGTTCAAGTATTTAAAGGTACTTGTGGGGTTAAAATATAGTTGAAATTCAAAGAGAAGTTTGTAAGTACTTTCCCAGAGAACTACTCACCTGAGAAAGTTAAGCTGGATCTCAGTGCAGCAGTGACGTATACCACTGAGTTCAGAGTATCTGGAGACTAATTTTCCTCAACACAGAGATGTGATCCTTTGTTTTTTTGTTTCTATGAGCTGAGAATATATTGTTGAACTTGTGTCTTGGGGATCCTGTGAGTTAGTAAATGATGGCAATAAAAGAGGTTTAACTCCCCTGATTAGGATTTTTCACCATTCCGTGGTGTGCTGTAACTAACTCTAGGGTGTCTTCCATAATGGCTTGATTTTGGTTTGTCCTCGATGATCTATGCCCAGTGGTAGTCTGTGTATATGTATATAAATATATACTTTTTAATATAACAAATCCATATTTTTTTTTTTTGGTGGATGTCATGGCTCTGGTCCATGCCAGGAAGTGATTCTGGTCACCTTGTAGTGAACTTATTCCCTTTGGCCAATTTTTCTAGCTCCACAGTTGGTAAAGGCTTTTCCTCACAAGTCTGCCAAGCTCTTTCCTTTCTTTAAACCCTTTCTTAGGGGAGAAGGAAGAGATGTGGTGTAGCACCTACCTGTGGGAATTGGCACTTGGGAAACCAGTGCAAGAAACTGCTGATGTTCTCGCTACTGCTACTGTTGTTAGTAATAAGGCTGATATCTCTGACCCAGGAGTCTCATGGCTTCTGCAAGTTAAGTAAAATCTGACTCTTCACAGTTTGGGACACTTCTTTTATAAGTCTCTCTCTGCTCTACTTTCTTTGCCCATCGATTAAACGTGGATGGTTCCCAAAGTTCTGCCTCTGGCTCACTGCTTATTCCTTTATTTATTCTTCCTCTGGATGATCTTATTTAGTCACATGTGTTTAGTTCTAAATGATAGGGGATGGACTCCAAATCTGCATTTCCAGCCTCAGCCTCTCCTCTGAGCTCTGGACTCATATATCCAAATCTGATGCTGAGACCTCTAACTTAACATGTCTCTGACTAATGACTTGTACCACCTCCACCTAGGCCTGTGCCTCTTCCAGTGTCTCCACTTTAGCTGGTGGTACCTCAGCACTTCAGCTAAGGGATGGTCTTGGACTCCTCTCCTACTTCCACCTCCCCATCTTTTGATCACAAGTACTGCTGATTTTTTTTCTTAAATCATATTCACTTCCACCTTTATTATCACTATTCCAGTTAGAGCCCTCATCATCAATGTCTTGGGCCACAGCAACAGTGTATCAGTCAGGGTTCTCTGAGAAACAGAACCAATAGGAAATTAATTAAGTAATTAGTTAATTCATTATAAGAAATTGGATTATGTGATTATAGAGGCTGGTAAGTCCAAAATCTGGGGGTCGGGCTGGTGCAGGAGACCCAGGGAGAGCCAAGCTTCCAGTTGGAAAGATGTCAAATTGGAAGAACCAACGTTGCAGATGAAATCTAAGTCTGAGGGATGGCAGCTGGAGAACTCTCTCTTCCTCAGGTGAAGGTTGGTCTCTTTGTTCTATCCAGACCTTTAACTGATTAGATGAGGCCCACCTACATTATGGAAGGTAATCTGCATTCCTCAAATTCATCAATTTAAATGTTAATATCATCCAAAAACACTTCACAGAAACACCCAGAATAATGTTTGATCAACTATCTCCATCACAAATAGTCTCCTAAGTAGTCTCTCCGGTTTTTTTTTTTTTTTTTCTTTTGGTCCCTTTCAAATTTGCCTTCTAAAGTCATCTGTCTGAAAGATGAATCAGACCATGTGATTCTCCTACTTAAAACCTTCATTGATCCCACATTAACTCGGGAATAAAGTCCACATTCCTAAACACGGTTTGTTCTCCAGAGAAACAGAACCACCAGGATCTAGGACAGGGATCATATCACAGGATCTAGGATCCCACCTTTGCCTATCTCTCTAATTTCCTGCTAACTCTCACTTGACATATTATACCACATTGTGACATATTGTGTTATAATTCCTTGGACACACTACATTTGGAACTTCTGCTCTCCTTTTAGCTGGAATTCTTTCTGCTCTTTTTATGCTTGGCTGATTCCTACTACTGACTGACACATAAGTCAAGGGTAAACTTCAGGAAGATTTCTTTCTCTCTGATTTTCTATGCTAAAGTTTGTGCCTTTCTTCTGTGCATAATATGCTGTCCATATTTCTATCACTGCTTTACCACTCTATATCAGAAATAACTTTATTGTTCTAAAACATAAGACTGACAAATTAATTTCTTCTATGAGGAGACTATGTCTTATTTATCTTTGTAACCTCAGCGTCTGAATCATGACCGACATAGTGTTGCTCAATAAATGTTTACTGCTCAACTGACTGATTTTAAGCCCATAAAAAATCCATATTGGAGTGGGATGGAGGAGATAAAGGGTATAGAAAGAGAAAATAGGAATCTCCTTTGGTGAAATGAAACAAAACAAGACAAAAGAAAAATTTGAATCCACCATGAAGTTTCAGATTCTTTTGGGAAAGTGACTTTAAATAACTTCTAAGCAAGTCGAGGGCTTCTTACTGATCATTAAGAACACCTGTACGATCAGAGCTGGCCTGTGACTTTTTTGATCATTATCATAAAGCCATTTAGATCACGGCTGACATCTGTGAAGGGCTTGGGTTTTAGTGCAGGGATAAGCCTGAGGACTCAGGCAGGGATGAATGGCTGCTGTCATGCTAAAAGGTAAGATGAGCTAACATGTAAAAAATTATAATTAATCTTTATTATTGTTATTTTTGAAACATTTCACATGCCTGAGAACACTATACTTAGTTTCTTGTGGCACATCCTTAATACATAGGCGTTTTTGCTGCAAGGCAGTACTTAGTCCATATACCACATTGTGGACACCTGAAACCATGGCAACCGTGATTTCTGATCATTTGTAAGCAATTTAATCTAGCTTAAACAGTTAGAGACGTTATTTTGCCAGTTATTTCTGGAAACGGTTTAAAAGGCACTTCAACAGGCATAAATTTTTATTGCCACCACCTCCCTCCCCCAAATTCTTGTGCTTTCCTTCTGAGCCATTATCTTCCCCTTTTTTTCAGACTCTAGAGGTAGAAAATGATTTATAGCCACCTGGCTATCAGTGTGTGTATGAACCCTTTACTTACTTAGTCTTTGAAATCAGGCTCAGAGAATCCAGCCTAGGGCAGAGGCTGGTACTATCTTTTAAAGAAAGTCATAATGTCCCATTCTCATTTTCCTGTGAATTAACACCATGAGGAGGTTCAAGGAATTTAAAATCCTAAAAGGCAAACTGAGATAAAGAAAGACATTTATTGATGCTTTTGCATGTGTGTCAGGAAGAAAGACAATATCACTATTTTTTAAAGCCATTAACTATAGGAGGAAAGTGCATCTAATTTTTAACCAACATCCTTTTTTCCCAATCTCATTGTAGCTTTTCCAAGTACGTTGGCTGAATCATCAATGGATTACCAAGATTGGTATTACAGAACAACAGGCTGGGTTTCAGTTCTAAAAGCTCAATAACTAATGTCCTTCACATGCCTCCCACAATTGGAATTTAGAAGCTTCTATTAAGAATGACTCAAGATAAATTCCCCACATTTGTCAAAACTTGTGGATAAATATGGAAAATTTTCTCCCATCTAACTTGAGGAAGACAGTTTTGTTTTCTCTCAAAGTCAGTGGATAAGGGAATGCTTACATTTCTTATTGATAAAATATTTATAAGGCAATATTTTCAAAGTTAGAATCTTGATGGTGAATACATTTATAAAAAATTAAATAAGTGTAGTGGGAGTGTAGTTAAATGTCTTAGACATTTTTTCTTAGGTTACAATGGAGATTAAGATTCTAGGTCATTTTAAAACATCTTAACATTTAGTTTATTTATGCAAATATTTGTTTGGCTTGCCAGTATCTACGTAGCTTTTTTAAAAATTTTCTTTGCTCAGACCACATGCTTGACTAAACAGACTGGGGTCTGTTATTGGCAGAAATATTTTTATAAATACATTAGAAGAAATTTTAAAATGTTTCATTTCTGTATATAAACATTTATTGGCACAAATAGTCCCATTTCTTCAAAAGCACTTTGGTACTATGAAAGTGTTTTGTAATATCCAGTAAAGAAGTATTAAGACATTGTACAGATAGTGCAAGGAGTCTTGGTTGGGGATCTTTTAGACCATCCTCCAAGGGACTTGGGCCCTTTCAAACAAATGCTACTTAGAATTCAGATTTTCTTTCTTTGGTTTCCAGATCATCTCCCACATTGTAATAGAAGCCTATAGACCCTAGATATAAAGTTGGCTGGTGCAAGCTGCCTGAAAAAATTACTTTGATTTTTTGAAGCTAAATTGTATAATTGGCTTTTAGTTGTGCATTTTACAATGCTTGTTTATTTCCCTTCATCCCCCCAATCCTTGGGATATTTCAGCTTCTGTCTTCCTGACCACCCCCATGTGCTTAGGGTGGGGGGCTGGCTTCCTTCAGTGTGTCTGCACTGCCTCTGTTTGCCTGGCCATTCCTGAGAAGTTAGACTAAGCTCACCTGCCTTATTGGAATCAGGGCTTGATGCTCTCTCTCTAAGCAGCGGTAGACAGTAGGACACATGCTTGACCAATGCTGCTGCGTTGTGTCACCTGGGTCCTGCTGATGGAGTGACTTCCTCTTGGCTGGACTGATGATAAAGCACCCAGTTTCCTGAGGACCTGTGGCTGCTGAGCTCCCCCAGCGTGACTTTACAACTGCCAGCATGAGCTACATCCTACCTGGAGTGTTGAGAGGGATTAATCTCTCTTTAGCTAGAAGTACACCCTTTCTTTCCCATTGGGTTTGGGAAGTTGGAAGGAGGCACTAAAACCTGCTTGTCCTTTTATTGTGCTCTGTAAGTCTGTTGTCTTGTGTAATGGTATGCAGTACTTCCTTAGGTAGAAAAGAACTTGCTCTTGGCTTCATCTTTGACCTAGAGAAATAGTCTTAAATCAGGCTAATACCCTCTGCCTGATATCATCACTGTGATCTCATGCTATTCACGATCTAATTTCTCAATGCTCTCATAATGGATCAGCTCTCTTCCTCCTGATTTCTTTGTATATATGATGTCAGAAGTGAGTTAAGTGATTACAAATTAGATGGGAAAAATATAGCTTTATTTCTTTAGTAAAATTTAATTCCTTTTTAAGCCACTGTTCTCACTGGGCAGTGGACAACAATCTTGTCACATCCATGTATTCTAGTCAACTACATTTTAAATGTTTCTGTTGTATAAATGTTCAGCCAAATTTACATATACTATGTCATGTCACTGTTCACAGCTGCCTCTCTGAGTCTTCTTCCCCCTACTCATGGTCTCGCTTCTATTTCATTGAGCTCCAGGTTCTATCATCTGGCATGGAAGGCAGAGGGGAATTTCTTATGTGGCTGGGCATACAGTTATGGCAACGTAAATGTTGGTTTACTCCCTTGATCTCATTCCTCACCTTGATGCTAATGCAGCTCAGCTGCTCATGTCCATGGTTGAGTCTCCAGGCATAAATGAAATCCAGTGTTGACTCTTGTGTGTGTCACATGAGACGACCTTTGGTGTCCAGCTGGAGCCCTTTACAGCATACTCGAGGGGATCCTATGGAGGCACCACTACTTCTCCTCTCCTCTTTTCTAATTTTCAAGAGTATGGTTACTTTCATTTCTCTGGCCAACTTCTTTTGAGGCCAGCAAGTTATATTTTCTCTCCTGATACCTTCAAGTGCCTAATCTTAAATTTACTGAAAAACTATAATCTCCACTCTACCAGACTTGATTGTCTATTAAACCAGAGGTGATCCTGCCTAACCCTGCCAAATTTTGCTCCTTCTTGTCTCTGCTGGCCCTTTTTCCATGCCCCTCCAGGCATCCTACTGGGTCTGCTACCCACCAGAGAAGTGATCAGCAATCCCCTCCATTCAAAATCACCCTCACACTTTTGGGGAAATTCTTTCAGGCCCTCATTCTCTCCCTGGGATGGCAGTAGGAAGCAGTGTGGAGGTGACACAAACATGATTTTTGCTACTTTTCTCCAGTGAAGTTTCCCAACTTCTTTTATATTTTGTCCTCTGGAAGGGAATGATAGGAAGAGAGAACAAATTTTCATACCCTCTCTCCAACTGTTTTTATCTTACAACCTAGCTAGGTATGCACTGAGCAGTAGGTAATCTTGTGTCTTAGTCTGTATGTGTGTGTGTGCACATGTATGTGTATGTGTGTATATGTGGGTTGAGTGTTTGTTTTGAAAGTTGAAAGTTGTTTGAGGGAGAAGGGAAGATGAAATCATT
Source organism: Cynocephalus volans (assembly GCF_027409185.1). NCBI lineage: Eukaryota > Metazoa > Chordata > Mammalia > Dermoptera > Cynocephalidae > Cynocephalus > Cynocephalus volans. Next base: position 220,961,304 of record NC_084460.1, on the reverse strand, counting down.
GTGTTTCAAATTTCAGGTTGATGGAAATGATCCACGAGGGAGAGAAAATTTGATGTGTGAATTTTGCTGGGGCAATTCCTTCAATGGCAAGAGGGGAAGGGAGCTAGTGATCTGGTCTGCCTGCCTGGGCCTTTGCTTTTTGTCTTCCAGTAGGAGGCTTCCTACCTTGTCCTCTCTTGCCCAGTTACTTCTTTGGCACTCTTAATAATGGAGCAGAGTGGATTCGTTCTGTATCAGAGAAAAAATCAAAACTCTTGAGAGGCCCACATTTTGGACTTACTAGATTTTTCACAACAAATTTATATTGTGAGTTAAAAGTAGTAATATTAAACCCGTATAAAGCAATAAAAGCTTCCAAGAAATTATTGTTAGGTTAATACATTGATTTGTTTTCCTAAACAAAAATGCAAACTTCTATAATGGTGATTGTTAGTATTAGAGTTGGGAAAGCAGTTGGGGTCTGCTTTTAAGACTACAGGACCAAAAGGGTCAAAACCAGAACAAGGTAGAGAGTCTTACTGAAAACTGTGTTATTTCTAAGTCCACTATGTTATAACGTCAATGTCATTGAATGATATTATCCCAACTCCCTGAACTTGTAAAATATGCAGCAGTCCTTCCTATATGGGATGAACATCATAAGCTATGTGCATATATTTTGCTTTCCAAGAATGGAAATTATACTTATTTTACAATTGCATAAAGTTTAGCATACTTGAAAGTACAGGTAACTGCTTTAAAATACTGCTTTACAAGAATGATTTCATTCTGATATCAGAAAGAAAGGGGTAAGAAATCTCTTCAGGCTTAAATTTCTGAATAAACAGAGTCTTTAATGGCCTGTGTACACATACAAAAAGTCAGAAGTAGGTTTCTTTTAGTGGAGGGACATGACAGACCAGAAGGGCTGAGATCAGGAGTTAGGTAGATCCACATGGGATGGTCCAACAAAGAAAAGTGCAATGTCAGGCGATCTAGCAGGAGACAAAGACATCCACGTACAGTAAAAGAGAGTGTAGGCAGGAAGCCATGGTGGGGCTGGAGGTTGGAGACCTGAGGAGAGGTTAGAACTGAGGCAGGGATTGGTACCAAAAGGGCCTGGAAGGACCAGGTGTCTAGGGGGGATAAGGCAAGCCCAGCAGGTCTTACAGGTAGAAATAAAGAAAAATGTTGGTTAAAAGTAAGGGAACCAGGCAGAGGGTTTGGAAGCAAAGGGGTCAGAATCCAGGCAAGAAATTCAGTAACAGTTATGGAGCACAAGAAGCAACAAAAGTATGAAGCTCAAACTTTAGGATTCTGAGCTCAAAACTTTCTGAGACAGGGACCAGATAACATCTTAGTGTGGTGGGGATAAATAAGTTCATGTTGAGATAGGAGGTACTCTCTTTCCCTGGGTTCGGATTTCAGACCACTCCCCTGGATCTCAAACTACTCTCCTAGGACTCAAGCCTCTCCTCTGAGTCCTGAGTTACTGTTACTGGTTGCACCTTGCATTAGTCCGTTTCTGTTGCTTATCACAAAATACCTGGAACTGGATTTATAAAGAAAATTAAATTTATTGCTTACTGTTTCTGAGGCTGGGAAGTCCAAAGTCCATTTGGTGGTGGCGACAGTGACCTAGGGGTCTCACATTGCAAGATGGTGGAAGCAGAGAGAGCAGAGAAAGAGACACTCTCTTCTCTCTTCTTTTAAAGCCCTCCAACCCATGCCCTGGACCACCATCATTAATCCATTCACTACTGCACAGTCCTACAATCCAATCACCTCTTCAAGATCCATCTTTCAATTATCATAATAGGATTTCCCATCCTCTTAATAGTCACAGTGGGGGCTAAGTTTCTAATACATAAAATCTGGGGGACACAATTCAAGCTTCAGTGAGTTTTGGGGGGACATAACTCAATCCACTACACACCTATTTTTGGCACCAACATGAGGTCATTGAGACTGCAGGAGGCAGACATGCAATTTCAGTGGCCGAGCATGCTCAGTAGAAAGGAGTTTATCCCTGAATGACCTTCCACTGGAGGTGCTAGAGAGCACTGAATATATTTTTAATAATTTTCAGTGTATATATTGTAATTTGATTAATGAGCATGCTCCAAAGAGACCAACAGTGCATGCACAAGGCTAGGTTATATAAGCTGTTACATAACTGGGAACCACCCCCTTAGTTAAATATTCATTAGATAGCATGAATATGTATAGTATAGCCAACTATAAAGTTGGAATCCAGGAACAGGACTGTTGCTCACTCTTGAGCCAGCCTGCACTTTATCTGTGAAGTGTGTATTTCTGTCTCTTTGCATTAAACCTGTTTTCGCTTTCTACTCTGACACCGCTCTTGAATTCTTTCCTGTGGCAAAGTCAAGAACTTGACAGAGGACAGGGTCAAGGTCTGGCATCCAACCTCCCCAGGTATACGCTCTCCTACAGTATCAATGTAGCTAAAGCAAGCAATGTGGGCAAATTATCTCAACACTTAAATCTCTAGAGTATTTTACACACACACACACACCACACACACACACACACACACACACACGAAGAGAAAAAGGACTAGAAAATTACAGAACAAAATGCTCACGAAATATATCTTAGATGTAGAAGTGAAATATGGGTGCTTCCATTTTCTTTTTGTTTGTATATACTTTCTAAATGATCTACAATGAACATGTGTTATTATTTAAAAAACAACATAAAAACTTTCTTTAAAAAATCTACCCAAATAAACTACAGTGTATTTGCAGACAGTTCGAGAATTTGGTATTTTGCTCAATGACTGGGTGACTGCTCATGCCTAGATGGGACACAGATGTAAAACCAAATTATTGCTGAATACAAGTTCTCCCGGAATTGGATAAATTTCTGTATTCAATCTGCTTGCCTTTTACCTTGGTGAAAATTTCTTGATTTACTGACAGAACAGCCACTTTCTTCCAAAACAGTCATTTAGGCCAGGTCAATCTGGGACAAACTGAAAGAAGAGTTGAAAATTATTGAACTGAGGTGATTAACTGGAAAGATTAAAACTGAAAAAATCAAGGTTGGACCCTGATCCATGTACCCAGCTGGATACTTTTTATTGGCTGGTTGAGCCCATAATGGGATTATGAAATAAGAAGAATGTGGGCTCTATTTTTTAGTTCATTTTGCAAATGAGAAGAGCCTTAAGCAAAATTTCTTTTGTTCTTAATGCCAAAATATTTCACCATGAACCCAACACAAAATGTATTAGATAATAATAATTTTAAAAAACCCACTGGACCAATATACTTAAACCATAAAATTTAAAAATATTTTATATCCCAAATGTTTTCATTAACCCCAATGATATAAATGGAGCCAAATATATCAATAATGAAAAGATAAACAAATCCTTTTTTCAGTTAAATCCTCAGGAATTGGGTTATATGAAAAGACATATTTGGTTATATGAATGCAATTGATGATACTCAAATTGATACACACACATGTACATGTCTATCATAATTCTCTGGTCTAATTGGAATGTCACTTTGAATGGCAGATATGATTTTAATCTATTCTTTTTTGTGTGTGTCATCTGAATTTTGGAAAGCCACAGTTGCATTAGGACAATAATGGAATGGTTTGGCCATAGACTTGGATGTTGGGTAACTCACATGCTGTGTTTTTAATGCAAGGCCAATTATGTTTAGCAAGGGATAACAAGTGGGCCATCACCAGATCAGTATGTTCATATCACTCTTACCCACGGATTGGGTGGGTAAAGATCACAAAGGAGCCCACAAGGAATATAATGATGCTAAATAGACCCTAAACATGCTATTCCCACCTAAGTACCTATTGAGATTGTAGTACAGAATTTATCAGGACTCGCTAATTACAAATACTTTCTACTCTTTTCTAGAGTGAAATAATGTACCTCACTTAACATTGTCATTGACATCCTGTGAGCCCTGTGTTTACTTCCATACACAAATAGTCTCAGTGACTCGTGACCCGTAGATGGGCAGATTATGTGCGTGTTTCTTTTTTTTTTGTCGTTTTTTCGTGACCGGCACTCAGCCAGTGAGTGCACCGGTCAGTCCTATATAGGATCCGAACCCGCGGCGGGAGCGTCGCCGCGCTGCCAGCGCAGCACTCTACCAAGTGCGCCACAGGCTCGGCCCTATGTGCGTGTTTCTTGATTCAGCTGTTTGTTCTGTCATTAAGACTTTGGGACCAAATAACTCAGGCTGAGTGGAATTTAGTTGTTAGGAAGACAGGTCTAGGCCAATAAGGCCAATTGGGCCAAAGCAGTAGCTTCATTTAATCTTTTCCCATCCCTTACACTCCACTCACTGTATGTGTCTTCTGGTAACACCAGCCCAGATGTACAGATGTGTTACTTTTTCCTAGTTGGTCCTAACAGTTATCCTCTCACACACATTCCCATGGGTTTTCTAACTTCCAGGTGGTAGCTGTGAGACTGCCCCAGTCACCCTTCCTTTGTGGGTACGCTTGGGGACACTGCACCCAGGCATGCCCTGCCTAATGCAGTCTTGGCTGTCACTGTCACTGCACTGTTGATGCTGGTACATTTCCTGGGCCATGGTTTCTGTGCCTGGCACAGAACCTGAGTCCTTGGGATGGCTTCCCCAAACTTCCATTCCAAAGTAGGATATCCTTTCCTTTTCTTGTCTTTACAGGGAGTTATGCTGCTCAGGCCAAGGCTCCAGACTACATGGAATCCCACCAGGGCCCTGGACCGTTTCTGTGTGATCCTTTGTTTTTTGCTCTAAGCCACTGGTGGAACCTAAGCAAGCTTGTCTTTGCAGAACGTTTCTCTGGGTGGCCCTGGGCTGAGCCAGTTCTCCCTGCTTTCTTGTTTGTAGTTCTCCAGAATGACTGTAGAATGTGCTGGAATTCAACACTCTGATAGGGAGGAGCTGCCTGAAACAGCCTGGTTCCTGTCCCTCCTAGGGAATGTGACATCTTGAGTTAGTGAGGAACTACCCAGGACAGCCTAGGCTTGTCTCTCTCTCCCCTGGAAGCAGATGTCCTCCAAAGCTTTATCCTAGTGTGTCCTGTGGCCCCTGAGGTCCAAACCAGGGTTGCCTTTCCAGGTCCCTCAGATGCAGTGCAAGTGGGGCAAACACAGTCGAGACTCCATCTGCCATGGGCAGCTTTCCTGAGTTCTGGGAACTGGCTCACAGTGGATCTTAGGCTCCTTTTGTCCCTTGCTGCCTATCTGAAGTAATAAACACGCTTCATGTAATTTGTTGTGTGAGTACGTTTTGTCTCACTGGACTCAGTCAAGTGGTGACCAGCGCACAGTGAACCTGCTGCACAGCCTTCCTGCCTTCCCCGTGTCCCACTGAGCTGCTCCCCACAGGACCATCTAGCAGAGCCCTGATAGTAGAGCTGGGAAGAGATGCCCACAACAGGTTCTTGTGAGCTGGGTGAGCTGGCGCCAGCACAAAACTGCCCCTGGGGCCTCACACTATGCGTTTTGCTCCTAATTACAATAAGAACGTTAAGTTAAAATTCAGAGGAGTCAACAGTGCAGAGGCATACCCTGCCTAATGCAAGAGAAACAGCCCTAAATGGTGCCCTGAATAGAATGTTTATTAATCATAAGGGAGGTCATTATTTCAGAGGAAACCATAGTGAAGAACTTAGTAAAGCAAAGTTTCCTCTTTTTGCAAAACAAACCATGCTTCCTAATTTATCTGATTTATAAATTTTGATTTTGCATTTCAGATTTTCTTTAAAATAATATATACCTATAAAACTAAAAACAACAGTTTTATTGGGGTTGGAGCTGGAGCAGGGGCATCTCACAATTCTTTCATCTTTTAAGTCACTTCTTTCCTTTCCGATGGACAAGTGACTGGTCTCCCTGGCAGCATCTGCCGGGTCCTTAGGAGTTACCTGCAAAGACATCTCTTCTGTGAGAGAATTAGCACTTTTTAGACCTTCTATTTTTCATGTACTTTCTCTGTTTCTTTGAACAGAGACATAAAGAAGCAGGAAAGTTAGGGTTCTACCCTAGATGGCTGCATGATTTGAACAAATCGGTCGGCTTCTCCTTTTTTCTAATCAGCAAAATGAGAAGAGTAGGCTTAATGATCGCTAAATTCACATCTGGTGGAGCAATTTTAAAAAACAAATAATTTTTAGAGTCCATTTTTGAAAACACCACCAAATCATGAATTTCTCTATTCATATTTAAATGCTAGCCATCAAGGACACATGTGTTGTGCTTTTATGAAGGCAAAAAATGGCTCATAACTTTTGGGAAACATATTTAATAGAGCTAAACTATTCATGTCCAATAGTGGCAAACTACATTCTTGAGTAATGGTGGAATATATTTTCTCAGGTGATAGCTTAAATTCAGTTCTACTGGGGCTTAATTAAGAAATGATGTCTGAAGTCATGAGCAATTCTGTGGAATAAATCACTGAGGAAAAAAGAAATGCTCCAGAAAGCAATGCCAGTCTTTGGCATTTGAGGCATAATCTGGTTTAGTTTGGGTTCTTAAATGTGAAGGAAATTCAGGGCTCTGTTGAATGGAGCAGGGGTGAATCCCAGTGGCCTTGGCTTGTTGCAAAGAGCTAGGGAAGTTTATTTTGTGTCTGGACTATTGGGCGAGTTCCCAAAACCAATTTTCTGCTGGAAACAGTGTGTATCCTTCTGGCAGCAAGCTGCCTGAGCAGTGAGCTGTCACATATCAATGCAGAAGCCTTTTGTTTAGCAATGAGATGATTTTAGTTCTTATTCTATCAGGAATCTACTTAGAAATTCAGCATAAATTCTTTTGGAGTATACTGGGCTCTTCATAGGAGAGCTAATGTCCAGGGCAAATCACAGTGTTTGTTTTTTTCTACTTTTTCATCTACCCCTCCTTCCACATGTCAAGTTTTGATGCAGGAAAAAGAATACCAAGGGCAACCTTGAAAGGTGGTTCTCGAAGCACGCACATGCAGAGTGTAAGGAAGTACACAGCAGCATTCATTCCTGCCTTACTAATGGAGGAGGTCAGAGAGTTATCGAGAAGCTGAATCTGTGCATATGAGTTGTTGAGGTGTTGGCACCTACTGGCTTTTGCACTAGATAAGCTTTATCAGACTTAGCTTTAAACATCTGAGATACTAGACAGAACTGTACATGTTGTATAGGATGTGCTAAGATTGAAATTACTCACAAGGCCACGAGGACAGATCATCCAATCTTATTTTTAATTTTTATAGTGTAAATTGTCCATTTGTTCTTACATGCTACAGGAATGATACTCAAACACATTTCCTAATATGATTTTATGCTTCTCTATTGCTTATGCAAGGAAAAAGCATCATGAGAAAATGACACTGTTTTTAAGGTGGCTTAGATGCCTGTCAGCTAACATAGAGCTTTGTGTAAGGGTAACCTGAACAGAATGGTGGTGTCTTCCTTCATTTTTTATGAAATTCCTGTTCACTTTTCTTTATTTGTGTACCAACAGAAACTAAACTACAGTTTTTCACTTACACTTCCTTATATCTGCTCTGTTCACCTAACCTGTCACTTACCCTTTTTGAGTTCAACAGAGCATGTAATTATTGCACCATATAGAAACAGTTGGGGGAAACAAATGGCATAGAGCGAAAAGTGTAATTTATGGAGGGAAGTCATCCAGAAAAATGTGGAAGGAATGTTCAATTTATTTTAAATCTCTTGATAGCAGTGCCTTTTTTTTTCAATTGTGCACATTAAATTCTTTGTGTGATGCATGAAAAATTATTAAACACATGCCTATGTGAAAATCCAGCAGAAGTTGTGATAAAAATTAAAATGTTCCAATTTAAATGGCAATAGGAAACTAGCAGAGTTTAAGGCACTAAACTTGGTTCAAATATATGACTATACTTAGAGTCAAGGCACTTTCATTTGTCAACAGCTTAAATGACTTCTTTTAATCTTCAGTCTTAGAAAGATGCAAAAGTGAGACCCTAGCCTTATAGAGCACTAGCATGAAGTGTGTATGTGTTTGTGTGTGTGTAGTGGTAGAATAGAAATATTTCTCACATTTTGATGCTAATTTTATCTGAAAACCTGATGTATAGAATGTAGAGCTACAGTAGTGTAAAAATGCATAGTTACATATATATTTTTGTGTACATGCATGTGTGCATATATATGTATGCATACCTTATAAATTTATGAATAGTATACTTACATGTTTAATCTTGGAATTAGAATTTTCAAAATAAGCAGATGTAGAATGTAGTAATATGGGGAAGTGAGGAAGTGTTTTGAAATGTTTACCTGAATTTAGGTTATTTGGCTTCTATTAAGTCCTCATGCTGAATTATGGGTTTTCCAGCAGGTCTCAGGACTGGATTCAATAGAATCATCTAGGGAACATTAAAAAAAAAGTCAGTGCCCAGCTCTGTCTCCAGAAATTCTCATTTAATTGGTCTGGTAGTGGGGCTGGGCACTGGTAATTTTTAAAACTCCTTTGGTGAATCTAATGTGTAGCCAGGGTTGACAGCCACTGCCTTAGCCATGTATTCACAAGCTATCGCTGGCAATATCTAACACAACCACATGGTGATCCCAAGTTTGCTGGTATCTTTTCTGCCTTGTCATGATTGCTGCTGAAACCCAGAGATGCTGAAGTCTGCAAAAGTTCTTCAGGCAACAAGAACCATGATAGACAAAGCAATGGAAATGCCCTTAGAGGGTCTAAAAGTTAGGTGACTTGCACAAGATTATAAATCTAGGTGGAGTCAGGACCTGAACCCAGGTCTTCTATAGTGATGTGGTTGAAAGTGAGGGCTCTGGATTTAGACTGCCAGCTTGGGTGTGTTGGCTTCTACGTTTACTAGCTGGTTGAGCCGTGACGGGCATGTTATTTATTTGTCAGCCTGGTAAAGACTTGTAACTCCTCAGTTCTTGAGCCAGTTATGTTTGGGGAAGAAAAATACAGCACCAGTTTCAGTCTTAAGTAGCAGTTCTTAATTATTTAACCTCTCCTGGCCAAAATTTTCATACCTATAAAATGGATATAGTTATTATTATGCCTACTTCATAGGTTGGGTGTCTGAGAGGATCAAATGAAATAACAAATGTAAATTCACTATGACAGTACCTTACACATACTATCTTCCCAATGCATGTGAGCTATTATTATTTTTATTACTTGACCACATTCTATTCTCTTTTTACTATACCTTATCTCTTACTCAGATTGTGTATATAAACTTCACCTTGAAGTTTTATTCTCATGACCTAGAATTTTTTGCTCATAGGACCTGGACACCAAGTCAGATTCTACACCTCGACATTTATCTGAACAATGAATTAGTCTTCCATTTTCTTTTATATCAGTTCTTTGGATGGCTTCAGTTGCTTTTTATTCTAAGCCAACTATAGGTATAGAAAATAAATCTTTTATTGCTTATTTTTCCTGATGTACTAGAAATAAAAAAGAGGCTAAATGTATATCGAATTAAAATAGACCTGTATAAATGCTTTAAAAATGGAACTATTGCTGTAATAATAATAGCTATTGTATATGTTGTTTACTGTGTTCCAGGTAAAATTTTAAGTGTTTTCCATAAAATGTGTATATTGAAAATTCCAAAAACATACTGGAGTATTTGTGTGTATATCGTATATGAACCTCCACATACTTATAATTCATTTTTAACTATTATCCACTCAGGGACAATTTTGACATATTCCTCCACCCCACCTTGATATCATAAACATTTTTTCCTAAGTAGTTCCGTATGCATCTCGAAAAAATAGACCTTTTAAAAAAGATATTCTTAATACCAGTATTACACATAAACCTACCCCTTATAAAAATTGTATGTGTTAAACAGTATTAGTGTCCCTGTTTTATAGATGAAGAAACCAAGGCACCGGGAAGTTAAGTAACTTGCCCAAGTTCACACTGCTAGTAAATGACAGACATGGGATTTAAAACAAGGTGATCTGGCTACATAGTTGTGTTCTTAACCACTTACACATACCAGCTTCTTAAATAATAATAAAAAAATGCAATGTACAGCAATTTCTTCCCAATGCATATGAGGTTTCAGCTTTTAGTATTCTTAATGTTCTAATTAGGTGGATATCCTTTCGGTCACTGTGATCCAATTTTGCCTTCTGCTGTTGAGTGGGCTTAGGTTTCAGACAGACCTGAGTTTTATCCTGGCTCTACCATTTATTAGCTGTGTGACTCTGTGCCCATTACTTATTCTCTGTAAACCACAGTTCTTTTGTCTGTTATATGATGATATAATAATACCTGCCTCACGGATTTGTTGTGAGGATTGACTGAGTGGATGTATGCAGAATACTTTGTACTATGCTTAGCACATATTGTTACTAAGTGTGCTAAAATATGGGGTACATAAATTAGGCAGTTAAGTATACCAGGAAGAGAGTTGTATATTTCCAAATGTCTGGGTATTTAAACATTTAAATGCTAACATGTAGAATTTTTAAAAAAACCTTTGAAAGGATATAGTGAACTTGATTAGATCGATTCTCCTTTATTTGTTAGGGAGCAGTCCCTTGAATTGTTGAAAACTGCCTTGATGAAGACTAAGTGCAACTGATTTAGAAATGCCTCCTAGTTCACAGCTGGGAAGCCGTCGGCTTGTTAAATCAAAATAAATGCTATAATATGTGAGCTCTTATGAGCAAAGGAGCATCATTTTCAAGGAATGATGCCTCTCTCTTCGAGGTACTGTAAAGTCATTGGTCAATATCCATCCTAAAACTACAGTGAAAATTCTTATGGAACACATATGTGCATCTTTTAATGCCTGGTTTCTTCTACTCCAGGTTCAGCTGGAATCCACACTGTGACAATAGTCTGGGGTGTGAAGAATGTTAAGACCGGGGGAGTGTAAAAGAGAGAGAAAGTGTGTGTGTGTGTGTGTGTGTGTGTGTGTGTGTGTGTGTGTGTGTGTAGGGGTACTTGTGGGTGACTGCCGTCTAAAATTAAATATAACTTGTTTTTTAATTACCTACTGTTTTGGAATTTATGGGCCATTCCTATATATCACTAATTTGGATCATCAAGGATTAATCATGCACAGAAAATTTTTAGGTATTTTTCCTTTGCTCTGTAACATCTTATATTCAGAAATTGTACCTCATTCGAAATTCTCTTTATTTTTTTTACTTTTAGTTCTTTCCAGGGTTTATACTGAACAATTCAACCTTGTCAAAGAAAAATCATGCTTTCCCAATATTATACTTAATTGTGTGCCCTGCTACTTATAACCCATGTGATTTATATGCCTTACACATTTTGACAACAATGGCATTTCTTTCTGTATTCCCACTAGGTAAGAAAACCACCTTGTAACCTTGCTCTCTCCCCTTTCTCTTTTTTGTTTGGTAAAAATGAAAGGGTTGTTTTGATTTACAAGCAGCAGCTGAGCTTGGCTCTCACCTTCAACATATCCTTGCACGATGAGGAAAACAAATGCAATTTTGTTCTATAAACATTATTTTTGAGATTTTTATTCCCATGTCTTTTAAATCATCTTTTTGGCCTAAGGCTTCTTGCTACCCCTGGGTTTGGAAACCCTCCAAACTCAGCCTCACTTTCCACAGCTAGCATCACTGACATGGCATGCAAAGAAAGAACTGTAGAGGATAATGATTCTTTGAAATTCTCTGTTGAAACCAAGTTTCTTGCCTCCAGCAGTGTATATATAGGAGAAATTAGGCTGCCTGCTTTTTGTATAGCTGTGTGAAGGTAATAATTTATGTTGCCTGATCAAACACTTGGTAGGGCTTAGGTGACATGCCAACCGTTTAGAATTTTTCATTAACAATTGCTGAATGAAATTAAAACTCCAAATTATATTCAGTTTAGGGAATTTGGTCCTAGGTATAAAGGTAGAAAATTGGGAATGGTTTGTCACTTAGATGAGTTTGGTTTTGCAGTCAGCTGATGTTTCATTTCATCTATCATCTACCTGTCTTTTGATATCTTTTTACAATCAACTTTTTGAAGTGTACTTTTTACACAATAAAATGTATCAATTTTAAGTATAGAGCCTGTTGAGTTTTGACAAATGTGTATATTCAGGTAGCCACCACCCTTAACAAGGAATAGAACATTTCCATCACCCTCCCCCTCTCCTCCTGCCCCTCCCAAAGTGGTAAGGAAGAACACCTGCCAGAGACTGTCATTCTTAGAAGAAAAAGCATCATCCAAACCCAGTTGTAACTGTGTGCCTTTCCTTTAACAAAAGCAACATTCACTGTAATGACTTTATTATCAGTAGAAACAGGCAGGCAGTAAAAGAGCTCCTGCAATGACTGGCAGCTTAAAGAAGAGGAAGGGAAGAATGGGTGGAAGTGAGTGGGAGGTGGGTAGCAGTTTATTGCAACAGTAATCAGCTCAGGACGCTGGTACAGGTTTCAGAGGGACCTGGTTTCCTGTGGCTGTAGCAAAAGGGATAAATTATAGTCTACATATGCAATCAAGGACAGCAAGATGACCCAGAGGGAAAAATGTCAGATGTGGTACAGGTCAGAGGGCCTGGATGAATTGTTATTCAGCAAATGCAGATTTGGTATAGAGACCAAAGGCTGCTGCCAGAGAGTCAAATAGTGTTAGAGGGACATGCTCAATAATAAGTATATAGGGTGTACCAAATGCTGGTCAAGGTATTGGCCCTTCATTAAATCAAGCAATTCTGCTTGTGCAAGGCAGAAGGACTTCACAGTGCTTGATGTAGTGGGCGAGAGGCTGAGACAGAGACAAGGAAAACGGTTGACCCAATTAAACAGGGTTTATTTTTGATGAGATAGGTCTGAGTTCTTTTCCCACCACATCTCTGTAGGCATTTGATATTGTTCAGACAGCTCAATTATAGGATTTTGATGCCTTTAGTGGCTCAATCAATCATCTGTAGTAAGGTTCGGGTTGTTTGTGTGCTGTGATGTGCTGATGAAGGTGGCAGGTAGCGCTTTCATTGTAAGGATGGAGGGACGGCCACAGGGGAAACAGTCAAGCTATTTCTGATTTAAATTGTCTGCACACAATTAGACCTGAAAAGAATAGTTTGGAAGACAAAATAAGATAGAAGCCTCAGTTTTGCCTGTATTCCAGGCTATGTTTTCTATTATTCCATTTATGCAACATTATTTAAATTGAAATATACGCAACTTGTTCCATCAGACATTTAACAAGTAAGGACTTCTCTGAAGAGTGGAATCAAAACAATTAAAACAATCATGAAAGCAGGTAGAGAGAAGAGTGTACTGGTTACTGTGGTTGCATTTCACGTCCATGTTCAGATTAATTTTCCAAAGCAAGGGGATTTTGGTAATGCCAGGACATTGGGCAGTCTCCTTCAGTAGTAGTACATTGGTGTTTTCTACCATGCTGTCAAGGAAAAATGCCAGTGATTCAGTTGATCCTACAGGCTTGTCAATGGGATGCCTGAATTTTCCTTTGAGATAGTCTTCTTGTATTTCACCAGAAATCAATCCATTGCTTTTTATTTGTGGGGTTCCTCCCACCTTCTCAGAAGTAGAGTAAGATGCATCTTTTACAGTGTTACTAAAATAGCTTTTATCCTTTCCATGCCATATGGCCACTTATTACAATTTAAGTCAAATAAATAATCCTTAAATATGCACACACTTTTTGCATAGCTATATACTTGAATTACCAACTACTGGTTGTGGTTTTTGTTATTCTGCAGCAAACCAGTGTGTTTGATGGTTAGATTCCTCTGAAGACAGAAGCCTGTTACTTCACTTTCAGTACATGCTAATTCTCCTAAGACTAGAGTCCTTAACTCATTTCCTTGGAGACAGTAAGAAAAACCCAGATTTATCAGAATCGTAATATAGAACCACTTGGAAAATTTTAGTTATGATTTTTTTCCCAGCCAAAGTATATTCTAAGTAAGCAAAAAAGCACATACAACTTCCTTCTGTAATTCTTCAAGTCACCTTTTAAATATAATCCCTCCTCATTATCTCAACCTTTGGAGAAACTAGTTTTCTTCTCTCTTGTTTTTCTCTGTTTTCTTTCTTTAAATGTGGCTGGATAACAATGATTTTAACTTCCCATCTTACAGCTATTAAAGAGCTTGACCTATCGGCCCTAATAAAAGAGTTATGAACCATGCCCTGCAAATGTGACTTCACTCCACCTCTCTCCCTTCACCCTGATAAATTCCCTTGGTGGGTGATAAAACACTGGATTGAAACGAACACATTTGGTCTCTGTTAAAGCTATTTATGGTGATTTCTCTGTCACAAGCATTACACTTAGGGCAACCAGATGCTCCTTTTTCAGGGTCCATCTCATAACATATTCTCTTAGTATTCCAAGAACTCCTTTGGGGCCAGCAAATTATTCTCTCTCACAAGTGCAGTTACATAATAGCTCCATCCAGGAGCAGCAGTGCATAGAGGGAGGAAAAATAACACAAAATGGGAAAGCCACCTTTAATTTTTTTAAAAAAAAGCATTTAATGAAACACCATTAGAATTCTCTTTGTCCATATTCTTAGTTTCCTATAGTGAGGTGCTTTAGAGATGGGCTGGCAGTTTCTAGAGGGCGCGAATGGTTTTTACTCTTTGCTGTTTTGTTTCTGAAAGGTTGCAAAGTGGCGGAGCCACCTGAAGGCTCAGGTAAACAGACATCCATGTCCTTGAGTTTATTCTGAGACCCTGTATTCTCAGTTTTTCTGATAAATATATTATTGCACTTTTCTCCACTTTTCCCTTTGAAAATTATTATATTAAAGAAATTTAAAATGAACTCCCCAGTCTTCTCTGAGAGCATTAGGCTTTAATGCTGACATAGCTACATAAATATCTATCTGAAGAAGACGCTTCTAAAGATTAGTGTATTTTTAAAAAATAGACTTTGTTTTTTAGTGCAGTTTAGGTTCACAGGAAAATTGAGTAGAAACAACAGAGATTTCCATATACTCTCTTGCCCCACACATACATAACCTCCTCTGTTATCAACATCCCCCGCCAGAATATGTTTCTTATAGTTGATGAACCTACACTGATACATCATTATCACCCAGAGTTCATAATTTACATTAGGGTTCACTTTTGATGTTGTGCTTTCTATGGGTTTGGGCAAATGTATAATGACATGTATTCTCCACTATGGTAAGATCAGTGTATTTTATTTATACCTTTAGAAAATCTGGACGGTCTATTATAGAATACAGTTTGTCAGTTGGATGTTTGGTGTTGTGTCACCTCCTGAAAGTTTCAGCACCACCTCCCTGTCCTCAACACCCCTAGAGGTCTATAGCTTTTTTTTTTGTTAGACCAAAATCAAGAATAATAGCTCTACTAATACTGTTAAAATTGCAGTTTGCTCCACTCACTAAAGCGTAGATGAGTGCTTCCATATAAAGCTCCCAGGATGTGCAGAAGATGGTTTTTATTACTCTCCTGGGGAGGTGGCTGGGAGCCCAGAAACAGCAGGAGGGATGTTGTCGATCAGAACCTTCCTTTCCTCGTCAACCTTGTCCCCCACCATTTCTGCGGTTCCTCAAGCAGATTGCACAGTTGCCAGCTCTAGGAAACAATGTCCCCAAACAGACTATCAGATTTCATGGAGGTAAGGTGCTTTTCTTCTACTGATTTCAGAAAATAATTTCCTTTTGGGAGTGATAGGGAAATGAGTACTGAGCATGATATGGCAACTTTCTTTCCATAAAACTGTGAAAATTCAAGGCTTTGGAAGCAGAGTTAAAAGAGAACATCTGTTGCTCTTTCTTCAGGGGAGAAATCAGTGTGAAAACTGGATGATGTTCTGTCCTAAAGCCATTTGGAGTCCCTAGCATTAGTGGCTGGCACAGAGTAGGTATTCAAATATTTGCTGAATTAAAAATTCTGTACTAAGATGATCTATAAACCAGAAAAATAAACATAGCATTTTATTTATTTATTTATTTTTATTTTAAAATTTTTTTTAGTTCTTCATGTGAAATTTTTTAATTTTTATTTTTATTTATTTTATTTTTTATTTTATTATTATTATTTTTAAATTTTATTTTGTCGATATACATTGTGGCTGATTATTGCTCCCCATCACCAAAACCTCCCTCCCTCCCCCCCCCAACAATGTCCTTTCTGTTTGCTTGTCGTATCAACTTCAAGTAATTGTGGTTGTTATATCTTCTTCCCCCCCCCCTGGTTTTGTGTGTGTGTGTGTGTGTGAATTTATATATTAATTTTTAAACATAGCATTTTAAATATTAAGTTCCAATAGTGGTTGTTGTAGGAAGAAGACAAAATGATTAATGTCGATTCAAGCACCTACATTCAGAATGTTTATATAGTTTGTGGAGATTCGACATTTATTCCTTTTATGTTGTGATTGGATGAAATTCCCTTTTTATATATTTGATTTTTGACTATTTCCATTGCTTACTTTGGAACTATCTCCCAGGATCTAAGTTTCCTGTGTGAAAACATGCCATATTTAAAAATTGTTTTGGAAGCCCTGATGTAATATTTTGGAATTCAGTTTTCTGAACTGAAGTCTGCTTTTGGAAAAAAAGAAAAGATCACTTGGCAAATATCCTTCTTGTGAAATAGAATTGTCTATGCTCAGGGTAAGCCTAATTCAAACAAGTTTGTTATAGTATTCCAATTAAATTTAGAGAAATAAGGAGTAATCTGGACCTCTAATATGATAGAAAATTAACTATCAAGTTTGGTGAGATATTACTTTCAGAACATCAGATCTGATTTGATTCAATTTCATTTAATTTAACTCACTAAAACGTTTGTTTTGTGCCAGACACTGCTAAGTGCTACAAATAACAAAGATGATTTAGGTACAATTTGTACTCTCCAGGAGCTCTCAGATTGGTAGGAAGGATAAATGATCCATGAGAGCAGAACTTCGTTTTATTCAGCATTATATGCCCAATGTCTAGAATAGTTTCTGGAACATAATAGGTGCTCAATTAATAACTTTTGAATAGAAAAGAATAAATGGATTATTATATAATGTTGGAAGAAGAGTCTGAATTGCCATGTACTTGCATGACAAATGGCTTCTCATAGGGAAATTGGGCATGCTCCTTCCTACCCAATCCCTACTGTGATCTATAGAAGGTCATAAAAATTGCTATTCTTTTCAAATTCTAGATTACACTTTGTTATATGTGGATTGATTTGGATATAAAACTTCACCTCACTTAGTGTTGTCTCAGGGCTGTCGTCCTGCTGAGGCCAAAGCATAAATTGATGATTTCTTTAAGAGAGCTAAGTCTCTGGGGATTGTCCTGCAAGCAATGAAATCCCAGTGCTCTGTCCCCAAAACAGGAGGAAGAGTCCACATCATAGAAGCTGGCTCATACAGAAAAATGGTCTAGAAACTCGAGGTCAACAGCATCCTGACATAGGCCACAGATAATCAAGTCTGTCCTGTAACCATGTCATCCAGAACAGGGGGGTTTCTCTTCAGGAAAGTGACCACAATAGAATCACGGGAGCTAGTCTCCTTTCTGAAGTGATTGGACCCAGGAAGTGGACAATTAATCAACTAAGTCAGCTGAAAGTGGAGAGTAACAGAAAAGGATGCATAATAACTTACACATTTTATTTAAATGTATTTTAAAGCGTGCATATGCATATTCATTCTTCGATATTATGATGTAGGGTCAGGGCATTCTCTAAGTATTGCCCTGCTGTTTGAAATACCTTTATTTCCTTCTTACATGAACCATGTCCATAATACGTCTTCCATAATTTCCAGTGTCAGTGTCTTTAATTGAGAATTTTGAGATTCAGATTGAGAATCTGAATTGAGAATTTAAAGAAAGGTGAAAAGCATTCTGAGGGCAGAACCTTTCTATACCTTTATGACTTTTGCAGGTTTTTGGGTATAAACCTCCTAATACTTCACAATTTATTTTAGTGACTTGCCTCTATCAAATCTTTTCAAAACAATAAATTCTTTTTGTATTAGTATTTCATTGGTTCCCCCCAATATTTTATTAAATTATGGATTTGCAATAATAAATACAATTGTCACAAATAGGTTTCAAGACAAACACAGCTGATTCTTGATAAGAATACAACTCCCAGGATGAGAGTGGAAAAGCAGCCGCACACTGCACAGCAAACAATCAGCTATGAGTGGGGAAAAGGCTTTGTAGTCGTTGCACAAGCTTTGCCTGGGGTGGCCTGCATAGTTGTGGTATTAGTAATGATCTACACCATGTGACAACGAGAAACGTGAGGTTTTCACTGGGTGAGAATGTACAGCTCATACTTTTAATACAATATCAAAGTTATTTCAAGTGAATGTAAAATAAAGCCCTTAAGATGGCTTGACAACTCAAGAGGGATTTGTTTATTTGTGCTGAGAGAAAGAATAGTACAAAGAGTACTTACTGTGGAGTCAGAAAACCTTGATCCAAGTCTCAGCTTGGCCACTCTCTAGCTGAGTGTAGTTGGGCTTCACTTGAACCATCTCAATGTGTCTGTCTGGGTGTCCGAAAGTTGTACTCTGAATAAAGATTCAGACTCGGCCCATTTGGATGCATAACAATCACTATCATGAGAGAAGAATTTGGAGAAAAGCATAAGTTTTATAGGGAATTTACTACATCAGAGCTCTCAGTTGCAAACAATAGGCATCGACTCAGGGTGATTAAGCAAAAAAGAGTTTGTTAAAAGGATATGGGAGTTTGGGCCGACCCGAGGCTCACTCGGGAGAGTGCGGCGCTGGGAGCGCCGAGGCCACGGGTTCGGATCCTATATAGGGATGGCCGGTGCGCTCACTGGCTGAGCGTGGTGCGGGCGACACCAAGCCAAGGGTTACGATTACCTTACCAGTCACACACACACACACACAAAAAGGATATGGGAGTTTAACCTCCAGAATGTTTGGGAGGGCCACAGTGCCAAGACAGAGGGAAAGCTGCCAGAATAAACATTTCACAACCTGCCTCAGAACTGGTCTTAGCTGCCACCAGGGCATAGATACAAACACAGATAGATACATTTGTACCGCTCTGCACCAGAAAAGCATTTTAACCCAACCAGTGCTGACATCACTACCCCCACTGCTACTGCTGTGTCCAGGACTCAACCTTGTAGTCACTGCTCCCTGCTGCCACAGCAGGAGTTTAAATTCTGAACAGTCAAAACGAATGTCAAATGTCCACCTAGGCACAAAACAGCCATGAGGAGGCCACCACAAAGTGTGAGAATGCTGAAAGTATGCGCTTAAGTGAAAAGAAAGTGTCCAGGAAGGAGAATCAAGAAGACCTCTGTTCTCCCTTTGGAAGGGCACGAGCCATGGAACCCTCCAAAGCTGGAGGAATTCCGTCCTGGCAATAGCTGGGTAATCGCAGTTCTACATTTGTTCTCAAGGTGAGGAGAAGGATTGAGATGCATGTCCAGGCCTTCCTCAGCGCTTTGTAAGGGTGATGAGTGAGCACTCCTATCTGCCTGCTGGGATGGAAACAGGAATACGATGTATCCCTAATGGGATAATGGAATAGTGCTACGGTGCTTTAATTTCCCAATTTTAGCAGGATTTCGGCAGCTGTGATTAACCTGACAAATCAAGGAGAGGATGGTTTGAAGGGATCCAAACAGCTGAGCCAATCTGGCACTCCCTCCTCCTGCATCCTGCAGGGGCTCCTCAGACAATGGCTTGGCTCCACTCTTGCTATAGATTCTGCCAGGCTTCCAAGGCTGGGTCCCAGTGATGCCGAATGCTGAAGTCAGGGCCAAGCTTCTTTTGGCCCTGGTCCTCCAGTGTGCCCGTGGAGGCTGCCTCTAATCCTATTTTGGAACGGGTGCAGTAGGGAAGATCTCATTTAGAGATAATCAATCAGCAGTGATCACACCCAAGGTGGCCTTTGGATTATGAGTCATTTATATATTTAGCAAATATTTATTGAACACCCACAGTGTTCAAGATGCTGGGCTAGGTAACTGTGGTGGTTAGAGAGAGAGAAGAGGAACACAACACACAGCCCTAGATTCAGGAAGATTAAAGGAAAGGACTAACATATTGTGTGAAACACCGACGGGAAGGGACTCCTTTATATGTTTGTGTAAAAGGAAAATGTTTCTGTTTTCATCCTGGGCTGCTCTGGACTGGGAAAATCTTCCTCCTCAGGGAGTGGGTTATATCTGTGAGTGAGCATCATGATGGGCGCGGGACTGGTTGGCACAGGTTAGCGATGGTAGATGAGGCTCCCCAGCCTCAGCGTAATCTTCTGGAACCACTGCAGTCAAATCCCACATCTCTGGATTTGAGTGCCAGATCTGCGTGGGCCAGCCTGTTTGGGGGTCTTTTAGTTGCCAATTTAAGGTTAAAATAATACGTTTCAACTTCTGCCAGGCTGACTCCTTGTGGGTTGTTTTTATTTTTTTACTTTTTTATTTTTGCTTCATTTAAGCATATGAAGAAATGAGCTCAGGTGGTCGGGAGAATTCTAATGAAGTCAAGTTTCTACTTCAATTGCTTTGCATCTGTTAAGCGATAAATTGTTTTCCCTAGGTCTTGTCAACTCTTTTATTGTAAAAGCAAGAAAGCTCATACCCTGGCTTTCTCCTATAGAAAACGAAAGCTTTGATGCCCACTGACACTGATCATGGGCACAGGTCTTGGGATGTGGGACAGAGCCTTTCTTCACAATGAAAATCCTTGAGCAAAAATTTGGGGGGCTTTTATGAAGAAGGTTCAGGCACCGCACATGGCAGGGTATGAATACGTAATGCTGCATGTAATGAAACTTACAGCTTCTCACACATGATGGTGTTTACTGGTGCCAACTAATACTCCTCTAGCACTTATCTGTCCAGCTCAGTTGAAAGAGTGTACATATATTTGAAATCTATAACAAATTCTATGAGTTTGATACTATTATCATCAGTATCATATTCAGGTGAAAAGACTAAGCTGCAGAAGTTAAGCACATGCCTAAGGTCCATACAGGTAAGTGGGAGAGCTGGGGTCAACCCCAGAGCTTAACATCTTTCACCATTATGCCACACTGGGTTTGGGAGTTAGTTTTCTCTTGACAATATGGAGACACAATGATCGGACAATGAATCTCTGCTGCTGGGCCTGGGAATTCTGTTCCTTCATGACCCAGTTGCATCACCTTCTGGTTCCTCTTCTATATGGAGATCAGCTGCCCTGTGTCATTAGAGAAGAAATGGATGTGAAAGGAACAAGGTTTGGTGTGTCATTCCCCCTTCCTTCTTACTCTGGTCATTCTCACATTAGTCTCTAAGTCCCTTGAGGTTAGAGGTGATGTTTTATTCAGTTTTGCAACCCGTCAGCAGCCAGTGCAATGCCGTGGCATGTGGTACATCAAAGAAGTGGCTAAATACCCTTCCTACAGCCCTCCTGACCTATGAAGGGTGAGCCCTTGGGCTGCTTTAGGGATGTCTGATGAGACTATTCTTGTGCACACATGTGTTCACAAACCTGTAGCACTTCGGCATCACTGGTGATATTAATATTCATGCTAAAGATTTTGTGGAATTAGCAGTTTTTGCAAAAGAAGAAGAGTGCTTGTGTGCTTTCTTTATGACATGGTCTGGTGATCCTGTGCCTAGGCTGAAGACTCCCAGGACTGTCCTGACATCCTTTATTGGGGTGAAAGCTGAAGTCTGTGATGGGATGTAATATTCAAATACAGCAGTGGAGCATGCATTGGTAAATGAACTTTCCCCTTCCTCTTCCCTAATGGAATGCTAGTTTTAGGGGGAGAGGGACAGTTATATAGCCACCTAAAAATTATCACTCTTCTTCATTTTTCATAGTGCCAGGCAATGAGATTTACATTGAAGGTTTCATGGCAAGCTTTTGAGTTTCTGATATATGTAGTCTTCCTTCCTCCTTACTTGGCTACTCCTTCTGTCTGGGGTAATGACAAGAGTCTGGGGATGCAGCATCCATCTTGTTATGACGGAGGCAATAGCAAGAGGACTGCATCCAACACACAAGGCATGCAGAGCAGGAGGCTAGAGTCCGGGTTATTGACAGTGCATTTGAAAAATTCAGTAGCTCTGGAGTGTTTCAATCAAATTTATTATTATGTGAAAAATAAACTAGTTCAGAGCTTTTGTAAATCAAGTTTTCTCGTTAATTCTAGATTAATGTAATTCTTACTGACCTAGGTGGCATCTTCAGACTTTGAGATTAGTGAAATGTTAGAGACCAGAGTAGAAGCTAACAATAATCATGCTCGATGCATGGAAATAACAACCTGCCAAAGTAGCACATTTAAGAAACCCATTGTAAACATGCTTCCTTAATGAGTGAATAGCATGTTTCCAAGTAATTTCACCAGGAAAGCTTTAATCTAAAGCACAAGTAGTGTACATCCAGTTTTTAGAATTATTACATGATGTAAAACTGTTGTATAGTTAGTTGACTGATGAAGAATTCTTATTCTGGAAAGTAAAAAATGTGTGAATCCACCAGTGGTCAGGGGAGGATTGACTTTAGTTTTAAACATTAATACTAGTTATGCAGACAAAAATATCCATCAGTGGACAAGAATGGTTTATCCAGTTCCCTTTGACTGTGGGCCTGGGACCAGCAGCATCTGCCTCACCTGGGAATTTGTAAAAATGCAAATTCTTGGGTCCTGTTACAGACTCACTGATGTGGAAATGCTGGGGGTGGGGTTTCACAGTCTGTGTTTTAACAAGCCCTGCAGGTGATTCTGATACCAGCTAAAGACTGAGGATCACTGCTTTAGATTAATTTCCATATGTTAGACTGATTTCCATATGTTAAGTGTACCAAAACTGTGCCTCCCCGCCCCAGTTCTAGGGTCATCAACATCTTCTGAATTTGAGACTTGGTCTCTTGGAGATCATTTCCAAAGGGAATATCTTGTGATGGTAAATTAAGAAGTTGGCATTCTGCATTTCAAATCAATCTGTTATGTAAGATGTAGTCCCTTCCTCCCAGGAGCCTTAGGTGAACCACTAATATCATGTTTCTAAATTCAAGTTAATCTATTTTACCAAGGGGAGCCTCAGTCTGAAGCAACTGACCTCTCTTTATTCATCTTTAGTTCAATAAAAGCACTCCAAATCATAATAAAGTTTATTTTTTTAATTTAAAAGTAATTTTCAAAGCTAAAAAACAGGATTTGCCATCAATAATCCAGAATGTAAACAATCTAGCATCAAGCTAATTGGCTATTGACTATAAGTAGATAAGAAGAAAAATATAGCAAATAGATCTTTCTACCTAGCTAAGATGATTTGCTTGCTTTAACACTTTATAGAAGGTTAGCTCTACAACTAAACTCAACACATATTAAAGAAAAGGTAAATAATATATGAAGAGCTTTGTATATCTATTTATCCTTAAAGCTATCAAAATTAATGACCTATTTCTTCCCTCATAAAAAGTCTTTAAAATGCAGTGTGCCTACTTTTAAATTAAGTCTGATTTGATTTATCTGGCACGGAATGTCTTAAATCTTGACTGCTTCATGATTATGTTATAACTTTTTGTCCCAGAAGATAGATGTAGGCACATGCAAAAGAAGAATTTGATGGGAGTATGCCTTCCATTACAAAAGCACTAATGCCTGAGGGAGACACGTGTTCAGTAGGAGCTGGGCAGCCTTCAGTTTAAGGTGTTTGACTTTTAGGAATACATTTCTGATTTTATCACATGGATTTTTCTTTTTTTTTTTTGGTCGTATGTTTATGGGTATATGTTGGTGCAGTGAGTTGAGTGGTAATAATATGACAGTTAAAAATATAGTAGTACTAAGAACTAATTAAATATATATCGAATCCTTATTGTTACATAATCTACTATAGCGATGTATTTAAAAGAGCTGAAGTTCACCTGGATCTCTCTAACTGCACCATAGTTACAAATATATTAGTAAACTTAAAAAAGAAAAAAGAGTCCACCACACAGAGATAGAGAATAAAACAGTTTCCAGGGCAGGGAGAGGAGGAAGGAGTGGGGAAATGTAGGCCGAAGGATAAAAAGTAGCAGATGTGCGGGACCCGCAAGTCTACAGATGTAATGTCCAACAGCAAGGCTGTACTTAATAATATTGTAGTGTACTCAGGATTTTTGCTAAAAAATAGATTGCAGGTGCTCTTGCCACAAAGAAAAAGTGGGTAACTATGTGAATGATGGATGTGTTAATTTGCTTGATTGTATGTACATCAAAACATCGTAGTATACCCTTTAAATGTGTATAATTAAAAAACCTTTCATTTTATCTTGTTTTCTGGAGTCTGGAATGCCATTATTTTATGGAGGATTCCAAATGTTTGTGTCAAAGACTGTAGTAGTGTGTGTTGTAAATGGTGGACTGACTTTCAGCTGACAGGTACCTGGAGGGCTCTAGTGCCCATTCTATTCCTGCCATTAAATATTTTAACTGTCAACCCTGAATAAGCATAACCCTGAATAGTGTATAGCCAGGAAAGCATGACTAAGAAAAGTAAATAGGGTAACTGCTCCAGCTTTTTCCAAGATCTGAATATATTTTCACCATTGGACATACCTGGATAGAACATGACATTTTGTTTCTACGTGGGGAGTCTTGATTATGCAAAATGATGTTTGGGGTACCGAGGAGAGAAAAACATTAAGTGGATAGAGGTAGACTAAAGATTTAATTGAAAAGATACTAGGGCAGAGTGAAGGCAAGCAGGGCTGTTCAGGGTATCAGATAATCCCAATGGGCATCGGATTGGTTCAGATTTTACCCATCTGGTGGGCCAGATGTGCCACCTACATATATCCCCATTCCCATTGCCTTCCTTCATTGCTATGCCTTCTGTTTTATAGAGACCTTCTGTTGTTGGTGACATGAGGTTTGAAATCTAATAATCAAACAACCCAGCCGTGAGAGCATTTATGCCACAGGACCCGGTTCTGGTTGGGTTGACTTTGAAGCGCAGGTGTAAAGGTACTTCTGGTTTCCTTCTTTTGACCTTAAGAAAATAAATACATAGAGAAGAAAAGCCTGGGGAGTGGTTTACTCAACCTCTGCAGACTTGTGCACAGAATGAAGACATTATTTGGTTTGCTGACGAAGGCAGCTCCACTTGATATCAACCCTGGTATTGCTGTTCAAGCTGTCCTGAGCTATGCCCACAGTCCTCGCATCTCTCAATTTGGAAACCAAAGAATAGTCTAACCTCTTATTTGCCAGTGTTCAATAAAAATACCACAGCTCTGTTCTTATCTTGTATAGAGAAAGAGCTTTCTGAGTAAAAAATTAAGATTCACAAATGCCAATGAAGTTCTCCGGTACTTTTCAGACTATGACTGCAGGGTCTCTTAGGGAATGCAGTTGGGAAGAGGTGAGCTCCAGTTTGAGGGCTGGGGGTGGTGATGGTGGGGGAGCGGTCAGGGCTTGTCGCTTTTCCCTTTGGAACAACTCTGTTTTTGTGTTATAATTCAGTGTCCAGTATGATTTTGTATGATGACAGTGTTCCTATGCTAAAAATAAAGTGTGAATTGATTATTTGCTTTACAAGAAGATTTCTAGTGCATGTAAAGTGATTCAAATAAAGACTCATACAGTGCGGGGCTCAGGGGCGCAGGCCCCGAACCTCCCAGTAGCCCCTTTTATCCCCCCACGCGATGAGCAAGAGAGGGAACCGGTAGGATTACTCCTGCCACCCTAGTGGCCAGGAGAGCCCAGGAGGAGGTGAGTCTGCCGCCCGCCTATTCAGCCCACAGAGAGACACTCACTCGCGGCAGGGGATTCCGTCAAGCAGTTCCGTTTATTTTCACACAAGCACCTGCTTTTATAAGCATATGGCAAGGGGATTTCCTAACTTCAACCTATCATCTTAAAGGTCATGTGAACATGCATCTTGCTCTCATGCTTTGCTATTGCAATCACGCGGTGAGCACGAGTGCGGAAATATCTTTTATCCAATAATTTTAAACTATGTCTTTCCTTGGCCACTCCCCGGCGGCTTCCGTCAGGCGCCATCTTTATCTCTCCTGTCCAGGGGAATGTTTTCAACAGATTACATACGGTTATGTGGGTGGGGTCGTGGCTAGTTCTCTGCCCCGGGAGGAGGTGTGTGGCCTCAACGCCCCAACAATACAGTAACTGGAAACATTACTTTTCCCAGATGCTGGGATTTTTGTGGAGTCTTTGGTGGCCAGGTATCTCTACCCTCCCACCCCCCACATTATTTTTTTCTTAGAGTGCTCTGCATCATAGAGATCTGCATAAGTTAGCCAAGTTGGATCCTCTCCCAAAGTGGGTACACAAGTCTGTGAGTTTGGATGCCTGAGTCTCCATACATTCCACATCTTTTACAGGTCTGTGGGCTCCCTGCACATCCCATTCCTCAGCTTAGACATCCATAGGCCTTAGCTCCAACCTTTCTGGGACACACATATCAACAATAAACATTAGTTCCTTTGGGTCTTCAAAATATCTTCTCCCTATTGCATTTCTCTCCAGCCCCTCTTTCCAACTTGTATGTGTGGTGTTAGGATGATAGTTGCTGCTGCAACATGTAGATTTAGCTAAAGAGATTGATATTTCTTTTTTCCTGTGCATCTGTAGGGAAAGTGAAAATGAATGGTCAGGGCCCCTTAGATGTACAGAATCTTGCCGAGCATTTGATGTAAATATGCATGTGTGCCCAGGTGTTCCTTGGTTATTGTCTAATGTAATTGCGCCTGTGTGCCCAGGTGTTCTGGGTTATCAGACTTGAGTATAAAGGACAAAAGGCTCTGATCCACAGCACCCTCCTACCCTGGAACACCCCTCAGGGTGGAGGGCCATGGGGAGGCCACTGCTGCTGCTGGAGACTGTAACTTCCAGTTGTTGCTGCTGGGGGCCCCCAGGATGCTACAGGAGGACAGCACTGCTGCTGCTGCTGAGGAAGCTGAGGACTGAGCTCGCTTTGGAATGAACCTGTTATCTGCCAACGGCTCCTGGGATCTTTCCCAATTTACCTAGCTTATGACCTGTATGTGAGGGGTCTGATGACCCAGCCAGGCACGTAAGGGGTCTGTGACCCAGTTTGTAAAATGGGTTTGAAGGGTCTGAGCCTGTACAGCTACACAACTACACCAGTTGTTGAGTAAGGCAAATCATAACTAAAGCCAAAATGTTTCGTTATTTTAGTTACCATTTATATTGTCAGAGCTAGGGCTTAGATCCTTCAAACCCATTGTATAGACTGGGTCACCAGGCCCCTTACATGCCAGGCTGGGTCACCAGGCCCCTCACACACAGGTCCATGCTAAGTAATTGGGAAAGATTCCAGGAGCTGTTGGCAGATGACATGAGCTCAGTCCTCAGAAATAGCAGCAGCAGCTTACAGGTCCAGCAGCTTACAGGTCTGGTGGTGGTGGTGGTGGCCTTGAGGAGGGTCCCGGGGACCCTGGCAGCAATAGCTTGCAGCAACAGCTTGCAACAACAGCCTCCAGCAGCAGTAGTAGCCTCCCCATGGCCCCCCTGGGGGCATCCCGGGAGTGGGGGGCCCTGTGGATCAGAGCCACTCATCTTTTATACTTAAGTCCATAACCCAAGGCACCTGGTGCACATGCACAATTACATTAGAAAATAACCAAGGAACACCTGGGTGCATGTGCATATTTACATCAAATGCTCGGTAAGATTCTGAACATCCGAGGGGCCCTGACTACTTTCCTATATTTTCCCAACAGAGCCCTAGCCAAACAGGGTCTAATGTAAAGACTTGTAAACTATTTCCTCTATAGTTGATATTGCAGAGCCACTTCCAAAGCTTTATATTGCTTCCTACTCTTGTTTTAAGCCATGTTAAGCTCCAGGTTTTTCCTCAGACAGAACTGCTCCTCTTTTGACTGCCTGCTGCCCTGTGCACTGGCAGAGGGCAGCTATGATGTGCTTCTTCAAACGCTTACTCTTTCCACTATCTGGGCTTGTCTGTTCCCTACATCTGAATTGTGTGCCAGAAAGCACAACTTCTGCTCTCCAGGAATTTGTCCTTGACTGTTACTATAAGCCAATTGTCTGAAGAGCTTTTAAAAATATTGAGGCCTAATTTCTCATCTCTAGGAATTCTGATTTAACCAGTAGGGTGGGCCCAGGAATTAATGGTTTGTTAAAGTTCCCCAGGTGATTCCATGTGCATCCAGACCTGAGAATCACTGCCAGATGATTAACAGGGCTTGCAGGTGATAATCACCCAAGTGATGTCAGCTGAGGCCTCCCCAGGTCTCAAGAGCTGAATAGAGACATTTTCAGTGTTTTACCCACTCCAGTTTGCTCGAAATGCAATTCCCCAGCACACCTCAGATCTACTGAACAAGAAATTCTGGGGATGAGGCACAAGGATTTGTTTTAGCAAGCCCTCCAGGTGATTCTGATGCAAGTTTGTTTGAGACCCACTGCTCAAACCCACATTTCCACAACTTGGTGATGTTTGAGGCATCTCCTAGATTTCCACACATTCTCTGGGTCTTTGTTCTCATTACACCCTCTGCTTCCGGGCTCCAGGTCCTGTGGCTGACTCTGCTGCAGCATGTTGACTTTGATGGAAATTGCTGCACACCTCCAAAGAATCCATTTACACAGAAAGCATTTTTGAATGTATAGACTTTACTAAGGCATGTGGAAGAGTGGTAAGGAGGTATGTATGTCACACACCCCAGAGGAAACAAGTTAACAATGGTCTATTGGAAATTCGAGTTTTCTCTTTTTAGCTGTGCTGTCCTTGGGCTGTTCTGACCCTTGTGCCATACACATCACTCAGCTTCATCCATTCTCATTAGTGCCTTCAGATCTTCAAAATATCATCTTTCCATCCCTCATCAGCCTCCACTTGCCAACTTGCATTTACAAATCTATGAAGGCATTAGTCAAACAAAAAGTGCCCTTTAATTGGATTTACTGCGTCAGACAGCATTTATCTATCACCCTTTTTTCCTTTTCTTTTTTCCTGCTGTGTTACCCAAAGCCAAGTGGGCTGTCAAAGGCAGATTCAGTTATCATAGCTACAGAGAGCACTAAACATTATCAGGGAGGCTCTTCTTACTGTTTTGACCTGTCTCTTGATCCCATAGACTGACCGGATCAGGATTATGCCAAATAAATGACTGAAAAATTAAAATTCCAATCAGCTGGTTGTGTAAGATCTGTGCACTGAACACAAACCCCACACGTCGGGATGGCTCACCTCACAAAGACCATGAGACAGAGACCGATGCAATCAAGCAAGAGGAGTTTATTCCAGCATGCTGGGGTCACTCAGTCTTCAAGACAAAAGTGACCCCAAGCTCTTAACACAAGCACTTTTTATACAGTTTTTTAGGCAGACTTTTGCAACAGGATGAGTTGTATACTGCTTAGGGTTATCTGAGATGACCTTTAGATTTATGGGTGGTCTTTAGCAGGCTGGCACACTGATAAGGGACAGTACATTTTTCAATCGTTTATCTTTCTTGTGGTCAGGCCAGGTGGCCTTTAGATAAGAAGCCAATCCCTCCCTTCCTGGAATTTAGTGTGCCTGGGCCCGCCTGCTTGGCACCTTAGAAGCTGCCTTACTTGAAATGGCATTAGTTATTTCTTCTCATTTTTAGCAAGCATTAGTACAGAAGCAAATTGCGCATGTTAAAGTTATATTTTACTCTACAGTTGCTTTGCTTAAATAGCATAAAAAACAAAAATTGATTGTTTTTCTTTCATATTTTTCCTTTATTTAATAGAATTGGGTTTTTTGGGAGGTGGGAGAGGGTGTCAAGCAGGCATAGCCTTCATTAACCTCCAAAGTGATGAGCCTGGTCTGTTTCATTTCCATATGGGTGATAAGAGAAACACTGTACTTCAAAATTTACAAAGATAGGAAAAATTTTTAAAGGGGATAGATTCTCTAAATGCCAAAGGACAACTTGAAATTTGTATTAGACTTCTCTAGAAATAAGAACTGCTAATGAATAAATTGACTTGGTAATGATTTTGAATGTGTCCAAGATGAGGAAGTTTTTACTTTACTTGACAAGCAAATAAAGACCGTGAATAGATTATTCAACGGGCTGCTGATATGGCTTAGCATTCCATTCTGGCAGGTGCACTGTGCTCAAATATACATGATAATAGTTTAAATGTAAATAAGGTTAATGAATTTTAATATTCCTCTGAATCTTGTATGCATACTGCCATTTGCATAGTGACTTATTTCTCAAGTCCCTTTGTAAATATTGTAATGAAATAAACATAAGAGGCAAGTACAAAAGAGTGCATACAATTAACTCAGCAGACAGCCCTCCATGAAGGCAATTTGGAATCATATCACAGGATCACAGACCTCAGGGATGGATGAATCACATAAGTAAACCAGCTGATCCTTCTTTTCCAGGGGGGAATTGTTCTGTTTAGGAAGTTTTCAAAAAAGTAGCTTGGTTTAACTTTATGTGCCTCAAGTGACAAGGTTTCTGAACTTGCCTTCAATAGAATATTTGCTGTGTTTCTGTCTGAAGTGACTGTGGTCCCAGGAATGTGGTGTAAGGAATGAAGAACAGAGACACCTACCCAAGCCACCTTGGGCATAAATGGTGTCAGAGAAGGAGGGTGGCCTCCATCGGGTACACCAAGGCAGGCCCCAAAGTTAATCTGGGGAGCACTGTGGCACAGAAAAAGATGCACATCCCTTAGCACAGCATTCACTTTTGCTATTGCCAATTTTGAAAAATAAAAAGGTCACCCTACCCTCCCTCCACTATAGTCCTGGCAAAGATAAGCCACATTGGTCTTAAACATTTGCTGATGTTTAAGGTGGTTAATGATGATTACTTCTTTCAGCCTTTTCTTTACCCCCAAACAGTTATATACAGCAACCACCCTAAAATGGTTGAACTTTCTGCTCTTGGTTGAATGCTTCATGCTCTCTCATGCCCCTGAGTCTGTACCTATGCGACTGCAGGATAGCAACATGAGTGTGGAGGTCATGGGGTGGAGCCCAGATGCTGGAGTCAGGACACCCATGTTCACATTCCCCATGAAATAGGAATATTAATAGCAGCTACCCTCCAGGTTTGTTGAATGGGTTCAATGAGTTACCACATGTGAAATGTCTGGAGAAATGCCTAGCGTTGCCAAGTGCTTATGAGCTTTAGCTCTCATGAGTTCCTCTGCTTGAAATGCACTTTTTCTTCCTCTTAACTCTTGCACTCCGAGAAAAACATTGCTACCCCATTTCCCCAGCTTTCTAACTCAAGGCAGAATTAATTGATTATTCCTTTTATGTTTTCCTGACACATTTCAGATTTCTATCATTGCATAATATTTGTCAAGGTATATTAAATTTATTACACAAATATTTCTCCTATTCCCAAGCTATAAGTTCCTTGAGGGCTGGGCCATATTTTATTCATCTACGTATCATCCTTTAGCACCCAAAATAAACCCTGGATACAGCAGGTGCTTGATATTTGTTTGTTGGGTTACACTTGAGCACTGTGTAAACATTTCATTCTTGGATAAGTCTAGCTGAGCACTTACTGTGTGTCCAGTATTGCTCTGGATGTGCGTGGGGATAGAGAATGTTTATTGCTTTCTGTTGACTGCAGAACTGGAGTCATTTGTGAATATAATTGTGCTGTAATCAAATAGGCAAGACCAGGGGGATGGAACAGGAGGAGTCTGGGATTCTGCTTTCCTTTTAGCAACTGAAGTGACATTTGTGAGATATTTGGCTGCCCATCAGTTTTTGAACAGCCTTTGCATATTTGGGGCAATTCTCACATTATGAGTCGCAGTGTCCCTTGCAATTAGGACATAAGCGTGGGATGTTGGGCTTCCAATAATGCACACCTCTGTGAGGCATTGGTTTTAAAGAGCATGAAGAAACAGTGCAGCGCTGACTACCACTCTGGTTTTCATGGCTGTGGAGGCAGCTGACTTTCAGGGGAGGCAGAGGTGGTAAGAAGTAGCATTTGTACTGGAGACAGTAGCAGGTACAGTAAAGTCATTTCCTGGAATTTAATTCAGGAAGATAGCAGCAATATTAGCATCAGCATCATCATTAGGCTAGTTCTGTCGCATCATTTGAGGTATTTTTTTCTGGAAATTGAACCTCTATCTTCCTTTGATTTCGTAGATTATCCAATATCCTTTAATAAATCTCTTCTGCGTAAGTAAGCCAGAGGAGATTCTGTTGTTTCCACCTAAAACCCTCAGTAATAGAGCTACTGTTGAACCAACTTCTCTTGTCCAGAATTTTCATGGGTTAGTGATGATAGTAATACTGTGGTTTGTTTGGAACTGTGGACTTAAAATCAGAGCAAAACTCAGTAGGGTCTTCCAGATGTCATGTGGTGATGGTTAACTACTGAAGGAATGTTAAAATCACATAGTCCAGTTATTTACAGTGGAGTATTTTTTGAAAAAATTGGTTTTCTTATGTATGAAAGACTGAACTATATAGTCTGAAATGTGTCTCCATGTTCCACCAAATAACACATTCTTTTCTGCTACCATTGGAGGTTACAGAGCAGGAGTGTGAGTTAGTGATTTCATTTGATGTCTGTCTAGACCCTTGAAAGCAAATTGGTTACAATCAGCAGAGGGAGCTAGAATCAGGAGACTAGCAGGCTGAAATGAAATGAAGTGAGAGTTTCTAGGGGGAAAATTATCCAGCATAAAAGCAGGTCAGGAAGAGTTCAGTTAGAATTTGAAGGAAAAAAAGATTGAGAGAAAGTAAAGTGATCAGAAATTTGTAAGAGTAATAATAGATTAAAAAATAGGGAAGAATTAAAAGATATGATTAACAGCTGTCACTACTTCAATTGACGAGGCTGGTTAATTGCCCGTGTAATCCTAGTATATAATTTCTCACCTAGTATACTTCACTCAGGAGAATCACAAATGAGTAGCATTCTTACTTTTGTTAGGCTGCTGAGGATGTGAATCCAACAATGGTTGTGACTTAGGAGAAACAACAGTGGTAAAAACTAGCCTCATTGTGTACATGTAAGAGGGTCTTTCCTTTTTACAGGTCGAAGGCCTTTTAGAGCTGGTCTTGAAGACAGGGATTATGATCTGTCTCTTCATTCTGTAGAAGCAAAGCTGAGACCTAGGGAGCTGAAGTGACTTGACCCAAGACAGGCTCTCTGGGAGGCTAGGTATTGTGACATAAACATTAGGAAATTCATTATTAGACTCCTTGCTTTATAACAACTAACCAATTGGTACACAAAAGTCCCCAAGTCTGAAAAAATTTTCCTCCAAATCCCCTTCTGCCCTTTATTTACTGAATTCTCATCCATTCAGAAAATGACAGTGGTCCTGGGCATTTTCTGATAAGTGTGGGACAGAGGCAAAACCTCAACCAATTGCTGGGATATATTTCCTCTCCTCCTTTTCTTTTGTCCTTCATTCCTTTGTACTTGACAGATGTCAAATGCCAAGAACAGTGGGGTGCATGTGAAAGGCTTTTTCACTCTTTTAAAGCTTGGGCATACTGGATATTTCTTCCAAATATTCTAGTCCTGTAAACAGTGGTCAAAGGAAAGGTTTCCTTCCCTTGCATTTCAAGCATATATATATATATATATATATATATATATATATATATATATATATATATATATATATATATTTTCAATCTACACTAGTGTTAAAGAATTAATACATTCTAGGTGGGAAACAAGTTTGGATTCAGGCCTGACTGAGTCTTTGGGCCAGTGAGAAAAGCCTGTCTAATGTTATCCTTTAGCAGTTCCTGTGTTGTTGCAATCTGTAGGACTAAAATTTCATTTCATTATATTCTAGGCTCCAGCACTACTGTCTGTAGTTCAATCACTGTCATTTGTCACCCATTTCTTTCTGTGGTTTACTTGGATTACTCTAGTGATCCTTTGAAAATCTTAAAGGAATAGGGAGAGTTATTAAAAAAAGAAAGGCACTTTTCTTGGTCATTTTTGCTCAAGTTTTTCTGGTTTAGACTCTGATTTTGACTGTGGAAACTAGAGATTATTTATTTGTATAATGAATGATACTTGTTGTTACATTTCTGTGCTTTTCTATTTGGTTTTTTTTTTTTTTAATGGCCTTTTTAAAAGAATTGGAATATTTTCCTTGGGTACTATAGCAACAGAAAGGTCTTAAAAGCACTTAAGATATCATCATTTACAAAAACGTTTATGTATGGAAACAAGACTGCCATAGATGTGAGTAGAATAAAAGGAATGCTTGTTCTAATATGTCAGAATTATACTCATATAAAATGGACCACCCACCTTAATGATCCTCAAAGATACTACTCGCTCAAGGAAGAGGAGATTTGATTTAAAATCTCTAAGGCTCATTTAGTTGATCCTCTTTATTTGTACTAGCTGTTTTTTAAAAAGTGAACCTTTTGATAATTCTGCAGTCTTATTGTTTTCTAAATGGCAAATCTTTCCATCTGAAGCCAACAGAGTTTCTTTGATGCCTTTTTAAAGCCTTTCTACAAATATTTATGTACCACACTGTGAGCTTTGCATCATTGTCAAATAGTCAGGAACAATTGATCTTTATCCTTCAAGGGTCTGACATTTGCAGTTTGTAGTGATTTCTCTTGGATCTCAGTCAATGTCCATGATATAAACTTTATTGCAATTTTGAAAAAGAGTGAATTGGGGTTGGGAAAACGATGGCAGGTCACAGCTCAACTTTTGTTTCCTGGTGAGCCTAGACCGCTGCCCAGCTCCTGTATATTCATATAGTTTTAAAGCTTTGGGATTCTGTGCTAATTTTCACACTACATTAGCTGTGTGTGTGTGTGTGTGTGTTTGAAAATATTCTTTGAATGAGAGGGTAAAACTTTGATGTGAAGATCTGCCAAAGAAACTTGGCTCTGGATGAAAACATGATTTGGAAGAGAGCCAGTAGGTATCAAAAACAATTCTCTATTAAAAATTTGGGAATTTATATTTAATTTTTTAATTATGGGAACATGTACTTGTGTCAGAGGGCTACTTTATATATATATTTTAAGAAATCTAGGAATTGTACCAAATAAGAGTAGAAAAATGTTACTTCATGCAAAGTCTTCTGTGACTTGCATAAAATATCTCTCAGCTTCATGTTAAATTATTTATTTATCTTGATGGGTTTGTTCATTTGTTTATGCTGGCTAATAGATATTATACAAGTCAAGGCACTATCAATAATTTTCTTTGAAACAAACTTCATATCACACCATGCTTTATTTACAAAGAAATTTCAGTTTAGATATGCAAATAGAAATAGTGGTCACTTTATTCAGAAGGAAAAATTAGCTTCAAATATTTTGATAATTTTCCACTTTTGAGAAATCTTTAGATTCATATGTACTAGTGAGGTTATAATATATGTGAACTGCTTCTCAGATTTATTGGCTAAGCAGTTTACCGTGGATGGGGAGATCCCTCTGAAGACAGCAGCTCATCAGGCCTGGAAGCAAAAGAATTAGAATTGTCGTGAGCCTTCCTGGTCCTCTCTGGTCTGAAGAATGACTTCCAGAGCATCATGCTGGCCTGCCTTGATTCCAGAACAAGTGTGAAAACCAGAGAGGGAAGAGGGTTTAAACACTGACATTACAAAGTGCTGACTCAGTTTGTCTAGCAAAAAATCTGTTATACCACAAATAATTTTTTCTACAATGTAGACGTGGAAAATCTCTACTGTGAAATTCTATCCTTAGAACTTTGACTTTATAGGATAAAAGCTCATTGGGAGCAGGGATTGTAGTCAGCTTAGTACTTTGGTGGCCTGATCTTAAACTAGATATAAGTATATAGGTCAGCCAAAAGCCTACTGGCTCAGAAACATGTGTGGAGTATTTACTGTTGGGAAGAGACAGTAAATGAAAGTCAGAGGAAGACAATTTTCATAGATTTTTTTTAAAGCAAAAGAAGCTAAGCAATAATCCTAGAAAATCCATCGTTTTTATTTGTGTATTTCTTCTGTGATGTTAATTTAGGTTTAAAGTTCCCTTGGGCCATTTGTTTATAAAAAAGTTGAAAACAATTTCATTATTTGCTGCTAAATCAAGCAGTTAGATAGTAGGCTTTTGCCTCATCATTGAGTTGAAAATATTTTAACTGTTATATATTTTTTGTCTCCTTAATCAGATCATAAGCTCTTTGGTGTCATAGACTTCCTCTGATTTTTGAGTCCTCACACCACTTACTAAAGAGTTCTAAAGAGATTTATACTTTAAAAATTTGTATACTTTTTTAATTTTTAGAGTTCTTGCTAAGATATAAAGTAGTATTCACATTATTATTACAATGAAGTAAAAAGGCCAACACAAATCCATAGGAGAAAAAAAAAATTAAGAAAATACCAAAATACTAAATGGAGAATGTCAAGATGATAGAATTATGGGTGAGTTTTTTCTTTTTGGCATATTTCCATTTTATCATAATTTTTTGAACCATCCAGTAGAAGCAAAATTAATCTATTAAAAGTAAAATATACTTCTGATTTTGGTTTTCATTTTGTTTGTTTGCTGTTTCGCTAACTCCATGAGAAACCTGAAAAAGCTTTTATCAGATCAATCCTCTTACCAAGAACAGATTTAAATATACGAATAGCTGTTTGAAGTTATCAGAAAGCAACTAAGGCTGGCAGGACTTAAAGGGTCAAGACAGAGAGAGGAAACATACTGAGGTGATCCTGAAATTCTCTGCTATTTTCCCTCTCTAGGTTTGTGCTGATTTGTAAGCAGAAATGAGAGGCTGGGTAAAAAGTGGTAGCTGAGTATTTTCAGCTTTCTCGTGGAGTTAGGGAGACAGGAAGCAAACAAACAAAATGAAAACAAAAACAACAACAACAACAACAACAAAAAGAAACTGGAGTTTAGATCCACTAAGGATGAGGGACCATGGTAAACTCCTGGGCTGAGACTTTTGAAAGACTTAGACGCTGGGATAAAGGGTAAACCAGAAATAGACCAGCACTATCAAAGGCTGAGACCTCATTTCAAACATCTCAGCTTCTAATTGGATCTGCCTTTGGTCTAACAACTTAAGGAAAGAAAATTACTCTCTGGAGTAAGCTAGCATAGCCTCTATAATTTTTGTATACAAATATGGTAATTAAGAGCTAACTGGGAGGCCAGGAGACAGGACCATGTGATTAAAAACCAAAGGAAAACAGATGATAGAGACAAATCCATGGGTGCTCCAGATATCAGAGCTATTAGACACAAACTGTAAAATGACAGTAATTATTATGCTCAAGGACAGAGATGATAAGATAATTTCTGTAAAAGAATCATACGAAAAAACAAAAGAAATAGAAGTTTCTAAGGTCTCTTCTGGTTTTTAAAAAGTATATCTGGTTATGCCTGTTTTTTCTCTTACCTGCTTCCTTTGTTTTCATGGTGGTGGCGTCCTTATGAAAATTCTAGCTATGTTGAAGAAGATAGCCCAAAAGTCACCTCCTTCTCTCCCCTGCCTCTTGCCCCAGGTAATTTCCTATTTGACAGGCTGGAACTTGGCAGGGATCTGTAAAGCAAATACCATTTTATAGCTTACCAACTTGCTTTGTTATACTGGAGAAGTCACTATGCTCTTCAAAAGAACAGACTCTGTACTGGTAGTTTTATTTCCAGCTCTGTTTCCCTGTGGATAATCTTGGACAGGCGTAAACCAAGCCATCAGGGTTTCCCAATGAGTCCAGATGTAGCTTTAGAATCTTTCTCAGCATCACATTCAGGGAAGCTATTACCAAATGATTGGAATTGCCATGTAAGTTAAAACTTATTTTCTGTCCTTGTGACAGATTATCTCTGAAAGCTCTCTGGCTCTAGAATTCTACAGTTGTGTCCAGTAGTTGGTTTTTGGTTGCTGTTCAGTACCTCTATGTAAGGGGCATGAAGGATGGGTGAGCAGCAGGAAGCCGTGATCTGATTACAGTTATTGATGCATTTGTTTAACCTAAAATTGTGTCTCTACCTTTTTATTTTTCTGCGCTGAACGGTACATCTAATAATAGGGACCTTGCTATAATTTGTGTCAGTTATCAAGTTAGTTGAAATCCCTGATTTGGACTTTGTAAATGTAGTGGCTTTTGTGGTATTGGACACAGCCAAAACCAGTCTCCCTGTGCCTCAAAGTGGCGCCTCATCAAGCTGCACTGGCCACGTTCTTTTCTGCTGTCTGCAGACATGCTCTAGTGCTTCCAGTTGATTTACAGTGCATGCTTGGAGCCATTCATCTGAGTGCTGGGTAGACGCATGGCCACCTGGGCCTCTGGTGTCAGTGGTTTCAAAAGACTCTAGAGAATAGGAATGGAAGGCTTTGTTCCACCAGACAGACAAAAGCCTTTTTCCCCATGACTTCTTAAAAAAACATAAAATATACCATCCTGGCCATTTTCAAGTGGACAATTTGGGTTTTTTTGTTTGTTTGTTTGTTTTGTTTTTCCATTTATGATTTTTATTTTATTTCTTTTCTTTTTTTTTCTTAATTTTATTTTGACGATATACAATGTGGTTGATTATTGTGGCCCATTACCGAAAGTGGACAATTTGATAGTTAAATATATTTACATTGTTGTGCAACCAATCTCCAGAACTTTTTTCATCTTGCAAAACTAAAACTCTATATTCATTAAACAGCAACTTAACATTTTCTTCTCTCCTCTTGCCCCTGGCTACCCCTATTCTACTTTCTGTCTGTGAATTTGACCACTCTAAGTTCTTTGTATAAGAGGAATCATACAGTGTTTTTGTGTGTGTGTGTGTGACTGGCTTACTTTACTTAGCATAATATCCTAAAGGTCCATCCATATTGTACCATGTGTCAGAATTTTCTTCCTTCTTAAGGCTGAATAATTTTCCGTTGTGTGTTTGTACCACGTTTTGTTAATTGACTCATCTATTGATGGACATTTGGATTGCTTCCACCTTTTGGCTATTATGAATAATGCTGCTATGAACACAGTTGTATAAATATCTCTTCAAGACATTGCTTAATTCTTTTGGATGTATACCTAGAAGTAAAACTGCTGGATCACATGGTGATTCTGTTGTTAATTTTTGACAAACTGCCATACTATTTTTCACAGTGGCTGCACCATTTCACATTCCCACCAACAGTGCACAGGGTTCCAGTTTTTCCACATCCTTGCCAGCACTTGTTTTCTGTTTTTTTTTTTTTTTCTTTTTTGATCGTAGTCGTCCTAATAGGTGTAAGGTAGTGACAAAAGCCTTTTTGTTGAACTAATGTCTTATTGCATTTTAAAATTATTTTTCTGTAATTGTTTTTCACAAATATGTAAACTGGACAACAGATACAGCCAAACTCATTACACTGCTGCTAGTTACCAGTCCTTATAACCTCCAGTTTAAAAAGTTCCTTTTTGAAAATTTCATATCAGTCATCTGCTACTTAATAATTGGTTAAGGAATCAGGGGCTTAAAAACAGAACTATATTCATGTTAGGGCCTCAATAGATTGGTATATTGTGGCTGGTAAATGGATTGGAGATCAGGGTAGAATCATTAAGCTGTACCAAATTCAATTGATCATGTTTAAGGAGGTGAGAGCTGTAGTATATACTTCCAGGCTGTTTCAGAAGATATGTCTTTCTGCAACTATGAGGCTAAAACTTCTGCATACTCTTGTATTCATATTCATATTCATTTAGAGTGAGGCTAAAATATACTACATATTCTGAATAAATTAAAAACACATTTACAAGGTTGAACAATCACCATGCTGCAAGACAGACAAAATTTCTTGTGTAAAATCATGTGCTTTTGAATTTTGAAGATTGTAAATATCTAAAAAGGGCTATGAAACCCAGCACTGACTTACT
The DNA here is from genome assembly GCF_027409185.1 of Cynocephalus volans. Classification (NCBI taxonomy): domain Eukaryota; kingdom Metazoa; phylum Chordata; class Mammalia; order Dermoptera; family Cynocephalidae; genus Cynocephalus; species Cynocephalus volans. The sequence goes on along the minus strand of NC_084460.1, from coordinate 220,921,537 downwards.
TGTTTCAGGACAATTTTAGTATTCCAAAAAAGTTTTTTCTGATGCAAAATCCATCATTATCTGTGAAGGATTTTAGCTATTCCTTTAGTTGCGGATTGGCTATATTTTGGAGAGATGAGTCAGGAGGAGGGAGGACAGCTGGGTTTGTAATCAGGCTTATTGTCCCCCTGTAGGCAGCAGGAGGAGGTCGCACAGGTGTACCCAGTGTGCCTCTACCTGCTTTCACCCCTGGTGGGAGTGGCATCCCTTTATGCCTTCGAGGGCTGTGATCCACAATCCTTTCTTCCAAACATGGTGTTCTATGGGGTGTGGCATCACACCTTGATGGCTTCATGACCTTGATCAAGATAGCAAAGCCACTAAAGTTTATCTGGGGGAATTCTGACTCCTAGTGGCTGTGTTTTTCAGCAAGCTTTCTGAGGAAAGCTCAGTTTTAAAATTTGTGAGCACAGAGAAAGATATAAAATATCAAATAGCCCACAGGCTACCATGAACAGTGAAAAGCTTTTTTTAATTTCCCAGCCCAATTTGGAAAGATATTTCAGTATAGGTTTTAAAAAGGTATTTGTATTATGGAATATTTCAAAGGTATGTAACACAGACAGAAAAGTGTATTGGACATCCATGACCATACCACCCGTTTCAACAACTGTCAACATCTGCCCTTATCTGTACCTTCTTCCATTCCCTGATGACACTGAATAATCTCAACAAATGGATAATATGGACATAGGTTTTTAAAAAACTTTGTTCAATGAAAAATTAATAATTGCTGTTATGGCTGGAGAGATAAGATTTGATTTACATTTTATCTTGGCACTGTTATCTAAGACCATATGAAAACAAGCTGTTTATATCAGTTAAGACTTAAAAGGAATCAATTAACTTCAAAGTGACAGCCAGTGATCTCTTCATTCGTTCAATAAATATTTAGTGAAAGCCTACTATGTTCCAAGCAGTTTTCTAGGCACTGGAAAGATAATAGTGAATCAACCAACAGAAATTCTTGCTTTAATAGAATTTATACCCTGACGAGAGGTTGTGTATGTACGCGTGTTCGAAGCTGTAATATTAAACGGGGGCATGGAACTGGGAAGATGCTATCTGAGCAGGAGGTGGGGGAGGGAACCATATAGAAACATGAAGACTGTTACTGTTCTCAGGGAATAGCAGGTGGTGGGCCCAGCGGTCAGAGAGGACCTAGTTTACTCCAAGAACAGCAAGGAAGCCAGGATGGCAGAGGGGCGTGAGCAAGGGAGAGAGAAATAGGAGAGGAGGTCTGAGCAGTAAGAGGAGGACTGGCAGATTACTTAGGGACATTTTTAGGACTTAGGTTTTCACAGGAAGTTGAGCATGAGCAGGGACATGTAGTTAGTCCGCAGAATAAGGCTGAGGGGCAAAGTATTGGTCTGTCCATGCCAAGTGAGACTAAAAGAAAAGACTGAGTCTGTAGTTTCTACATGAGCTAAATTTCCTGAAGTAATTTGGAAAGCACCAACATTTTGTCCCCCAAATCTAATAGAAATGCTGACATCCTGGACATGCTTATTTTTCCAGGTTGTTCTATTCAAGTCTTTCTGTCTAATGGGATTGTTTTTAATATCTTTCCTTCTTTGCAAGATCTGAAAGATGGAATTTTCAATGAAACACCAGGTTTCCTTAGGCAAACTTTAATTCCCAATCCTGCTTCTTATTGATGGATGTTATTTGCCTAGTGTCTTTGGCACAGCATTGATAACTAAGTTAGTTAGCTTGTCAGTTTTCTGACAGAGCCCTGAGAAATTATCTGCTCCCCTGAATGACTACCTAAGTTATTTGCATGTATTATGCTATTTGTTTATATGGTGCCATATTCGTTATACCACTGCTCTCCTACAGACAAAATTGCTTTGGGAGGTTTCAGACATATTTTAAATGTCTGTATAATCTGTTTATTTTATCACTACATTTTACAAAAAAATTTGATTTTGCTTTGCTTCTGGTCAAATTCCAATGTAAAGTGATTATTGATTCCTTTAGCTGTGCACGTGGTGGTTCGATATTGTCTTGGGGCTAATGTATTCCCTTTCAGGGGTAGCGGGGTATATTTATTACACTAAGTGAGACCTCACAAAGAGGGGCGGGGGAAGAACTCTTTATTAATTATAGTTTTTTGTCATTCACACCCAAGTGCAAATTCAGTTCAAGCTGGTATGAGTGGGGAGTCATAGTGCATGATGAAATTCAAAAGGGGAAGGATTAGATATCAACCTATGAGAATCAATTGGATATCAGATGAATGTGGAGGAAAGAGACAAATGTATTCTTGGGTAGCTTGCATACGATTTGCTTAGCAGGTTTTAAATGTTTGCTTTAAAGATCTTTTTTTTAATTTACCTAAAAATATTGAGTAGTTACTTGTTATGAAGCCAAGACTGTGCTGCATGTTGGAAGAGACAAAATTTATAAGACGTGGTTCTTGCCTATGAAATGATTTTAGAACCATACAAGACACCTTTCATGGACTCACTAAATATTGAGTACTCATGTTGCCAGGCCCTGTATTAAGAGGTATAAAACGTTCCTTTATGGGGAATACTTGTTAGTTTTTCTTTGTATCAATTATCTGCTCGCTCAGAGAGGGCCTAACCAAATAAGTAGGTACTATACGTTCTAGCATTCTAGTGAATGAATTACAGAATAATGCTTTTTAATAATGTAGATAAGGGCTTTCTGGGTCAGCTGCACAAGAGTAAACAAAAATCAAAGATTCAACCGGATATTTCTGCCCTGGTTTTAAAACTAGCATTTTTGAACATGGAATGACCCCAAGTGAAAGGGAACTGATTATGGTCTGATAGAGGCTGTATTTTGACAGCATTACTTGGCCTCAAAAGACTTTTCAAAAGCAATGGGGAAAGGAGAAAAGGTAGAATAAATGATGAGGGCTGTGGCTTCCATTCGCCAAAGTTAAGCTTTTCTGTTTAAAAAAATAATTACGAAGTGAATTCCCCACCACTTGGACTTTTCAGCCTTTAAAAAGAGTCACTAACTTTGATGTTTAAACTGTGGCTAAGCTGGCCTTCTTTCACTAGAAAGAGGTAAAATGTAGTTTTTCTTTCCTCTATTCATATTTACATGGACCTTCTTAATGATTGTTCAAAGAAATGGCTCCTGTAACGCTTGGCTCTTGGCTGACCCCCCACCCTTACACCTGGAGGGCTATAAAGATGGCCTCAGCCCACAGCACAAGTGCAATAGAGAGACTTGCACAGCTGTAGGTTTTAATATTCATGAGTGGAGGAAAAGAGAAGATGCATGTCACTGAGGATTTGCTGATAAACTGAGGAACATGTGCAGCCTCCTTGTTTAATCTGCTCTGCCAACTGAGCTTTGAGTGCTAGTCTGCACTGCAGAATAAAGACCCTTGTATGGAGAGCTGTGGCAGGACCCTCATTAGGAGCAGGAAAACCCAGTGGCTGGACCAATATTTCAGTGCTATATTTAGCTGGTAGGAGAGAGAAAATAATCACTTTGTAGGCCTATTTCTTTCTTTGCACTTTGACCTTTAACTTTTTACAGAGGGTTTTCTGGTTTATTTATTTAAAAAGAAAATTTATCAGATTTTTCCTCATTGCAAAAGTAATACATGTTCTTTATGGACAAATACAGAGTAGCAGAAATTTTGCCCCATCACTGAAAGAAAAACCAATGTGCACAAATTTCACTTTTTACGTAGGCATAGTTTTAGCTTATCAGCTTGTTTAACATAGTTTGATCAGACTGCATTTTCATTCCATGTAAATATCCCCCCCCCCACTGGCAAGAGTGTTTCACTTAAAATGGGAAGAGTAATTTACTCGATGGGTTTCCTATTAATTGTGTTATAAACAACATCTTTGTGCTTATGTTTTTCCCTTATTTAGAAGTGTTTTCTTAACATAGATTTTTTAGAATTGGATAGGTTTTTTAGAATTGATCCAGCAGGCATTGAAGTTTTTGGACATTTCTAAGGTTCTTGATGACAGTAATTTTCCAAAAATATTATACTGTTTTACACTCTCACCAGCAACGTGAAAGTGCTCACTAGAAGTCTGGTATCAAGATAGGTTTCTATCTCCTCGTGATTTTGGTGAAGAAGCCCTAGGAGGAGAAGATGGAAGAAGGGCTCTATATCTACCCACCCTGTTTTGGATTTTACTTTCCTGACTCCCACCCCCATTGTTATCTATTTTGCATTTAAAAAATTTATTTATCCCTTTTTTTAAAATTGAAAGATAATTGATTATATATATTTGTGGGGTACAGACTCGAATATCAATACATGTGTAAAATATATGGTGATCAAATCAGGATAATTAGTATAGTCATGTTTACCAAACATAATCAGTCTTTGTGACCTTTAACTAATTTCTTGCTAACCTCTCTTCCCCTTTCCCATCTCTAATAACCATAGTTCTGTTCTCTTATTTTTTTTTGAAAGTTCATTGTATTATTGTGATTCTTTTTTCTTACTTTCTTTTTTTTCCTTTATTTTAGCTCCCACTTATGAGTGAAGACATGTGATATTTCTCTTTGTGTGCCTGGCTTATTTCACTTAATGTAATTTTCTTTAAGTTCATCCATGTTTCTGTGAATGGCAGAATGTCATTCTTTTTCATGGCAAAGTAGTATTCCACTGTGTTTATATACCATATTTTCCTTATCCAGTCATCTGTTGAAGGAAATTTAGGTAGGTTCCAACTCTTGGCTATTGTAAACAGAGCTGCAATAAACATGGGAGTGCAGGTATCCCTTCCACATGATGATTTCCATTCCTTTGGGTATGTACCTAGCAGTGGGTTTGCTGGACCATATGGCAGTTCTATCTGTAGTTGTTTGAGGAACCTCCGTATTGTTTTCCATAATGGCTGCACCAATTTATAGTCCCACCAACAAGTGTAGGAGGAGTGAAAGGAACCTCTTTCCCACATCCTCGCCAGTATTTGTTATTCTGTCTTTTTGATAATATAGCCAGTCTCACTGGGGTGAGATGATATCTCAGTGTGGTTTTGATTTCCATTTCCTTGATGCTGAATGATGCTGAGCATTTTTTCCGTGTCTGTTGACCATTTGTGTATCTTCGTTTGAGAAAAGTCTGTTCAGCTCCTATGTCCATTTTTTAATTGGGTTACTTGTTTTCTTACTGTTGAGTTGTTTACCTTGGGCATATTTTCCCATAGCAGACCTATCCTTTGACCCTGCTGTAGGTCCTCCATATCATTATAGCTAGCTTTTATAATTTGCCTTTATAGTTAGTTTGGCCTGGTCTTTTACTAATGATGTTTTTCCAATGTTCTTCCTCTTAATTGTTGCTTTTAAAAATTACAGAGTGGGTCAGTGGCAAATAAAGCGCAGAATGAAACCATGAAAGAATTCAGTCCAGGTTGTGTTTAGATAAGTATGCAAAAGTTTGATGTTGTAGGGAATCTGGCTTTTATCTCATATTTACATTTTACATGCAGAAAACTTCCACCTGCTTTGAAGCATGACGTGATAGGAAACATTTGGCTCGATAAACAGTTGCCAGTGGCAATGATCTGGATGTCTAAATCTCCCTAATTTGTGAAGAAGAAGTAAACAAGTATTACATTTGTAAACTATTTTGATTGTGCCAAAGGCAACTTTGATCAGATTTTGTCATTGGTTTACACAGCATGAAAAAAGTTTTCAAAACCATAGGCAATGCCTACATAATAAATTGTTTTCATGCAACACCCGAAAAGCCCTATCTGTGTTCTCAAGGGTGCTAGCTCTTCATTGCTGCACACCAGGGTGTGCTGAGAAGCACCCAAAGAAGGAATGTGCACACGTTTGCATAAAACCAAAAGCGAGGTCTTTTATCTTGATTTTTTTACTTTAGCTTATTCAATGGGATTCTTTGGGGAAGTTGAGAATGAGGAATAACACATGATATAAGGAGCAGAAATATGTTTCATTAGAATAGTTGGGCATTATAATGCATATACTGAAAAGGGTTATTTGCTGGTTTCAAATCAAGAGATACAGTGTTGCCGTGACCTTCTTACACATCCTCTCATGAAATTTTCAAATGAGATGGTTCAAGAGAGTTTGAACAAAAACTTGTACTTTCATAGATTTGTATAGAAAAAAATATGAACCCCAAGTATGAACACAACTGAAACTAGATGGAAAAGCTATATACATTTATAAAAACATATCAGTTTAGACAAGAAACACATTAAATGGCTGTATGAAAGCTGCCTGTGTGAAATTTAACAAAAAAATCCATGCATTTTCAATTTGTACCATTTTCCCCACCATAGAACTTGGCATTAGATAGTTTTGTATTATAACCTTTGTCAACTTGGATCATTTTCAGTAATTTCTTCTAGTTTTAAACATTGTTGTAGATACTGAGTTTATATCCAGATAAAACACAAATGTTCTTTATAGTTTGGTGTGAAAGAAGTGTTTTCCAAGCTAGCCGCAGTAACGCCATTCCGCAAGGCACAGAAAAATACCCTAGTAAAAAAAAAAAAATTCAACAGCAGTTTCCAGGGCGCCCTTCAGCTGTTTCAAGAACTCCCACATGACCCGCGCTTTTTCCCTGGCCTTGTTTAAACCGACCAATTACCTTGCTTCTCGCTTCTGTACCCGCGCTTTTTGCTATAAAACAAGCTCAAAAACTCTACTCGGCGCGCCAGTCTACCGAGAGACTGAGCCGCCCGGGTACCCGTATGTTCAATAAAACCTCTTGCTAATTGCATCCGGAGCCGTGGTCTCGTTGTTCCTTGGGAGGGTCTCTCCTGACTGATTGATTGCCCAAATCAGGCGTCTCTCATTTGGGGGCTCGTCCGGGATCAGACCCCCACCCAAGGACCACCGACCCACCAACGGGAGGTAAGCTGGCCAGCGATCGCTCCGTGTCTCGTTTCTGTGTCTGACTCCGTAACTCTGACTGTCCCTCTGAGTGCGCGCATTTTGGTTTCAGTTTGTTCCGGGCTGATCGCTCCGGGAGCGACGTGTGAGTAGCGAACAGACGTGTTCGGGGGCTCACCGCCCGGTAATCCTGGGAGACGTCCCAGGATCAGGGGAGGACCAGGGACGCCTGGTGGACCCCTCAGGAGAGGATCATTATGCTCTGATCCCACTGCCGCGTCTAGAGAGGCGCGCTCTGCCATCTGACTCCTTCTTTTGTCTCTACGCTACTCGATCTCGCCGCCGTTTCTGGTTTCTTTTTGTTTTGTTCCTGATAGGCCTCTGTGTCGTGGTCCCTCTCTTCGAAATGGGACAAAATAACTCTACCCCTCTCTCCCTCACTCTAGATCACTGGAGGGACGTGAGAGCAAGGGCTCACAATCTGTCCATGGAAATCAGAAAGGGAAAATGGCGGACCTTTTGTTCCTCCGAGTGGCCCACGTTCGGTGTCGGGTGGCCGCCGGAAGGAACTTTTAATGTCTCTGTCATTTCCGCAGTTAAAAGGATTGTCTTTCAGGAAATCGGGGGACACCCGGACCAAGTTCCATATATCGTGGTGTGGCAAGACCTCGCCCAGAGTCCCCCATCATGGATGCCGCCCTCTGTCAAGGTCGCTGTCGTCTCCAGTCCAGAGAGGCCATCCGCTCCTCCCCGACCCCCCATCTACCCGGCAACAGACGACTCGCTCCTTCTCTCTGAGCCCCCGCCCTATCCGGCAGCCCTGCCACCTCCTCTGGCCCCTCAGGCGGTCGGACCGGCGCCGGTCCAGGCGCCCGATATTTCCGATCCTGAGGGACCAGCCGCGGGGACCAGGAGTCGCCGTGCCCGCAGTCCGGCAGACGACTCGGGTCCTGACTCCACTGTGATTTTACCCCTCCGAGCCATAGGACCCCCAGCCGAGCCCAACGGCCTAGTCCCTCTGCAATATTGGCCTTTCTCTTCAGCAGATCTTTATAATTGGAAATCTAATCATCCTTCTTTTTCTGAAAATCCAGCAGGACTCACGGGGCTCCTTGAGTCTCTTATGTTTTCTCATCAGCCCACCTGGGACGATTGCCAACAGCTCCTACAGATTCTCTTCACCACGGAGGAACGAGAAAGGATTCTCCTTGAGGCCCGCAAGAATGTCCTGGGGGACAACGGGGCCCCTACTCAACTCGACAACCTCATTAATGAGGCCTTCCCCCTCAATCGACCTCAGTGGGACTACAACACAGCCGCAGGTAGGGAGCGTCTCCTGGTCTACCGCCGGACTCTAGTGGCAGGTCTCAAAGGGGCAGCTCGGCGCCCCACCAATTTGGCTAAGGTAAGAGAGGTCTTACAAGGACCGGCAGAACCCCCTTCGGTTTTCTTAGAACGCCTAATGGAGGCCTATAGGAGATACACTCCGTTTGAGCCCTCTTCTGAGGGGCAGCAGGCTGCAGTTACCATGGCCTTCATCGGACAGTCAGCCCCAGATATTAGAAAAAAGTTACAGAGGCTAGAGGGGCTCCAAGATTATTCCTTGCAAGATTTAGTGAGGGAGGCAGAAAAGGTGTACCACAAAAGGGAGACAGAAGAAGAAAGAGAAGAAAGAGAAAAAAAAGAGGCAGAAGAGAGAGAAAGGCGGCGCGATAAGCGCCAAGAAAAAAACTTGACTAGGATTTTGGCCGCAGTGGTAAGTGAAAAAGGTTTTAGAGATAGGCAGACAGGGAATCTGAGCAACCAGGCAAGAAAGACACCTAGGGATAAAAGATCTCCTCTGGACAAAGACCAGTGCGCATACTGTAAAGAAAAGGGTCACTGGGCAAGAGAATGTCCCCGAAAGAAAAACGTCAGAGAAGCCAAAGTTCTGTCCCTAGATGACTAGGGGAGTCAAGGTTCGGACCCCCTCCCCGAACCCAGGATAACGCTGACTGTGGAGGGGACTCCCATTGAGTTCCTGGTCGATACCGGGGCTGAACATTCAGTTTTGACCCAACCCCTGGGAAGGGTAGGGTCCAGACGGACAGTCGTACAAGGAGCAACAGGGAGCAAAGTCTACCCCTGGACCACAAAGAGACTTTTAAAGGCTGGACATAAACAGGTGACCCACTCCTTTCTGGTCATACCCGAGTGCCCCGCCCCTTTGTTGGGTAGGGACCTCTTAACCAAACTAAAGGCCCAGATCCAGTTTTCTGCTGAGGGCCCACAAGTAACATGGGAAGACCGCCCTACACTGTGCCTGACCCTGAACCTAGAAGAAGAATACCGGCTACATGAAAAGCCAGGTCCCTCCTCTATCGACCCATCCTGGCTCCAACTTTTTCCCACTGTATGGGCAGAGAGGGCAGGCATGGGACTGGCCAATCAAGTCCCACCAGTGGTAGTGGAACTAAGATCAGGTGCCTCACCGGTGGCTGTTCGACAATATCCAATGAGCAAGGAAGCCCGGGAAGGTATCAGACCCCACATCCAGAGGTTCTTAGACCTAGGGGTCCTGGTGCCCTGTCAATCGCCCTGGAATACCCCTCTACTACCTGTAAAAAAGCCAGGGACCAATGACTATCGGCCAGTCCAAGACCTGAGAGAAATTAATAAAAGGGTACAGGATATTCATCCCACCGTCCCAAACCCTTACAGCCTTCTGAGTTCCCTTCCGCCCTGCCACACTTGGTATTCAGTCTTAGATCTCAAGGATGCCTTTTTCTGCCTCAGGCTACACCCCAGCAGCCAGCCGCTATTCGCGTTCGAGTGGAAAGACCCAGAAAAAGGTAACGCAGGTCAGTTGACCTGGACACGGCTGCCCCAAGGGTTCAAGAACTCTCCCACTCTCTTCGACGAGGCCCTCCACCGAGATTTGGCCCCCTTTAGGGCCCTCAACCCTCAGGTAGTGCTACTCCAATATGTAGACGACCTCTTGGTGGCAGCCCCCACATATAGAGACTGCAAAGAAGGGACACAAAAGCTCCTACAGGAATTGAGTAAATTAGGGTACCGGGTATCGGCTAAAAAGGCCCAGCTCTGCCAAAGAGAGGTCACCTATCTGGGGTACCTACTCAAGGGGGGAAAAAGATGGCTGACCCCGGCCCGAAAGGCTACTGTTATGAAAATCCCCGCTCCCACGACCCCCAGACAGGTCCGTGAATTTCTGGGCACTGCAGGATTCTGCAGGCTCTGGATCCCTGGGTTTGCTTCCCTAGCTGCACCCCTGTATCCCTTAACAAAGGAAAGCATCCCTTTTACCTGGACTGAGGAACATCAAAAAGCTTTTGACCACATAAAAAAAGCCTTGCTGTCAGCCCCCGCTTTGGCCCTCCCAGACCTCACCAAACCATTTACTCTATACGTAGATGAGAGAGCCGGTGTGGCCCGGGGAGTGCTTACTCAGACTTTAGGACCCTGGCGGCGGCCAGTAGCTTACCTATCAAAAAAATTGGATCCGGTGGCTAGCGGGTGGCCAACCTGCCTGAAAGCGGTTGCAGCCGTGGCACTCCTTCTCAAGGACGCTGATAAGTTAACCTTGGGACAGAATGTGACTGTGATTGCTCCCCATAGCCTCGAAAGCATTGTGCGGCAGCCCCCCGACCGGTGGATGACCAATGCCAGGATGACTCATTATCAGAGCCTGCTGCTAAATGAAAGGATATCGTTTGCACCCCCTGCCATCCTGAACCCAGCTACCCTCCTACCAGTCGAATCGGAAGCTACCCCAGTACACAGGTGCTCAGAGATCCTCGCCGAAGAAACTGGAACTCGACGAGACCTGAAAGACCAGCCATTGCCCGGGGTGCCAGCCTGGTATACGGACGGTAGCAGTTTCATCGCGGAGGGTAAGCAGAGAGCAGGGGCCGCCATCGTAGATGGCAAGCGGACGGTGTGGGCAAGCAGCCTGCCAGAAGGTACGTCAGCCCAGAAGGCCGAACTAGTGGCTTTGTCGCAGGCATTACGCCTGGCCGAAGGAAAAAACATCAACATCTACACCGACAGCAGGTATGCTTTTGCCACTGCTCACATTCATGGGGCAATATATAAACAGAGGGGGTTGCTCACTTCTGCGGGAAAAGACATTAAAAACAAGAAAGAAATTTTGGCCCTGCTAGAGGCCATTCACCTCCCTAAGCGGGTCGCCATTATCCACTGCCCCGGCCACCAGAGGGGAAATGACCCTGTGGCCACCGGGAACCGGAGGGCCGACGAGGCTGCAAAACAAGCCGCCCTGTCGACCAGAGTGCTGGCAGAAACTACAAAACCTCAAGAGCTAATCGAACCCGCCCAGGTTAAGGCCGAGCCAAGAGAGCTCACCCCTGACCGGGGGAAAGAATTTATTCAGCGGTTGCATCAGTTGACACACTTGGGACCAGAAAAGCTTCTCCAATTAGTAAACCGCACCAGCCTCCTCATCCCGAACCTCCAGTCTGTAGTTCGCGAGGTCACCAGTCGGTGTCAGGCTTGTGTCATGACTAATGCGGTCCCAACCTACCGAGAGATCGGAAAGAGACAACGAGGAGATCGACCCGGCGTATACTGGGAGGTAGACTTCACAGAGGTAAAGCCTGGCCGGTATGGAAACAGGTATCTGCTGGTATTCATAGACACTTTTTCCGGATGGGTAGAAGCTTTTCCTACCAAAACTGAAACGGCCCTGACCGTCTGCAAAAAGATATTAGAGGAAATTCTACCCCGCTTCGGGATCCCTAAGGTACTCGGGTCAGACAATGGCCCAGCCTTTGTTGCTCAGATAAGTCAGGGACTGGCCACTCAACTGGGGATAAATTGGAAGTTACACTGTGCGTATAGACCCCAGAGCTCAGGTCAGGTAGAAAGAATGAACAGGACAATCAAAGAGACCTTAACCAAATTAGCCTTAGAGACCGGTGGAAAAGACTGGGTGGCCCTCCTTCCCTTAGCGCTGCTCAGAGCCAGGAATACCCCTGGCCAGTTTGGTCTAACTCCTTATGAAATTCTCTATGGGGGACCACCCCCCATACTCGAGTCTGGAGGGACATTGGGTCCCGATGATAATTTTCTCCCTGTCTTATTTACTCATTTAAAGGCTTTAGAAGTTGTGAGGACCCAGATCTGGGACCAGATCAAGGAGGTGTACAAGCCCGGTACCGTGACAATCCCCCACCCGTTCCAGGCCGGAGACCGAGTGCTTATCAGACGCCACCGACCCAGCAGCCTTGAGCCTCGGTGGAAAGGCCCGTACCTGGTGTTGCTGACCACCCCGACCGCAGTAAAAGTCGACGGTATCGCTGCCTGGGTCCATGCTTCTCACCTCAAGCCTGCACCACCCTCGGCACCAGATGAGTCTTGGGAGCTGGAAAAGACTGATCATCCTCTTAAGCTGCGTTTTCGGCGGCGGCAGAACGGGTTGGAGTGAAAACCCTCACCAGCCTGTGACCCTCACCTGGCAGGTACTGTCCCAAACTGGGAACGTTGTCTGGAAGACAGAGAAAGTCCAGCCCCCTTGGACTTGGTGGCCCATTCTTACACCTGATGTATGTGCCCTGGCGGCCGGTCTTGAGTCCTGGGATATCCCAGGAACCGATGTATCAACCTCTAAGAGAGTCAGACCCCCTGACTCAAACTATGAAAATGCTTATAGACAGATCACCTGGGGAGCCATAGGATGCAGCTACCCTAAGGCTAGGACCAGAATGGCAAGTTCCACCTTCTACGTGTGTCCCCGGGATGGCCGGTCCCTTTCAGAAGCTAGAAGGTGTGGAGGGTTAGAATCCCTGTATTGTAAAGAATGGGGTTGTGAAACCACGGGGACTGTTTATTGGCAACCTACGTCCTCCTGGGACCTCATAACTGTAAAATGGAATAACACAGAGCGATCATGGGGTGCCCTACTGGCAACCTGTGAAAAAACCGGCTGGTGTAACCCCCTTAAAATAAATTTCACAGAACAAGGACGGCAATCCAAAGAGTGGATAATAGGAAAAACCTGGGGATTGGGATTCTATGTGTCTAGATATCCGGGCGTACAGTTGACCATTCGGTTAGAGATCACCAGCAAGCCAGCTGAGACAGTGGGCCCCAACTCCGTCCTTGCGAAACAAGGACCCCCTAACGAAAACCCCCCTTCCCCAACGAGGGAAGCGCCGCCCATCTCTCAACCCTCGGCGGCTCCTAGCCAAGTCCCCACGGTACTGGAGGGAAGTGTTGTCCTGAACACCCTGTCTCCCACCACGGGCGACAGACTCTTTGGCCTTGTGAGGGGGGCCTTCCTAGCCTTAAATGCCACCGACCCAGACGCCACGAAGTCTTGCTGGCTCTGTTTGGCCTTGGGTCCCCCTTATTATGAAGGAGTTGCCTCCTTAGGAGGGGCCTTCACTTATACCTCCAACTATACCCAGTGCCGCTGGGAGAGCCAAGGAAAGCTTACCCTCACTGAGGTCTCAGGACACGGGTCGTGCATAGGAAAGGTGCCCTCTACCCATCAGCATCTTTGCAACCAGACCCTACCCATCAACTCCTCCACGGAACATCAGTACCTGCTCCCCACCAACCATAGCTGGTGGGCCTGCAGCACCGGCCTCACCCCCTGCCTCTCCACCTCAGTTTTTAATCAGTCTAAAGATTTCTGTATCCTGATCCAGCTGGTCCCTCGCATCTATTACCATTCTGAAGAAACTTTGTTGCAGGCCTATGACGATCCTCACCCCAGGGTTAAAAGAGAGCCTGTCTCACTTACCCTAGCTGTTCTTCTGGGGTTGGGGGTCGCAGCAGGTATAGGTACTGGCGCATCCGCCCTAGTTAAAGGGCCCATAGACCTCCAACAAGGCCTAGCCAGCCTCCAGACCGCCATGGATACTGACCTCCGGGTCCTCCAGGACTCAATCAGCAAGCTGGAGGACTCGCTGACTTCCCTATCGGAGGTAGTACTCCAAAATAGAAGAGGCCTTGACCTACTGTTCCTAAGAGAAGGAGGCCTCTGCGCGGCCCTAAGAGAAGAGTGCTGTTTTTATGTAGACCACTCAGGTGTGGTGCGAGACTCCATGAGAAAACTCAAAGAGAGACTAGATAAAAGACAGTTGGAGCGCCAGAAAAACCAAAACTGGTATGAAGGGTGGTTCAATAACTCCCCTTGGTTCACTACCCTCCTATCAACCATCGCCGGGCCCCTATTGCTCCTCCTTCTGTTGTTCACCCTCGGGCCCTGCATCATCAATAGGTTAGTCCAGTTCATCAATGACAGGGTAAGTGCAGTAAAAATTCTAGTCCTTAGACAAAAATATCAGACCCTAGACAACGAAGACAACCTCTAAATTCGCTCTAAGATTAGAGCTTCCCACAAGAGAAATGGGGGAATGAAAGAAGTGTTTTCCAAGCTAGCCGCAGTAACGCCATTCCGCAAGGCACAGAAAAATACCCTAGTAAAAAAAAAAAAATTCAACAGCAGTTTCCAGGGCGCCCTTCAGCTGTTTCAAGAACTCCCACATGACCCGCGCTTTTTCCCTGGCCTTGTTTAAACCGACCAATTACCTTGCTTCTCGCTTCTGTACCCGCGCTTTTTGCTATAAAACAAGCTCAAAAACTCTACTCGGCGCGCCAGTCTACCGAGAGACTGAGCCGCCCGGGTACCCGTATGTTCAATAAAACCTCTTGCTAATTGCATCCGGAGCCGTGGTCTCGTTGTTCCTTGGGAGGGTCTCTCCTGACTGATTGATTGCCCAAATCAGGCGTCTCTCAGGTGTATGTGGCAAAGTCTTATCATTATTGGAAATGCATGGCTTTAAAATGGGAAAATGTAGAAATTTTCTAATTTTAATCAGCTGTTTTATTCACTGAAGCATCTCAGTGCTATACAATTGCAGGTTTACTTATTATAGGCAGAGTCTGTAATTATAGTTCTCTAAAGAAGCGTATAACATATATTGTATTTGGGATATTACAGAATTACATTTGCTTGTTCAAATGAAAGTCTGAATAGTACAAAATCAGCAGTCATTTCTACCACTGATGAGAATATTGAAAACAAAAGTTAGTAACCACAGCAAAGCATTTCATTAGACAGAACTAGGTTGTTTTCCCAAATGTTTTTATATTTATGTTGTGTTGCTAATTGAATGTAGACTAGAGTAATGGGTTGTTTGTTAAGTACATTGCAAATACAGGTGCTCTTCCAATGTTAAATAAGGTAATTGAGATGGTTAAATGAGTATGATATAAAATATACATTTGAAATGTAAGCATTTTATAATCCTCCTAAATCTAAAGGCATGCTTCATTTAGAATACAGAGAACTTAATTTTCTACATAGATGAAAAAGAATAGTAGCATAAATAATTTTTAAATGAACATAATCTAAAAATATTTTTGCTTGACTTTAGAAAGTATCATGTGATTTTTATTTTGGTTGCAAATATATCCTTGTAATTGTGTTCTTTTAGAGCCAATATTAAATTAGGTTGAATTTCAGAGAACATTCACCAACTGATGGGAGTAGGTTTTAGTGTTTGTCCAAATGAACTTGGTTCCAGTAGGTTGCCTTTCCAAAAAAAAAAAATCAGGCACATTTCTTCCTGGGTGTCTGTGTGTGTGTTTACCTTATGTAAAGAGAAGAGCTTCTGTAACAGACAAACCTGGGTTTAAATTGTAGCTCCAGCATTTACTAGCTGTACAACTCTGAGCAAGTTTTTAAACACTTTAAAAAAATCTCAAATTTCCATCTGAAAATGGTGATAATGATGCTGGCATTTCTAGGTTGGTGTGAGAATTGAATAAAATAGTATACTTAGTATAAGTGCACGATATAGAGAAAGTGCTCAGAAATTGAAAGTTATTATTAAGAGATGCTTCACAAATGTCAGTTTACCTTCCTTCCTCTCTTTGCCCTCTTTAACTCTGCTTGTCCAAGTTCTGTGGATTCTTTAAGATCCAGTTCAAAGCCCAACCTCCTTGATGGATGCTCCCTTAGCTAATTTTTAAAAAAAAAAAAACTTCTTAGTTTAAATATTTTAAAATAAAATTGATTTATACAATAATAAATAATATGGAGCCTTATTAAACATAAAAAGAATATTCTGCCTGTTGAGGCTTCTTCAACCTCTCAGCCCCGCCACTCCAGGATGTACACTTATGCTCAAAGTTCAAGGTGGCAAATTGCTGAAAGGCAGCAGGACGAAGGATGGGATAAAGAACAGGGCAAGAGATCCCAGTCTGCTTTCTCTTAAAGGAGTATCCTGGACGCTGCTATATTTTACCTCTACTTACATTTCCTTGGCCAGAATTTAGTCACATGGCCACATCAGCTGCAAGATGGGAATTATATTTATTATGGGATGCTACATTCAATAAATCTGCTAAAAATTCATCTGTGATAGAATAAGGAAGCATACACATTAGGGGCAAAATTGGCAGTCTTTGAAGGAGTTGGGCATCTTAGAATCCCATCTTTCCCAGGTTATCTATCTCTTTTCCCTCCCCAATGTCCTCTGATATTTTTTTCTAGCCCTTGCTCTCCTCCAGGACTCAGCACTATAGGAGATTTCCAAATCCTTCTGTGTTGTTCATTGCCATAGTTCCTTTAATTTCACTGTTAAGGGACGCCCCAACCCCTACTGACCTTAACATATGCATTCTGTTTCTGTACAAATCGCTTGCTAAAATAAATGGAGGAATAAACAAAGTAGCATAACCAATGCCATTTTAGGCTGCTACGCCATTTTAGGCTGGAGAGTCCCTATGGAGAATCCAGGGTGGGGAGGGGCTACAGGGCTAACTGCAAAATTAGCTTATGTACCGCTGGCTTGCTTGCACTGGCTAGATTATGTCAGATGCCAAAAATTCCCGCCTAGCTAAAAATAAAAGCTGCGAGAGGTTTCAACTCGGGGCTGCGATTGGCCTGTGTAGTCCTGGCTGCCAGAAATAAACTCTTTTCCTTTTCCTATCACCTGGTTCTCGTGGGCAAATTTCTTTAACCCCTCGGACATTGGCCATAACATCACCAGAGTAAAACTTGTAAAAGGCAGCAATATTTTATTTTGCTTAAGTAAGCTGCATTTCATAGAAAACTTTATGCATTATTGTGGTAGATTGTATTTATTTATTTTTTAATCAATGTCTGCTTCCCTTCCCCTTACGATGATTTATACTACCCTTGCACCATTCATTGGCCATGTGACTTGCTTCATCCAATAACATGTGAAATAAATTAAATGTGTCACATGGGCAGTAGCTTTGGGAACCAGTTTGTGCTTCGACCACTCCCCTTTTTCTCTGCTACAAGACGTCTTTTCAGATGGTGGGTGCTCTTTCAGCCTGGGTGTCAGAGTAAAGACAACATGGAGTGAAACCTCTTGTAAGTGCCTGTGGACACATCCTGTGAGCAGGGAACAAGCCTTTCTAGCTGTGAGCTACTTAGCTCTTGGGGGCATTTATCACCCACAGCGTCACCTTGTCTATCCTGACTCATACAATTATTATGCTAAAGGTGTTTCCATCTAATTTCCTTTTTACCTAAGTCACCTCCACCCCCACCCAGGAAGGAGTGAAGAGGCAAGGCAAAAAGGGAATGAAAGAAAAAGAAAAGCCCATTTTGTCCCATTAAGATTGTAATGTCACCAGCTGCCTAATCTGTTTTCTAATTTCCAAACTATACTTGACATTTTATTTTAGCATTTCTAGTAATATATAAGCAAAATGTTAAGTGAGCTGATTATAGCAGGAAAAAAGTGTTCCCCCAAATGAGTCTATTTACATCTGATTTATTATTGCAAACACCTATCTGTCTAGGAGCAATAGCTAATATCTTTAGTAAGAAAAAAAATTAATACATTTCTTAATTGTGTTTTTATTTTTGTGTTTAACCCTCAACTAATGGTTTATTTGATTGAGAGAGCTTGTCTTTAATATAGTCCTTAGTATATATGGCCATGTGGTCATTAGTAAGTGAAAGTATTGTTTCATTTCACAAATGAACTTGAACTTTCTAAGTTGTATGTTTCACACCAGGATGCTCCGTTCACCTGCACTTGTGTATCCAGCCTCAGGGTTCTGGCCTTATGGATGTTGGTCATGACTGTTATTACTCTCTCTCTCCCTAAAGGCTTGTTAGCATTTTAAGCAGTGAACTCTGGGTATGGAATTATGATGAGTCTTCTCATTATGTAGCCCTCTTCAAACCTTACCATACAAATATTCCTCACACATTCATACCACTTATAAGTTATCAACCTCGTTCTCTTTACCTTCATCTCTGCCTATGAGTCAAATACAAAATTTTAGGTGAAAAGCAGAATCATTTCTCATCAAAGATTTAGAAACCTCATATAAACAGCCTAATAGATGTGCTGATGGTTTGTTCATGAAATTACAGGGTAATATTTTGATGGAATACACCTTGTGCATTTGTTTACCATTTCATTTCCAACGTCCAGAACATTACTTGGCACATGCCAGGCACTCAAATATTTGCTGAGGGAAAGAATGATAGGTCCCCTGGGGCTCTGAGACAAGGCTTCAGGGAACACTGAGCCTTTTGGTACTAATCTTAGTAGAGAGGTATGTATTTTTCTCATTTATACGTTCATCTATACAAACCCTTAACATTACAAAATATATCTGTGAAGTATTGAGGCTTACTTTTAAACAATCACATCAGTACATCCAGAAGAGTTTTGACCTTCAGATTCCTCACCTTATGAAGTTCAATGAGGTTGCCATTGCTCAAAGTTCTTTATGAATCCCTCTTCTCTCCCAGCAGGTAATCCCTCTCTAGGGCTGGAATGTTTATATTACACGTGTTACTGAAGGAAGTGCTTTTTACAAGGGTATAGGGAAAATACAGCCAAAAAGTCAAGTTAAGAAACAAGGGGAACAGAGTCAAACAGGATATCTGTGGTT
The DNA here is from genome assembly GCF_027409185.1 of Cynocephalus volans. NCBI lineage: Eukaryota > Metazoa > Chordata > Mammalia > Dermoptera > Cynocephalidae > Cynocephalus > Cynocephalus volans. The sequence goes on along the minus strand of NC_084460.1, from coordinate 220,902,760 downwards.
ATGCACCTGGGCCCCGGCCCGAGGCAAAGGGCGGATAGTTCCCAGAAATAGACAAGTCAGTTAAAGTTTCAAGAGTGCCCCTCAGCTGTTTCAAGGACTCCCACTTGACCGAAGTTCACCCCTGGCTTGATTTAAACTAACCAATTACCTTGCTTCTCGCTTCTGTACCCGCGCTTTTTGCTATAAAAAGGACCCAGGAGCTCTACTCGGCGCGCCAGTCTTTCGAAAGACTGAGTCGCCCGGGTACCTGTGTGTTCAATAAACCTCTTGTTTTTGCATCCGAAGCCGTGGTCTCGCTGTTCCTTGGGAGGGTCTCCCTGAACTGACTGACTACCCACTGCGGGAGTCTTTCATTTGGGGGCTCGTCCGGGATCGGAGACCCCCACCCAGGGACCACCGACCCACCAACGGGAGGTAAGCTGGCCAGCAGTCGTTCTGTGTCTCGTTTCTGTGTCTCGTCTCTGTGTCTGACTCAGTGATTTCGACTGTCTTTTCTGAGCGCGCGCATTTTGGTTTCAGTTTGTTCCGGGTTAGTCGCTCTGGGAGCGAAGTGCGGGTAGCGAACAGACGTGTTCGGGGGCTCGCCACCCGGCAATCCTGGGAGACGTCCCAGGATCAGGGGAGGACCAGGGACGCCTGGTGGACCCCTTGGCAGAGGATTATTGTGTTTTGGTCTCACCGCGTCTCGGGAGGCGCGCTCTGCCATCGGACTCTTTCTTCTATTTCTACGGCACTCGGTCTCGTCGCCGTTTCTGGTTTCTTTTTGTCTTAGTTGTGATAGGTCTTTGCGTCGTCGTTCCCCTATTGGAAATTTTCGAGATGGGGCAAAGTGCCCTTACGCCCCTCTCCCTTACTCTAGATCATTGGAAAGATGTCAAAGCCAGGGCTCACAATCTGTCCATGGAGATCAAAAAAGGAAAATGGCAGACTTTCTGTTCGTCTGAGTGGCCCACATTCGGCGTAGGTTGGCCGCCAGAGGGAACCTTTGATCTTACTGTCATTTTTGCAGTTAAAAAGATTGTTTTTCAGGAGACCGGAGGACACCCGGACCAGGTTGCCTGTGTCGTGGTATGGCAAGACCTCGCCCAGAATCCCCCTCCCTGGGTGCCACCCTCCAGCAAAGTCGCTGTTGTTTCGGGATCAGAAAATACTCAAAGGCCACCTACAAGGAAGCCTTCCGCCCCTCCCCAACCCCCCGTCCTCCCGACACCAGATGACCTATTTTCTCTCTCTGAAACCCCACCTTACCCGGCGGCTCCGCTGCCCCCTCTGGCCCCTCAGGGAAACAGATCGGCACCAGGCCGAGCGCCCGGTGATCCTAGCCCTGAGGGACCGGCTGCGGGGACTAGGAGCCGCCAACCTCGCAGTCCGAGAGACGGCTCCGGTCCTGACTCCACCGTAGCTTTGCCCCTCCGAGCCATAGGGCCCCCAGCTGAGCCTAATGGCTTGGTCCCTCTACAGTATTGGCCTTTTTCCTCAGCAGATCTTTACAATTGGAAGTCTAACCACCCGTCTTTTTCTGAAAAACCAGCAGGACTCACGGGACTTCTTGAGTCCCTTATGTTCTCTCACCAGCCCACTTGGGACGATTGCCAACAGCTACTCCAGATCCTCTTCACCACTGAAGAGCGAGAAAGGATTCTTCTGGAGGCCCGCAAGAACGTTCTCGGGGACAACGGGGCCCCTACACAACTCGAGAACCTCATTAATGAGGCCTTCCCCCTCAATCGACCTCAATGGGATTACAACACGGCCGAAGGTAGGGAGCGTCTTCTGGTCTACCGCCGGACTCTAGTGGCAGGTCTCAAAGGGGCAGCCCGGCGCCCCACCAATTTGGCTAAGGTAAGAGAGGTCTTGCAGGGACCGGTAGAACCCCCCTCGGTTTTCTTGGAACGCCTGATGGAGGCATATAGGAGATACACTCCGTTTGACCCCTCTTCTGAGGGACAGCAGGCGGCAGTTGCAATGGCCTTCATCGGACAGGCAGCCCCAGATATCAAGAAAAAGTTGCAGAGGCTAGAGGGGCTCCAAGATTATTCCTTACAAGATTTAGTGAGAGAGGCAGAAAAGGTGTACCACAAGAGAGAGACAGAAGAGGAAAAACAAGAAAGAGAAAAAAGAGAGACAGAAGAGAGAGAGAGACGGCGCGATAGGCGCCAAGAAAAAAACTTGACTAGGATTTTGGCCGCAGTGGTAGGTGAAAGAGGGTCTAGAGATAGGCAGACAGGGAACCTGAGCAACCGGGCAAAGAAAACACCTAGGGATGGAAGACCCCCTCTAGACAAAGACCAATGCGCGTACTGTAAAGAGAAGGGTCACTGGGCAAGAGAATGTCCCCGGAAAAAGAACATCAGAGAAGCCAAGGTTCTATCCCTAGATGACTAGGGGAGTCGGGGTTCGGACCCCCTCCCCGAACCTAGGGTAACACTGACTGTGGAGGGGACCCCCATCGAGTTTCTGGTCGATACCGGGGCTGAACATTCGGTGTTGACCCAACCCATGGGGAAGGTAGGGTCCAGGCGGACAGTCGTAGTAGGAGCAACCGGCAGCAAAGTCTACCCCTGGACCACACAAAGACTTTTAAAGGTTGGACATAAACAAGTGACCCATTCCTTTTTGGTCATACCTGAGTGCCCTGCTCCTCTGTTGGGCCGGGACATTCTGACCAAACTAAAGGCCCAAATCCAGTTTTCTACAGAGGGCCCACAAGTAACATGGGGAGATCACTCTACCATGTGCTTGGTCCTAAACCTAGAAGAAGAATACCGGCTGTATGAAAAGCCGGCCTCTCCCTCCATCGACCCATCCTGGCTCCAACTTTTTCCCACCGTATGGGCAGAAAAGACAGGTATGGGACTGGCCAATAACGTCCCACCAGTAGTAGTAGAGCTGAAATCGGGTGCCTCACCGGTGGCCGTCCGACAGTATCCAATGACTAAAGAAGCCCGGGAAGGCATCAGACCCCACATCCAAAGGTTCTTAGACCTAGGGGTCTTAGTGCCCTGCCAGTCGCCCTGGAACACCCCTCTGCTACCAGTAAAAAAGCCAGGGACCAATGACTATCGGCCAGTCCAAGACTTGAGAGAAATTAACAAAAGGGTGCAAGACATTCATCCCTCAGTCCCAAACCCATACAGCCTCCTGAGTTCCCTTCCGCCTAGTCACACTTGGTACTCAGTCTTGGATCTCAAGGATGCCTTTTTTTGCCTCAAACTACACCCCAACAGCCAGCCACTGTTCGCGTTCGAGTGGAGAGACCCAGAAAAAGGTAACGCTGGTCAGCTGACCTGGACACGGCTGCCACAGGGGTTCAAGAACTCACCCACTCTCTTCGACGAGGCCCTCCACCGGGATTTAACTCCTTTTAGGGCTCTCAACCCCCAGGTCATATTACTCCAATATGTGGACGACCTCCTAGTGGCAGCTCCCACATATGAAGGCTGCAAAAGAGGGACACAAAAGCTCTTGCAGGAACTGAGTAAGTTGGGGTACCGGGTATCAGCTAAAAAGGCCCAGTTATGCCAGAAAGAGGTCACCTATTTGGGGTACCTGCTCAAGGAGGGAAAAAGATGGCTGACCCCGGCCCGGAAAGCTACAGTTATGAAGATCCCTACTCCCACAACCCCCAGGCAGGTCCGCGAATTTCTGGGTACTGCCGGATTCTGCAGGCTCTGGATTCCTGGGTTTGCTTCCCTGGCTGCACCCTTGTACCCCCTGACAAGGGAAAACATTCCTTTTACCTGGACTGAGGAGCATCAAAAGGCTTTTGACCACATAAAAAAAGCCTTGCTGTCTGCCCCCGCCTTGGCTCTCCCAGACCTCACCAAACCATTTACTCTATACGTAGATGAAAGAGCCGGTGTAGCCCGAGGAGTGCTTACTCAGACCCTAGGACCATGGCGACGGCCAGTAGCTTATCTATCAAAAAAACTGGATCCAGTGGCCAGTGGGTGGCCAACCTGCCTAAAAGCGGTTGCTGCAGTGGCACTCCTCCTCAAAGACGCTGATAAGTTAACCTTGGGGCAAAATGTGACTGTGATTGCTTCCCACAGCCTCGAAAGTATTGTGCGGCAGCCCCCCAATCGGTGGATGACCAATGCCAGAATGACTCATTACCAGAGTTTGCTGCTAAACGAAAGGATATCTTTCGCGCCCCCTGCTGTCCTGAACCCAGCTACCCTACTACCAGTCGAGTCAGAATCCACCCCAGTACACCAATGCTCAGAAATCCTTGCTGAAGAAGCTGGGACTCGACGGGACCTGAAGGACCAGCCATTGCCCGGAGTGCCTGCCTGGTATACAGACGGTAGCAGCTTCATTGTGGAAGGTAAGCGGAGAGCAGGGGCCGCCATCGTAGATGGCAAACGGACGGTATGGGCAAGCAGCCTGCCAGAAGGGACATCAGCCCAGAAGGCCGAGCTAATCGCCTTGACGCAGGCATTACGCCTAGCCGAAGGAAAAAACATCAACATCTACACGGACAGCAGGTCGCCATTATCCACTGCCCGGGCCACCAGAGAGGAAATAACCCTGTGGCGGCCGGGAACCGGAGGGCCGACGAGGCTGCAAAACAAGCCGCCCTGTCGGTCAGGGTGCTAGCAGAAACTATAAAGCTTCAAGAGCCAATCGAGCCTGCTCAAGCTAGGACCAAGCCAAGAGAGCTCACTCCTGACCAGGGAAAAGAATTCATTTAGCGGTTACATCAGCTAACACACTTAGGACCAGAAAAGCTCCTTCAACTAACGAGCCGCACCAGCCTCTCCATCCCGAATCTCCGGTCCACCGTTCAAGAAGTCGCCAATCGGTGTCCGGCTTGTGCCATGACTAATGCGACTACCACCTACCGAGAGACCGGAAAAAGACAACGGGGAGATCGACCCGGCGTATACTGGGAAGTAGACTTTACAGAGGTAAAGCCTGGCCGGTATGGGAACAGGTATCTGCTAGTATTTGTAGATACTTTCTCTGGATGGGTAGAAGCTTTCCCTACCAAAACTGAAACGGCCCTGACTGTATGTAAAAAGATACTAGAAGAAATCCTGCCCCGTTTCGGGATCCCTAAGGTGATCGGGTCAGATAATGGCCCAGCCTTTGTTGCTCAGGTAAGCCAGGGACTGGCCACACAACTGGGAATAAATTGGAAATTACATTGTGCGTATAGGCCCCAGAGCTCAGGTCAAGTAGAGAGAATGAATAGAACCATCAAAGAGACCTTAACTAAATTGGCCTTAGAGACCGGTGGAAAAGACTGGGTGGCCCTCCTTCCCTTAGCGCTGTTCAGAGCCAGGAATACCCCTGGCCAGCTTGGTCTGACCCCTTATGAAATCCTCCACGGGGGACCCCCCCCCATACTTGAGTTGGGAGGAACACTGGGTCCCGATGATAACTTTCTTCCTGTCTTATTTACTCACTTAAAGGCTTTAGAAGTTGTAAAAACCCAGATCTGGGACCAGATCAAGGAGGTATACGAGCCAGGTGCCGTGGCCATCCCTCATCCGTTCCAGGTCGGAGACCAAGTGCTGGTCAGACGCCATCGACCCAGCAACCTTGAGCCTCGGTGGAAAGGCCCGTATCTGGTATTGCTGACCACCCCGACCGCAGTAAAAGTTGATGGCATTGCAGCCTGGGTACATGCTTCTCACCTCAAGCCTGCGCCACCCTCCGTACCAGATGAATCCTGGGAGCTGGAGAGGACTGATAATCCTCTTAAGTTGCGCATTCGGCGGCGGCGGAGCAAGCCTACCAAGTAATAACCCTAACCAGCCCAACACCCTCACCTGGCAGGTACTGTCCCAAACTGGAAAGGTTGTCTGGTTCAAGACAGAAGTCCACCCCCTTTGGACTTGGTGGCCCTCCCTTACCCCTGATATATGTGCCCTGGCGGCGGGTCTCGAGGCTTGGGATATTCCAGAAATTGATGCACCGGCCTCTAAAAGAGTCAGGCCTCCTGACTCAAACTATGAAAATGCTTATAACCAGATCAAATAACTCCCCTTGATTGACCACCCTACTGTCAACCATCGCCGGGCCCCTATTACTCCTCCTTCTGTTGTTCACCCTTGGGCCCTACGTCATCAATAGACTAGTCCAATTCATCAATGATAGGGTAAGTGCAGTTAAGATTCTGGTCCTTAGGCAAAAATACCAAACCTTAAATGGCGAAGATAACTTTTAATTCCGCTCTAAGATTAGAGCGATCCACAAGAGAAATGGGGGAATGAAGGAAGTGCTTTTTACAAGGGTATAGGGAAAATACAGCCAAAAAGTCAAGTTAAGAAACAAGGGGAACAGAGTCAAACAGGATATCTGTGGTTATGCACCTGGGCCCCGGCCCGAGGCAAAGGGCGGATAGTTCCCAGAAATAGACAAGTCAGTTAAAGTTTCAAGAGTGCCCCTCAGCTGTTTCAAGGACTCCCACTTGACCGAAGTTCACCCCTGGCTTGATTTAAACTAACCAATTACCTTGCTTCTCGCTTCTGTACCCGCGCTTTTTGCTATAAAAAGGACCCAGGAGCTCTACTCGGCGCGCCAGTCTTTCGAAAGACTGAGTCGCCCGGGTACCTGTGTGTTCAATAAACCTCTTGTTTTTGCATCCGAAGCCGTGGTCTCGCTGTTCCTTGGGAGGGTCTCCCTGAACTGACTGACTACCCACTGCGGGAGTCTTTCATTACCAGGTACTGGCTGCTGTGACTGAATGACATAGAGTCTGAAACCTACAGTGCCCCTTCTGTTTGTCTGATTCCTTCCCTGAGGCGGCAATAGTTGGTAGACACAATAATTGTTAGAGTCTAATTTCTCCCAGCATCTAGTTGACTTTCTAGTGGTAAAAAAAAAGAAAGCAAATGTACTGGGTCTCTTCATTTCCACAGTTATCAACTCTCTCTAAGAAGTGACTTCCTGTTTTCTCTTTTTTAGTTTGTTTCATCTTGGGGTGACATTGTCACTTGGGAAGTAATTCTTCATTAAAATGACTGAGACTGTTGGACATATTGCTAGATAAATGAAGTGAATTACTATTGCAGGGCATGATGGTGCCCCAGAGTGTTGAAGGAGTTAATATCTGGTTATTTTCTTGGTGATCCTGAGGGCACTCACTATTAAAGAGGCAGCAAATTGGGCACTGGGGAGAAATTGGTTCATTTTAACAGACACCTTCCATAGTAGTTAAAAAAAAAAAAAGATTGAGATTTTATATCAGCTTTCAACAGATAAATGAAATAGAAAATTGTGGAGTAGAGGTGAAAATTATGGGCTCTGGGTTCAGACTACCTGGATTCAAATCTCAATTTGCTGGTAATGTGACGTTGAGCAAGTAATATTTTCTCCATATCTCAGCTTCCTTATCTATAAAATGGGGATGGCGATAGTGTTTACCGTAAAGCGTTTTTAAAAATTAATAGACTTTGTTTTTTGAGCACTTTAGGTTTACAGAAAAATTGAACAAGGGGTATGAAGAGTTTCCATATACCATCCTTTCCCCCCACCCCACACCACCAGTATTAACATCTTGCATTAGTGCGGTACATTTGTTACAATTGATGAGCCAATATTGATACACTTTATTAACTTTAGTCCATAGTGCACATTAGGGTTCACTGTTTCTGTTGTACATTCTATGGGTTTTAACAAATGTATAATGGTGACATGTGTCTACCATTACAGTATCATACAGAATAGTTTCTTTTTTCTTTTTTTCTTTTTTTCAGTTCAATTTTATTTATATTTATTTTTGAGAGGTACAGTATGTTGTTTCAACACATGCATATCCTGCACAATGATTCACTTAGGGTAGATAGCATAGTATTATCTCCATTAGTTCACCCTTAATTTTCCACTCATCCTTACCCTCCCAGCCTCTTGTAACCATTATTCTACTCTCTACTTAAAAAAAAAACCAAAACACAAAAATTAACATCTTTATTGCAAAAAGAACTCCTAAAAATGCATTAGAAAAATCTAAGCAGAAATTTGCTGAGGGGTATGAGCAGGTAAGTCACACACCCCAAAGGAACACACGTGGTTAGTAAGTACGTTTTAGGATCTGGCTTCCAGTGAGGATGGGGCTGGCCTGGCCCCTATCTCAGGATCTCAGGCATTGGCTGATTCCATTGCTAGCCTAAGTGTGTGGCTGGGGTGGGGCTAAGGCCCAGGCACCAGTCTCAAGACCCCCAGGTGCTGGGCTGGCTCCGTTGCTGGCCTGGATGTGCCGTGGTGGGGGCGAGGCTGAGGCATGTGGTCCACAACTCTCAGGACCCTTGGGCAAGTGTCATCCTGGCTCCGTTGCTTGACATTTTGGAGATTGAAATGAAACCCTGAAATTCTTAAGCTTCTGGACTGTATCTTCCATTTTTTCCTTGTAATTCTTTAGCTTCTCTGGAGAATCCACCATTTTTGTTTTCAAACTCTCTTGTACTTCTTTCAAAGAAATCACTGATGATTTCAGTTCATTCTGGTGAGAAAACTTTTTAAAAAAAATTTAATTTAATTTAATTTTATTTTGTTGATATACAGTGTGGTTGATTATTGTGGACCATTACCGAAACCTCCCTCCCTCCTCCCTCTCCCCCCTCCCTGCCAACAATGTCCTTTCTGTTTGCTTGTCATATCAACTTCAAGGAATTGCTATTGTTATGTCTTCTTCCCGCCCCCCCCCCCCCCAGTTTGTGTGTTTGTGTGTGAATTTATTTATTTGTTTTTGGCTCCCACCAATAAGTGAGAACATGTGATATTTCTCTTTCTGTGCCTGACTTGTTTCACTTAATATAATTCTCTCTAGGTCCATCCATGTTGTTGCAAATGGCAGTATTTCATTCATTTTCATAGCTGAGTAGTATTCCATTGTGTAGATATACCACATTTTCTGTATCCACTCATCCGATGATGGATATTTGGGGGGGTTCCAACCCTTGGCTATTGAAAAGAGTGCTGCAATGAACATTGGGGAACAGGTACACTTTCCACTTGATGATTTCCATTCCTCTAGGTATATTCCCAGCAGTGGGATAGCTGAGTCATATGGTAGATATATCTGCAATTGTTTGAGGAACCTCCATACCGTTTTCCGTAAAGGCTGCACCATTTTGCAGTCCCACCAACAGTGTATGAGAGTTCTTTTTTCTCCACAACCTCACCAGCATTTATCATTCACATTCTTTTGGATATTAGCCATCCTAACTGGGGTGAGATGGTATATCAGTGTGGTTTTGATTTGCATTTCCTGAATGCCGAGTGATGTTGAGCATTTTTTCATATGTCTGTTGGCCATTCATGTATCTTCCTTAGAGAAATGCCTATTTAGCTCTTTTGCCCATTTTTTAATTGGGTTGTATGTTTTTTTCTTGTAAAGTTGTTTGAGTTCCTTGTATATTCTGGATATTAATCCTTTGTCAGATGTATATTTGGCAAATATTTTCTCCCACTCTGTTGGTTGTCTTTTAACTCTGTTAATTGTTTCTTTTGCTGTGCAGAAACTCTTTAGTTTGATATAATCCCATTAGTTTATTTTTCCTTTGGTTGCCCATGCTTTTGGGGTCATATTCATGAAGTCTGTGTTCAGTCCTACTTCCTGAAGTGTTTCTCCTATGTTTTCTTTAAGAAATGTTATTGTTTCAGGGTGTATATTTAATTCTTTAATCCATTTTGAGTTGACTTTAGTGTATGGTGAAAGTTATGGGTCTAGTTTCATTCTCCTGCATGTTGATATCCAGTTCTCCCAGCACCATTTGCTGAAGAAGCCGTCTCTTTCCCAGTGTATAGGCTTGGTGCCTTTGTCAAAGATCAGATGGCTGTAGGTGTGTGGGTTGATTTCTGGATTCTCTATTCTATTCCATTGGTCAGTGTGTCTGTTTTTATGCCAGTACCATACTGTTTTGGTTATTATAACTTTGTAGTATAGTTTAAAGTCAGGTAGTGTTATGCCTCCAGCTTTATTTCTTTTGCTCAGTGTTGCTTTGGCTATACATGGTCTTTTTTATTCCATATAAATGTCTGGATAGTTCTTTCCATTTCTGAGAAAAATGTCATTGGAATTTTGATGGGGATTGCATTGAATTTGTATATCACTTTGGGTAGTATGGACATTTTCACTATGTTGGGAATATGGGATATCTTTCCATCTTCTTGTATCCTCTCTAATTTCTCTCAGCAGTGGTTTGTAGTTCTCATTACAGAGATTTTTCACATCCTTGGTTAACTCAATTCCTAAGTATTTTATTTTTTTGGTGGCTATTGTAAATAGGCAAGCTTTCTTGATTTCCCTTTCTGCATGTTCACTATTGGAGAAAAGAAATGCTACTGATTTTTGTGTGTTGATTTTGTATCCTGCTACTTTGCTGAAATCCTTTATCAACTCCAAGAGTTTTTTTGTAGAGGCTTTAGGCTGTTTGATATATAGGATCATGTCATCTGCAAACAGGGACAGTTTGACTTCATCTTTTCCAATCTGGATGCCCTTTATTTCCTTCTCTTCTCTGATTGCTCTGGCTAGTACTTCCAACACTATGTTGAATAGGAGTGGTGAGAGTGGGCATCCTTGTCTAGTTCCTGTTCTTAAAGGAAAAGCTTTCAGCTTTTCCCCATTCAGGATGTTATTGGCAGTGGGTTTATCATATATGGCTTTAATTATGTTGAGATACTTTCCATCTATACCTAACTTATAGAGGGTCTTTGTCATGAATGAATGTTGAATTTTATCAAATGCTTTTTCAGCATCTATAGAGATGATCATATGGTCCTTGTGTTAATATGGTGTGTCAGATTTATTGATTTGCGTATGTTGAACCAACCTTGCTCCCTGGGATGAATCCCACTTAATCGTGGTGAATAATTTTACATATGTGTTGCTGTATTCTGTTTGCTAGTATTTTAATGAGGATTTTTGCATCTATATTCATCAAGGATATTGGCCCGTAGTTTTCTTTTTTGGTTTTATCTTTACCTGGTTTTGGTATCAGGATGCTGTTTGCTTCATAGAATGAGTTTGGGAGATTTGCGTCTGTTTCAATCTTTTGGAATAGTTTGTAAAGAATCGGTGTGATTCCTCTTTGAATGTTTGGTAAAATTCTGCTGTGAATCCATCTGGTCCTGGGCTTTTCTTTGTTGGGAGCCTTCTGATAACAGCTTCAATCTCCTTTATTGTTATTGGTCTGTTCAGATTTTCTACGTCTTCATGGCTCAGTTTTAGGAGCTTGTGTGTGTCCAGAAATTTATCCATTTCCTCCTGATTTTCAAATTTTTTGGCTTATAATTTATAGTAGTCTCGAATGATTCCTTGTATTTCAGATGAATCAGTTATAATATCACCTTTTTCATTTCTAATTTTTGTTATTTGAGTCTTCTCTCTTCTTTTTTTTGTTAGCCATGCTAATGGTTTGTCAATTTTATTTATCTTTTCAAAAAACCAACTTTTTGATTCATTGATATTTTGTATTGTTTTTTGGGTTTCAATTTCATTCAGTTCTGCTCTGATCTTAATAATTTTTTTCTGTCTGCTAACTTTAGGTTTGGATTGTTCTTGTTTTTCTAGTTCTTTAAGGTGAACTGTTAGGTTGTTCACTTGCCATCTTTCTATTCTTCTGAAGTGAGCATTTAATGCAATAAATTTCCCACTTAGTACTGCTTTTGCAGTATTCCACAGGTTTTGGGATGATGTGTCATTATTTTCATTAGTTTCAATAAATTTTTTGATTTCCTGTTTGATTTGTTCTTGGACCCATATGTCATTAAGTAGAATGCTGTTTAATTTCCATGTGTTTGTATAGTTTCCAGAATTTCATTTGTTATTGATTTCTAATTTTAATCCATTGTGGTCTGAGAAAATACATGGGATAATTCCAATTTTTTTGAATTTGTTGAGACTTGATTTGTGACCTAATATGCGATCTATCCTGGAGAATAATCCATGTGCTGAGGAGAAGAATGAATATTCTGAAGTTGTTGGATGGAATGTTCTGTAGATACCTGCCAAGTCCAATTGGTCCAGAGTATGTTTTAGATCTTGTGTTTCTCTACTGATTCTTTGCCTAGATGACCTGTCCAATATTGACAGTAGGGTGTTCAGGTCCCCTGCTATTATGGTATTAGTGTCTATTTCCTTCTTTAGGTCTAATAGAGTTTGCTTTATAAATCTGGCTGCTCCAACATTGGGTGCGTATATATTTATGATTGTTATGTCTTCTTGATGGATCAATCCTTTTATCATTAAGTAGTGTCCCTCATTGTCTCTTTTTATGGTTTTTAGTTTAAAGTCTATTTCATCAGATATAAGAATAGCTACTCCAGCTCGTTTTTCTTTTCTGTTTGCATGGTAAATCTTTTTCCCTCCTTTCACTCTTAGTCTATGTGAGTCTTTATGGGTGAGGTGGGTCTCTTGAAGGCGGCATATAGTTGGGTCCTCCTTTTTAATCCAGTCAGCCAATCTGTGTCTTTTGATTGGGGAATTTAAGCCTTTTACATTAAGAGTTGTTATTGAAAAGTGTTGATTTATTCCTAGCATTTTATTGATTATTGTTTGGTTGTCTTAGGTGTCTTTTGTTCCTTGCTTTCTGATTTACTGTTTGTTTTCTGTATTTGTTGGTTCCTTGGGTTGTAGATAGGCTTTTTGTTTGTTTGTTTTCTCTTCATGAGTGACATTTTTATTATACTAGTGGGTTTTGATTTTTCTTGGGTTTTTATGGCAGTGGTAGTTATTTTTCAGGAACCAAACCCAGTACTCCCTTGAAAATTTCTTGTAAGGGTGGTTGTGTGGTGGTGAACTCCCGCAGTTTTTGTTTGTCTGAGAAATATACTATTTGCCCCTCATTTCGGAAGGATAGCCTTGCAGGGTAGAGTATTCTTGGCTGGCAATCTCTGTCTTTTAGTATTCTGAATATATCATCCCATTCCTTTCTGGCTTTTAGGGTTTGTGATGAAAGTCTGATGTTAGTCTGATTGGGGCTCCCTTATAGGTGATTTGACGCTTCCCTCTTGCAGCTTTTAAGATTCTCTCTTTGTCTTTGAGTTTTGCCATTTTGACTATAACATGTCTTGGAGAAGACTTTTTGGGTTGAATACATTTGGGGATCTTTGAGCTTCCTGGATCTGAAGATCTGTGATTTTTTTCTATACCTGGGAAGTTTTCTGCCACTATTTTGTTGAATATGTTTTCAATGCAATCTCCTTTTTCCTCCCCTTCTGAAATACCCATGACTCGGATATTTGAGCGCTTAAGGTTGTCTGATATCTCTCTCAGATTTTCTTCAATTCCTTTTATTCTTTTTTCTTTTCTTTTTGTTTGCCTGTGTTATTTCAAACAGCCAATCTTCAAGTTCAGAGGTTCTCTCTTCAACTTCCGCAAGCCTGCTGGTTAAACTCTCCGTTGTGTTTTTTATTTCATTGAATAAATTCTTCAGTTTGGCAAGCTCTGTTACATTTTTTTTCCAGGGCATTGATTTCCTTGTATATGTCTTCTTTCAGGTCCTGTATACTTTTCCTCATTTCATCATGTTGTCTAGCTGAGTTTTCTTGTATCTCATTCAGTTTCCTTAGAATTACCACTTGAAATTCCTTGTCAGACATTTCAAGGGCTTCTTCTTCAATAGCATCTAGAATTTGAGAGTTATTACCCTTCGGTGGTGTACTTTCTTGATTTTTCATATTTCTGGTATGTTTTCTTTGATGTTTATTCATTGTGGCAGGGGGTTTCACAGTCTGCAGTTTTGACACTATTGTCTGACTAAGATGTTGCTGGGGTTGCCAATTTGGTACGGCTACCTCAGTGACTGCTCAGTTGGCCACTAGTGCCTTGCGTGTGTGGTTGCCTTGGGTCTTGGGCCTCTCCAGGGAGCCACCTATCTGTTCAGCTTGGACTAGGCTGGGCTGCTGGGTCACTGGGTGTGAGGTCTCTGCCGAGCTTCCACCTCCCCTGCTGGACATTTCCCTATTCCACAGACACTGGGCTGGGCTGCTGGGATGCGTGGAGGCACTGCAGACTGTGTGGTCTCTGCCGAGCTTCCGCCTCCTCCGCTGGACGTCTCTCTGCTCTGTATGCACTGGGCCAGGCTGCTGGATTGCGTGGCAGTGGTGTGGTCCCCGTGGAGCTCCCACCTCCCCTGCTGGATGTCACCCTAGTTTCTGAGGCTGGAAAGTCCAAAGTCCATCTGGTGGTGTCATCAGTGACCCAGGAATAGATTTGGAGGCTGGGAAGTCCAAGTCACATTTGGTGAGGGTCTTCTTCTTGGTGAGGGCTCTATACAGAGTCATTGACCAGCTTCGGGTCAAGTCTCTTCTTCCACAGTCTATGCTTCACCCGACCAAACCCATATCGTTTGGCAGGAATGGAGCTCAGGTTGCTTCTGGAACTGAAATCAAAAGGAACTGTGGGCTCCACACCTCCCTGCCACCGCGCACCATGGAAACACTGCCAGGCCCAGCGTCCGTCTGCCTCGGCCCACTCCCCCGTCCTCCCATGCCTCTTGTGATCGTCTGCAGCACCAGTGGCACATGGACCGCTGCGAGGTTGTGCTGCAGCCGCAGGCACAGTCACAACCAGCCATACAGAATAGTTTCAATGGGCTCCATGTATTCATCTCCCACTCACTACCCTGAACTCCTGGCAACCACTGATCTTTTTACTGTCTCCATAGTTTTGTCTTTTCCAGAATGTCATCGAATTGGAACTATACAGTAGGTAGTCTTTTCAGATTCACTTCTTTCATTTAGCAATATGCATTTAAGGTTCCTTCATGTCTTTTTGTGGCTAGGTAGCTCATATCTTTTTTTATTGCTGAGTAATATTTCATTGCTTAGATATACCGCAGTTTATTATCCATTTGCCTACAGAGGACATCTTGCTCGTTTCCAAATTTTGGTGATAAGGAAAAAGCTGCAGATTTTTGTGCGGACATAGTTTTCCACTCATTTGGGTAAATACCAAGGAGTGCAATTGCTGGATCATATGTTACGAGTATGCTGAGTTTCTTAAGAAATTGCCAAACTGTTTTCCAATGTGGCTATAACATTTTGAATTCCCACCAGCAATGAATGAGAGTTCCTGTCTTTCCATATCCTGATCAGCATTTGGTATTGTCAATGCTCTGGATTTTAGCCATTCTAATAGGTGTGTAGTAGTATCTCATTGTTGTATTAATTTGCATTTCCCTAATGACATATGACCGTGGACATCTTTTCATATACTTATTTTCCATCCATATATCTTTTTGGTGAAACCTCAAAGGGTTTTCTTAAGTGGATTAAATAAAACAATACAAATCAATTACTCTGTACAGTGCCTTACATACAGGAAATTCTCAATAAATATTAGCTTCTCTCATTATTAGAATGTTGAAATCATCCTGGGAAAACAACCTGCAGAAGCTGGGAGGGCACCTCTTCTGCATTCTTAGGAAATGGTATTAATCTTTTTAAAAAATTCTCTTATTGAGGAAGAATTATACCAGCATACTCTGGTATCTCTCAATTTTCCCTGAGGGAAGTTTTTCCCTCACTAGAGAAGAGTGGAGGAAGGGAGTCAAGTGGACTAGGGCATTCTTAAACTGGCTGATTACCTGAACTGCTTGGGAAGCTTCATAAGATTCCGAATTTTGAGTTTCACGCTGACTCTGTTCCACAAGATAGGGCTAGGGTATATATTAAAAAGCACCTTAGGCTATTTTCATAATGCAATGGGTTTCTGAACAATTCAACTACAT
This sequence comes from Cynocephalus volans, assembly GCF_027409185.1. Classification (NCBI taxonomy): domain Eukaryota; kingdom Metazoa; phylum Chordata; class Mammalia; order Dermoptera; family Cynocephalidae; genus Cynocephalus; species Cynocephalus volans. Next base: position 220,887,074 of record NC_084460.1, on the reverse strand, counting down.
GATATATACATGACTACATAATTTATATCCATGCTGGATCATTTGGGGTGTGAAAGTAGGTACTATTAGTAATTTACTCAGGACAACAGTTGAAAACAAAGACAGCTTGGGCAGACGGACTGGACAAATTGGAATATATGTTCTCCCTGTGCATAAGGTCTTTTTTGACTCTAAGGTTTTAGGATTGTAGGGATAAATTCAACACAAATGCCTCCTAGTATGCCCTCAGGGTACCTTGATATTCACTCTGATTTTCTAGAAAGAAAGAAGTTGGGGTTATATTAACATTGATGGGAAATATTGAAAAGGAAGAATTCAAAAGAACCCAACAAGGCAGACTTGATTAGAATTTCAACCAAGGAAATGCAGATTTTGTATTTATGTTGAAATTGATAAAACCTGTAATACTTAACTAAAATTAATTTGATGTTAAAAGAAGAACCATCTGTACTTGTTTGAATTTTTTTAAAGAATGTAGTATCTGGAGTGGTATTTTAATGAAAATACAACTTAGTGTTCTTGCAAAACTTCTTTGCTTGAGTTGGACAAATTTGAACCAAAGCAAAGCATCTGACAGAAGAGCAGATTAGTTTCTGTGACATCCCATGTCAGTTCAGATGAAGAAAGAATGTTAAAGTCTATACCTCTACATAAATTTTGGAGACTTGCAAAGGAACAAATGAGCCAACACTTGTTGAACACATACGGTATCCTAAGCACTGAGTTAATTGCTCTGTAACCCTCAATCAAATCAAATAGATGTTCTGATCCATTTTATAGATAAGTAACCAAAGACTTGGAGACATTAAATAACCTACCTAAGGTTACACAAGTGGTAAGTGGCAGGGATGAGATTTGAAACTCAGTTGTATCTGTTACGAACAGGCCAGGCTCGGCCTGCCCTCTCGCCTTAAACAAATGACTTGAAAGTCCAAAAGTTGATGCAAGGATTGGAAGGTTTTTCAAATTACCGGTACTCAACTAAATGTCTAATCAAGCAAACAAACAAAGAGAAAAGAGGAGCAGTGGGGTCCAGTGTAGCCTAGTCCTAACTGGCGAGGCCAACCTATTCCATTAACAGTAATTGATAAAAGCAGTTCTCCCCACTGTTTTCAGCATAAAGAAGAAAAGTATTGACTAGATTTAAATCAGAAAAACAAAGCATAGCCAGGAGCCCTCCAGGGTGCACCTATACAGAAGAGGATACAATCCAACCAAACAGAAGAGGGTTCAGAAAAATCAGAGAAAGGTTGAGAGAATAAAGCATTGCCTTGTCAGAATTTAGGCCAGAGACTCCAGGAGAGATCTACCAGCAGCAGAGACATGGGAGCAAAATAGTCCCAGTGGCCACTTGCCTCTTGCAGCTAGCGTCTTCTCTGGGGCCCAAAGCTTTCCAATTTTTGCCAGTGATTAAATTAGGCTCTTGGATTCCAAAGTCATAGAAATGAAAAATGTACCCAAAAGGAAAGCAAGCAATGCTTTATTAAAAGAGGAGAATAGACTTATGCATAAGGGGGTAGCGACAGTAAAGCTAGACCCCAAGGGGAGCTGTTCAGGGTCTTTTATAGGGAGAGGAGTTAAGGGGCGGCAGGCCAGTGTCACTGGAGGTGGTTATTCTGTTCTTCCCTGTTGTGTCATGGGTGCATGCTCAGTAGGCAGTGGTGTTCATCATTGTCACCCCAGGAGGGTCATTGTAGCAGTTACCTTGATGCTTTGTGCACAGGTGGGAATTCCTAAAGGGGTCTCAAGGTTAATCTGTAACTTTTATAATTATAGTAAACAAGCCTTGGGGAGGGGTTTTGCAACTCAGTAAATATCTGTTTCTTCTCTTATCTCAGCCTGTTTTGTCTGGGCAGCCCATGCGGTAATCATTTGCCCTGAGGGGTCTCATGACTGAGGAGTGGAAAAGTAACAAAGTGTCCTCTGCAGGGAAAATGGAGTCAGTTTGGTTCACAGGCCTAGCCTTACTGTTTCATGTCAATACTGTTTTCTCTATATCAGTCTGCCTCTCCAGCTGCAAAAGAGGATAGATAATCGTTTGATTTTAGTGGAGGACTCAGCTGATCTGAGATCACAATTCAGAATTTATATGGGGCTAGCGAATTTATTGGTGGAAGCCTGAACACAAATATTTTTGAGTTTTTGCATTAGGGGCCCGGAATCTTCATAAAGCAGATTTGTGTGACTATGTTAAGGAAAGTAACAAAGGGTGGTATGGAAGGCATTATGGCATCAATTTCACCACCTGGTTGTGCTCTATAGAGAGATGAGATAAAGGCAGAAATAAATGATGTGTTTTCATGAGGAACTTTTTTATGTCATATGAACATAGTGTGACAAGGTCAAAGGCTAGAGAAGTGACCAGGAGCCGGTTTGTGAAGGGCTTTTGAGCCAAGGGATGCTATTGTAGTGGTGTACATGAGTGTAGTCTGGACTAGGAGTGGCAGTGGAGATGGGGAAGAGTGAATAAATTTGAGAGACATCAGAAGGTGAGATTTGTAAGCCTAGGGATTGATTGGTTGTGGGGGTAATAAAGAAGTAGAAACCAAGAAAGTCTCTGGGATCTTCAGCTTGGACAACTATAGTTGGACTGCCACTGATTGAACAATGGCAGGTTGATGAGTTCAGTTTCAGACCAAAGATATTAAGTTTGAGGTTCAATGGATGGTTCACAGGAAGGTGTCCAGAAAGCAGTCAGATAAAAATGTCTGGAGCTTGGGAGAGAAATCTGGGCTGGAGATGTTGATTTGGGAGATAATAACATGTGGATTGTAAATGAACTCATGGAAGTGGTTATCACCTTGCAAGAGTATGTAGAATGAGAAGAGAAGAGAGCCTAAGACCAATCTCTGAGGAAGACGAGGCAGAGGAAGGCAGACTTCCAAGATGATTAGGAAGGGGAGGGGTCAGGGGGGTAGGAGGGAAACAAAACAGTGGTGTCACATGAAGGTCAGGGAGTTTCAAGGTGAATGTGGTTACCTGAATCCACTACTGATGGGAGGTCAAGCAAAACAAAAACTGAAAACTGGTTATTGAATGTAATACAATTTGTATTGCTTACAGGGACACATTTAAAAAGTTTGATTAGCACAGTTTCCAGTTTGGAATCTTAATTCAGCAGTGTGTCCCACTTTGAAATCTATTCACTAACAGGAAATTCTGGGTTGTGGGAGAGAGCGTATGACAAGGAGCCACTTCTAAACAGCATCTTAGGGAAAAATGAAGTTAGTCCTAAAAGTAGATGATGAGTAATAGATTGATGTGTGTTCTATAAATGCTTGTTTAATTGTTGAGCAGTGTTATAATATATTCATTGAGGGCCGACCCTGTGGCTCACTTGGGAGAGTGCGGCGCTCCCGCCGCGGGTTCGGATCCTATATAGGGATGGCAGGTGCGCTCACTGGCTGAGCACAGTGCGGGCGACAACAAGCCAAGGGTTGCGATCCCCTTACCGGTCACAAAAAAGAAAACAAAAAACAAAAAACAAAACAAAACAAAAAATATATTCATTGTAATCAGTTTTTCATTATGTTCACATGTATTGCTCATCTGCAACCTGTAAAAAGACTGTCAAAGATTTTGTTTTACTCGGGAAAAGAAAAAGAGAATGGAGGCAGAATTAATAGGACAGGGAGAAATGACTAGGTCTGAAAACATTTAAGATAATTTTACATAGAGTTGGTCAACTTTTAAAATTTTTGTGAAGTAAATTGAGGTGGATTTCATAACACCTGTAGTTTTAGAAAAAATTTTTTTATTTCTTAGGATAAGTATACATTAAATAAAATTAATACCAGCAGCCTGTTCAGACAAAAAAGATCAATTAAGTGAGAATAGAAATTAGAGTCACTAGACAAAACAACCAGCTGATCAATTCATTCTTCACTCGGCTTTTGGTCATTTTACAATTGATTGAGCCTTAAAATCACATTGCTTAATATGCACTCTTCAAAATGCTATTAATTAAATACAGGTATACATTTTATACTTCAGGCTATGCTTCTCCCTTCAAATCGATTGCTATGCCAAACACAGAATGCTTCTAAAAATCCAAACCTTATACTGAGTAGTCTGTGTTGTTTAAATTTCTCCTACCTCCGTGATCACACATCTTAATTAACAAAGAAATGTATTTGGAGAATACATTTGCTCAGTGGTATGATAATTACTTAGTCCTGCTAATTATTAATGACCTGTATGAGTATTATAAATACTTTTTGAAATGATATCTACCTTGTTAACTGTTTGCTCTAATAGTCCCCCAAATTGTGGCTCTCCTGGGAGATAGAGTGGGTCTGGGATATGCAGTAGATCAGAACCACATGGGCTAAGACAACATTTCTGTCTGGCTGGCACAAATTCCCCCAGAAATGTAGTGGTAATGTCTCTGGGTTCCTATAAAAAGGGGTAAAGTTATACCAATCTACTTTATGAGACTGTTGGGAGAGATAAATTGTTAAGAGAAAGTATAATGACAACAATATGTATGAATCAATCCGCTGAGGCACAGGAGTTTAAATGCATCTACAAATCAGGTAAATAACTGGTTACCAAGCTATGTAACCAAAGAAAGCAAATGTCCACTTGAATTAAAGATAATGAGAATAACATATGCATTAGACAAACATACAATCAGGTAGGTGGAATTTGCTTTCCTGTATTTGAAAAGGTTAGCAGGAAATGTTAGCTATGTAATTGAATATATTATAACAGAAATGAGGTATACAATGTTATTATAATTGATTACAAAGTATCCATAGGTAGAAACATGTAAAGCTGCTCACATGTGTCTTTTCAATCTGCCCCAGAAAGCTTTACAATTTGCTAAGAGAAAAACTTCTGGTCATTATTTACTGATAATGCATTTTAAATATTTTTCTTAAGTATTTGCCTGCTTTATGGCTGTTAAAGCAAATGCAGCCAATGAGAATACATCTGAGAGAAAAAGTGCATGAGACCAATCTCAAGGGAGCAGTTAACAAGACTTCATCCAGGTCTAGAGCCTGAGGCACTGAAACTGTGACCCAGTTGTGAGAAACGCCCTTAAGTGTGGAATTCCAAAATTGTGTGAATGTTTTCTTCCCACTAGATCTTCTTCTAAATAAACTAAACAGAGTTTGAAAAGAGCTGTGATTCAAATATTCCTTCTTTAACCCTAGGCTTGGAAAACTAAATCAATATTCCTTTTCTTGTCTTGAGACAGGAATAATGTCCCAATCTACTTGATGGTAGGCAAATATATTTTTCCTCAGAAATAGGAAACTTGCAAAATCCAGGGAAGAGACTTCTTCAAAAACTGAGGGCATGATATTGCTGCCCTCTGATACCCAAAAGTATTATTCTCTCATGCTAATTGATACTATTTCTGGAGCAGATTAGTTCAGTCCATCACAGGTCAGAATTGCTGTTTGGAGACCCAGAAGACCTTTCCTGATTCCCATGAGACAGCAGATACAACCAAAAAGTATGGGGAAGAAATTGTGGATAGATTAGTGAAATCTAGCAAAAATATTGGCAACGGTATCATTTTACAGTTTGTGTGTGTGTGTGTGTGTTGTGTACAGATCTTGCAAATTTCCTAAAAATTATCCTTAAGTATTTTCTATTTTTGTGCTATTGTAAAAGATATTTTAAAAAATTAAATTTTAGATCTTTTACCTGTATTTAGAAATGCAATTGTTTTTTATACACTGATCTTGTATCCTGCACCCTTGCTAATAAACTCATTTATAAGTTCTAATAGCTTTTGGTAATTTTGTAGGATTTTCCTCATAGATAATCATGTTATCTGCAAAACAAAACAAAACTTACTACTTTCTTTCCAATCTGTACGCTATGTATGTATGTATGTATTTTTTGCACTACAATACTGAATGGAAGTGTTTAGATAGTAGATATTCTTGCTCCTGATCTTTTCTGGGATGTTAACTGCAAATTTTTCAGATATCCTTTATTAGGTTGAGGAATTTCCTTTCTATTCCCAGTTTACTGAGAGTTTTTTTTGTCCCCCCCCCCTTTAATCAGGAATGGATGTTGAATTTTGTCAAATGCTTTTTATGCATCCATTGAGATTATCATATGGTTTTTCTTTTTTGCTGGTTAATTATATTGATTTTTTGAATGTTAAACCAACCTTATATTCCTGGGACAAACCCCATGTGGTAATGATCTTTTAAATATATTTCTTAAGAATTTATACGTCTGTGTTTATGAGGGATATTGGCCTGCAGCTTTCTTTTGTTGTTAAGTCTTTGTCTGGTTTTGGTATCAGAGTAAAGCTGGCCTTATAGAATGAACTGGGAAATATTCCCTTCTTTTTAATTTTCTGGAAGAGTTTGTGTAGAATTGGTGTAATTTCTAACTTATGTGTTCGGTAGAAATTCCCAGTGAAACTATCTAGGTCTGGAGTTTTTTATAAAAAGCTTTTTAATTATAAATTTAATGTATTTAACAGATAACAAACTATTTAAGTTATCCTCTTCTACTTGAGTAAGTTTTGGTAGTTTGAGACTTTGGGTTACAAATCAAATTGGCATAAACCAATAAACAGAAAAAAATTTTTTAAATTATGTGTGTATGCATGGGATTTCCACAAACATATGAGACTCAAAGAAGGGCCAGATGATTGAAACATGAATTGTTTATTTCTGGGATTTATTTAACATTTTCAGACTGTGGTTGACCATAGGTAACTGAAACTGTGAAAAGTGAAACCATGGGTAAAGGGGACTACTGTACTGCAAACAAATATACAGTGGCTTATAAATGGACATTAAATTTAAAAACCATTGCATTTGGTGAAAAAGACTTATTTTCATATATACTTTTAGATAAACCGATTATTAATAAGGAAGACAATTTTAAAATTAATTTTTCCTTGTAATTGAAACTATAGCAATAGAATTCATAAACAGATGTTTTAAATTATGTACAAATCATAGACACTTTTGTTTTCTTGTATAGCTTCCATAAATGACAGGAAATCTCAGAACAGAGCTGAAATTACCAGATATGGGAGAGGAGGAAGGGGGCAAGGGAGGAATATGGTAAAGGGCCATGAAAAACAATTATATTGTATAAAGTTGAATATATTAATTATCCTGATTTGAGCATCACATATTGCACAAAGGTATTGATGTTCATTGCTGCACCCCACAGATGTGTACAATCAACTATGTTACAATAAAAATTTTTTATTGTTATCATAATTATTATTGTTGTTGTTGTTTTAGACAAATGCATTGATGTTGTTCTGAAGAAACTTGGGCCTGTTCAATAAAATCAAACATTTGTTTTTAAGAAGAAAAAAAAAATGACAGGAAATCTCAGAAGAGACATTAAAACGCCATTTTATAATGTTACATTTAAAATTAAATTCATACTCACACAAACTGATTTGTATGAAGAGTTAAATCTTTTTAGAAAAATCATCCCACAAGAATTAGCAACTAGATGTAATAAAATTTCTATTAAATAATTTATGCAAAATTTATCTGAATGTTGTCACAGTTTATAAAAAACTTCTTCATGGCTTCAGTAACAGTTGCATCAGCAGAAAGAGCCTATTCAAAATTAAAAATTTATTTGCAATCTTGCATTTGTCGAGAGCAATTGACATTGTTTTAAATTATATTGATTGAAAATGAAGCTGATAACTTATAATAAATTTGCCTAAGAGCAAGCCAAAAAAATAATCAATCCAGACATCACATTAATAGTGTTATTACTTATATTATTGTTTTATATGAAAAACTAATACCAAAATATTTTTTTGTAACATGTAAGTTTATGTTGTTACTCATTCATCACTATTACCTCTCCTATGTTGTATTAGTAGTATAATATGTTTAAGAAAGAGCTTTATATTTTATCATCTTGAACAGCCTTTTCCCCATCCTGCTTTCTGAAATTGGGGGCCCCACACAGTCATTTTGTACTGGGATCTACAAATTACAAAGACGGCCCTGCCAAGAAGGAAAAGCAGTTCTAATGATACCGCAGGCTGAGTTTCAAAGATTCTCCAAAGATTCTTGTTTCATTTATTTTTCTCAGTTTTTCAGGTTCATTAATCTAATTGTGAATACAAATGGTCAATGGGGCAGCTGTACCAAGGGTCTCAAATACCCATTGTAAAAGTATTCTTCACTCTAGAGTAAAATGGTGGGAAAATGCAGTGCCTTAAAGAGCTGAACAGATAACATGAGCATAGGATGCTGGGTGAGACCATGTGGACAGGCAGGAACTCTGGCAACCTGGAAAAGCTTATTATGACCAAAGGCACTTATACTTAAAACACAACACAACACAGCAAAACCAAGCCAAAAAAACTGTCTGCAAGCCCTACTCTAGCCTGTTTACTGGCAGTTGCAACTCCTGTGAAGAGCTAACAATACAGGGCTGACTCTCAAGTAGAGACAGATAAAAAATTGTCCCTGGATTGATTCCATAAGCTATCTCTTTAGTGAGACTCTGTGAATCTATTGGTAGTTATTCAATAAATAGCACAATGAATGGCATATGACAGGTGCTCAATGGTGGGGTATCTGTTGTTATTTGTTATCATATGGCAGGTGCTCCATTGGTGGGGATATCCGTTATCACTATTAGTGTTGTTATTGTTCCTGTTGACAGCAGATTTAAAAGTGGTGGTGACAGAAATCCTAGCAGGTGAAAACTATAAGTTTCAGATTGGGGCAGGGGAGAAAGAAGAGCAAGTATGGGGTTTACAGGCTTAAGCTGATCTTGGGGAGAAGAGAGAATGCTCTGGAATTGCTGGTTGGCCTATCATTCAGCTTTTACCGACCTGAGATTCTCCCACTGGCTCTTGGAGCTTCTGCCAGTTGATTCTACTATAAAAACTGGAGATCATTCTGCTCTATTTCTCCCTACATTTGCTTGGTTCGTGACACCCTTTCATGTCACAAAGCTTTGGGGAGTCACCCTCCCCCAATTTTCCTCTGTGGATACATTTCACAAGTCTCTAGGATATGCATAAACCCATGTCTAGTGCTAGGTAAAGGCCTGGGTACTTGGTGGGGTGGTACTGGGGAAGCCATTACACATGTATCAAGAGGGTGTGAGAGGGCAGAGCTGAACACGTGCACGAGGCTTGAGCCGAGACAGAGGTTAGGAGGCGTTATCATGTATTATGTGCATCAGCTTCTGTTAAAACTAAATTTAGTAATGACTTTTTTAAAAAATAATTTATTTATTGAATCAAAATCGATTATACATATTTCGGGGGTTGAACATTGAGATATGTTGATTAAATCAGCATTACTAGCATATATATTGTTACAAATTGTAATTATTCTTTATGCCCCTTGTCCAACCTCTCCCCTTCCCCCATTCCCTCCCCCCTCCACCCTCTAATTGCCTAGATTTCTTCTCTCCTTCTGAAAGAGTAATGGTTACTCTGTTAACTTGTTACCTAGATGATCTGTCCAATGCTGAGAAGTGTGATCAGGTCCCCCAATATTATCATAGAGCAGAGGCTTCTTCTGTCACTCTGAAATGGGTTTTGTGGAAAGAGATGTCCTCTTCTTTTCTTTGTCTCTGCTTGTGACCCTTCTTGTGTGAATGCACTCCAGTGGTTGGTGGGCCATCTGCATGGTGGCCGTGGCGTGTAGCCGCTTTTGCAGCAGCCCTGGTTATTGTGGTGGCTGTGGTGGGCCACCCATGTGGGGATGCTGTTTTTGGCATGCTCCTTGGCACTGGCGGTATGCCCGGTTGTGGGGTGTGTTTGGTTCCCTTCTCCATGCCTCTGGTCCCTGGGCAGGGCCCAAGGCACTGGCACCATGCGCCTTGTTGTGGGTGAGGGGTCCAGTCCCCTTCTCCATGTCCCAGGTCCCTGGGTGGGCCCCGAAGTACAGGCGCAGTGTGCCTGCTCTGTCCATTCCCCTTCTCCTTGCCTTCAGTCCCCGGGCAGGCCCCAAGGTGCTGGCATGGTGTGCCTGGTTGTGCGAGGGTGGTCTAGTCCCCTTCTCCATGCCCTGGGACCATGGGTGGGCTCCAAGGTGCTGGCATGTTGTGCCTGGTTGTGGGAGGGAGGTTCGGTCCCCATCACCATGCCCTGGGTCCCTAGGTGGGCTCTGAGGTGCTGGCATGTTGTGCCTGGTTGTGGGAGAGATTTCCATTTCCCTTCTCCTTGCCTCGGGTCCCTGGGCAGGCCCCAAGGTGCTGGCATGGTGTGCCTGGTTGTGCGAGGGTGGTCCGGTCCCCTTCTCCATGCCCCGGGACCGTGGGTGGGCCCCGAGGTGCTGGCTTGGTGTGTCTGATTGTGGGAGAGAGGTCCATTCCTCTTCTCCACGCCTCAGGTCCCCAGGCAGACCCTGAGGCACTGGTGCAGCGTGCCTGGTTGTGGGAGAGAGGTCCAGTCCCCTTCTCCATACCCCAGGTCGCCGGGTGGGCTCCGAGGTGCTGGCATGTTGTGCTTGGTTGTGAGAGGGTGGTCCGGTCCCCTTCTCCATGCCCCGGGACCGTGGGTGGGCCCCAAGGCGCTGGCTCAGTGTGCCTGGTTGTGGGAGAGAGGTCTGTTCCCCTTCTCCTTGCCTCAGATCCCTGGGCAGGCCCCAAGGTGCTGGCGTGATGTGCCTGGTTGTGGGAGGGGGGTCCAGTCCTCTTCTCCATGCTTCAGGTCCCCAGGCTGGCCCCCGACGCACTGGTGCAGTTTGCCTGGAAGTGGGAGAGGGGTCTGGTCCCCAGATCCAAGCCTCCAGTTTCCGGGCAGGCTCCAAGGTGCTGGTGGTGTGCCTGGCCCGGAACTAATTTTTTGTCCTTTGCTTCTAACATGGGGAAACTTCCTTTGGGAACCAGTACTTGAGCTGTGTGGTTGTTTAAATTGCTACTTTGCTGCTGTTTCCCTAGGGAAGGCTTTTTGTGCAGCTCAGGGTTTAATGGTTGACCTTATAGGTACTTTGGCTCTCCAGAGACTCGGTGGATCTGTGTTCTGTAGAATCTCTGATCTGGGCCTGAGTTTTTTCATCAAACTGCACCCCATGCAATTCTGTATTCCTGACCAGTCTCCTCTGAGTGGTCCTGTGTTGATTGGGCAGCAGTCCTTGCCATGCCCCAGTGATCCCCTGGTGGACCCGTCTCCCCTCTGCCTGTGCTCCAAACACTTCCCATGTGACGGGCCCTGCGCAGGTCCCTTGCAATGACTCACCGGCCTCTGAATGGCTCCCTTTTTCTGGTTGTTCTGGCTCCTCGCTCCTGTGTGGGTCCATGGGAACCCTATTAATGATCTTGCTGTCCTGGGGGCCACCAAGGCCCTCTTTTCCCCTGCCGCCTCCAAGTAACTCCATCCAAAGGGCACAGCTGCGGCTTCTGCTGGCTCCTGCTCCATGTGCTCAGCAGCTCGATCCTTAAAGCAGCCTCGGCCAGAAGCGCTCAGAGCAGCCTTTTCTTTCTCTCATAGTAGTTTCTCCTTCCTTCATGAACTCCGTAGGTCTCTCCTCTTCCCCTGAGCTCCAGCGGCCCTGGCTTGGCTGATGTTACATTTTTATAGTTGTAAATTGGTTGATTTGTGGGAGAGAGTGACGCTATGGAGCATCTGTTCCGCCATCTTGATTGGATCTTAAATTTAGTAATGACTTTTTAAATTTACCACCAGCGTAGTGTTCTGTAAACGTTTTTGTTCAAATACCTGTCAATAAAAATTTTTGAATGGGTGTCCTCAGTATAGATGGTCCCTGACTTAACGATGGCTTGACTTAACGATTTTTCAACTTTATGATGGTGTAAAAATGATAAGCATTCAGTAAAAACCATACTTCGAGTACCCATACAACCATTCTGTTTTCACTTTCAGTCCAGTGTTCAATAATGAGATATTCTATACTTTCTTATAAAATGAGCTTTGTGTTTGATGATTTTGCCCAACTTGAGCCTAATGTAAGTGTTCTGAGCACATTTAAGGTAGGCTAGACTAAGCTATGATGTTCGCTAGGCGACGTGTATTAAATGCACTTTTGACTTATGATATTTTGAACTTAGAAATATTGGGTTTATTAGGACATAACCGTATCATAAGTCAAGAAGCATCTGCATATGTGTTTATTACCTTACAAGTTATTTAGAGGAACTAATTATTAAAATAATATTATAAAACCCTCAAATAAAATTATAAAACCCTCAAAATACATTTTAGAAGGACAAGCTGTAAATAAATGTAAGTAGAAGTCCTAATGTTTGTGCACCACCTGGGATGTGAACACTCTGTTTTGGAGACAACAGCCTTGGAGGAAGGGCTCAAGAGAGGGGAGCCTTCCGTTTTACCATGAATCCAGGAAGAAGACATTCAAACCCTTCACTTCACCTCACAGCTGAAGTCTCCACTTAACATGTAGGATAAAGATTACAATATCATTGAAATGCAAAAAAAAAAAAAAAAAATCAGAGAGTATTTCTAGGGAGTTCTAAATTATGAAGCAAATCATAGTCAAGTTTATTTGCTGTGTGCAAGGCATTGCATTGGGCATTAAAGAAGACATTGCCTGTTTAATCCAAACTCAACATTGTGATATGGTATTATTATCCTCATCTTATAAATAAAAGATTAGGTACCTAGAGATTCTAATTCTGATCTGTGTGTTCTGGAGCCTGTCTTTTTATTCTATTGGACTGCTTAAGGGCTATTGAGAATTCATCTTGGCATTAACCGCACTTCTCAACCACCTCTCAAGGAAAGACCCTGTTCATGGAATGATCACCAAAATCTTCGTTAAAAATTTATATTGACTTTCAGATGATTCTTGTTGGTTATAGTGAACTATTGTGATTTTTATTTATTATAGAAAAGGCATTACAACAAGGAAAATAATAAAAAGGAATTTTAAAACACCCACAAGCACATGACTGTATCTTCTGTTTTGTTTTTCTTTCGTCATATTATCTTCCCATTCTTATTCATGTTAATTGTTTTAGCATAATTTCAATCACAGTATGAATATTACCTTTTTGTCCAATAATTTTTTTGCAAAAAATTTCATGAGATGATAGATAGATAGTCTGGTAGCAAAATGGAAATATGAAATGGCTATGTTATATTCTGTCAAATTTAAGTATTGTATCCAACTTTTCACCAATTTTAGATGCATTGTTTCCAATTTTTCTATAATATATTATACTAGAAAGAACATGTTGTGGATTTAACAAATAAAATTTGATTTCCTTAGAATAATAACCAATAACAATAGCTAACATGTATTAGTATTCACTATGAAGTATACAAAGTTCTATGAAGTGGGATTTCAGGGCAAAAATAATATCATTTTTAATATTTATTGCTAAATCACTAGGGGCAGTGTAAGTTGACTCTACAACCAGGAAATAATGTGTGAGTTTACCACTTTCTCCACTACTGTGACAGCTTTGGCAATTATTAATATATCGGTAAACATTTTATAAGTTTAATGGCCAATTCCAGAATTCTTCTTAAGGAGGTTACGGACTTTTGTAGGAAAATACGTTGATAAGCCACTCTGGGGTGAAGGAAGAAATTCTGAATACATGGAGTGGCAGAAGCCAAAATAAAGAATTACTCGGAGTTTGAAAAGAACAGGAACTTGGGGATGAGTTACAAGAGAGGAGGGAAGCAGGAGCGTTGAGAGAGTTGAATATAACATGGCAGGAGAGTGAAATCCCAGTTTTTCAAATGGCTGAGTGAACATTGTAGCAGAAATATCTCAACTTGCATTTTTGGTTTGTTTGTGTTGCGGCTGTGCAAATTCCCTGACATCCTAAATTTGCAGTCGAATCTTTTCCATCTACAAATACCCATGAAACTGATTGGTCTGTGGGAAATTCAGGAAAACAGTTCCACATTCAGGTCAATGTAGTGTGAAATTAAACAGGATGCATAAACAGGATGGTGAGATGTTTCCTAATTAAACTAATTCAAAGGTTTTAGCAGTTTAAACCAGGGATGACAACCAGGAGAAAGTAATTTCTAGAAAATTCTCTGAAGATTTTGAAAGGGCTTTGTATTTCCACAAGGCATAAAATAAGGGGCTGACTGCTTCTATTTAGATCCCAAAGGGCCTGCAGACTCTGGTTGACATCTGGTTTGTGCTGGCTTCAAGTGGCCCTGCTTCTGTCACAGACTTCTATGGCAATAATACACCTTTTTACCAGTCACTGGCCATCAGTGAACTGATAGACACAATGTCTAACAAAGGCATTTGTCTATCTCTAACATATTAAAGGGACATTCATAGAACAATTTCTGAGCTGTCATCATTGTACTCTAAGACAGGTAGGAAATACGAGGGACCTTGAAGTCTAATGTTGGAGAACTGGTAGATTATTTTTACTCAAAATATCATTCCACATGTAGCACAAGGAGCCTGTCTTGCAATTGCAATATTGTTTTATAGCTTCTGAAACTTTTAAAAATAATATCTAACAACTCTGAGTAGGCAACTTTTAACCTGTTTTATTAGAGATGTTTGTGATTGTGTCTTATTGCATCTAGAATGAAAACTCTTGGAAGACAGAAACTATGCCCTATTCCTCTTTTCTCTACTGTAGTCTTTAGCATAGTTTCAAGTATATAATCCACATTTAATAAGTATTTTTTGATTAAATAAATGTGAACACCTACATCCCCAATGAAATATACTCATGTTCACTTCTTACTTTGATGTCTCAGTTCTTCTTTTTTTTTTGTCTTTGCATGTGGGTCTCTTTTTTAATTGTCAGTATCATGTAATTTATATTATATCAGCCATTATGTATAATGCTGCTTGAACTATTAATTATTCTCTGGGTATGTTCTCCTCCTAAATGGCTTATTTTATTTTCTCCAATATCTTAAAGCAACTTGTACAATAAAAATATATAGTGGGTACATAATACATGCTTCTGTATTGATTCACTCATTATTGACAGAAATTTGTTAGCACAAATTATAAATCAGTCAAGTCATATAATTGACAAAGTGTCTTTTTGTTATTTATTAACAAACAAAAACATTAACATTTGAGGGGCAGTCTCCAGGCAATTTGGAAGAGCAGATGGAGTAATTTAACTCCTTTAGATTGCTGGATTGCTGACAGGTACCATGTAGAGTTAGAGCAGTCACCTCCATCTGGCACACACACGGGTGGTTACTGAGATATTTAGCATGGCAAGATGAAGTTAGAACAGATGCCACTGCAAAGGTACAGAATTCACAATGGCAAAAACAGACTTTGCCCATTCATAGACCTTACTTAAGGGCAAACTTTGAGTTGCAATTAATACAAATACTGAGACTATTTTTAGGTAATGACTAGTTTTAGAACATTAGTCAGAGATAAAAAGTTCTGTATTTAGTAACAGCAAAATGAGCATACTTTCCTTCTATTAATTTGGTGCCCTGAGTGCTATGTGGTAGTTCATGAGAAAATGAGAGGGCACTGCTAATTCGGTGACACAGAAAATGCTCTTGTATTCCCAGAATTAATTTCTCAGGCTTTACAGTCTCTGATTCTTTCCTGTAAATCTGACAGAACATTCCTATGGCAAGTGTTATCATGTTTACACTTCTAAATAGTCAGCTGCCTCCATTTTATTTGTTATAGCCTCTTTATTGTAATTATATAAAAAACAGAAAATACGTTTTATAAAAATGATAATATTATTGATCTTTTTCATCATGTGGAGCAATTTGTATCCCTAAATGTATTCTGGAAACGTCACTTAAGAAGACCTCCCATTGTTCTCAATTGCATAAATATGCATGTTGAAAGGCCACATTTTCTGATGTGGCACTAAGAGAAATGACATTTATAAATCTTTACTGCCAGAGCTGTGGAATTGATGACTTAGGCAAGTGGGGATTTCTAAGCACCAAAAGATCTTTTCTGCATATTCAAAACTTTTTCTCAAAACAAATTGGTGCCTATAGAAGTTGTCTAAAAATGCAGACGTGTCCTGTTTGAGACACTGGAATGAAAGGTATTCATTTGAATAAAAGGTCACACATGCAACAGAATGATGCTCATCCTCACCCAATTTCCAAACATACAGGGGATGCAACACTTAAAATAAACCAGTGAATCTTATGCTTTAGGGATTTCTTTTAGTGGACAGTCTCCTAACAAGAGTTATTTGCAGAGAGCAAGAATGAAATCTGCACTTTTTCAGATATATTAATATGCTTGGTCAAAATTTAGCAGTTATGTATAGTATTTTCTTCAGGAGGGATGCCCAAATACATATTTGAAAAGGAGTATGCACAACAAACAGTTTATTTTTCGGATAGAATGTTCTTTATTTTGAGTGGTTGTATGAGCAGGACAATGGGGAAAATGCAAGTAATCTAGGAGTCTGCTGGGCAACCTGAAATTCTGGCCTGGATTTACTTTGGTATCTTGGGCTAGATACCTCTGGGAGGAAATTTTCTCATCAGAGATTGGTGAGACAGAATGAGACTAAATAAACTGTTGGTTATTTCTGTACTTTAAATACATCCTTCCACTTTTTCTGGATCTCACTGTTTCTTTTGTGGAGTCATCTGTCAATTTATTTGTCAGTCTGCTTCTCTGAATGAAGCATTGTCTTTTTCCTCTCAGGCTGCTTGTTTGTTTGTTTATTTATTTATTTATTTGTCTTTGATTTTCAGAAATTTTACTATGATGTGCATAGGTGTTCTTTCATCTGTACTCACCCTATTTTGGGTTTGTTACATACCCCAAATCTGTGACTTAGTTTTTTTTCATCATTTTTTGAAAATTACTTAATTAAATGTTGCTTTTGCTCCATTTTATCTCTCCTCTCATTCTGAGGATTCAGTTACACTTAAGTATAACATATTTTGCTTATGCTTATTTCTGTATTTTTCTATTCTTTTGTTTCTCTATGCATCATTATGCATATTTTTACTGGCCTATCTTACAGTTCATAAACCCATTAGGTCCCAATTCTGAGCACTGTTGCATTGGGGATTAAGTTTCTGATACATAGATACTTAAAAATTTTTTATTGACACATAAGAATTGTATGTATTTATGGGGTACTCTGTAATATTTTGATACATGTATACAATGTATAATGATCAAATCAGGTTAATCAACATATCCATCTCATATGTTTATTATTTTTGTTCCAACATATGAATTTTGGGGAACACATTCAAACCAAAGCACTTGGTATATTCTGAGCTCCAATTTACATCTTTCTCAGCCTCTTGAGTGGAAGTTCTGTTCAGTCTCTCTTCCTTTCAGACACAGGCTTCTGCTCAGCTTTTCAGTCTACAAGCCACCACTGGTCGACTGGCAAAAGGTTTGAGGGTAAAAGTAACACATTAAATAAATTTTAAGCTTATTTCTCTGTGTTCCTTTTCTTTATGGAATCTTAGCTTTTCAAAATATCACTGTTTTTAACTTAACAGTAAAAAACCAAATAGTCCAATTAAAAAATGGGCAAACAAGCTGAATAGACATTTCTCAAAGGAAGACATACAAATGGACAACAGGTACACGAAAAAATGCTCAGCATCACAAAGCATCAGGGAAACAGAAATCAAAACCACACTGAGATATCATCTCACCCCAGTTAGACTGGCCAGTATCAAAAAGACAGAGAGTAACAAATGCTGGTGAGGATGTGGAGAAAGGGGAACCTTGCTACACTGTTGGTGGGACTGTAAATTAGTGCAGCTATTATTGAAAACAGTATGTAGGTTCCTCAATCAACTACAGATAGAACTGCCATATGATCCAGCAATCCCACTACTGGGTATATACCCAAAGGAATGGAAATCATTATGTTGAAGGGATACCTGCACTCCCAGGTTTATCACAGCTCTATTTACAATAGCTAAGAGTTGAAACCAACCTAAATGTTCACTGATGAATGACAGGATAAGGAAAAGTGATATATATACACAATGGAATACTACTCTGCTATAAAACAGAATGAAATACTGCCATTCACAGCAATGCGGATAAGCTTGGAGAAAATTATGTTAAGTGAAAGAGAAATACTGCATATCTTCACTCATAAGTGGGAACTAAAAAACAAAGAAAAAAGAAAGGAAGGAAGGAAGGAAGGATGGACAACCACAACAATATGTTGAACTTTCAAAAGAAGAGAACAGAACTGTGGTTCCTAGAGGTGGGAAATGGGGAGAGGGAGGGCGGTGAGTGAGAAATTGGTTAGGGCTCACAAAGAATGATCGTATTTTGTAATGCTGAATATACTAATTTTCCTGATCTGACCATCAGAAATTGTACACAGGTATTTATATTCCACTCGGTACCCCACAAATATGTATAATCAATTATGTTTCCAATAAAAAGTCACTGTTTTTGAAACTCTTTGGTGCCTTCAAACATTTATATTTTAAAAGTATCTTTGTCATTTTTTATCTGTTCTCAGAGGTAAGATTTGTCTAGCAAAAACAAAAGTAAAAACAAGACCCCTTACCTGCTGCCATAACAGGAATCAGAAGATCGCTCATAACTGTTGAATTCTAAAATTCTATATTTTTATAATTTTATTTTAAAAGGGTGAATTATCATTTCTTAGTAGTTAACCTGTAGAGAGTATAAGGAAATAAATATCTGGCTGTTTAGATGCTACATTTGTTGCTAAATGTATTTCTGTCACTTGTTCTGACTGATGAAATTGAAAGGCCAAAAGTATGGAATGTCTGACCGTCAGAATGACTTTTCCTACAGAGCTACATAGGCACGTCCTCGCTGATGCCTCATCAAAAACCAGGATGACATTTCTGTGGTTCTGTAATGAAAACAGGATTTTCCCATTTTTCATTCTGTTGAGAAAAATCTTGAACCGGGACAACAATTTAGAAGCTATTGATCTGAACTTACTATGAAACTCTGCTTTTCCAAAGTCTTTTGGGATATACTAAGACCAAATCATAGGTACCTCCTTAAATAATTAGATACACAATATTTCCACAGCTGTGCAATACCAGATGGTTTTGCTTTCTTAGGCTTAAAGGAGCTTCCTTCCTTTGCAGTAAAAAAGTCAACTATGTCAGATTCTATATACTTATCCTTCTTCAATGGGGCAAAGAAGGTCTGAGAGACTTGGATTTGAACTCCATGATATTCTGACTTTTAGTGAAAGAGAACTCAATTAAGTATGTCGCATGTTGGAATCAAGAGACTCTGCTGCCAGTGCAGCAAATGTTTTAGCTTTCAACTGAATTATTTAATTTGCAATAATGACACACTAAAAGACAGGTGGATGTAGTGAAGCTGCATGCCTCACTGACCACTGATTTCAGGTCTTAGCCAAGGATGTCCCTGCAGATTCATTGAACAGTGCATACCTGGGTCTCTGTCCAGCCCCCAGGCTCATGTTTGCTTGGATTCTTTTCTTCACACAGCTTTTCTGATTTCTCTATTACAGGTTTATCTGAGGCCAGAATACCTGATGCCATCTCTGTTTTTGCCACAACTTAGAGATAGCAAAATATGGGAAGTCTTCTATATAATATTAAGAGACACAATGTGACCCACTGAATAAAGTTACTTTGGACTTCGCTGAAGGAATTTCTTCCTTTATGAGGAAGAAAGTAAGATTCCTTTCATATCTGATCATTGGTTAGCTAAAGATTTAGGATTAGGATTAATCATGAAAACAAAAAATACCTTCTTAAAAATCAGTATTAAAAACCATGTCTTTTAAAATAATGTTCTTATTTTTACTTTTGTTTTTATTATTTTGAAAAGTATAAGCATTGTAAGCAATGCAAAATATTTTGTTGTCGGTGGTGGTATCAATATTAGTTATGGCAGGCTTATAAATCTACTGCTTTACTTTTCTTGTGAAAATGTTACTTGCTTTATCCAAATATTTTCCAATGCATGTATATACATACAGACATTTTATATAATAGCCTATAAATAAGATCCTATTATATGTATTTTTAGTCACCAATAAGTTATGGATGTCATTCTAGGTAAATAATTATTGATTTTTATAATCAAGATCTGCAAGATAAAAGTGGATGTTTGTCATAATTTAATAATTTATTATTTTTTGGCAAATGTAGAAATTGCTATATGTTGTATGTTGAACTCCTAACTAACCCCTTGTACTTGTGAATGTGATTCATCCAGAAACACAAGCAGGGTCTTTGCAGATGTAATCAAATTAAGATGAGGTCACAGTAGATTATGGTGGGCCTTAAATCCAATGACTGGTTTTCTAATAAGGAGAGAGAGATTTGGAGACCCAGACACACTTGGAGGAAGGCCATGTGACTACAGAGGCAGAGATTGGAGCGATTCAGCTGCAAGCCGATGAATGTCAAGGGTGCTGGCCACCAGCAGAAGCCAGGAGGAGGAAAAGAATCTCCTCCACTAGAGCCCTCAGAAAGGCTTGATTCTGAACCTGACTATGCCTTGATTCTGCACTTCTAGCCTTCAGGCTGTGGGGGAATAATTCTATTGTTTTAGGCACCCAGTTTGTGGTAATTTGTTACAACAGCCCGGGGAAACCAATACAATATGCTATGCTGAGTTATTTTATTTTGTATATTTCCTCATAGCTAGAAATTAATTGTTATCATCATCTGTCCCATATATCATGGGTTGGCACTTAAACTCTGTAATTAAAGAAGCAAACATTGTGTGTAAGTAGAACATAGAATTTAGGAACTATGACATAATAGATCTAAGTTTTTCAAGAGAATGTTACCAGTTTTAGTCTCCTCATTTAAAAAGGAACCTGGAAAATTTGAGACACTAGTTGGGAGCAACAAAAAAGGCAAATGGGCTGAAAAATATGGCCTGTTAGTCACAGGATTTGAAAGCCCAAAGGGACTTCAGTGATCCTCCACTCCAGGGCTGGCACATTCACAGTACACACCTGCCCCTTCCATAGCAGACACCGTTCAAACAGGGCGCTGCTCAGCCCTGGGGCCAGACCCGGCCTCAGAATCCTCTTCACAGCGTGTCAGACAGTTGTGACCAACCGATCAGAGCTGGCCTAAAGGAAAATCTACTCACTATTAGGGTCCAATCAAGCCTTTTCATATGAAAAAATTGAAGCCCAGGGAGAAAAAGGGAGCTAATCGTAGAACTCAGAGGAAGTTAAGAACTGGATGGTAATCCCCAAATTCCAGTCTAGTGCCTTTCTGTTTCACCACAATATCTCCTCCTCGGCAATAATCAAAGGATTAAAAAAAATTTTTTTTTGGCTGGGGGCGATACACTGGGGGCATCGAAGTTTCTTTCAAAAACTAAAACTGGTTTTATGGGACTCCCTAATACTATGTCCAGGGATCCAATAGGCATAGTAAATCTTTTAGGACATAAAATTCACCTTGAGAAGAATTTGGTGTAATTCCAATGGGTAATGATTATGGTGGTGGTTGGGGAAGTAAAGAGCAAAGGAAAAGAGCAAAATTTGTTGCTAGAGGGGCACAGGCTGTACTAGTCTGTATCTGTTACTTATAACAAAACACTTGGAACTGGGTGATATAAAGAAAATGAGACTTATTGCTTACAGTTTCAGAGGCCGAGAAGTCCGAAGGCCAAGGAATACTTATGGTGAGGGCCTTCTTTGGTGGTGGCAATGCAGGAGTCTCACATGGCAGAAAATGGTGGAGCAGAGAGAGGGACTAACCTCTCATGCACTGTCCCTCTCATGCACCCCTCAGAACAATGCCATGACCACCACTATTAATCCGTTCACTAGGGCATGGTCCTACAACCCAATCATCATTCTACAACCTAATCAACTCTTCAAAGCTCCACCTTTCAATTACCATGATAGGATTTCCCACCCTCACCAGTTACAGTGGGGATTTAAGCTTCAATGATGTTGGGAGGTCATCCAGTCTACAGCACAAGCCATACTGCTTTGATTTCCCTATGCCATTATTTCATAATATTTATTAAGTAAACCTTGTGCTCCATAATAGGAATATCAAAATGAGTAAAAGAAAGACCCTTACCTCAACAAGGTCAAGTAATGGAAGTAATTAACATGGTGAGATAAGTTTGGTAATGCATTCTTAGTGCTGGGACATAGCTAACTGATAATACCTTATTATTTATGGAGTTAGATTAATGGAAGAAAGTTGAAAGCTAATTAGAGGTCATCGATCCTATCTCATAGTCAGTGCAGGAATCTTCTCTACACTGTCCCTTGCAGGAAATCAATTAGTCTACTTTCTCTTAACCTGATTGACCTGGGGATGGGGAGTTACAGTTTAATGGAG
Organism: Cynocephalus volans; assembly: GCF_027409185.1. Classification (NCBI taxonomy): domain Eukaryota; kingdom Metazoa; phylum Chordata; class Mammalia; order Dermoptera; family Cynocephalidae; genus Cynocephalus; species Cynocephalus volans. The sequence continues at coordinate 220,864,888 of NC_084460.1, read as the reverse complement.
AAAAAATGTTCAGTTTGGGGAGAAAAAATGTTCTGGAGATTGATAGTGGTGATGGTCACACAACAAAGTGAATGTTCTTAATGCCACAGAACGGTTCATTTAAAAATAGTTGAGATGGTAAATTTCATACATATATTTTATCACAATTAAAATAAATTACCAGTCTATTTTGCTAAGCACTGAATAAACACATCTCAACATAATTTCTTATTAACTAAACCTTGAGGAAACTGCTTAATTTCTCTTTATCATATAATATCAAGAAATCTTTGTAGCTTTCACTCTGCTTCCCAAATAAAATGTGTAACATTATTAAAAAAAAATTACCTAATACATTATACAACTTAGCTAAGACTCAAATTTATATAAATATTGTTATGTATGTGCAGAAAACTGATTTTATGTTAAGTTATAATAGACTCTTTTGGGAACTGGGTAAGGGGCGTATATGGTAAGAGAGTTGAGGCTTTAATTCTAATATTAGGAAACCAATAAACTATGTCAAAACTTGTAAATTTAAGAAATAGCGGTTCATGTATATTATTTGTATAGATTGAGTTAAAATGCTAAAAGTATTGAAAGTGGTTGTTTCTGAGAAGTATGGGAATAGGGTGTATTACTGACATCTTTTTTTTCTATAAACCTGATAGTACTATCTGGTTTTTTAAACTGTGTATGTGTGTGCTTTTGCTAAAAATGAAAGTTAATTAAAAAACCCATACATATGGACAGACACACAGATTTGTTGACTAGCCCATTTATCAAATACACATTCTTGATCATATGATGGAATTTGGATTATACATTTTTAATAACTGTAAAGAGTGTTATGATTTAAAAGTCATTTTATTCATATTCCTCTGGAGGAAACCGGCTTCCATGTTGCGAGAAAGCTCAAGCAGCCCTGGAGAGTCTACATGGTGAGTGGCCCTATAGCCAGGACTAATTTTCCAGCCATATAACTACACAATCTTGGAATCAGATTCTCCAGAGCCAGTCACGTCTTAGGATGAATGCTGCCATGGCTGACATCTCAACAGCTCACTGGAGACCCCAAGTCAGAGTTACCCAGGCAAGCTGCTCCTGGATTCCTGACACACTGAAACTGTGACATAAATGTTTATTGCTATTTTAAGCTGCTAAATTTTAGGATAAATTATTATATAGTAACAGATAACTTATATAGCTTTTGGAGGAAATTGAAGCTCAGAGAGATGTCAAACCTGCCCATAGTGTCTCATCTAGTAAATAAGTGATGGAGGCAAGGATTGAACCACAATTTCTGGACCCAGATTGAATGTTCTTTTCATTATAACACCAAATGGCTTCCTAGCCCCAAGAACAGTGTGTTGATCTCTTAGTGTTTTCATTCAATATTTCAGTGGGTCAATTTTGATACAGGCAAGTTCATTGTAACAGGTTTTAAGTGTAAACATGTGGACTTAGAAATTATGACATCCAAATCTGATTCCAATTGCCAAACTGCATTCAGCAGCATACAGCTTTTCATTCATTTGGGGGCTGGTATCCAAGATCACTATCCCTTGAGTAAGGAATCATTGTGAAAGTCAAATCTAGAAGAAGTTAAGGATCCTACATATGTACCAAGTTCTGATCTGGCTCACACACTGAATCATTTCTTTTCTGTATATTACTTTTCTTATTTAACTCTTGTGTTCTGCCTTTGAATGAAAAGTACTTTAAAAATAGCATTCACTCTATAACAGTATTAAGAAATGATAACTCATCTTTCCCATCAGTGCACTAAACATAGAAATAACCATTAACTTCTTGCTGCCTTTATACCATATCTGAGTAAGTATTTCAATTTGCCCTTCTCTTCATCTCACAGATTTTTAATTTTCTGTTTCATTTAAGGTCATTAAGGAATATTACTAAAAATGGGCAAAAAAGCAAGTGTTTAGTCATTTTTAATTTAGTGTGACACACACTTTTGCTGATTTACTGAATGAACGAAGGTTATCATAATACATTGTCTGTGCTTCTCAATGCTTTTGGATTGCATTTCCATATGGATGAACTTTCCATTAGAAGTCCTCTGGGCATGTAGGGCCCCTATTAACTGAGTCATAGATTGCACAACCCCTGGAGGACTTCCTAATTTGGTGTGGGTGTGCAGGGAAAGTTGAGATGAAAGACCAAGTCATTGCCAGTAATTTAGGACTTTGTAGGGCAAAGATCACTGTTCTTGTCTTTCTGCCACTCTCCCAGCCTGCCATCCCAGAAGCCTAACTCCTGGCCAGTCAGTTGCTTCAGCATCCTAGAATCCACACTCATCATGCTAGGAAAATCTGTATTCAGGTAGTTCTATAGGTATCTCCTAGGAGGCATAGGACAGGTGCTAGGGGTTGGGCATGAGCTTGAAATAGGAGGAGGGGAAGGAGGAGGTTATTTTCATGCCACTTCTCAAAGCTGCTTATGGAACTTTGACCATAGGATTCAAAACCATCTTGCATGTCATGTTCCCCCCTTTCACTCTTGGCACTGGTCTACAGCCTAATCCCAGACAAAGACAGTCACTGCAAGATTGCTCTTCAAACATTGATTCTCAACCGTTTTTCCTCTTGCCTTTTCTACTTTAGAGATTGGGGGGAAAGCTAAATATGCACATTCTTAGCTTCCTTTGACATTTGGGGTTGTAAGTGAAGAAGCTTTGGCCAATGGGACTTGAGCGGGAGTCTTCTGAGGGGTGTTTGGAAAAGCTCTGGCTTTCCTGATAAGATGGATTCTGTGTGGTTGGCTCAGTTCTTTGCCTTTCTGCTTGGTTTTGCTTGGAAAATGTGTGTATGGCTGCAAGAGCAGCAGTTTTCTTTGGTCATGAGTTTATGAACTAACATACTAAGAATGGTAGCCCAGATAGTAGGAAGAGCCTGATGACATCTTTCAGCCACTACCCCATTCTTGGGCTGCCTACTGTTGGCCTTTATGTTAAAATGAAAAATACACAAACAAAATTAACTGTTTTTTTAAGCTATTGTGACTTGGTTATTCTCTTCCTTGAAAATAAATCACTCCTAATTTATACACCAATAAGTTGAATCATTTTGATGGTTAGTGTAAAACATGGTTTCTTAACCTTGGCACTGTTTCCATTTTGGGCTGGTCATTGTAGAATATTTGACAGCATCAGTGGCCTCTTCCCACTAGGTGTCAGTAGCATCCTCCCACTTGTGACAACCAAAGTTGTTGTCACAAATTGACAAATATCCCCTGGGGGACAATCAACCCCTGCTGTAGAAGCAGAGGCACAGTGAAATGCAGTTTGCACAGGTGCAGAGGGCAGTCTTAGAAATGCAGATTGCCCACTTGTATCAGCCAGGATAGGTTAGTTTGTGCTGCAGTAACAAAGGACTCCCACAATTTCAGTGACCTACAGTTACAAAGGTTTGTTTCTTGCTCATTATGCTCCAGATCTATAGCAGCTTGGCTGAGATTGTGCTTCATGTCATTTTCTGCCTGAGACTGGGAATGATGGAACAGTTTCTATCTGAATATTTCCAGGTGCTCAGACAAAGGAAAATAGCCCACAGCAAAGTAGGTGCTGGCTCTTTAACCTTCTGTTTGGAAGAGACACATGCAACTTCTGCTCACATTTCATTGACCAACACAAATAACATGGCTTTGCCTGAGTGCAGTAGGGAGTGGAAATATCCTTTCACAGGGAGGGACATCAAATATGGGTTTGAAAAAAGGAATACACACTGGGGAAGGGACTGCCTCTTCAGCAAATGGTGCTGGGATAACTGGATATCCATATGCAGGAGAATGAAACTAGACCCATACCTCTCACCATATACTAAAATCAACTCAAAATGGATTAAGGATTTAAATATACACCCTGAAACAATAAAACTTCTTAAAGAAAACATAGGAGAAACACTTCAGGAAATAGGACTGGACACAGACTTCATGAATACGACCCCAAAAGCACGGGCAACCAAAGGAAAAATAAACAAATGGGATTATATCAAACTAAAAATCTTCTGCACAGCAAAAGAAACAATTAACAGAGTTAAAAGACAACCAACAGAGTGGGAGAAAATATTTGCAAAATATACATCTGACAAAGGATTAATATCCAGAATGTATAAGGAACTCGAACAACTTTACAAGAAAAAAACAAGCAACCCAATTAAAAAATGGGCAAAAGAGCTAAGTAGGCATTTCTCTAAGGAAGATATACAAATGGCCAACAGACATATGAAAAAATGCTCAACATCACTCAGCATCCGGGAAATGCAAATCAAAACCACACTGAGATACCATCTAACCCCAGTTAGGATGGCTAAAATCCAAAAGACTCTGAACGATAAATGCTGGCGAGGCTGCGGAGAAAAAGGAACTCTCATACATTGTTGGTGGGACTGCAAAATGGTGCAGCCTGTATGGAAAATGGTATGGAGGTTCCTCAAACAATTGCAGATAGATCTACCATACGACCCAGCTATCCCACTGCTGGGAATATACCCAGAGGAATGGAAATCATCAAGTCGAAGGTATACCTGTTCCCCAATGTTCATCACAGCACTCTTTACAATAGCCAAGAGTTGGAACCAGCCCAAATGCCCATCATTGGATGATTGGATACGGAAAATGTGGTACATCTACACAATGGGATACTACTCAGCTATAAAAACGAATGAAATACTGCCATTTGCAACAACATGGATGGACCTTGAGAGAATTATATTAAGTGAACGAGTCAGGCACAGAAAGAGAAATACCACATGTTCTCACTTATTGGTGGGAGCTAAAAATTAATATATAAATTCACACACACACACACACACACACACACACACACACACACACACACACACACACACACACACACACACACAAAACCGGGGGGGGGGGAAGAAGATATAACAACCACAATTACTTGAAGTTTATACGACAAGCAAACAGAGGGGACATTGGTGGGGGGGAGGGGAGGAGGGAGGAGGGAGGGAGGTTTTGGTGTTGGGCAACAATAATCAGCCACAATGTATATCGACAAAATAAAATTTAAAAAAAAAAAGAAAAAAAAAGAAAAAAGGAATACAGCCTACCATAACACCTGAGAAAAGTAGACCTTTGAAAGGAGATACTAATGAATGACAGTTATTCTGCCGAGACCCACTCAAGTTTATTTGCCAGAATAAGAGTCCTTCATGGAAGAAGAGGTCAGCATATTTCTTGGGCAGAAAAGGACAGGATCAGAGCATAGGTAGAGTTTTGGGAAGCTCTATCCTCTGGAAAAAAATGTGGATGATAAAAGCTGAAAAGAATTTCGTTATTAACTCAACGAAAGTGAGAAAGGGGCTGGACTAGTGTAATGGCCAAGTCCGTAGACTTTGGAGTCAAACCACCTATTTTCAAGTCTAGAATCCACTACTTTTTCATTTCTTTGATGGTGGGCAAGTTAATTAATTAAGTCTCTCTTCATTTATCCATAAAACAAGATAAATGAATAAACTTATCTCACTGCATTTTTATTCAAATGTAAGGCAAATGAGTTGATTAGGACAACTGGCCCCTGGGAAATACTCAATAAATATCTTCTAGTTTAATGTAAGTGCTGGTTTTGCACAGCTCTTAAAATCACCTTCCGTGCAGTGTACTTGGAAAAGACAGTTATATTAAATTTGATCTCAGTTACTCTATTTTACCCCTGCTTCTTTTCTGAGTTGCAATCTGTCTTAGTCAGTTTGGGCTACTATATCAAGACACCATAGACTGTGTGGCTTAAACAACACATTTATTTCTCATGGTTCTAGAGGTTGGGAAGTTCAAGATTAAGGTGGTGGCAGATTCAGTTGTTGATGAGGGCTCTCTGCTTGGCTTACAGACAGCCATTTTCTTGCTGTGTCCTTACATAGTCCTTCCTTGGTGCATGCTTTTCTAAGTTGACAGAGAGGAAGAGAGAGAGAAGGAGAGAGAGAGATCTTTCTCTTCTTATAATGGCACTAATTTCATTATGAAGATCCCATGCTCATGACCTAATCTAAAGCTAATCACCTCCCAAATGCCCTACCATCTGTTAGCATTGAGAGAGTAGGTGCTCAGTTTCTGTGGGTTTGAGTTTTAGAACACTCCTCTGGGTTTCAGGCCACTCCCCAAGATCTCAGGACCCTTCTCTCAGCCCTCCCCAAAAGAGTTGCAAGTTGGACCTATTTTTGGCACCAATGCAAGACCTCAGGGGAATGATTTATGCAAATCTAGTGACTGGGCATGCTCAGTAGAAAGGGGTTATATAACCCTAATGCCCAAGCATGCTCAGTAAAGTGGAATTTATATTCATTAGATAACATAAATATGTATTAGATAGCAAAACAATAAAAGCCAAATCCCAGCAAAAAGGCGGGGTTGTTGCTCCCTTTCCTGGGACCAACCCTCACTTCACTGGCTGAGTTGTGTATGTTTTCTTTTGTATCAAACTTACTTTTGGCAAGCAGCTGCTCACTCTCTTGAGCCAGCCTGCACTCTGTACTAGACTTAAGTAGTATTTCTTACTTTTGTGTTAAACTTGGTGCAGGCCCTGCTGGGTCTCTGGAGCTAAGCCACACTCTCTTTGAAATCTGTATCTCTTATTCATTGCATTACACTTGTTCTCACTTTCTGCTGTGACTCTGCCCTTGAATTCTTTCCTGTGGTGGAGTCAAGAACCTGGTAAGAGGACAAGGTGGATTAAGGCCAGCTACTGAGCCTCCCAAACCCTTCCTCTGGCATCAACATCACCTTGGGGGTTAAGGTTTCAACACATGAGTTATAGGGGACACAAACATTCAGTTCATAACACAGTCTCTAATCACTCCTCTTCAGCTCGGCCCTGGAACTCAGGACAGCAGGCCTCCTTGATGAGGCAAGGATGTGGGGTAGGAAGGAGGCAAGAAGAGGCGAAGGGAAAATGTGAGGTCGATTTCATCTCCCGCCCTTACTTCCCACTGCACCACCACAACACCCAGTTGAATGGGTACACTAGATGTCACTGAAGGGTTGGGACCCTGTTGAAGGGAATTTACGTGGAAAGACACTTAAAACTGTTCAAAAGAAAAAAAAAAGTATTCAGTGAGAAAGCCTTCAAAAAGTTGAAGCTTTTACACGTGGTTTTCTCAGGAACACATCCAAATTCCTGCCCCTGCTCACCTGACCTCAGGCCTACCTTGTTCTGTGAGCATCTCTCTTCAGACCTCCTTGGGAAAACCTGCACTCATCCTGAAGGAAGCCACTTGACCCACACGGGTTGTGCCCACACTGGATCCATCTCTGCCTTCACAGTGAAGCCTTGACCCAAGTCTGGGGATTCAGGATAGAATTAGACTCTGTGGCTACAGCAGAAAAGTTTTTCATAACCCTTGATTGCCCAAGTTCTGCAGAAAATCTGCAAGTGAGCAAGGGTGGGGAGGAGTTTTGGCATTCCACATCCAGTCCTTTCCAATGTCCACCCCCTGTATGTTACAGATATTAATTTTTGTCTCTAATTTTCCAGCAAGTAACATAGTGTCCCTGGGCACACATTCGTGCATGCAGGAGACATACACAGATACACATCTGCCATGGACAAATATTAATTCTCAGGGAAGGGACAGTCTAAAACCATAGAAGGAGAAATATTTAGCTACCCTCCAACTCCCACCCCTATGTGTTTATTAGCAAGGTCCCTCTCTTCCAGTGGACTTATATTAAATTATTATGAAAAGCAGAGTTAATTATGAAAAGCAGAGTTAATCTCTCTGCTTTCAAATAAGTGCCTTTTGAAAATGAACGGAAGGGGGAGAAAAGCAAACAAGGTACATTTCTGACTCACATAAATCTTAACGGCTGTTTATTTAGTCAGACAAAACTGATGCTTTGGGTCTGTAAATGTCTTAGACCAAAGGGTGTGAATAGAGGTCATTCTGCAAGTAACATTATTATTATTATTATTATTATAAACTCCTAAGATGCTACATCAGTATGTTATCTAGCCCTGGCTTGTTTACAAATTCTTTCTTTCTTAGTTTATATTTTAAAATATCCACTCAATAAAGTTCCCAGAGATAGTGCAGATGTCAAATAATATTGCCTGACTTTGCATGACAATATCTCATTTTATTCCTTAATTTACTTTAATTCAAAACAGGGCTAATGTCTGTGAAATAACCAATACAGAGACCAGCTGGGAACCTAACTGGCATCACAAGCTCCACTCAGATTAACATTTCAAAAATGACACCATATGGTGGAAAGCTTTGGATTTTATGACAAAGAAACAGAATGAATGCTGGACATCACAAACCAGCGTAGACTACGTTGAGTCATGCACCGAGTAAAAGGTGAAAAACTGAAATGAGAGAATGTCACCTGCTTCCTTCACTAGTGCCAAGAACAAGCTGTTTTTACACAGTATTTTAGCAGACATCTTTGTCATTTTGTGGGAGAGCTAAGTGGTATGATTTCAGTGTTATTTTCAAATTATTATGAGCATTAAAACCATCCTTTAGGAAACTATAAAAATGCACCATAGAAAGGTTTTGGTTGAAAAATCTAGACACATTTTGATGTTTATCATACACCAAACCATTGAGAAAATGTTCTGAGTTTTGTCAAATTTCCCTTAATTTTCATACTCACATGAACTTGAAAAGTAAATGTGATCTGTATGTTTCTACTCACTCACAGTTAAATATTTCAAATGATGTTTGTTAAAAGCATAGAATCCGTACAGGAGTCATCTTCAACTTTTTTTTTCATACACTCTTGAGGTATCCTCTCATCCCAAGTCCCCACCACTTCCTGGTTGTAAACATCTTTCTAAAAAAAAAAAAAAACTATGTTGGGTTATGCCAAATAAGAATAGATAGACAGATATAGACATCTGTAGATATGCCAATGAAGTGCCATGTAGCTTACAAGTGAACTTTTACAGATGGTGAATATTTGATTTGTTAAAAAGTGATTTTTGGACTTACTATAAAGTTAATAAGATTTGTTTTTGATTCTTAATGAAAACCATAATGCATAAAATTTTCAGTCTGAGTGTTGTCTTTTGTTGACTTATTGTCTCTTTATGCTTGTACTTGATGTTAATAGAACTTGGTTTCTCTGGTATCAAAATGTTGGGAGTTGGTATGGGTGGTTCAGGGAAGAGAACCCAGCATATAATATACTTTGTATCTTATCCCAAACCCCTTTAGGGAACATTCTGCTTGTAGGAAAAGACAGTATTTTATCTGAACAGTCTTGCAAGAATACTTTTTTTGCAAGGGTAATTTATTCCTGAAAAAATCCTTAAAGGAGGAAATCATCATAAGTCAAAAATATAATTACCAGTAATTTAAATAGGGAAGAATTTCATGTTTTGTCTTAACTTTTTGTTTTGAAGTAATTATAGATTCACAGAAAGTTGCCAAAAAAAAAACTATAGATTCACAGAAAGTTGCCAAAAAATGTACAGGGAGGTCCATAGTACCCTTCACCCAGTTTCCACCAATGGTAACATTTTGCATAACCGTAATACGGTATCAAAACCAGGAAAGTGACATTGATACAATCTATACACATGCTCACGTGTGTATGCAGTTTTATTACATGTAGGTTTGCAGAACAACCACTGCAATCCATCACAACGTCTCCCTCATGTCGCTTCCAGTAGCCACATCCACCACCTTCCCTACCAAACCTAATCCCTGGTAACTGGGAATCTATTTCCCATTTCTATAATTTTGTTATTTCAAGAGTGTTATATAAATAAAATTACATAGTGTGTAACTTTTTGAGATTGGCTTTTATCTCCCGTGAGATCCATCTAAATTTTTGCATGTATCAATAGTTTTTTCCTTGTTATTGCGGTGTACTGTTTCATGGCACGGATATATCATGGTTTGTTTAACCATTCACCATTGAAGGACATTTGGAATATTTCTTTTTTTTTTTGTCTATTGTGAATAAAGCTGCTATGAACATTCATGTACAGGTTGTTGTGTGGACATTTTCATTTCTCTGGGATAAAATACATGAGTACAATTGCTAGATCACACGGCAAGTAAGTACATGTTCAATTTTTAACTTTGTAGAAAGTTGCCAAACATTTTTCCCGAGTGGCTGTATCATTTTACATTCCCACCAGCAATGCAAGAGTGATCCAGTTTCTCTGCATCCTTGCTAGAATTTGTTATTATCACTCTTTTTTATTTTTGACCGTTCTAATAGGTGTATAGTGATACCTCATCTTGGTCGTAATTTACATTTTCCTAATTGCTAATGATGTTGAACATATTTTCATGTGCTTATTTACCATCTATATATACTCTTCAATGAAATGTCTGTTGTTCATGTCTTTTACTCATTTTTCAATTGGATTTTTTTTTTTTTACTGTTGAGTTTTGAGAATTCTTTCTATATTCTAAATACTAGTCCTTTGTCTGATGTATGGTTTGCAAATATTTTCTCTCCATCTGTAGCTTGTATTTTTATCCTCTTAACAGGGTCTTTTGCTGAGCAAAATTTTTTGATTTTGATAAAGTCCAATTTATCAATTTTTCCTTTTGGATTGCATTATTGGTATCAAGTCTGTGAGATCTCTTTGCCTAGCTCCTGAAGATTTTCTCCTATGTTTTTCTCTTTAAGTTTCATAGTTTTACATTTTACGTTTAAGTTTGTGATATATTTTGTGTTAATTTTTATATAAAGTATTAGGTTTAGGTGGAGTTTCTTCTTTTCTTTTCTTTTTTTTTTCTTAAGAATGTCCAAGTGCTCCGGCACAATGTTTTATAAAGGCTATACTTCCTCCATTGAATTGCTTTTGAACTTTTGATAAAAATCAGTTGGACATATTTGTGTGGGTCATTTCTACTTCTCTACTCTGTTCCATTGATGTCTTTCCCTGCACCAGTGACTGTCTTGATTACTGCAGCTACCTAGTAAGCCTTAGAACTGGGTAGAGCAACTCCTCCCACTTTATTTACCTTTTTTCAAAATTAGTTTAGCTATTCTAGATTTTTTTCCTGCCTTTCCATATGAATTTTAGAATAAGCTGTCTATGTCTATAAAAAACCTTGCTGAAATTTTGATAGAAACTCTGCTAAATCTATAAATCAATTTTGGGAGAATTGACTTTATTATGTTGAGTTTTCTAATGTAGTAATGGTATGTCTCTTTATTTAGGCATTCTTTGATTTTTTCCCTCAGCATTTTCTAATTTTCAGCATTAAAATCCTGCACATGTTTACTTGGCCCTGTGTTTTTGAGCCCTCAAGTTTATATCCACTTATACTAAAACACCACAATATCCCATTAAATTGGGCACAATTATTTTAATAGTTGTTAAAATAAGTTATAATAGACTCTGACAAGGTGTTTTCCCTTCATTAATTAGAAAATAGCTGTTTACTTGTTCTTGTTAAGCAATTTTGTAGACCTTATCACAGTATACTTAAGATTATGCTCAAAAACTAAATATCCCAGTTCTGCCACTTATTAACTTTATAATCTCAGGTAAATTACTTAATCTGTGCCTCAGATTCCTCATTAGAAAAGCGGGGGAAATAATAGTACTTTCTCTTAGGATTATGTGAGGATTACATTTTTATGTAGTATGTGCAAAATGCTTAGCACTGTGCCTCTATGTTGTCAATGCTCAAAAAATCATACAGTATTAAATATTAATATTATTAGTAATATTGTACGGTAACAGCAAGGTTCAAATTTTACTGTGAAGCAAGAAAGTAAACACATAGCAACACTAAATCCAACTCAAAGATGAAGGAAAGCAGTGAAACAATGCAAATGATTTCACACTCACTAGACAAGTTGACGTCATAAATGGCATGATGCAGGAGATAATTTCTGCTGCTGTAAATTAGAAACCATGAGTTTCCTGAGAGGAGAATTCAATGCAGTAAGAGCTAACTACATCAGCAAATATGACCGCATGTGGCACACAAGGTAAAGGAAATCCAAATTGGTCTCTTTTAATGGGAAGAGATGCCTCAGACGGCAAAGGTAGGGATATTATACAAAATGCTTCATAAATTTGAATTCTCATAACCTGAATAGGCACATCTTGGATTATAAACTATATTTATAGATCATTTCAGTTGGTACTTATAAAATTGATTTCAGGCTTTAAATATTTCCCTCCTGTATCATTTTACCTTTTGAATTATGGTTCTCAAGTACAGTTACTAGGTCCCTTGGTAGTGGTTGCTAATAATAATGTAGAATTCTAGGAACTTTGGGAACATTGTTACTTCACTAGTGTTGAATAGTTTACAAATGAATATCCTCTTTTCTGTGAAGTCTGGGCTTGAAGATCCAGGTGATCTTTCTCCTCTCAATAGCATAGTTGGGACTTCCCCAACCCTCAAATCCTGATTTATTTTTATTAATTTTTCATTGTCAAACTGACATAACATCTACCCAGTATGAACAATAGTTTTCTACATACTTTTATCCATCAATTTATCACCTCTTTAATACTTAGGAAGGATAAACACCCAATTCTCCATGGTCTGGTTTCCCTCTTTAACATTCATTATAGCAAACTACCCCATGTCCTGCCAAAAAGGCTTAAATTGATTCCTGCCTGTATGTCCCAGCTGAGGCTTCTGGCTTCATGTCAGTCCCCAGGCCTACAGATGAGCTGGATATATTCTGAATGCAGCTGTAGACCTTTTTAAAGAGCATAAGCCAAAATGAGTTCATAATCCCTGGAATGCATGCTCTATGTAGGCTTTTCATTTGTTTTTGGAGAAATCCCACAGCTGGCAATTTCAGATAGTGTTTCACTGGCCTCAACCTATTGTGGGGGGGGGGGGGGGGGGGAGGGGGATGTGGGAGGGGGCTGGTCTGGATTTTTGTTTCTTTGTCCATCTGTTGGACTCTCTGTTGCCTTTGTGATATTTTGCTTATATTTCTGACTACTATAGGAAGAGAGAAAGGTACATATTCTTGGCAGAAGGTCTTTAGATTCAGAATAAGCACACCCAGCATATGCTAGTAGATGCTTGTTACAATGGAGATATGGTATAAGACAAATTTATTTGGACTCACACTGTACTTAGGAAGGAGCAGTAGATTTGAGACTCAAGGATGGCCGGTTGAGTTTTAGTGGAACGAGCATGTGACAGGAAATTATTAGAAGTGATCTATTTTGTCTCAAAATATTGGTAAGTATGTGCTTATGTTTGTTGGTACAGAATTTATTATATGTTTACTATATCAATAAAATGAATACTTTAAATCTCATTAGCTTGATAGGGATCTAAAAACATAATTTCAAATAGTGCGAAGGGCTGGAAAATGGAATAGGTTCATAATCAAGCAATAGTAGTCTAAGTGTGACAGATGTTAGTGATTCGCTCATAAAAGATACGTTATCTTACTCTGACAGACATAAAAATTCTCTCTCTATGAAATTCTAAATTTACAGAATTTGCAAAATAAGAAATAATTTATTTTACAAAATTTAGATTGTAGCTACCAAAAGGCCCCACCACGTTTTACCTCTTCCTCTTTTCTTCTTCCATCAAAGGAAAAAAAAGTTTATAATCAGTGCCTTATGGATTAGAGCAGAGCTAGGCAATGGAAAAATAGAGTCTGAACCATCTTTAGGCTGGTGAGGTAGCTGTGAGTCTGGCCAGCCATGGAGTTACAGAAGGAGAATTGGAGGCGGGTGTGGGCAGATCCCAGACAACCACGTCAAGGAGAGAGGGGCCCTGGCTAGTGCACTCAAACATCATGTTTCCTTGGCAGAGCTAACCCAGTATTTCATGAACTGGCTTTAACCATACCCTCTTGAGAGTCATTTCTTAAGAGACCATCTCCCTTAATTCTTACTCCGTAATTTCCCAGCAACCTTCCAATAACTTGTCTTCCCATATGCGCCATTTACTTAAACAGAGAATGAATGTGCTTATTGGAACTGTATGATCATCCAGTCTGTCTCCTTGAGTTGCATTTCACACTGTAAATCAATAACTTGGCATTATACTAATAATTTGATATACCTCATTAATTCAATAGATATATATTGATCACCTGCTATATGTATTGCTTGCTTAGTGGGAAAAAAAGCAATACTTTGCAGATGTGAACAGTGATGTCTATTTGATATTTCTCATTGTGAGTTAATAAATGGGCATTGTTCTATGTGTGTACAAGTGTATTTAATTATCTTTGTGTTTGATTAATCATGTGAGCCCGTTCTTGTGAGATAGAGTCACTCTTGCTGGGACTAGGACAACAACCTCAGGTTTCCAAGACTGGAAAAAGTTGCTTTCACCCAGGCACATCTTCCATTTTGAATGATTTAAACAGCTGATAAGATGCCTTTATGTGCTCCTTTTCAGCATAACTTTTATACTTTGTCCTTACATCAAAACTTCTTAGATACTCTCTGCCAGTGAAGCAATTTTTCTTTGTTACCTAGGAGGACACAGCTGACCTTGGATGAGGATTGCTGATGGAGTCTTTGTTCTCTGTTCAGCAGTCTCACCGACAGCATCAGACACAGGGCTAGCAGAGTAAAGGACTCAAGGAAACCCCCAACCAAGAAGCAGGTGGCAGGTGACAGGGTAAGAAGACTTCGCACTTTTTCTCCAGGTCACTTTACCTTAATATTGAAGGATTGTTCATTTGTCATAACATGGCAATCTTCACCATTCTTCTTCCCCTGAAAAAGCAAGAGTCAGTTTCCTCAACAATAGCTGCCTGAGGGGGATGCTGAAAGACACCTTTGAGTTAGGAGCGTGAGTACTTGGTTCAACTTGGCCAGAACCTTGCTGCGTGATCCAGAAGAAGCTGGGCCTCAGTTTTTTCATTTTCTGATGAGAGCGTTGGGATAGATAATAGTGATTCTCAGATTATTTTTAGCAGCATAGTTCTTTCTATAAACAGACTCTTACACAGAATCTCCAAACATAAAACAGATAAATGCAGAGTTATTCAAGTTGCAGCAGGGATGGGGGGGCTCTGAGCCCTGCTGGCTTGCTCACTCGCTTGTTCTCCCAACCTGCATGACACTCTCGGAGTCTGCTACCTAGCAAGGTTTTAGTCCAGTTTGAAAATCATTACTAGATGGTCTCTGAATCTCCTTTCACATATAAAGGTCGAAAATTCTACTTTCCGTTTAATTTTACAGATATCATGTCAGTGTTTGTCTGTATCTATTTATATCTATCTATAGAAAGCGGGTGGTATCCTCCATCCATCCATCCATCCATCCATCCATCCATCCATCCATCCATCCATCCATCCATCATCTATCTCTGAGTAAGAGCACAGCTCTGAAATCAGACTGCCTGGGTTTGTGTTCTAATTCTGCCACTTTACTGGCTGTGCAATCTTAGGGCAAGCTAATTAACCTCTCTGTGTCTCCATCTTCAAGGAAAGATGGAAAAGAATACTATCTACTTTCAAATATTGCTGTGTGGATTATAAATGTAAATCTGCTGAGTAAGAACTCAACAAATATTAGCCATTGTTATTATAATCTGGGTCAACCTTGCAAGTTTAAAAAGAATTTAAAATATATAAAAAAGTATAAGGCAGTTGGGCCCATCTCAAAAACGTGTCCTGCATGCTAGACCCTAGGAGCTGAAGCAGAAGACAGCTGAGCTATGGAGCAGCCCTAGAAGGCAGAAGACGGGGCAGGGGCAGTGGTACCTGTTCAGCAGAGGCTGGGAGCGGGCTCTTCTCTTAAAGCAGCTGACACTGACCTTGGCAGCAGAATGAGACTTTGCCTGAGGTCAGGATAATGTGCAGCCTGAATATTGACATAACTTGTAAACTGGCTTTTACCCCCATCTTACATTGCAGAGCATCAAGCTCCCTGAAAACTCAACCCAATATATATTTTTTAAAATAAGTACTCAGGAAGTTTGAGTCAGATGAGTTAATGAATGTCAGCATGTATTTTATCTTCTCTTTTCCTGGCTCAGACTCACTTTTCTGGATTCTAGGTGGTCACCCAGGTCCTGCTGTGCCTTCTGCGGGGCAATGCTGAGCCAGTGGGCACTGCCATTGGTGCGGCATCGAGGCCCTAATACCCTGCCCTGTCTGTTGGGTATCACTCACCTGGTGCACTGGAGCCCACAAAGCAGGAAAGTAGTGTGGTCTATCTTCTTGGAGGAAGAGGGGGGCCACAGCCTCTCTCCCAATCTCCCTCATGCTCCATCAGAGGGGCTGGGCTCCCAAATGACCACATAGCCATGGAGTCTTGAGGGCAGTACTACCTCCAGGTGCTTAGATCTGGAGCTCCCTTCCTGCCACCTCCACATCTTTTAACCCCTCCACATGGCCAGATGCCATCTTGAGTAGCAGAGGAAGGGAGAAACCCGAAAGACAGAGTGTCTACTTAAAAGAGATTGTTCACATGGAAAGAATGGGATCTATCGTAAGTTGGTAAATTTCAGACACATGCTCCCACCTTTCTCTTTGTACTATGATCACCCCATTAGGTGTCTAAGTCCTCCCCTTCTGTTCTAGGGACTGATAAAGTGTTCAGGATTGCTAAGTGGTGAGTTGTTCACACTAGAACTTTTGGAAGGGGGGTGGTATCTGGGCACTGTATTCAGTGCACTAAGGTTTTTTTTTGTTTTGGTTTGTATTTTAACTCCACACTGTGAGAAGAACTGACTTTGCAGCAGTAGGTGGTTCTCCCCAGATTGCTGCCAAGGGGGACAGCTTGATGCTGAGTCAGCTTTCCACATGCATACTGTGGTTTCAATTTTACAGGAAATATTTCCAAGATAATGAGTTATAGATACTATAAGAAATACTGGAGCTATGACCATTCTTTTGCAGCCCACACAAAAGGAATCCAGCAGACATTTAATTATGGTGTTTGTAAAATCACTATTCTGACAGTTAATTTCTACCTTACACTTGCAGAGAACTGGAAGCAACAGTACAGAGTCTATCCTGCTTGCCACTCTCTGACTGTGGCCAGGGGCATCATTATTCCTAAAGTTCTCCAGGAAAGCCCTCGGGTGATCTTTAATTCATCGCATCGCCTTCATCCCCAGTGACCAGTAAGTTACAAACCTTCTTAGTGATCACTCTGCAAGTCTTCCCCATCTGTCTCCATGTTACACACTTCTGCCTTTATACCTCCTATTTCCTCTTTATGTGATCCTCCTCCAAACGATCTGACAATTTTTGGGAATTCTAACATGCTATTTGTTTGTCCCACTCAATGTTAAAGTGACCTGCACCAATCTCCTTTCTTGCCTCCACATTCAGGATTGCACTTGACAACCAACCAAGAGTAGAACAGGTTTTAGATCAGTACGTACCATCAAACCAGTGCTCCCACTTGGAAACTTGGGAGGCTGGCAATTTCTATGCCAAGTCCACGCTAAGCTTCTTTATGTCCTTCATTCATTTCCTTGTGTTATTTGTGGCTTTAGGTTTAAGGTCAAGTTCACATCTCACAGGGTGGTGCCCCTGGCCACTGCACCCCACCACCACAGTCAGTGTGATCTGTTTACTGCCCATGCCATGAGCGAACCACCTTTCTGATCCTTTGCTTGGCAAGACCTCTCTTACTCTCTACCTATTCACATCAGCTTATGTTCCTCCCTGGCCCATGAAGCCTTTCCTCCGTGACTACTACAGGCTTTGTAGAGTTTTCTTTTCCCTCTTGATTTTTACAAATGGTAATTTGAACGGTGCAGAGTAATTATACTGGGACCTCCATGTTCCATTCCACATTAAGAATGTTCTTATTTCTCCATCCATTTTTACCTGAAAGAATGCCAGAGGCTACTCACTATCTCCTGTCTGTCTATTCATGTCATGGGTGTATAGATCCTTTCCCCCAGCTATCAATGTTAGTAATCCACCAGGGACAAGGCTATTTCTCATGCTCACTTGGTATCCCCACAGTTTCTAAAATCTGACTCTGCATGCCGTGGGTGCTGTGTCTATTCTTATTGATTGACTATGCTTAACATGATACCATCATGAGGAATACATAGTTAATTCCAGAATTATAAGGTAAAGTGAAGTAATTGGTCCCCTGGAAGACACAACACATGATTCAGGTCCAAGTGAAGCACACCTTCGAATAATAGAGAGCATCACCAATGTTTACAGAGTGCTTATTAAGCACATATGAGAATCCTTCGAAAAGATCATGGAAAAATAGAATTGAAAGACAATACTAATCTTTCCATGAACTTTTTGAAGTATCCTCATATTGCCCAGCACTATTCTAGATGTCTTTATCTATGAGATAGGTTCTATTACTGTCCCCCTTTTATATACTAGGAAACTAAGGCACAGCTATTAATTGCAGAATTAGAATTTGAATTAGTGAAGACTGGCTTTATACCCTCAACTACTGCATGAAAGCCTTCAGGCTGCTGGAACATGATGGTTTACAGCAATCAGAAGCAGCATTAAGACAAGTCTCCAAGTCTGCACAAGGTTTTGCTGATGGACTTGGCAATGACTAGGTCAAATGCAATTTTCACATGTCCCACATGTGAAAAAGACTGTGAATATCAGTCTTTTTAACTACTGATAAGCCCTTGAGGACATAGACATGCACGTTACAACAATCTCAATGGCAGTGGCAACTTCAAAATACAAGGACAATACAAGATACAAATTTGATGATGAATAAACTTTCAGAGATCTTTCTTTTGTTCATATTAATGAACAAGTTTTCCAAATATTACATTCGTTTTTCTGTAAAGAGCCAGATAATAAATATTCGAGACTTTTGGACCACGAGCTTTCTGTCTCTATTATTCAACTTGACTACTGCAATGCATAATCAGCTAGGAATAATATGTAAGGGGATGGACACGGCTGTGTTCCAATAAAATCCTATTAATAGAAATAGGTGGTGGGCTGGGTCTGGCCTAGGGACCATAATTTCCTGACCCCTGATTTAGATAAATAACTTTTGTCCTGCCAGGTTACTATTGGGATTGTGCAATGTAGAGTCCTCATCTTTCAAATGATTCCCTCTGCGCTTCTGTTATGAACCACTAAGTAATGCAACTCATTTTAATTTCTTTGTCAGGCTTTCATTATTCTTCCCATCCATGGATTTTTAAAAATGTTTCTCAAATATTAAATCAAATATTAAATACTGAAAACAGTAGCACCCTTGATGCTTTCTACATTGCTTTACATGCATCAACTTTTAAGGACCTGGGAAAGCACTAGTATTTAATTTTAGTTTCTTGTAATTTAGAACTGATCATTGCTGATGCTTCAGATTTGTGTTCTCAAATGTTCTGGGGTGGGGGTGGAGCAGGGAAGATAGGACAGAGAGGGAAAGAGATGGAGGAAGAGAAGGGAAGTCTGAGAAAGAGAACACAGGGAATGAAAGGGGAGCAGGGGCTCTGGACTCTGAAGAACAGAAATGTTTATGGCATTCTTTAGACTCAGGCTACTCTATTACAGAGCAACGTATGAAATACCTGCCATGGACAGCATGTCCATATGACAGCCCTGTCTAATAAACACACAAAATATTGAACCTAAGTAGGTGTTACCTAGAACAATGGAGCCAACCACCATTAAATATTTTACAAAACCCGTGGAACTAATGTGTGAACTTTCCCTTAAAATGCTGCAGTTTTGGAATGAAAGTATGAAAGAAATTTTATTTGGTTTTTCTTCGTATTAAGTAGCTTTTTTCCATCTTCAAATGGTGGTGGTAGAACACCTTTCTTGACTACAGGAGGGTTGCTGTACACAAGATAGTGGTAAGTCCTCATTTGATTCTGTTTACAGAATGAGTATGAGGGATGACACGCCCAGGAATCTGATCAAGCTTGAGGTGAAGACAAGGGACCTTTTAGAGGCCATGGCCAGGCCTTGGCGTAAGCAGATGATGGTTACTAGGGGCGGCTGGCTCAGTGGCATGAAGGGGCTTTGCTTTTCCTGAGCTTGGTTTCTGGGCATGAGAAAGAGAATGAGTCCATGGGAAATCACTCATTCTAAAAAATAGTCAGTGGGTGTTGTATTTCAGGAAATATTAATTTTCCTCAATATGGATTGAGATTGTAATTTTCCGAAACTTCTCTGATAACATTGGTGGAAAATTGCTGTGGGTGTGGATACAGTTCTTTGCTGCTGGATCACCAGGAAGAGTGAGAGGGTTAGCTGGGCCCATCGGGGCACCCCTCCTTCACCCCACCTCATCTTCCATGGTGGTGTTATTTGTGGCTAAATGCAGGTTTGGGACTCTACTGCTGCAGGTGTCATATGGCTTGATCCTAAAGCAAAATAAACGTTTGTGGTCAGGCAGTAGTTGTCTCCGAAAAGGGTGGGTAGATATCAGTGATTTAAAGGTTTGAAGCAAGAGACTGTCTCAGAAGAGAAGAAAAAGAAAGGAGACTAATATGGATGGGTCCCCAGGGGATTTATCTGAGAAGGGTCTAACTTTTCTTTTTTTTAAATTACCTTTCCTACGAATTCTGGGGAGAACCATATTTAAATATAGGCTTGAAAGGTTTTAAAGTTGTTTTCCTGTATTGGACTTGACACTGATTGCCCTTAATTCTTCTGTAAAGTTAGTTTCCCCTGTATTGTGTGATATCAGTGGCACTTGAAATTAGGAGATGTGATACCAGAGGACCCCTCCTCCGGAGCCTGCACAGCAGGGAGGGTATGAGAACTCAGGGGAGGTGGGCTTTGGGAGTCCTGGGTGGAGCTGAGACCCATGGGTGGGCAGGAAGCAGAAGGGAGAAGTAGCTGCCAACTGAATGGTATAGAAGCAGATGCGAGATCCCAAAACGATTTTCTCAAGATGAAAACAAATATTGCTCTCAAAATCAGAGAATCAACAGCAACATTCTATGCCGATTCACTTGGCTCTAATGTCTTACTCTTACAGATCACCTGAAATAAAACATTTTAAGAACTTCAGTGCTGTGAGAAATTATCAGATATATTTGGTTATAAATGCACACATCTTATTTCTTTGCACTGGGCCTTTCAAATTGTCTTCAATATTTTCTAAAAACAACTACTTAAGCAGTCTGTCTTCTCCCACCTGATGTAGCAATGCAGTTCCTCAGTTCAACTTAGATTATTTCTACTGTTGGCTGGTTGAAATAGAGTGGGATATGTTGAGGCTGAGGAAACAGTACCCCAAAGTGTGGCACTTTGGCCTGCTGAGTACTTTGAATTGAAGGAGATTAGAAGGCCTCAGAAGCAGCCTCAGAAGCAAAGTCTCTCTGGCCTTCTCCTGCCCTCCTGTCTTCCACCCTTCTTTCTCTCCAAAAGCAAGTCAAAGAAATCAAAATTCCTCTCCCCTGAGGCATATTGGGTCATAGAAATTAGAAGCACTCTCTCCTGAAGTAAGCCATAAAACCTAGAAGGGTCATTTTCTCCCTTCTCCCTTGCAGACCCTCGTTCCAGAGGGATCCTGCCCTATACCCCAGGAGGAATGAATGCTGTGAAGAGACACCAAGAAGAATCTGAGCAGACAGGCCTTGTTGGGTTTCCCCCTCAGTCTGCTACCATTATTAGACCACCCCCTTTTGTCCAATCACATTTCTACATAGAAACACATTTCTACATAGAAATGTTTCTACATAGAAACACATAGAAGCACATTTCTAAATGTCCATCACATTTCCTCAAACCTAAGCATAAAAACAGTTTCCGCTGAGTCTTTAGGTTTTCATTTATGAAAGGCTCCTGTTTTACGTAAAACTTTGATTAAATAAATCTGTTGTGCTTTTCTCTTGTTAACCGTCTTTTGCTACAAGGGTGTCCGCTGTGACCTTTATGGTGGGTGAGGAAAGGTATCAAACTGTTTCCACCTCAGCGCGTGCAATGGCAGTGTAAGTGCTGGGTTTTCTCTTTTGTACTCAGGTGGCCAATTCAATGTCATTGTCACTAGTACCATTCTTCTTCGTTCCGTATTTCTCCTTGTGTCACTTAAACAAGAAGGAGCTGCTCTTTCAATGCTCTGTTTCTGGGAACAAGCAGATGGAGGTGGGAGGTGACTACCAGTGAAATTAGATTAAACACCTTAGTTACTATTTTTTTCTTGGCATTTTATTTTATTTTTCTTATTTATTTATTTAATAAGTACATTCTAAAATGTTGTTGCAGCGTTGGGGGGGGGGGGGGGGGGAGGAAGGGGGTTGGTTCTGGCCCAGGCTGGCTCCCTTGTTGGCCTGGCTGCAGTGGAGCACTTCAATTAAAAATGAGCAAAATGGGCAGGCAGCATTGTCTTTAAAATCAGACAGACACACCTACTGTGGGGTACTAGGCAAGTTGCTTAATCTCTCTAAGCCTCAATTCTTTATCAGTAAAAGAAGGGACAATAATGAAACCTTCATATTAGGGTTTTAAAAAATTACATGAAAAATACATAAAAAAACATTTATTACCATGCCCGGGTCATGGTAAGCACTCAATAAGTGCCGTTTATTCAATAGATACTTCTTGAATATCCAAATATTAAAGCTGATCAACATAACAATTTGAAAGATCCTATCACCATTTCCAACGGGAATAATTTGAATTCTGATTGTCTGTTTCTAAGGCTGGATAGGAGAAGTGATAGCCTCTCCTTTGCTCCCGATTAGCATCTATATGAGTGTATTTTATGTAAATGAGACATTTGCATTCATAGTGACTGGAGAAATGAGTTCTAAATCATGCAGACTGTTTGGCACCTCATTTTCTTGTTTTTTAGTGTTGCACTGATGCTTGCGTCTAATGCACCTGGGTCTTCATGTCTGACTGAGCCGAAGTCATTAAACAAATATGTGAACTGCCTCTTTTCAAATTAATGACATATGCTTCTACTCTTTACATTTTGGACAAATAATCAAAATTTCCAAGGCAACTGTGGGCAATTTGTAATTTAAGTGAAATCTCACCACTCGAATACTTATCTTTCCAAATCGCGGTTCACTAGCATGAGGAAAAATTGAAAGATTTGCTGATGCTGGTGCTGGCATGAGTTTTCCATTTCAGCATAATCATGTGATTAAACATATTTTAGTTAATTTGCTGGGATATTTCCCCTGCCTGGAGTGTCTTCTCCACTCCTCTCTCATTTATTATAACAGCTGCAACAACAACCACCATATTTACGGAGAACTTAGTCTGTTAGACGTTGTTCTAAGTCCTTTACAAGTTCTGACTAAATTGAACCTGAGCACCCTCTTGATAAGGCAGATATTGAATCCGACTTTTACAAGAGAGAAAATTAAAGCTCAGCAATGTTAAGCAACCTGTTTCAGGTCACACAGCTACTAAGTGGCTGAAGTGGGATTTGAAGCCAGGCAGTCTGTTTCAGAATTCATACTTTTAAAAATTGTACTATGCTGCCTCTCCATTTAGTTGAATCTCAACCTTAAAGGCTCAGCTCACTGTCACTTCTTTCTAATCCACCTTCCCTGCACAAACCCGTGTACCTCCCCTTCCTCAACTCCTATAATTATTTTATTTGCATCATTCATTTGACATTTAGGGGACTGTACATATCATTGTTAATGAACTGTTTCAAGTTAGGTCCTCTCTGTCCCAAAAGATTTGAACCACACATATCAGCTTAGTAAATGTCTTTCTTGCAGAAGATGGTGATGGGCGAAAAATGTTCATCTTGATAATTCCTCTATGCACTGGAAAACTGCAACATGATTTTACCAAATGTAAACTGAGGAAAAGAAGGGTTAAGGTATGAGTTCTTGTCACCTATTTTCAGATATATGAGGCCGAAAAACATGCTGAGCTAGGAAGAAAACTATACATTTAGGTTCTTGGAGTCAGTTTCTTTGCTTTCTGTGAGTGAACGATCATCTTGAGTCCATATGTTTTGTACATAGTTGCTCTCTGGCCAACATTTTATTATAGAGCTTTATTTATTAACATTAACAAGAATCATGGGGCTAGACCTTCATGCCTCAGATGGAAAGTTTACACCTACTAAGTGAGTCCAGAGCAAGGCAATTAGCACTTATGTTCTTGGGTTGAATGGATGGAAACCATCTGAGATTAGAAAGTATGCTCAAGTGGCCAGCACAATGGAAATTGAGTTTTCAGAAATGGCTAACTGAATGCTGTAACTGAATAATCATTTTCAGAAACATTCCACTGCAGAATTTCTCAAAACTCAGATTACATTGGTTTCTTTCCAAATACGTGGTGCCTAAATGCTTGTTCTATAGCCATTCTTATTTCCACTGTGGGAGAAATGTATTTCAAAATGGGAGATTATTCTCTCTTTTTTTTAAGTTTTTTTTTATTCCTATGCATATATTTTATTTTATTTTAAAATTTATTTTATCATTACACAATGTAAACATTTTTTGTGGCCCTTTACCAATTAAAATGGGAGAATATTCTCTTGTTGGTAACTAGGAGTAGGTAAAGCTAGATAAGACTGAATTTACTGACTGTATTTTCTGTGTGCTCATTGTAAATTTCACCATTTATGGTCATTGGGCAAAAATCAGTATTTAAACAATAGGTAATAAGGGAAGTTAGAGGATGCTCCATAGGATTCCATTATTATACTTTAATTTTCCTCTAACCATAGATGAGAATCATGGTTGCAATGCCATGCTAACCTAACATCATTATAAGCTCTCACACTTATAGGGTCAGTATTAGCTTAAAATGCTTAAAGGCAAAAGAAAACAGCAAAGGAAAGGCTTCTTTGTTAATATCTACCTGGACCCACAATGTAATAAAGAAAGCAGCACATCATTCTTGGCTGGATCTGAAAGTGGGGAGGAGGAGCTGTTCTTTGGATAAATCCAAAAGAGCCATTGACCTTCCAGTACTTTTTTAGAATTGCCTGTGTTCCATTTTCATTCATTCATAGTTGCTTCTGCTAATAAAGGTCCTCTGGTGGCAGTAATTCTTTTCAGCAGAGTGAAGTCGTTTAGTAATGAAATCCTTGGTGTATTCACTAACATGAAGTGTGATCTGTCCTTGCACCTGGTACACATTCAGCTCTATAGAGAGTCACATTCCTATTCATGCCTTTTGTTTAGTCACACAAGGGAACTAGAACAAGAAGTGTAGATTTTCATCTTGGCTTTTATAAGGTACAATGTGAGCTATACAGCTCCTTAGAAAGCTTTGCAGTCCTAGTTCTTAGGCAACAATGATTTGCAACTGGACATAAGGAAAGGGAACATTAATTGCTAGTAATTAATAGTTCACAGAGGATTTTTACTCTGAATTAATCAATCCCCTGAGAAAAGTGAGGACTAGAAAAGTAAGGTTTTAGCTTTAGAATCCAAGTCATCCCAATGACTCATTCTACTTCTATTTTGGGGGCTCCAAAAGCTTCATGCCACCCTCTGTCTTTTAAAATGTAATATATTTTATCAAAGTTGTACATGTACATTGTTTGAAAAGCCAAATCTTCTACAAAACTAATAATGAAAAACAGCAAACTGCTCCACCCATTTCCTTCTTGTTTCCTGTCTCTAGAGGCAATGTCTTTCTGCTGTTTACTACTGTATTTCTAAATAACTTGCATGTAACATTATTTCTTAAATTCTTTTCTAGTTTCAGGTCTTATTTACTAGATTCTTACCAGGAAAGGTAAGAATTTAGTGCTGTTAAAATCACCTCCCACAAGAGCAGAACTGTGGTTACTAGAGGGGGAAAAGGGGAAGAGTGAGGGGGAAATAGTGAGAGGCTGGTTAATGGACACGATACAGCTAGGTTGGAAAAATAAGTTCTATTGGTGTACAGTAGTGCTAGGCATCTATAATTAACAATAACTTACTGCATATTATCAAATGGCTAGAAGAGAGGAGATCAAATATCCTCATTACAAAGAAATGATTGTTTTATAATGATGAATATGCTAATTAATCTGATTTGATCATCACACATTATATTCATATATTGAAATACAACTCCATACCCCACAAATATGTATAATCAATATGTTTCAATTAAAAAAATCCCTTCCCGCAACCTTGGGATACATCTTCCCTTCATCATCTCTTTTTGTTGGATTATAATTTTTGATTACATCAATATTCACTATTTACATTATTGGTACTATATAAATATTATTCACAGCTTCACAGTGTAGCAAGGTATGGTTACATTTCTTATCTTTTACAAGTTTAGGTTTTCTTGGAGTTAGTAATTGGCTTTTTCTGTCTTTTTCTCTTCCCTTCTTTTATCTTTCTTTAGGTTTCTGTGTATTTAAGCAAGAACTGTCACTAATTCACTCCCAAACTCTCTGTTGGAAGTGTAAATCTCCTCACAAAGAAAAGCAGTACATGTGAAAATATTAGGTAATCTATCTATGCCATTTTTTGAGGTAGGTAAAGAGCTAGGAGTACAGCCTTATGGAGGCCTCTCTTTTCTCTGGTGGAGACAGTTTGATTCCAAGACCTAGTTCATGTTGGAGCTCAGAAGACAGTACCCCCAAGGTATGGTGCTTTGGCATGCTGAGTACTTTGAACTAAAGGAAATTGGAAGGCCTCAGAAAAAAAATCTTTATCTGGCTTTCTACTGCACTCCTATCACCTGCCTCTCAATCTCCCCTGAAGTGAGTCATGGAAATCAGAATTCCTCTTCCCCAAGGTGCATCATAGAAATTATAACCCCTCTTCCCTAAGCAAGCCATAAGACCTTGAAAGGTCACGTTTTCCCTTCTCTCTTCTCCCTTGAAGGCCCTCAGAATGCTACACAGAGAGGCCAAGAAGAATCTGAACAGATAGGCCTTGCTGGGTTTCTGCCCTCAGTCTTTTATCACTGCATCATACCCTTTGTCCAACCACATTTCTACACAGCTGTCCATTCTTCTTTGAACCTAGGCATAGAAACAGTTTTTCCTGGGTCTTTGGGTCTTCATTGCTGAAGGCTCCATGTCATGTAAGACTTTGATTACATAAGTCTGTTATGTTTTTCTCTTGTTAACCTGTCTTTCGTTGCAGCAGTGTCAGCTGTGGCCCTTATGATGGGGAGGGAAGTGATCCACCTGTCCACTCCTACCTGCACAACAGCTGTCCTTCAGCCTCCTCTCACCTCCTTGTGAAGGTCCTCTTTGCCTTGCTTCTGTGATGAATCCCCTTTTTCCTGGATCCCATGTCTTCCTCTTTCTTGGTTTTCTTCCATATTATGGTTGAGAATGTCATCATCCAGTAGTTAATCATGAAAGGAGGCATAGGAAGCAAAAAAGCAAAGTTTTGGGGAACTTACATGCCTGATAATGATTTAATTTTATCCTCACAATTGATTTCTAATTTGCCTGGGTATAGATTTCTAAGATGAAAGTCACATTGCCCCAGAGTTTTTGAAAACATTGCTCCTGGTCTCAGGGCTCCCAGAGTTGCTGTTGAGAAATCTGATGCTATGTTGATTCTTGATCTTTGAATCTGGGCTCTTTGTTTTTTAATTCTCTTTGGAAGTTACTGAATCTTTCCTTTGTCCTTAGTGATCTGAAATTCCTTAATGGTGTGCCTTAAAATGCATTTACTTTCATTCCTTTTGTTAGTTCTTTTACTCTGAAAACTCCTGCCTTTCTATTTGAAGAAATTATGCGGAAATTTTTTTTTCATTAATTTCCTCTCTTCCGTTTTATCTACTCTTTTTTTCTAACACTCTTACTATTCTGATGTTCGATCTCCTGGATTGATTCTAATTTTTTTCTTAACCTTCCTCTCCTATATTTCACCTATTTTTCCTTTTTATTCTACCTTTTAAGAAATTAACTTGGTGTTATCCTCAAATCTTTTTATTGAAACTTTAGTTTCTTCTATGTTCACTTTAATTTCCAAAAGCATTTTATATTTTGCTTTCTTAATGTTCCTTTTTTGCTTTCTTTTCTTATTTCATGGATGCAATATCTTTTCTGATCTATGATCTATGTAAAATTTTTGATTAAATTTTTTCTTTCTGAGTATGTTATTTATAGTTTTTTCTTTTCTTATCTACATTATCTCTGTTTCTTCTAAGACAATTTCTGTTTGCTTTTTTGTTACTTCATTCTCTGTCTTTCACATTGGGAGCCTTTCTCCAATGTCTGCTGACCATGGACTGTTCATTTACTTTTACTACTTACTCGATGATGTTAGAAATTAAAACACTTCAATGCAATTTCACAGCTTCTTTCCTTTTGAATTATTGTTGTCATGAATTTTTGCAATTATTTTATCTGTATTTAAAATATGAAGATATCATTGTTTTTTCATAGTCATAGTTTTGCACAGTCAAAATTTATTTGTTTTTATATTTAGTTCATGCACTTATCTTTTCTCATGATCTTCATTCCTTTTTCTTTTCCATTTTTGCTTCTGAAATCATTTTCCTTCTGCCTGAATAATTTCCTTTATTATTTCTTTTAATTCAGGTGTGCTGGCAACAAATTCTCATAGCTTTTGCTTGCTGAAAAAGTATTTCAACCTTATTTTTGAAGTATTTTCATGTAGTGTAGAATTCTAGTTTAGCAATTATTATTTTTTAGAATTTTAAAGATGTATTTTGCTGTCTTCTGATTTCCAGTATTTCTGTTGAGAAAATAGCCTCAGTCCCTTAATGTTACTCTTTAGATGATAATGCAACTTTTTTCCTCTGTCTACTTTTAATAATTTTTTCTTTGATGTTGGTTTTCAGCAGTTTTACTAGGATGTGCCTAGCAATGGCTTGCTTTCTTCTCTTTCTTTTTATTTTATTTTATTTTTTAAAAAAATTTTCACTTAAAATCAAAATAGCTTTATTGAGTCCTATGGGAAAAGGTGCTGTCTTATAAGTTATTTTATCTATCATTGACTAGAAGAATGTCAATGAAAATATTCTTTCAGTTTATAGACATCAATGTTAACATCTGAACATATCTGAGAATCAGCAAAAGAGGTAGCATTCTAATCTTTTAGTCTTAAATTCAAAGTGGGCCAATGGGCTACATGGGAGCCCTGGGTCTCAGAAGCCCCTCATTTAGCAGCATTTTCCCTTCATTACTGATGGGGAAACTGAGACTCAGATCATTAACTCCCTGTGATCTTAAATATTAATATATCATATATACTGACAACACAGTTTTGCCCAATGTTCAGCCTCATTAAATGCTTATTAATGACCCAATATCAACTGATAGTATTTCATACGATTTTAGAATAACAGAATGCTCAATATGCAAGGAAATTCAGGGCTTAATCTAGTTCAGGGGTCAGGTAGCTAAAATTAAGGAGTGGTGTGGGTTCGGGGGCACTGGGAAAGCCAGAGAGATCAAGCTATCACGAAAGGAGGTAGCCCCTAACTATTCCCATGTGGGAGTTTGAACCCAGTGTTGCCAAATTCACTTTTAAAAAGAAGTTAGAAATTTAGAATTTTGGATCTATATGTGAAAATTTCTTTATATATTGGCAACTACACACACAGTCACACATACACACACACACACACACACACACACACACAAACCTGGGCAGGTCAAATATGATGTATCTACAGTTTTCATCCACTCTGAGTGTTGCCATATTGGTGCCTCTGATCTGGTCTGTCTTCTACCCTAGATGGAAACTGAAGGCCCAGAAAGCAGTGATTTAACCAAGGTTATACCAGAAGTTTCTCTTCTAAAATCTCCTATGAAAAGCTGACAAATTATTCATTTAAAAAAAAAGTATGATGAAATAAAACTGGAATCTGGTAATCTGGAAAGCAATAATTCTGAGCACAGCTCTTTGTTTAATTGTCTGTAGCTTACATTATCCTAGCTGGTGAATACAAGAATTTAAGGAAGTGGACCACTGCAATAATAAATTGATAGTGGGGGGTTTAAAAATTAAGGGGAAGTATTTGTTCGTGCCAAATATTTCCAGAGATGAGCTCCTATTTCAAAAACAGTGGACCAGCACTTAAAATAACATGAAAGTATGTCAGTAGTTTACCCATGGCCCCAGGGATGAAGTTGAGTGAAATAATGAGTATCATTTGCAATTCCATGGAAGGAAAACCCAAACATATTTGTCAGTAATCTTTGAGAATGAATGGATGGATAGATTTTTTTTCATTCATTAATGCCACAAATAATAATTGATCTCTTATGAACCAATCACAGTTCAGGCCCTGAGGATAAAGCATGCGAGGAAAGAAATCCCTGTGCCCTGATGTGACTCATATTCTTGTGGGCTGAATGAGCTGCTTAGGCAATTCTCAACAGGCTAAATATGGATCAGCTCCTCTGTATTTTGTAGTCATGCCAATGTGAAAGTTATCAGTATCAAAATAGAGTCACTAATGTCAAACCCTAACAAAATGAAGCCAGGAAGCCTTGAAAGAGGGACCCTTATGCACATATGCCTATGATGGGAATTATGCAAGAAATTCCTTAAAACTACATATTTCAGATAAGCGGCTTACACAAGGACACTTGCCTAACAACAGCTATCTCTATCAATGCACTAACGTCAGCTCCTCCAAGAAGCCCTGTAACCAATGGTCATTATTTCAGAACAGCTTAAGTGGACTTCTCCTTTCTGTTTTTAAAAGCCACGCCCTTTCCCCAGCCTGCTTGTGTGTCTATGATCTGTCACAGCATGCATATCCTGGATTGCAGTCCTGCTATTCCCAAATAAACTACTTGCTTTGGAGAGTCGGTCTCTCTGTTGCTCTTTTTAGGTTGAAACCCACAGGAACAGGAAAGTTAGTGGTGGCATCAGGAACAGAAAGTTGGCATTTTTGCTCCTAGGCCAATTTTCTACTGCCATGGCAATGGTTTGCTTACTGCTCTGGATTATGATATAGACTATTTATTTATGTAATTGACAATAATCTTTTCACTTATTTCTGTTGGGAGTTTATAGCACTCTTTGAATTTTCTAGTTAATGTGTTTTATCAGTTTTGAAAGATGTCAGCTTCTTTTCCTGCAATAATGCTTCTACTCAATCTTTAGCTCTCACTTACTCTTCCGAGACCTCAGTTACACATATATTATACCATTTGACTGTGACATACATGTTTTCTACTTTTTAAAAATATTTTTTAATCCTTTCTTCTCTGATCTTTGGTTTGTGTATTTTTCTATTTATGAATCTTTTATATCACTAATGTCTTTTAAAAAATTTTTCTATTTAACCTGATTTTAAACCATCTATTGAGTTCTCAATTTTAGAGAGTTTTTTTTTTAAATTTTAGAATTTTCATTTGATTGTTTTCTGTAGATTCTAGTCCTCTGATGATATTACCTTTTCCTCTATTTTCTTGAACATATCAGTCGTGGTTATTTTAAAGTCACTCTCTGCTACTTCCAATAGTGTTTACTACAGATTTGTTTCTATTTTCTGTTGTTTTGTTTTGAGTTTTGGTTATATGATCTGCTCTTTTGTCATGTCTAGTAATTATTGATTGAATATGAGACATTGTGTATAAAAAAATTTAGTGGTTCAAATTATTTCCTCCTACAAAGGGCTTCACTTTTCTTCTTCCAGGCAGATAATCACCTTAATCTAATCAGGGACTGAGATGTATCAAATCTAGTTTGCAGTTTAGGTAGATTTTTTTTCTATCTCTGTTTTATTTTTTATTTTTAAAATTTATTTTTATTTATTTTTAATTGACAAATAAAAATTGTGTGTAGTTATGTTATACATCATGTTTTGATATATGTATACATTGTGGAATGGCTAAACTGAGCTAATTGACATACCCATTACCTTACATACTTTTTTTATATGTGTGGTGAACACATTTAAAATCTGCTCTCTTAATTCTTGAGTATACAATATATTGCTATTAACTATAGTCATCATGTTGTACAATAGATCTCCTGACTTATTTTTCTTATCTAACTGAACTTTTGTATCCTTTGACCAACATCTCCCCAATCTCTCCCCCAAGCTCCCCCTCTAGCTCCAGGTAATCACCATTCCACATTCTTCTTCTATAACTTTGACTTTTTTAGATTTCACATATAAGTGAGATCATACAGTACTTTTTGTGCCTGGCTTATTTCACTTAGCACAATGTCCTCCGGGTTCATCCATGTAGTTGCAGATGACAGAATTTTTTTTTTTTTTTAAGGCCAAATAGTATTCCATTGTGTATATATGCCACAATTTCTTTGTGCATTCATCCATTGACACTCAGGGTGATTGTAATGTATATCTTGGCTATTGTGAATAATGCTGCAATGAATGTGGGAGTGTGGATATCTCTTTGACATACTGATTTTATATCCTTTGAATATATGAAGGACTTCAAAAGTTTATGGAAAGATTCTTATAGCTTTTAATTCCATTTTCCACAAACTTTTTGAAGTACCCTCTTTATACCCAGAAGTGGAATTGCTGGATCATAGAGTAGTTACATGTTTAATTTTTTGAGGAAACTCCATCCTGTTTGCCATAATGGCTATTCTAATTTACATTCCCATCAACAGTGTATAAGGATTCCCTTTCTCCATATCTTCACCAACACCTTATATTTCTCTCTTTTTTTTTTTTGATAATAGCCATCCTAACAGGTGTGAGAAGTGACATCTCATTGTGATTTTAATTTGCATTTCCCTGCTGATTAGTAATGTTAAACATTTTTTTTTATATACCTCTTGGTCATTTGTATGTCTCAAGGTCCTTTGCCCATTTTTTAATTGGATTACTTGTTTTTTTGCTATTGAGTTGAGTTCCTTACATATTTTTGAATATTAACCCTTTATCAGATGTATGGTTTGCAAATATTTTCTCCCATTATGTAGGTTGTCTCTTCACTCTGTTGATTGTTTCCTTTGCTGTGCATAAGCATTTTAGTTTGATGCAATCCCATTTGTCTATTTTTCCTTTTGTCTGAGCTTTTGGGGCCATAGTAAAAAAAATTGTTGCCCAGACCAATGTCATAGAGATTTCCTCCTATGTTTTTTTTTCCTAGTAGTTTTACAGTTTCAGGTCTTACATTTAAGTCTTTAATCCATTTTTGAGTTTGTTTTGGTATATTGTGTGAGATAGGGTCTGATTTTATTTTTCTGAATGTGTCTATCCAGTTCTCCCAACACCATTTATTGAAGAGACTGTCCTTTCTTCATTTCTTTTTTTTCTTTTTAAAAAAAAATTTTTTTTAAAAATTTTATTTTGTCGATATACATTGTGGCTGATTATTGCTCCCCATCACCAAAACCTCCCTCCCTTCTCCCTCCCCCCATCCCCCCCAACAATGTCCTTTCTGTTTGCTTGTCGTATCAACTTCAAATAATTGTGGTTGTTATATCTCCTTCCCCCCACCCGGTTTGTGTGTGTGTGTGTGTGTGTGAATTTATATATTAATTTTTAGCTCCCACCAATAAGTGAGAACATGTGGTATTTCTCTTTCTGTGCCTGACTTGTTTCACTTAATATAATTCTCTCAAGGTCCATCCATGTTGTTACAAATGGCAGTATTTCATTCGTTTTTATAGCTGAGTAGTATTCCATTGTGTAGATGTACCACATTTTCCGTATCCACTCATCCGATGATGGGCATTTGGGCTGGTTCCAACTCTTGGCAATTGTAAAGAGGGCTGCGATGAACATTGGGAAACAGGTATACCTTCGACTTGATGATTTCCATTCCTCTGGGTATATTCCCAACAGTGGGATAGCTGGGTCGTATGGTAGATCTATCTGCAATTGTTTGAGGAACCTCCATACCATTTTCCATACAGGCTGCACCATTTTGCAGTCCCACCAACAATGTATGAGAGTTCCTTTTTCTCCGCAGCCTCGCCAGCATTTATCGTTCATAGTCTTTTGGATTTTAGCCATCCTAACTGGGGTTAGATGGTATCTCAATGTGGTTTTGATTTGCATTTCCCGGATGCTGAGTGATGTTGAGCATTTTTTCATATGTCTGTTGGCCATTTGTATATCTTCCTTAGAGAAATGCCTACTTAGCTCTTTTGCCCATTTTTTAATTGGGTTGCTTGTTTTCTTCTTGTAAAGTTGTTCGAGTTCCTTATACATTCTGGATATTAATCCTTTGTCAGATGTATATTTTGCAAATATTTTCTCCCACTCTGTTGGTTGTCTTTTAACTCTGTTAATTGTTTCTTTTGCTGTGCAGAAGCTTTTTAGTTTGACATAATCCCATTTGTTTATTTTTCCTTTGGTTGCCCGTGCTTTTGGGGTCGTATTCATGAAGTCTGTGCCCAGTCCTATTTCCTGAAGTGTTTCTCCTATGTTTTCTTTAAGAAGTTTTATTGTTTCAGGGTGTATATTTAAATCCTTAATCCATTTTGAGTTGATTTTAGTATACGGCGAGAGGTATGGATCTAGTTTCATTCTCCTGCATATGGATATCCAGTTGTCCCAGCACCATTTGAGGAAGAGGCAGTCCCTTCGCCACTGAATAGGCTTGGTGCCTTTGTCAAAGATCAGCTGACAGTAAGTGTGTGGGTTGATTTCTGGATTCTCTATTCTATTCCATTGGTCAGTGTGTCTGTTTTTATGCCAGTACCATACTGTTTTGGTTATTATAGCTTTGTAGTATAGCTTAAAGGCAGGTAGTGTTATGCCTCCAGCTTTATTTTTTTTGCTCAGCATTGCTTTGGCTATGCGTGGTCTTTTATTGTTCCATATAAATGTCTGAATAGTTTTTTCCATTTCTGAGAAAAATGTCTTTGGAATTTTGATGGGGATTGCATTGAATTTGTATATCACTTTGGGTAGTATGGACATTTTCACTATGTTGATTCTTCCAATCCAAGAGCATGGGATATCTTTCCATCTTCTTGTATCCTCTCTAATTTCTCTCAGAAGTGGTTTGTAGTTCTCATTATAGAGATTTTTCACCTCCTTGGTTAACTCAATTCCTAAGTATTTTATTTTTTTGGTGGCTATTGTAAATGGGCAGGCTTTCTTGATTTCTCTTTCTGCATGTTCACTATTGGAGAAAAGAAATGCTACTGATTTTTGTGTGTTGATTTTGTATCCTGCTACTGTGCTGAAATCATTTATCAATTCCAAGAGTTTTTTTGTAGAGGTTTTAGGCTGTTTGATATATAGGATCATGTCATCTGCAAACAGGGACAGTTTGACTTCATCTTTTCCAATCTGGATGCCCTTTATTTCCTTCTCTTCTCTGATTGCTCTGGCTAGTACTTCCAACACTATGTTGAATAGGAGTGGTGAGAGTGGGCATCCTTGTCTAGTTCCTGTTCTTAAAGGAAAAGCTTTCAGCTTTTCCCCATTCAGGATGATATTGGCTGTGGGTTTGGCATATATGGCTTTAATTATGTTGAGATACTTTCCCTCTATACCTAACTTATAGAGGGTCTTTGTGAAGAATGAGTGCTGAACTTTATCAAATGCTTTTTCAGCATCTATAGAGATGATCATATGGTCCTTGTGTTTGAGTTTATTAATATGGTGTATCACATTTATTGATTTGCGTATGTTGAACCAACCTTGCATCCCTGGGATGAATCCCACTTGATCGTGATGAATAATTTTACGTATGTGTTGCTGTATTCTGTTTGCTAGTAATTTAGTGAGGATTTTTGCATCTATATTCATCAAGGATATTGGCCTGTAGTTTTCTTTTTTGGTTATATCTTTACCTGGTTTTGGTATCAGGATGATGTTTGCTTCATAGAATGAGTTTGGGAGATTTGCGTCCGTTTCAATCTTTTGGAATAGTTTGTAAAGAATCGGTGTCAATTCCTCTTTGAATGTTTGGTAAAATTCTGCTGTGAATCCATCTGGTCCTGGGCTTTTCTTTGTTGGGAGCCTTCTGATAACAGCTTCAATCTCCTTTATTGTTATTGGTCTGTTCAAATTTTCTACGTCTTCACGGTTCAGTTTTGGGAGCTTGTGTGTGTCCAGAAATTTATCCATTTCCTCCAGATTTTCAAATTTGTTGGCGTATAGTTGTTTATAGTAGTCTCGAATGATTCCTTGTATTTCAGATGAATCAGTTGTAATATCGCCTTTTTCATTTCTAATTTTTGTTATTTGAGTCTTCTCTCTTCTTTTTTTTGTTAGCCATGCTAATGGTTTGTCAATTTTATTTATCTTTTCAAAAAACCAACTTTTTGATTCGTTGATCTTTTGAATTGTTTTTTGGTTTTCAATTTCATTCAGTTCTGCTCTGATCTTAATGATTTCTTTCCGTCTGCTAACTTTAGGTTTGGATTGTTCTTGTTTTTCTAGTACTTTAAGGTGAAGTGTTAGTTTGTTCACTTGCCATCTTTCTATTCTTCTGAAGTGAGCGTTTAATGCAATAAATTTTCCCCTCAATACTGCTTTTGCAGTATCCCACAGGTTTTGGTATGATGTATCATTGTTTTCATTAGTTTCAATAAATTTTTTGATTTCCTGCTTGATTTCTTCTTGGACCCATATGTCATTAAGTAGAATGCTGTTTAATTTCCATGTGTTTGTATAGTTTCCAGAGGTTCGTTTGTTATTAATTTCTAGTTTTAATCCATTGTGGTCTGAGAAGATACATGGGATAATTGCAATTTTTTTGAATTTATTGAGACTTGATTTGTGACCTAATATGTGATCTATCCTGGAGAATGATCCATGTGCTGATGAGAAAAATGAATATTCTGAGGTTGTTGGGTGGAATGTTCTGTAGATATCTGCCAATTCCAATTGGTCTAGAGTCTTGTTTAGATCTTGTGTTTCTCTACTGATTCTTTGTCTAGATGATCTGTCTAATATTGACAGTGGGGTGTTCAGGTCCCCTGCTATTATGGTATTAGTGTCTATTTCCTTCTTTATGTCTAATAGAGTTTGTTTTATAAATCTGGCTGCTGCAACATTGGGTGCATACATATTTATGATTGTTATGTCTTCTTGATGGATCAGTCCTTTTATCATTAAGTAGTGTCCCTCATTGTCTCTTTTTATGGTTTTTAGTTTAAAGTCTATTTTGTCAGATATAAGAATAGCTACTCCAACTCGTTTTTCTTTTCTGTTTGCATGGTAAATCTTTTTCCATCCTTTCACTCTTAGTCTGTGTGAATCTTTATGGGTGAGGTGGGTCTC
This sequence comes from Cynocephalus volans, assembly GCF_027409185.1. NCBI lineage: Eukaryota > Metazoa > Chordata > Mammalia > Dermoptera > Cynocephalidae > Cynocephalus > Cynocephalus volans. The sequence continues at coordinate 220,827,979 of NC_084460.1, read as the reverse complement.
TTGTAGGCAGCATATAGTTGGGTTCTGCTTTTTGATCCAGTCAGCCAGTCTGTGTCTTTTAATTGGGGAATTTAAGCCTTTTACATTAAGAGTTGTTATTGAAAGGTGTTGATTTATTCCTGGCATTTTATTGGTTGTTTGGTTGTCTTAAGTGTCTTTTGTTCCTTGCTTTCTGATTTACTGTCTGTTTTCTGTGTTTGTTGGTTCCTTAGGTTGTAGATAGTGTTTTTGTTAGCTTGTTTTCTCTTCATGAATGCCATTTTTATTGTACTAGCGGGTTTTGATTTTTCTTGGGTTTTTATGGCAGTGGTAGTTATTTTTCAGGAACCAAACCCAGTACTCCCTTGAGGATTTCTTGTAAGGGTGGTCTTGTGGTAGTGAACTCCCGCAGTTTTTGTTTGTCTGAGAAATATACTATTTGCCCCTCATTTCGGAAGGATAGCCTTGCAGGGTAGAGTATTGTTGGCTGGCAATCTTTGTCTTTTAGTATTTTGAAAATATCATCCCATTCCTTTCTAGCTTTTAGGGTTTGTGATGAAAAGTCTGATGTTAACCTGATTGGGGCTCCCTTATAGGTGATTTGACGCTTCTCTCTTGCAGCTTTTAAGATTCTCTCTTTATCTCTGAGTTTTGCCAATTTGACTATGACATGTCTTGGAGAAGGTCTTTTTGGGTTGAATACATTTGGAGATCGTTGAGCTTCCTGGATCTGAAGATCTGTGATTTTTCCTATACCTGGGAAGTTTTCTGCCACTATTTTGTTGAATATGTTTTCAATGGAATCTCCATTTTCCTCCCCTTCTGGAATACCCATGACTCGGATATTTGATCGCTTATGGTTGTCTGATATCTCTCTCAGATTTTCTTCAATGTCCTTGATTCTTTTTTCTTTCTTTTTGTCTGCTTGTGTTATTTCAAACAGCCCATCTTCAAGTTCAGAGGTTCTCTCTTCAACTTCGACAAGCCTGCTGGTTAAACTCTCCATTGTGTTTTTTATTTCATTGAATAACTTCTTCAGTTCAGCAAGTTCTGCTACATTTTTTTTCAGGACATTGATTTCCTTGTACATTTCCTCTTTCAGATCCTGTATACTTTTCATCATTTCATCATGATGTCTAGCTGAGTTTTCTTGTATCTCATTCAGTTTCCTTAGAATTATCACTCGAAATTCCTTGTCAGTCATTTCAAGGGCTTCTTGTTCTATAGGATCTAGAGTTTGAGTTTTATCAACTTTTGGTGGTGTACTTTCTTGACTTTTTGTATTTCTGGTATCTTTTTTTTGGTGTTTATTCATTGTGGCCGGGGGTTTCACAGTCCACCGGTTTGAGACTAATGACTAACTAGGATGTTGCTGTGGTTGCCAATTTCGTATGGCTCCCTCCGTGATTGCTCAGTTGGCCTCTAGTGCCTTGTGTGTGTGGTTGCCTCGGGTCTTGGGCTTCTCCGGGGAGCCACCTTTCTGGTCAGCTTGGACTCTGCTGGGCTGGTGGATCACGTACCACAGGGTGTGTGATCTCTGTTGAGCTTTCACTTCCTGTGCAGGACTTCTCCCTGTTCCGTGTGCTCTGGCCCAGGCTGTTAGATCGTGCAGTAGCGACCCCACCGGGTGTGTGGTTTTTGTTGAGACTCCGCCTCCCTGGCCGCACGTCTCCCCCCTCTGTGCACACTGTGCTGGGCTGGGGTGTGTCTTCTGCACCCCTCGTCTATCAGCTGGGCCTTCAAGACCCTGCTCGGCACCGCCTTGCCCAGGAATTCTACCAGGTTTCTGCTGGGCACAGACGACCGGTCTCTCTGGGTGCCTTTGTAGCACTATGTATATCTTTCTCGGGTCTTGTTCACCTTTGTATCCCCCCAGTATAAACCGAGTCTAGCGCCCACCTGCAGCCTGGTCTCCGGCAGGTTCAAGCGGACCTGTGAACTCTCCTACCACACTATTCCCAACCAGAAATTCGTTAGGCTTTTTTCCAAACTGGTGGCCGCAGAGATGGTATCTGCCTCCCAGTAACAGGGAGTTTACCTGGGGCCGGAGTCCAGGGTATGGTGGAGTGACAGTCGGCCCGCCCGTACTTCCTTGCCCTCCCGAGACTGGTCCGGGATGCCCCCCGCCACCAGCCCCGCCAGAGAACCACCGAGGGAGTGGGAGCGAAGGCCGGTCCGCAGGTTCTGGAAAGCCTGGCGCCAGGCCAGCAAGTGGGAGTGCTCAGTGATGGCCGAGCAGAGCGGAGCTGCCCGCACCTGGGAAAATGGAGGCAGCACCGGGCGGTGAGTGGCCTGGTGGTGCAGGTGGGAGCCGCGTGGGCATCCACCCCCCGAACAGAGCTGTGCCAGGGATCACTCACAGTGCTGTGCCAGGTCGGGTGCTCGCTCTCTGTCTCTGGTTTGCCGCCTTTCCCCGTTCTCGGCCGCTGCCGCCTCAGGCTGTTCAGTCGCAGCGCGGCTCGGGCGCTCCCAGGAATCTTCTTTAATGCCGGCCTGAAACCTCGAATCCTGAATAGGGCAGCTGGCTGCCTTCAGCGCGGCCCCGGCCTCCGGGATCCTGGCTGCATCCACAGCAGCCCTGGCGCCGTGTTCCCTGTTTCGAGACTCGCTTTTGCAGCTAAGAAACAGTTCTTTTCCTGCTCCACACTTCAAAGCTGTTGCCTGTAAATGAGGCAGCCTCTCCTGCCGGGGGCAAAGTGGCGGTCACCCCCCACGACCGGTCAGCAGCAGCAGTCCTCCCTTAAGAGATGGCGAGAGGAAGGTCCACAAGTTTCCCGGCTGCCTGAGGCCCAGTGGCCGCCTTTTCCACCTCAGCTACTCCACGCCAGCCGCGGCAGCCGCCGCCATCTTGAAAAAACCTGTCCTTTCTTCATTGTGTGTTCTTGGCAACTTTGTTGAAGATCAGTTGATCATAAATGTATGAGTTTACTTCTAGGCTCTCTATTCTGTTCCCTTGGTCTACATGTCTGTTTTTATGCCAGTACCATGCTGTTTTGGATACTATATGTTTATAGTGTATTTTGAAATCAGATAGTTGATGCTTCCAGCTTTGTTCTTTTTACTCAAGACTGCTTTGGCCATTTGGGGTCTGTTGTGGTTCCCTATGAGTTTCATGATTCATTTTTTATTTCTGTGAAAAAACATCACTGGAATTTTGATAGGGATTGCATTGAACCTGTAGAATGCTTTGGGTAGTATGGACATTTTAAGAATATTAATACTTTCAGTTCATAAACATGGGATATCTTTTTCTACCTCTGTTTTAGATCCATTCTTGTGGTATAGTTCTTCACACCAACCAAGAACTTGTTATATTCACTGGGGCTTCTTTCACTGGCAGATCCTGGACTCTAATCCTTGCCTTCTTAGCACTTTAAGAATATCAAAAACTCTCCTTTGCACTTTGAAAGATTTCTGCTTAACACTAAACCTCCTGCCCCACGGAACTTCAGAATTAATGTTTTAAGGGTAATACAAGTTGTGTGGCAGGCTTATTTTTCCATTTTCCCCTTTATTATTTAGATCCTGGACTTTCTGTTTATTTGGTACTTTGTCATAATTTTTCTCCCTCCAGCATCAAGAGACAGCCAAAAACTCTTCTGGATTCTCTTCTGCCTGAGGAAAGCCTACCTCTCCAACACCTTGGCCTGCTCCCAGAATTGACAATACACTAGGGAATGCCACTGCAGGATGTTAGCTCATTCTCTGCAGTTTCCTTTCTCTGATCTATTGTTTCAGCCATTCTTATTTGCCTTCAAACAGCTCTTTTTATTATTATTTTAAAATAAACTTTCTAGTTGTTTTCAGCTGTAGTTTGGTCTGCTGCAAACTACTTCATCATACTCAGAATTAGAAATCTCCATTCATATTAAAGCGAGGGACACTAATATTTTCATTTGAAGAGAGGTAGCTGCCTAGTTGAATAAGGGGTGTGTGTGTGTGTGTGTGTGTGTGTGTGTGTGTGTAGGATCTGGGGTGGCAGTAATTTTTATAAAGATATATACAGGTTTATACGGACACTCAAAATCTACCCTTCTGCATTCTGCCTCACCTGAATCATCACTTCTAGGATTACCTGGTGTCTCTAATTCCTGAAGTTTTCTGGGGTTCTGAAGTACCAGTTGGCTGCTCCTGGGCCTTCTCTGCTTGCTTAAGTCTAGGCTTACTTCTGTCTTCCAAGTCAATTACCATTTATCCATCTGCTTCCCAGTTACAAATTATTTGGTACTTGTGTGCTTTGTCATTTTTATCCATCTCTATACTGCTGTGTTAGTGGGTTTCAGGAGGGAGTAGATATGTATTTAACTAGTCCCACGTTAATTTCTTTTCTGAAAAGAACTGAAAATGTGGTGTTACACTACTTTTTACATAAATGGTGCTTGACCATCAGAGATGATATTAGTCAAACTATTAGCCAAAGTTAGAAATGGAATAGAGGGGGGAGCTATTTTCCTTTAATCTGATCTCCCAATTCTTATATTTACCAGCTCTCATAAACTGCGATGTTAAAGCGTTTGATTTTTAATGAGACTTGAGACATATCCTGACATTTCTTGGGAGTTCATCACAGGAAATACAGAGAGAAGAGACTTTCTCAAAATGCTTTCTCTTTGGGGCCGAGCCCGTGGCGCACTTGGTAGAGTGCTGCGCTGGGAGCGCGGCACACTCCCACCGCGGGTTCGGATCCTATATAAGAATGACTAGTGCACTCACTGGCTGAGTGCCGGTCACGAAAAAAAAAAAAAAAAAAAAAAAATGCTTTCTCTTTTATAATAAAATTGTTTCTTATTGATATATTTTACTTTATTTCATAGTTTTTTTCAGTGGCCTAGACAGTGCTGAAACATGGTTTTCCAAATATGTTCTGTGTCCTAGGAGTATACAAAGGCCTACTAAGTGGTTTGGAGGATGCTGTTTAAATTATTAATAACTACAGTATGACATTGACTATGCATTTTCTTAAAAAATACATTAAAAATTTTCTGTTACTGGCACATAAAAATTAGTACCCCTATTTTTCTTTGCTTGTTTTATTCCCTTCAATACAAAGGGAAATGGTCTACTTTATTATTTGGTAGAGTATATGATCTTCCTGATATAATGGAAAGATCAGAGTTTGAAGACTAGGAGTTCATTTCAATGGAATCTGTTCTTCCTAAAAGTCTCTATTTACTTATTCTATTCACAAATAATTATTGAGTTCTTACTTTCTGCAAAGCCCTGTCTTAAGTGCTGAGAATAAAGCAGTGAATTAAATGAACAAAGTTCTAACTCTGAAGAGCCTTGCATTCTACTGAATGGCAATAAGCAAATAAAGATATATTGTTAATATGATGTTGCGTGCTATAAAAAAATATAGCAGGACAAAAGAATAAAGGACAAAGTGATGCTCTTTTAGATAGGGTGGTCAGAGTAAATCTTTGGAGCAGTAACTGTGAAATCTGGAGACCAAAGGAGGATCCAGTGTACGAGGGTACTTCAAAAAGTTCACAGAAATATTAGTATTATCTTTTCTTTCTGTTTTTCCATGAATTTCTCTAAGCATCTTCATATACCCAAGAGAAAAATGGAAAAAAAAAAAAAAAAAAGCCAGTCATTCAGGTGACTGGTCTGTACTGTTTTCATTTTCCTCATTGGGTATACACTTGGTCCTCCTTTGGTTTGTTCAGATCTCAAAGTTACTTGAACACTTGGAACTAGAAAATTTTTTTTCAACTCGTTTTATTTGGTAACCCAGATCCCTGTTCATCTAAGATGCTGTTCTTTAAAATGTATGCAGTAGGCCAGATATGCAGAGATTGTAGATACCATTTCAGTTTGGCATACACTTGTTATTTCTATTTCTTTCTTTTTTTTTTTTTGGTTAGGTCGTCAAGCATAACGTTTTTATTTTTTAAAATTAATTAATTATTTTTTTTAAAAAAAATTCTACGATATTGTGGAACAGTTGTTGGGGGAGAGGGGAAAGGGGGGTTGATAGGGTGGGAGCAGGAGGAAGGAGGAAGACATGGTCAAGGCTTGTGGCACCCCCTCATTCCGGCAGGGGAGCTCAGGGGCCTTCTGGTGGCAGCTCAGTCATGGATGAGCTGGATGTAGACTTAGGAGGGTGTGGCTGAGGCCCTCAGCCTCTGCCGCCCCAGCTCAGGAGCCTGGGGCACCTCTGGCAGTGGCCTGGTGGACATCGCTGGGCATGATGTGGACATTGGGGAGGCGTGGCTGAGGCCCTTGATGTCCCCACATCTGCTCGGGAGCCCAGGGTGCTTCCAGTGGCAGCCTGGTGGTTGTCACTAGGCTGGATGCAGATGTCGGGGTGGCGTGGCTGAGGCCCTTGCCCCCACCCTGTCCCAGCTTGGGAGCCTCAGGCACCTCTGTTGCATCTGTTTCATTGATGTTTATGATAGAATTTTTGTTTGTGGTGAAGGAAACTAGAATATTTCACTCCAAAATATGGTGCTTTGTTATGCTAGACTAAAGCAGCAGCCTCAAGGTCTCTCTGACCTTCACCCGCCTTCTGTCTCTCAATCCTGTCTTTCCAAAAGCACAGAATGAAGCTGTAGTCTGAAGTGCCTTTGTCTGCCTAAAGTCCAGAATTGCTAGAGAATAAAATAATTATCTCTGGTTCCTTCCCTGAGTTTTCATTAACTTAACTCATATCACAGAAAGATCAAAGTCTGTCAACACACCTTGACAGGCTTTTGTCACAAACCATTGTCTTCTAATTCGGTCCCATTCGGTATTTAAAAGAGAATCATTTACCAGCTGTCCTCTGTGTGTGGGTTCAATAGACTGTCCCAAGTCATCGTATATTTACCAAGTCTACTCATTTCTTCCTTCTATACCCCCCCATCTCCTCTTTCCCTATGGAGAAGAGGATATAAGCATCTTTACCCCATGGGGCCATAGATAATCATTCTTCTGTGATTCCCCTGTGCTATGCACATTAAATATATTTATATGCCTGTTACTTTTATTCATCTGCTTTTTGTCAGTTGATTTTCACTGAACCTTGGTGCAAAAGGGAAACTTTCCCTTGGTCCCTACAGTAGTAAGCAAAATTTAGGTTCTCTTTGCCATTTTGTCTATATGAAGATATTTATTAGACCAAGTGGGGACTGTTTAACAAAGATTATGAAAGGCCATTGTTTTGTGCTAAGCTCCTACACTAGGCCCCAACAGACCAGACCAAACCAAAATGGAGTCTCTTATGCTAAATGCCACATAATCAAACTGAAGCTTTAAGGAAGGGGAAAGATCTCAAACAGATCAGATTTTCCTGCAAATGAGAGAATCAGATCTACTTGAGTTAGCATAATAAGGACACCCTCTCTGCTTTAACCCTTATAAAAAGATAAGTAATGTGGGCTGAGCCTGTGGCGCACTCGGGAGGGTGCTGCGCTGGGAGCGCGGTGACGCTCCCAGCGGCCGCGGGTTCGGATCCTATATAGGAATGGCCAGTACACTCACTGGCTGAGTGCCGGTCACGAAAAAGAAAAAAAAAAAAAAAAAAAAAGATAAGTAATGTGATGTTAACCAATCAGTTATTTCTCTATTGTTCTGTCTTCTTGTTTCCACCTTACAAAACCCACTGTTCTGCCATTTCCCAGTGGGAACACTCATTATATTTTTAGAATGGAGGCTACCCCAATTCATGAATTGCAAATAGAAGCCAATGAGGTATATAACTAAATTTGTTTTAATTTTGTCTTTTGACAGAGCTATCTTCAGAGTCACTTTTAGAAAAGCGCTGGCTCTAGGGAGTAAACAATGGGTTAGCTTCCTGAATTTCTGTAAAAACCATCAGTGAAAGACCAATAAAGTAAGATTATAGAGACTGCTACATGGTCTTCTCCAACAAGCTCATGGGAATGACTATTCTTCTGACCCAGCCACTAGAGGGATCATTGTACTATAGAGAAGCAGCTCCTCCCCAGGGCTTTGGAGATTGATTCTGCTCAGTGAGCTGTGTCTGGAAGATATTTGTCTTTTCTGAAGTGGTAGAGGCAGGTAAGAGAAACTGCTTTCCCAGCACGTCTCCTGTTGACTGTGGGCTCTGGCAGTATCTGACGTCTCCGGAGTGTGTATTGGGCTTTCTCATTCTCTTTGAAGCCTAGTTATTTGCACTCCAAAGAAGCTAGGAGCCTCAAGCCTGTCTAGGCTGAATGTGGTTTAAACTAAGTGTTTTCTTTACTATTCAAAAACCCTGTCTTTGAGAGTATGTGTACCAGTAAGTAAACTGCCTAGGAGAGTTTGTAATGATAACCTAAAATATCACCAACTGTATATTTAAATTACCCTGCTTTTAAAATGTGTTTGTTTTGGCTGTATCACGTGGTTGGAATAACTTAATATAGCAGGTTGACACTTTGAAATGAAACATATTTTGAGCCTTTGTTTCTGTTGGTTTCTTTTTTCTTTTTTAAACCGTGCAAATGTTTTGGTATCTCTAGAACTAGTTGTAAAGCTTACTCAATTGGTGCTCAATAAAGTGATGTGAACAAAATATAAACATGTTCAATCAATTAACTTAACTATTTAATTACTCAAACATAAAACCATTGAAAAATTTCTTTTAAAAATAGTTTAGTGCCTATTTGTACTGCTTTATGACTTTATAGTTAGAATTTAATTAATATAGTATGTATTCCATAAATTATAGTATACACATGGTTCAATTTCTTAAGTAAAGGGATAAAATACATAATATACTACCTAAAAGTCAGTCCTGTAACTGCTGGTACTCTTTTCCCTGTGGGCTCTCCCCTGTTCCTTTGGCCTCTAATAAGTAGTAATTAAAAATGCGCTGTTATATTCTGAGCCATTTTCAGTAATGTAGTCTATTTTATATGTAAAATCCATATGTAAACTATTAGTAGGCAGAACACAAATACATATCTTTATATCATTTGATTGTGTGACTCAAATTTTCACTAAAGGTTAGTGTGTGTTTTTGTAGAATTAATTGGTCACACAGGGCTTAGACTCTGTTTTGACCTATTTTCTTGGTATAAAACCATGGAGAGGCTGCTAGAAACTTTACCTGCATGATTATACTATGGAATGTTAGAGTACTTTTCCCCAAAGAAATTCCAAGCATCGTATGTAATATTATTTACTCTCCATACAAAGTCTGTCATCTGTCCTAAAGAATATTACTTGCTCGTGTGTATGTGTGTGTGTGTGTGTGTGTGTGTGTGTGTGTGTGTGTGTGTGTGTGTGTGTGTGTTTGTAGGCAATAATCTACAATTCAGTTTTAGAATCTCAGGTATACAGGATTATCTTTTTGCCATCTCTTGGGGGATCATTGTGTTGCTCCTGATAACCTGTGGAAACTCTGCCTATGAGTGTGTGTGTGTGTTTGTAGGCAATAATCTACAATTCAGTTTTAGAATCTCAGGTATACAGGATTATCTTTTTGCCATCTCTTGGGGGATCATTGTGTTGCTCCTGATAACCTGTGGAAACTCTGCCTATGGGGGTGTGTGTGTGTGTGTGTGTGTGTGTGTGTGTGTGTGTGCGCGCGCACGCGCGCGCGTTTGTTGTCTCCAATAGAAAACCCAGCGGCATGCTTCAGGAGTATTTGCTATCCTTTTTCTGAGACTCTCCTGTCTGCTTGATTTTTTTCTCAGATGAAATACATCTGATTATAATGGAGGTAATGCGAACCTCAAAGTTGTAATATCACTGCTCCCTTACAGGACTCAAGGGAAAGGCCTCATAAACTCCCACCTTCAAACAGAAGGTGCTCACTTGTGGATGCTCTCTCCTGACCCCTCAATCTCTTTCCTTTTTCCCCTTTAACTTCGATGCAGTCAACTCATGGCCCTTAGTCAAGTGCCCCCAGTCCTCCACCAGTCTCTTTACTAGATGAAAAGATGCCCCCTCACCTAACCCTTTGATCCTTTCTTGGGCCTCACACTTTGGGTGCTAGTGGAGGCTCTTCTTTGCTCATCAAGAGGAGTTAAGCTTGGATAACAAGATGACTGAGAGTGGATGTGGGGGCTCCAATTACTGTTTTTGTCTATGCAATAGTGAGAGCTATGGCTGATCTCCTCCATGGTTTCCTGAGGAAGTAAGCACAACTATACGAAGAAGAAAATCATTATTATTATTTTCTAATTTCACATGAAAAAAGGCTATTTCTCATGTCACATAACTTTGACCCTTCTTCCTATAAAATAACCAGCCCTATATGATTGTGCAATATCAATTAATTCTGCCATGTTCCTGAATTATTTTTCCTGTCGTGATTATTTCTCCTCCATTAGAACATAAACTCCGTAAGGGCAAGAGTGTTTGTTTTGGTCACTGCTCTATTCCAATATTTAGAACAGTACTGAGCACATAACATGTGATCAATATATACTTATTGAATAAATTATTATTATAAGGATTACATACTATCTCAAATGTCTTCTTCTTTGCCATACAGAAGTGGAGTGTGTATGGAGCGAATGTCAAGTTGGATTAATTGCCATTTTATTATAATTTTCACCCCCACATCCAAAAGAAGGGAAATTTCTAATTTATTCTCCACTCCAACACTGGTGCTAATCAAGGATGACTAAGGTAAAAACCAAAAAACAAACAACAAACCAAAGGAGAAAGGATATACATCATTTACTTTATTAATAGGCAGCTAGTCAGTTTGTGCTGTTGACCCAAAGACTTGAGACCTGGACCTACATTAAATTGATCTGGTTTAAATGGATCACACTGTGCATTCAGGATTACAACAGCCATTTGCTAAGTAGATATAATGTTTGCCTCTTAAATCTAACAGTAATTTTAGAAGTATCCATATCAATAACATATTAACATTATATATGTAACATTTTTTCAAGTTACAGCTTGCAAGATACTCAAGGATGTTAAGCATCTGATTTTTAGAAATAAGAATGTTCAATAAAGTAGTTTAGGAATAAAGAAGACGCCAGCCCTGGTTTACAGAAGTTTAAGCAAAGGACAGTCAGTCATCCTTTGCAGTATGTGGCCTTCACATTGGGTGTTGAAACTGTGTTGGGCTAAGGACAAATCAAAGGAAATGTGAATGTGACGCAAAGAATGGAATGAATGCAGGATTCCTTCTGATGAGAATGTGAGTGCTGTGCATCAAGCGAGGAGGAGATCAAAGGACCGGGTTAACTTCCTTTCTAGATAATAAATATTGTGGCATAAGGCAGTAAGAGAGGGAAAGGACCATTGTAAGTGATTAAAAGGAAAATTGCAAAGATCTCTTTGTCAGTAATTGATCTTAATGGAATTTAATTATTTTATTACCATAATCAGCTACCTCTTATCTTGCTTTTCCTTCCACTCTACTTTGAGAACTATTAACTCATATTACCTGGCTATGAGCAGGAAGAAACTGCTTGACAACAAGTTTTAATTCTCACTGTACTGTAAAGTTGGCAAACTCGCTTGTTTGCACTCACAGCACTGGAAGAAAAAAAAAGAGTTGTAAAGTGTGCTGGCGTGGGGAGATTGGTAGATGGGAGATCATTGTGTTTATTTTCACTCGATGCTCACTGTGAGAGCTCTAAAGTCACAAATCATGTTTACCTATTTTGTTTTTCCCATGTCACACATAGTACCTATTATAAAGTAGGCATATAATAGTGAGGGATAAAAATCACTAATGTAATTTTAATTCTTTATACCACTGCTATGTATAAGTCCATTTTTGTGTTGCTGTAACAGAATACCCGAGACTGGGTATTATAAAGAAAAAAGGTTTATTTGCTCACATTCTGGGACAGCTGCATCTGGTGTGAGCTTCAAGATGCATCTACTCATAGCGGAAAATGGCAGGCAGCCAGTGGGTACAAGAAGATCACATGGGGAGAGGAAGCAAGAGAGAGAGGGAGGGGAGGGGCCAGGCTCTTTTAAACAACCAGTTTTCATGGGAACTAATAGAGGAAGAATTCATTCACATGTACTCTTCCACACCTGAGGGAAGGCAATAATCTATTCACAAGGGATCCACCCCCATGACCCAATGCCTCCCAACACTGCCACACTGGGGATCAGATTTGAATATGGACTTTTGGGGGGACAACATATCCAAACTGTATCATGCTATTTCTCAGAAATAGAGATAATTTACATGTTTTTGTAAACCAAATAACTCTTTTAATTGGTTTTTATTAACAGATATTATAGGTTCTGTCTTTCAGATGCTGACATAGCTTCTATTAAATGATATCTTTATTATTTGATTAGACTAGTATATATCTTAAAAATGAAAACCCATGGCCAAATCAACTTTGATTTCATGCAACTATTAAACCTTTTCTTTGTTTGCTTTTTTTCTTTTGCTTATCTATGAAAAATTGACTTTTAAATACAATTTTAGACTTGAAGATTGGACAATGTTGATAATAATTCTTATAAAGTATTAATATTGTGATTATTTTATTCATAATTGTAATACCCAAAAAGTCTATGGATTTTTTCCCTATTTACCTAATTGACTGAATAATTTTGAACAGTCTTTTATTCTACTTTATATTTTATTGTAAAAGTTATATATTTGATTTTTAAAATAACTTTTTATTTTGAAATAGCTTTAGACTCACAAGAGTTGCAAAAATAGTACAGAGAGTTCCTGGTGTACCCTTCACCCAGCTACACCAAATCATAATATTTGTGTATAACCACAGTACATTGTCAAAACCAGGAAGTTGATGTTGGTACAATATTATTTATTATTAATTCAAGTACAGACCTTTTTCATATTTCATCAGTTTTTAAGTGTCCCCTCACTTTTTTTGGTATATACTTCTATAAAGTTGTACCACATGTGTAGATTCAAGTAAGCAACACCACAATCAGGATACAGAACTGTTCTATCACTACAAAGAAGCTATTTGTGCTATCCCATAAAAGTCATATCCTTTCCCCAAGCCTAACTCCTGCAACCACTAATTCATCATCAGTATAACTTTGTCACTTGGAGATTACTTTACAAAGGGAATCATATGGTATGCAACCCTTTGAGAGTGGCTTTTTTCACATAGCATAATGCCCTTGAGATCTATACCAGTTGTTGAACATAGCAAGAGTTTGTTCTTATTTATTACTCTGTTATTTATTTGCAACATTCTCCACAAATGTTTGATTTTTGATAACAAACCTTCACATCCACAGCCATTGCATTCTACAAATGCAAACTAAAGGTCACCCCAGATTATGACCCTATGGCATGTTATGGAGAAGGTTCCCAAAGCAAAAGTAAGATACCGGGGATGAACAAGACATTCTTTCTCAAACTTCTTCATGAATTCTAAACTTTCTTATAAAATAAGGTCATCCAATCCAGCTTTCATTTATCTTATTTTTAAAAGTGATGACACTTGAGGATTTCTGACTACTTTCCTCGATTAACTAGGTGTTGATATCTTTTTTGACCATCTATATTCTTAAGCCTCAATTCTTTCTAAACTATCTTTCAAATTCCAATTTTAGCAGTGCCCTAGCTTGAATAAGCCTAAATTGTTCCTCCAAAGATTGAAGCAAGCTGCGAACATGTGTTGAACTGTGGGCAGGCCTGCAAGGCATCTATTTGCATGAGTGACTGAAGATCCTTCTAAGAAAGACTCAGATTTGTTTAAGGACAATGTTTTGAGATCTGTAGGAAGATATGCCTCTGCCTCTGAGAACACCACCATGTTTATCATTCACATTTTGCAAGAGGGTTTCAAATAAAAGACTTTGAAAGATGAAATGAGATCTGAGGGATACTGAGTACAAGACATAATGGTGATATGTCAGAACGACTACCCTGATAGGCAATGATGTTTAGGACAGCTTTGGCAACAGAGGTGGTGGTATTGGTGTCAGCAACAATATCAGTCCAAGTTGAGACACCTCATCCAGAACTCTAGACCTTGGTACTGGTCCCCCTAGCACTGGCATTAACACCTCTGTTCTTTGGCAACCTTGGGCAGACATCCACTGGGTGGTAGGGAGATAGGGCCTCCTATGGTCTCTGGTAACAAAGCTACTACTTTTAACATCAGTGTTGAGAAGTGGTGTGTGTGTGTGTGTGTGTGTGTGTGTTTGTGTGTGTGTGTGTGAGGGGTCTTCAAAAGTTCATGTCAAGAGTCACGTTAACTTTCAATTTCATTATTCCATGAACTTTTTGAAGTACCCTTGTATTTGTGTGTGCTTAATCTTCAATCTCTGGGGGGTTTATTCTGCAGAAGGACCCCAACCTCTCAAACTGTTTCCTATATTGATTTTACAAAAGAAAGAAAAATAGAGTTCAAGACTTTGACCTGGCTAGAAAACCTAAAAGGAAGTTTGAATTTCAAAGCTTCTGTTGGGTCTTATTGTTGTAACAAGTGTACATCAATAGAAAGATGCCTTCATAGGGTCCTCAAATTATTAATCAGGTCTTAAAAATGATGTGTTTCTATGACATAAATTATATATACAGGTAATATTTTTTCAGTGTGAAGATAGAAGGAATACGAAGGGCAACTGCTCCTGCTTTTCAAAATAATGTAAATACTGATATTAAAAGAGGTTGTGTAAAGTATGATAGCAAAGTGTGTCTGAAACCACAAAACTGGTGTGAACTAGTCTTACTTCTTTGTACTAGTGTGTTGTTTTGCAGGAGACCCTGAGCATGTGCAGGAGAGGAAGGTGGTGACCTGAGCACTAGAGGAACAAAATTCCCCACTAGCAGAACCAAAAGTCTGGAAACTTAACCACCAGAGCCAATTCCGAAGCCAGAGTTCCTACAATAAAAAAGATCCAGTGCCCATCACTTCCATACCAAATATGGATAAGTTTTAAGCAAGCCAATCAAACCCCACCACCTCAAGACTTCCTTGTTCTTTCCCCAGCTTCCCAACCCCTTGAAAAACATGCCCAGATGCTAGACTGGGGAGACAGATTTGAGACTTACTTCCTGTCTCCTTGTTGGTTGACCTCGCAATAAGGCCCTTCTTTTTCAAAAACTGGTGCCATGGTATTGGCTTCTATGCTTGCTGGACAGTAATACCTTGCTTGGTGATGGAGTTTGGATGTATTGTCCCCTCCAAAACTCATGTGGAAATTTGATCTCCAATGTGGCAGTGTTGGAAACCGATTGAGTCATAGGGGCGGATCCCTCATGAATGGATTAATGCTCTCCCTAGGGGGAGGGGGATTAATGAGTGAGTTCTTGCTCTATTAGTTCCTGTGAGAGCTTGTTGCTTAAAAAGACCCTGGCATCTTCTCTCTCTCTCTTGCTTCCTCTCTCGCCCTGTGATCTGCTTGTACCCGCCAGCTGCCTGCCACTTTCCACCATGAGTAGAAGCAGCCTGAGGCCCACGCCAGAAGCAGCTGTCCCAGAATCGTAAGCCAAATAAATGTCTTTCCTTTATAAGTCACCAAATCTCAAGTATTCTGTTATAGCAACACAAAACAGACTAAAACACTTGGTAATGTTTCTTTTCTTAATAAGGCTTGAAACTCAACTCTATTGAGGATAACTTTACATCCTTGGGATGTGTGTGTAAGCATGTGTGTTTGTGTGTACATGCGTGTGTGTTCCTATATCTACTTATTAGATAATTAAGAAAGATTGACAAGGCACCTCATTCTAGAGGGGACACCTCAGAAGAGACCATGTTTGACTGAATAACTCAGAACTTTGGAAAATGTAGTTTCATGGGTGACTGAATTACACAACATTCTTGAGGTGGCAATAGATGTTAGAGCTAGACAGGGGATGAGGTTTTCCTAAAATGGGGAGATTTGCATGGCTATAGTTGCAGTTACCAGAGGAAACTATCAAATAATCACAGGGGAAGCTGAATTTGCTGCCATGATGACCTATTTATTTTGGTGTTGTTCCTGCTTTTTATATTTGACTCTGCATTAAATGCCACAAATAAAGCCTAATGACAACTATCACTACTAAGACCTCCATGGTCTAAAGTGGAGTTCTCCTGGTTCTTTAATTATCCTCCACCAACCCCATGTCTTGCTGTTTCTAGCCTGGATACTTTGAGCTGCAAGGCCCAGGCAACTTCTCTGTCCTGTACTCTCACTGCCAGAAATAAGGGATTGAGTTCTTGTCATGATGAATTTGAGATTTCTTTTAGTTAATCAAGTGGAGATGTTAAATAGGCTCTTCTATCTGGAGTTTAGAGAGCAGGTCTGCTCTGTTAAATCTGGTTGTTGCCAGCATACAGATGGTATTTAAAACCAAGAGACTAGATTAAATAGTCAAGAGAGTCAATGCTCTGGGGCACTTCAATAATTGGGAGGAAGAAGGAGGTGGGTGAAAAAAAGAGAAACTAGCCAAGGAAATGATTCAGTGAGGAAGGAGGAGAACTTGGAGTCTTTGGTATCCATCAGACAGGTGAAGTCAAGGTCAAAGATCAAAGATGGTGGTGAGTTAGTGCTATCAAATGCTGGTGATGGGTTAGGTAAGATGAGGCTTGAATATGGACCAATGGAAATCACTGCGTACCTTGGTAAGAGCAGGTTTGGTTGAGTGAGGTGGACAAAATCCTTTTTGGATTGGATTTAATAGAAAATGGGGAAAAAGGATCTGAAGACATTGGGAATAGATAGAAGAGTAAAGAAACAGGGTGGTAGCTGGTGGGGGTAAGTGGGGTTGAGAGAAAGTAATGTCAACATGTGACTTGGCATTGTCTTTAAAAGAGAATAAAATGAGAGGGAAATATTTGTAGATAGTTTGTGTCTTCTAGTGTCCTGCAATTTCTGTCTCATCGTGATAAAAAAGAAAGATCTGGTTCAGATTTTGGTAGGCCTGAAGACAGGACCCCAAACTTCACAGGGACCTTCTCAATTCAACTGTGCAATTTCCCTTTTCTTCTTCCAGAATTGGAAACCCCCCTGGATAATTCAGTGTTTAACAGGAAATTCTCCACAATAGACCCTGACAATGAGAATCCCATTCTTCCCTGCCGTGCTGCTGTTTCTCTGATGTGCTTGCTACCCACATCCCACCTTCCAGCTCAAAGAGTCGGGCAGACAAGCTAACTCCAAAGATTTCCACTAACTCCCATCGTGCTTCTCCCCATGTGCCCATTCTATCTTCAGGGGCACTGAAGTGGAATCCGGTAGTTCTGAAGGAAACTGGTTGCCCATCCAATGCTGTAGTATCCCACTAAAGGAATAATCCATTACTTTTTTCAATGTTTAATGAAAACAAGAACTAAGAGTAAAAAGACCTAAACTCTGTGGTGTAATTACAGACAGTATTTATTCTGAAGTTAATTTCAAAAGTGAAGTATCAGTTGGAAGCTAAATAATAATTTAGGTTTTTGTTGTTAAATGCCAATAGACTTTTATCTGCTATAGCAAACCATGTTTCTTCTAAAAAAGAGGATGCCAAACAGTAACATATTTCCTGCTCTTATCTTAGATGGAGATTTAAATCATGTAAAAGTGGCTTACCCCCCACCCCATCTCCATATACAGCATCACTTTGGCGGTGGCATTATTAGCACAATGATAGTAATGGAGTCTTGCCTCTGCTTGCCCCTCTTTCAAAGAGCAAACTGTGATGTCAGCATGTCACTAACATACTAGATATGCATCTCCACAGGTTGCCATGGCAAATCTGGAACCAGAGCTTCCCTAATGAACCCTAGCAATAGCGGCCTGACAGACTAAGCATTCTCAGGCATTTCCTGTTAGACTCCTGTTGGCGTCAGCTATGAAAGCAGTTGCTTACATTTCTGGCAGTAGATTAGCATGGGGTGGGAGTGGGGGTGAATTCTCATCCAGTCATGAAGTGTCACTTAATCTGACAGGACTTTCTAGGGTTGGAAATGTATCAGGTGCAGCAGGACACTAAGGAAATATGTAAAGTTAAAACCCAGTTTCTGGCAGTTTTATAATAAATCCTCTACCTCCACTTTGAACAAACAAAGCAACTCTCAAGTTACAAGGATGTTCATTTTTATATCAATAGTTGGGCTAAAAAGAATGAAGATTGAAAAGATATCAGAGGAAGAGAAATCAACAATAACTAGAGTAAGAAAAGGGTTCTCTGAAATTGCCCCTGAGTTGGTAAGATTACTTTTCACAGTGATGACAACGCATACAATCCTCCTCTGGTAAGGAGTCCAGCATTTCCATAAGTCAAACATGCAAGACTCACCACAGCGACAGTTGCCAGTCACACCTAAGTCTTCAGATGGCAAACACTAGCCTCCATTATGATGTTGGAGCTGTATCATTTCTTTTGTTAGCCTTCAGTTACTTACAAAGTTTAGAACTTGAGGTAATATCTTTTTTAGTTTGCACCAGGGCTGACATGAACATCTTAAGGCAGTGTGGAATACTTACTACTTAGAGTCGAAAGAAAAATATGTGAAGTGACAACTGATTAATTGACTTTGTTCTCTTATAGTGACACGGTTAAGTCCTTTGTGTGTTCGACAGTAAGACAAGGAGGGCTGGGGTTCAGGAGGGAGGACTGGTAAGCTGTGGGGGAGGTTTGAGAATGCTCAATCGTGGAACTCGGGATGAAATAGATAACACTGTGAATTATCAAGTGACAAAACAGAAAAGCCAGAAGGCTCTGGCCTTTACCATGTGTAGGGATCCATCTCAGGGTTCTCGTACTGTAAGAAACTTGGGAACAAGAAGAACTCTGAGTAGAAGGGACAGATGGGTAGTGCCGTGAGTGGCCCCGCAAGTTTCCTATAGAGCCAAATGCACTCCCCTGATTCTGACACATGGCAGGGGGAAGTACATTAGCTGGCTTTCCTGAGCATTGCAAAGACAATCCATTATGATCACTCTGAAGCACTGTCTTGAATCCACAATGTGACAGGAACTGGGGTGGGGGCAGGCAGGGATTTTCGTGACAGGCTCCTCTTGATACAAACATAATATCTACTCATGGTTGGCCCCGTTGAATGACATTACCTTTTTTTCCACATGTCCCAAATAAGGCCTTTGCCCACTGAAGGTAAAAGAAAAAAACATAGAGTCCTTGTTCTTATAAGCAAATGTAAACTGACACACTTTAGGAGGAATTGGGTCTTTCCTCACAGAGGTGATGAGTTTGGCGGGATGTCCACCACCACCTGGACCTGGACTGAATAACTGCGTGAAGGCTGTGGTTTAAGGGTCAGTTTATAATCTTGCCACAGGGCAAAATCAGTTGGCTTAGGTCAAATTTGAACCTATGTTCTCGGATTTATAAGAGTGATAATCCCATCCACTGAGTGAGCCTAGGAGAACTGAAAAGCCACTTAAGTCTTAATTTCATGCTGAGTCATGGAATACTCAGGGTCCCGGGGGGTACATTCAATCCTGGAATCCCCCATGCTACAAAGCCCTGGGGCTGCTAGATTCCGGAATGTTTCATTGGTTTCAGTTATCTAGTGGCATTCAGTGTCTATTCGTAAGTACTGATGAAGAAATCAGTCTCCTTAACAGACAGATCCTCATGTAATATAATCTATTAGAGAAAGAAAACTGGCAGAGACTTAACATTTTTATTGGAGAAATACAGTGACTTGTTCATAATAGTCTTCAAAGCACAAGTTTGCTGATGTCAATGGAAACAACCTGCTAAAATATTACAAAGTTTCTCCTCTCCTGATTATCTCAAAATCCTCCCCTCCACCTTCCTTGAGTGTCACAATTAATTTATCTAAGAAGGTCATAGATTGTGGCTATCTGTAAGGGAAATCCTGTAATTTTTCTGTGTATGGAACTACAGTGGTGGATTTTAGTAAATCAACCAGGTCTTTGTTTAGATTCGCTGATGTGGTATTACTTTCCACAACGAAATGAAGGGCCATATAAAATGCATCCCGTTAGGGGTAGAAATTAATTTGAGTCAGAAGAGCAGTGAAAGGTAATCCACATGGTCTGCCTTTGTCAAGGAGACATTTTCAATACAATTCTTAGGGGAGTAAGATGGTTACAATAGAGTGTAACAGCTCTCTGGAGCAAAGAACACATTTCCTATATGATGAGGGTGGTTATGCATTATATCTGCAACAGTTTTCCCTTGAATACAGACATCAGATCTGCTAAGGGGACCCTGGGAAAAGACCACTGTGTGGTAGACGTTAGAAGGGAAGATTGGTTAAGATTTGCCTAAGAGGTGGACCAGAAAACAGTATTTTAACATCCACCAGGTATTTGTCAGATGGTAGCAATTTCCAGCAACAATGTAATGGGGACTTCCCAGTGACAGATTTGAATGGGTTATCTAGAGATGAACAGCTCCCCAGACCCTCGTTTCCACTTGGATTCAGCTTTTGATTGCTTGCCTCGTCCTTTGTATCTCTTTTCGTCCTCTCATTGGTTCTTTTCTCTTCCTTTTCAGAACCTCAAGCTTATCTTTTAAACTGAATTATTTCTGGTTTTATGGCTCAGGGAGCAGCCGAAACTAACAGGAAAAATACAAAGAGTGAACATGTTTTTTTTTTTTTTTTTTTAAAATATTGTCAAAGAACACATGCTGTGGCAGGTGCTGCTAGTGAGATATTATAATCAAACAGGCAAAAGAATTGTAGATTTTTATCTCTCCGTCTTAAGACAGGGCTCTCAATTTGCTGAATCATTCATGTGGCTAAGGGTAAATTAATATTTCAGAAACTTGCCCAGTCTACAATACAGTGATATGTGACAAAATTTTATATGTACTTCCATCATGTAGATTCATCTAGAAGGAAGGATGTTCCCATCATAATCAAGTCCTTCTAATATTACATTTTATGCTGTAGTGAAATAGGAGTTTCTCTTTGGTCTCAAAGAGGAGAGGATATTCGATCATCTAAACTAATCTCAGTAGCCAAAAGAGTGACTGGTTTTGATAAATACTTGTGTTTTGATTATAAATGGAATATTCAGCTTTTTTGCTTATGCATTTGTCTTAGGTCTGGTGGAACATTTCTCTCCCTAAATTGCTCATATCTCAAATATTCTTTTTGGCTTAACTTATGTTTTTATTCCTGGGGCCAAAAAGATACTTGTCAGGTTTTTAATAACCCTTTTGGCTAATTTTCAGACACTCAGTTGACCATTTTTTAATGAACTGTTGAGAGTGGGATTTAATATGTTTCTTCTGCTCATAAAAACAGATTTTACCAGGCCTGGGTTGTTTGTGCTGCTAAATATCTGGTCTACAATGTGAGCTGGGGAGATGTCTGGTCCATGCTTTAGGGCTACCACTGAGTCTTCTTGGCCTTGGAAAAAAGACGATGTGCAGTCTTTTTTTTTTTTTTGCAGGGAGAGGGTACCAATTTGAAAGAAAGGTACAAATCAAAGAACTTAAGTGGGTGTTTTGGTACAACGTATAGAAAAGGTAAAGGAAACCCAATGTGCATGCACTGCTTTGATGACCAGGGAAGTCAACCCCCTTGTTTTCTTAAAGAAGACTATTCCCTGGAAAAATTGCTAGAAAAGTTTCTTGTTTTAAAATAATGATATAATTTCTAGTATGGCTGAATCAGTTTTTTCAGTGAGATTGCTAAACATTTTATTGTTGATATGTATACACCTTCCATTTTATCCAGGGTTATGTGTTTAAAGCACTTCTTTCAGATTTGCCATAGTGTATTTTTAAAGATTGATGATTCTTATGAACAAACTTCATGCTGCAATCCTTGCTCCAAAACAATACCCACAATTTCTCTGTGCCATCAGAACTTGAATGAAGTTGGGGCCTATTAGTAATTTTCTTCCTTTCAACCTGCCTTTGGGCTCATGGAAATGCTCTGGGACATCCCCTCACAAGTGAATCGGAGCTGTTCTTGGAGAATATTGAAATGTCTTTAAGATTAGGCAACTCACTTACATTAGATCCATTTATCTGACTGAAAGAGAGCTCAGAGAAAGCCTGATTCAAGAAGCTGTTATGTAGTAGCAGAAATTCAAGTCCTGCAGTCAAGGCAACCTTAATTCAAAGACCAATCTGCTACTTATTAGCAATGTGACTTAGCCTTTCTGAGACCAAGTTTTCTGTATGGTAGAATAAAGATCTGGCTGAATTACTCTTAAACAGTTAGAGCAATAACAAACAAAACCTCTCTCAGTCTTAATCAGTGGGAGTTCTCTACCTGTTTTCTTCCCCTTCTCTGTGTCTCAATTTCTTCATTTGTAAAATGGAGAAAATAAGAATCACCCTTGGGGTTATTGTGAGAATTAAAGAGAATATGGACTTATTCATGGTTATGGATAGTTACTAAAAAATAAGTCCTAATAAAAGGTTGGACAGTGGTAGGCCTGGACATAGACACAGTGGCCAGTACTCTTTTCACTGTGCTGTTATTGACACTAACATTCCAGGTACCCTTGTTTGAGGGGTTGAGAATCGTAAGGTTAGCAGACTGTGTATAACACTAGACTTACCCAATGTTAAGAAACATTTGAAAATGGCTCACTGGACATCCAGGTTTACCGAAAGAAAAATCAATGTGCTGCAAATATAAAACTTAATTTCATCTTAAAGGAATGGCTTAAAATGTAATTTAAAAAAAACTGTTTCAAGTTGAATAAAACCTTTTTTTTTTGTGTGGTTATCTTGTTTTCCTTTGAGTGTCATATAACAATTGTGTCTTAGTGAGTTCTTTACTAGGTGTCTCTTTACCCTGAAAAGCCAAATAATACCCTCATTCTATATGACACTAATACCAAAGTCAAATAAAAAGGGTATCACTGCAAGGCTAAGAAAGAGCTAATTTTCTAAAATTGGAACATTATCTGTCATGTGTTACTACTCTGTAATTATGACTATTATTCTCATCGGGCAAAAAGATATTTCAGGAAGCGAAAGATTTTTATAAGAGGCTTTTAATATAAATGGGCAATTATATTAAAAGACTGACTTTCATACTTAGAAACTATGTTGTAGATACTTTATATAATATTTGAAGTAAATTTAGTAAATGATATGCATGCGAAAACTTAAAATATATGAATACCACCTCCTTTAATGAATGGTATGAATAGTCTTGCAAAAGATATTTTTGAAAAATGGGTTCACAACTTTTATGCTTGCAGAGATTTTATTGTTAATAATGCATTGTTTTTTCGTTTTTGGTAAAGAATGAATCATTTTCATTTGGCAATGATTCTAAATTTTTTTTTTGCAGGAATGATTAAGCTTTTTAAATCATTTATGGGGCTGAACAAAGGGCAGTGGTAAAAATAAAAATTAAAACAGTGATTCATCTTTTTCTAGAAGATGAAGACAATAGTATAAATTATGAAGAATCTTTCAGTTTTGCTTTAAACGATGTTAAAGGAGAGTTCATAGCAGATAGAAAGTATGGACATAGAAGGAAATAATAATAGTTGATCTTTACTGAGTTTAAGAAGTTACATTGAAGAGCTGTAAGGACAAAATCTTCCCGGCATTATTCACCTCAAATATTACTTCCAGCAAGAGAAAATCCGGGATCTGTAGGCTATATGGTTATACAATTTTGGAACCCATTGTGAGAAAAGTAATAGAAGATTAAAAATACATAGTGAGAACCAAAGATGGTATTTATTTGGAAAGAGAAGAGAAATAAAAATATAAATTTTAAAAAGCTGACAAATGCTACAAGTATAATTATATGCAGAAAATATCATGATATTTTGTTATAACTACCTGTCACATCTTTACCCTTTACATTTTTGGCTGATTAGTTTTTGACTGCTTTTTCATGCAAAATGATTTTGCAATATCATTTTCTATGGCGAGAACATGAAGATAATTCAGTGGTCATTTAATATGATTGACTGAAATTTATTAATTTTGATAGTTTGATGCTTAAGCATGACCACACACAAATGTACTTCTGTGTAATACCGCTGCCAGATTTGTGCCCTTCCAACACAAGACTTTTGATAAATTCAATTTCACATAATTCCCAGAAAAAAATGGTTTACCTATAATTGTATGCACTACATTATTGAGTCTTTCCCAATAGGTGAGAACTTCTGTTTTGAAGATGATGAGTTAATCTTATACTTAGAATTTTGCTCACCTGATGGTTGGAAGAATTTTCTATAGGCTAGTTTTTGGTTCTATACAATTCAAAACTAGTTTCTTTTCTATTTCCCACATACTTCTAGTGCTATGCACTGCATGAGACAAGCATATTGCAATATGACCTCTGGACCAGTCCCTCATAGTAGGGTGCAGTGAGCAATACAGATGTTTCTGAAAGCCATTCCTATAACACGACAGCTAGGAATAATTAAATATATAAAGAAACAACCGTGAGCCACGCAAATATATTTCCCTAATCAAATTCAATGTATCTCAACTCAATTTACACTTAGCTAGATAGCCAATAATGCCTGTAGCCACGCTAATGCCACTTAACATGGGGGAAGGGTGCCGGAGAAGTCAGAATGGAAAGATTCAATAGTGTAAACAATTAGAGCTAAAAAAAAAAAAAAAAAAAAAATCTTGTTTTTGCAAATTTTACAAAAACACATCAGTATGTGTTTTTCTTCCAGGGCTGTGGAGGTCTGGGCAGGTGAGTGGCTTTAAAGCTTGAGCTTCATTAGTTTGACCACAGCCTTGCCTGGGCTCCCGGGTGTGGCAATCATATGCCAGGGCTGTGCGTGTGTCTGTGTGGACACACGTGAAGCGTCACGGGAGATCGCCTACTCTAAACTACCTCCTTCCCAAAGGTTGACTTGGACCCTTAGCAATTCATTCTTTTTTCTTCAACCTTGGCCTTTCCTTTATATCCCTTAGCAGAGGTGGCACATACTTCCTTGTGGCCTTGTTTATCAGAGTGTTTTCTTCCTTTTTTTATTCTAAGAAAAGATAAGAATTTATGGGAAGTTTGGGCCCTGGGCAAGGAGAAAGGCTCAGCCAGGGAGGACAGAGACAGAGTGAGCGAGGGGGTGGGGCTTTGCCTCGGCTACCGCAGCATCATGCCAGCACTAGTTTTCTGAGCCATCATTGTTATGTCCATGTTAATGTAACTGTGTCACATGTGTGTGCATTTTTGTATAAAGCTGTCCCATTTTCTCAACAGATTTCACACGCATTAAGAATAGGGACAATGTCTGGTGAGACTTTACTGCTCTTTGAGGAGTGAACACCTACCACTGAGCAGAGCTGCTGTGAGAAAGAAATGCCACCTGGAGCTGACTGTGAAACCAAAAAGTTATTGGAACTGCCGGCACTTTCATCCAAGTGTTGGAGAAGAAACAATCACCTAAAGAGTGTCGACAGAAATTGAGGCTGTCGAGGCAGAAATAATTTTGTAAAGTCTATTGGGAGCCAAATGTGAGGATCCACCCAGGAAACACCATCCAACAGAGTCAGAGAAGTGCTCCAGAGTCTATTGTAGCTAACAAAGGCATTATAGACAGAAGAGGCTGAAGAAAGCAGCAATAAAGAACAAAAGGTGGGCTGGTCACCTTAAAGTTACTTTCCTTGTGAGGTAGGGACAGGAGACAGAACAATAGGAAAGTAAGTGATTAGTTAACATCAGGTTACCTCAGGCTGTCTCTTTTGTGTAAGGATTAAAGCAGGAGGTGCTTCATTATCATGCTTATTGAAGATTTAAACTGGCCTGTGCTGTGGAATTTAGCAGGGGTGACTCCATTTTGGTTTTTAGTCTAGTCTGTTGAGACCTAGGGCAGGAGCTTAGTCCAGAATAATGGCTTCCGGTAACTTTATTTAACAATGGTTAAAGGGACGGTGGGAGACAGATATTAAGTTGTTTCATGACTATATTCTATGAATCCTGATTTTCTTTTTTCTTTCTTTTTTATTTTACAAAATATATTGTAGTTGATTTTCATGCCCTCTTACTTGTTCTTCTCCACCTCCTTCCCTCTGCACCGATATCATATCTGTTCACTTGACTTAAATAGTTGGAGGAATTTTTGTGGTTATTCTGTCTTCTTCCCCCCCTCCCTTTATTTGTTTGTGTGTTTATTTATTTATTTATTTTTAGCTTCCACAAATAAGAGAGAACATGTGGTATTTCTCTTTCTGTGCCTGACTTGTTTCACTTAATCTAATTTTCTCTAGATCCAACCATGTTGTTGCAAATGGTAGTGTTTCATTCTTTTTTATAGCAGAGTAGTATTCCACTGTGTAGATGTACCACAGTTTCCTTATCCACTCATCAGATGATGGACATTTGGGCTGGTTCTAGCTCTTGGCTATTGTAAACAGAGCTGCAATAAACATTGGAGAACAGGTATACCTTCAGCATGATGATTTCCATTCCTCTGGATATATTCCCAGCAGTGAAATCACTGGATCATATGGTAGATCTATCTGTAATTGTTTGAGGAAACTCCATATCATTTTCCATAAAGGCTGTACCATTTTGCAGATCCACCAACAGTGAATGAAAGTTCCTTTATCTCTGCAACCTCTCAAGCACTTATCGTTCTCAGTCTTTTGGATGTTGGCTATCCTAACTTGAGTGAGATGGTATCTCAATGTGGTTTGGATTTGCATTTCCCGAATACTGAGTGATGTTGAACATTTTTTCATTTGTCTGTTGGCCATTCGTATATCTTCCTTTGAGAAATGCCTATTCAGCTCTTTTGCCCATTTTTTAATTGGGTTATTTGTTTTTTTTGCTGTAAAGTTGTTTGAGTTCCTTGTATATTCTGGATATTAATCCTTTGTCAGATGTATATTTAGCAAATATTTTCTCCCACTCTGTTGGTTGTTTTTTTTACTCTGTTGATTGTTTCTTTTGCTGTGCAGAAGCTTTTTAGTTTGATATAATCCCATTTGTTTATTTTACCTTTAGTTTGCCTGTGCTTTTTGGGTCCTATTCATGAATTCTGTACCCACTCCTACATCCTGGATTGTTTCCCCTATGTTTTCTTTAAGGAGTTTTATTGTTTCAGGATGTATATTTAATTCTTTAGTCCATTTTGAGTTGATTTTGGTGTATGGTGAAAGGTATGCGTCTAGTTTCATTCTCCTACACATGAGTAACCAGTTTTCCCAGCACCACTTGTTGAAAAGGCAGTCTCTTTCCCACTATGTAGACTTGCTGCCTTTGTCAAAGATGAGATGGCTGTGGGCACATGGATTGACTTCTGGGTTCTCTATTGTATTCCATTTATCTGTGTGTCTATGTTTATGGCAGTACCATGCTGTTTTGGTTTTTATAGATTTGTAATATAGTTTAAAGTCAGGTAGTGTTATGCCTCCAGCTTTATTTTTTTTGCTCAGGATTGCTTTGGCTATACGTGGTCTTTTGTTGTTCCATATAAATGTCTGGATAGCTTTTTCCATCTCAGAGAAAAATGTCATTGGAATTGTGATGGGGATTGCATTGAATCTGTAGGTCCCTTAGAGTAATATGGACATTTTCACAATGTTAATTCTTCTAGTCCAATAACATGGGATATCTTTCCATCTTCTTTTGTCCTCTTTAATTTCTCTCAACAGTGGTTTGTAGTTCTCTTCATAGAGATTTTTCACATCCTTGGTCAGCTTTATTCCTACATATTTTATATTTCTGGTGGCTATTGTAAATGGGCTAGCTTTCTTGATTTCTTTTTCTGTACATTCACTGTTGGAGTATAGAAATGCTAGTGATTTTTGTGTGTTGATTTTGTATCCTGCTACTGTGCTGAAATCATTTATCTACGAGTTTTTTTTTTTAATAGAAGTTTTAGGCTGTTCAATATATAGGATCATATCATCTGCAAAAAGGGACAGCTTGACTTCATCTTTTCCAATCTGGATTCCCTTTATTTCCTTCTCTTTGATTGCTCTGGCTAGTACTTCCAACACTATGTTGAATAGGAGTGGTGAGAGTGGGCATCCTTGTCTAGTTCCTGTTTTTAAGGAATGATATGTTTCAGGATGATATTGGCAGTGGGCTTATTTTATAAAGCTTAAATTATGTTGTGATACTTTCCATCTGTGCCTAACTTGTAGAGAGTCTTTATCATGAAAGGATGTAGAATTCTGTCAAATGCCTTTTCAGCACCAATAGAGATGATCATGTGGTTTTTATCTTTGCTTTTATTAATGTGGTGTATCACATTTATTGATTTGCATATGTTGGACCAACCTTGCATTCCTGGGATGAATCCCACTTGATTGTGGTGTATAATTTTGTGTATGTGTGCTGTATTCTGTTAGCTAGTATTTTGTTGAAGATTTTTGCATCTATATTCATCAAAGATATTGACCTGTAGTTTTTTACTTTTGATGCATCTTTGTCTGGTTTTGGTATCAAGGTGATTTTTGCCTCAAAAAGTGAGTTTGGAGAATGGCCTCTGTTTCAATCTTTTGGAACAGTTTGTAGAGAATTGGTATCAGTTCCTCTTTGAAGATTTGGTAGAACTCTGCAGTGAACACATCCGGTCCTGGGCTTTTCTTTGTTGGGAGCCTTCTTATAACAACTTCAATCTCTTTTATTGTTATTGGTCCTATTCAGATATTCTATATCTTCTTGGCTGAGTTTTGGTAATTTGTATGCATCCAGAAATTTGTCCATTTCCTCCAGATTTTCAAATTTGTTGGCATATAGATGTTTATAGTAGTCTCTAGTGATTTCTTGTATTTCTGTGGTGTCAGTTGTAGTATTACCTTTTTTGTTTCTAATTTTTATTATTTGAGTTTTCTCTCTTCTTTTCTTAGTTAATATTGCTAAAGGTGAAGTGTTAGGTTCATAAATATATATGCCATCTTTCCATTCTTCTGAAGTAAGCATTTAATGTGATAAATTTCCCTCTTAATACTGCTTTTGCAGTATCCTACAGGTTTTGGTATGATGTGTCTTTATTTTCACTAGTTTCAAGAAATTTTTTGATTTCCTGTTTAATTTCTTCTTGGACCCACGTGTCATTAAGTAGAATGTTGTTTAATTTCCATGTGTTTGTATAGTTTTCAGAGTTTTGTTTATTATTGATTGCTAATTTTAATCCATTGTGAATGGAAAAAATACAGGGAATTATTCCAATTTTTTTGAATTTGTTAAGACTTGCTTTGTGACCTAACATGTGGTCTATCCTGGAGAATCTTCCATGTGCTGATGACAAGAATGAATATTCTGAGATTGTTGAATGGAATGTTCTGTAGATATCTGCCAGATCCAATTGCTCTAAGGTATTGTTTAGATCTTGTGTTTCTCTGTTGATTTTTTGCCTATATGGTCTGTCCAACGATGAGAGTGGGGTGTTCAGGGCCCCCAGTATTATGGTGTTAGTGTCTATTTCTTTCTTTAGATCTAATAGTGTATGCTTTGTAAATCTGGCTGCTCTGACATTAGATGCATATATATTTATGATTGTTATGTCTTCTTGATGGATAGATTCTTTTATCATTATATAGTGGCCTTCTTTATCTCTTTTTATGGTTCTTCCTTTAAAGTCTGTTTTATCTGATATAAGAATAGCTACTCTAGCTCGTTTTTCATTTCTATTTGCCTGATATATCTTTTTCCATCCTTTCACTCTTAGTCTATGTGTTTCTTTACAGGTCAAGTGAGTCTCTTGAAGTCAGCATATTGGTGGGTGCATCTTTTTAATCCAGTCAGTCAGTCTGTGTCTTTTGAATGGGGGATTTAATCCCTTTACATTTAGAGCTATTATTGAAAGGTGTTGATTTACTCCTAGCATTTTACTAATTTTTGTTTAGATGTCTTAAGTATCCTTTGTTCCTTTCTTTCAAATTTTCTGTTTGTCTTCTGTATTTGTTGGTTTCTTGGGGTGATAGATAAACTATTTTTTTCTCTTTTGTTAGCATTTTTGTTTTGCTGGTAGGTATTGTTCTTTCTTGCATATTCATGGCAGTGACAGTTGTTTTTGTGCTATCAAACCCAGTACTTCCTTGAGAATTTCTTGTAGGGCTGGTTGTGTGGTAGTGAACTCCTGCAATCTTTGTTTGTCTGAGAAGTATACTATTTGCCCTTCATTTCGGAAGGATAGCCTTGCTGGGTAAAGTATTCTTGGCTGGCGATTTTTGTCCTTTAGTGTTTTGAATATATAGTACCATTCTTTTCTGGCTTTTAGAGTTTCTGATGAAAAGTCTGATGTTATTCTGATTGGGGCTCCCTAATAGGTGACTTGCTGTATCTCTCTTGCAGCTTTTAAGATTCTTTCTTTGTCTTTGAGTTTTGTCAGTTTGATTATCACATGTCTTGGAGAGGACCTTTTTGGGTTGAATGTGTTTGGTGATCGTCAGGCTTCCTGAATGTGGAAATCTGTGACTTTCTCTATACCTGGGAAGTTTTCTGCTATTATTTCATTGAATATGTTTTCAATGCCATTTCTTTTTTCCTCCCCTTCTGGAATACCCATGATGTGGATATTTGAGTGCTTAAGGTTGTCAGTTGTCTCTCTTAGATTTTTTTCAATTTTTTAAATTCTTTTTTCTTTTTTCTGTTCTGCCTGTGTTAATTCAAACAGCCTGTCTTCAAGGTCAGAAATTCTCTCTTCTGCTTGTTCAAGTCTGCTGGTTAAATTCTCTGTTGTGTTTTTATTTTGTTGAATGAATCCTTCAGCTCCACAAGCTCAGCTACATTCTTTTTCAAGGCATTGATTTCTTTATACATTTCTTCTTTCAGATCTATTATATTTTTTCTCATTTCATTGTGTTGTCTAACTGAGTTTTCTTGTATCTCATTTAGTTTCCTTAGAATATTTCTTCTAAATTCCTTGTCTGTCATTTCAAAGACTTCCTGTTCTATAGGATCTAGTGCTTGAAAGTTATTAATTTCCTTTGGTGGCAATGTACTTTTTTGATTTTTCACATTTCTGGTATCTTACCTTTGGTGTTTTTTTCATTGTAGCTTGGGGTATCACAGTCCACTCATTTCATTCTGATGTTTGGCTTGGATCCTGAAGGGATTGCCACTTCTGGGCAGCAGAAACTAGCCTGGGCCGGTAGTCCCGCCCTGCCTGCCTTCTCCAGCATTGCTGGCTTGGGGTGTGGGATCCCTGAGCCTCTTAGGACTCTCCTGTTGGGGAGGATGGCCTGGGCCTGATGTCCCACCCCACCTGCCTTCTCTGGCTTGGCTAGCTTGGGGTGTGGGGGCTCCAAGCCTCTTAAGTCACTCCCAGAGGTGGGGAGCAGCCTGGGCCAGAAGACCCACCCTGCCTGTCTTGTCTGGCTCAGCTGGCTTGGG
The DNA here is from genome assembly GCF_027409185.1 of Cynocephalus volans. NCBI lineage: Eukaryota > Metazoa > Chordata > Mammalia > Dermoptera > Cynocephalidae > Cynocephalus > Cynocephalus volans. The sequence continues at coordinate 220,796,936 of NC_084460.1, read as the reverse complement.
GTGTGGGAGCCCCAAGGCTAAAGTCTCTACCGGTGGTGGGATCAGCCTGGGCCAGAAGTCTCACCCCACCTGCCTTCTCTGGCTCAGCTGGCTCAGGGTGTGGGTGCTCGGAGTCTCTTAAATCACTCTCAGAGGCAGGGACTGGCCTGGGCTGGAGGTCGCACCCCGCCTGCCTTCTCCAGCCTGGCAGGCTCAGGGCGTGTGGGCCCAGAAGCGCTAAAGTCTCTTTATGGAATGGGGAGCAACCTGAATGGGGGTCCCGTGGTGGGTGGCCCCCATCCACTCCAGCGCAGATCTTGGGTCCTCTGTCACTGCTCCTCCATAGCTGCAAATTGGTCGCTGTGTGGGAGAGAGTGACACCAGGAACCCATGGAGTATACTTACATTTATAAAGCAAATATATCGGGCCGGCCCGTGGCTTACTCGGGAGAGTGCGGTGCTGATAACACCAAGGCCCCGGGTTCGGATCCCATATACGGATGGCCGGTTCGCTCACTGGCTGAGCGTGGTGCTGACAACACCAAGTCAAGGGTTAAGATCCCCTTACCGGTCATCTTTAAAAAAAAAAAAAAAAAAAAAAAAATATATATATATATATATATATATATAAAGCAAATATATTTCACAGAGCCTAGTTTCTTGTAGTTTCAGGTTTAGCCTAACTTCTTAAAAGTACATATAAAAATGTTGACCTTGCAAAAGACAGGAAATTTTCCCCAGGCTAGTCTCTGTTGTAAGATAAAGAATTATAGCACAGCAAGGTTGCTGGCTCAAGGACTGACAAGTTATTAATTGATATGTAAAGATACTGGGAAATTGCTGTAAGAGAGAGAATGTTTGCTAAGATCAAGCTTTTGTTGGTGGATGGACTTAACCTCTTCCAAACTGCATTATGGAATGTCACCTTGCTTGTTTTACTGAATGTTGCCAGCTTCTATTGTTAAACTTGTTGAACTATACTTAGCAAAGACCCCACCTATGTTCTTTTCCTGTAACTTCCTTGTCTGGAGAATAAATGTGGGAAGAGAACCCCAGTTCTTGGTTAATTTCCCAGATGGAAGGAATGCCTCTCTCTTGTAGTTTCCAGGAGATTAACCCCTTCAAAGCCTCTCACTGCTTGGAAGAGATGGGCTTTGAGTAATCCTTTTTGCAGCTCCGTCACCCAGGGGAAGAGAGGTGGCAAATCTGTGGGAGGCAAGGCAACAGGAACTGACTATTCTGCCATCTTTACCGGAACCATCTATAAGTCCTGATTTTCAACTGTGATATAACTAGAGGGTGGCAAAGAAGAGATTGTAGAGAAGGTGGCAAGGGCAGATCTGAAGGCAGAAAAAATCATATGAGGATTTGAGACTTTTCCCTAAGGGACTTTCTTAGAAAGTCATTGAAGAGTTGTTAGAGGTAGGGGAATTTTTGTGATCAAAATCATGCTTTTAAAAAATCCCTCTAGTTTCAGGCTAAATGATAATTTGAAGGGCAGTAGAAGCAGGAGTCACCAAAAGGAGGTTTAGGCAAAATATGATGGTAGCTTGGTTCAGAGTAGTGACAGTGAGGATAGCAGAAATGAAAAGTTTTGAGAAAAGTGATAAACTTGATGTTAGCCCAAATTCCCTCCTGTCTTAGCTTGTTTCTTCTTCACTGGACCCACCCATCCTTCATGGCCCCTACTATCTTCATGTTCTTTTTAATATGGTGCTGGGTATTCAAACATGGTATATATTTTTAAGCAAAAATCTTTTAAACTAAAATTGAACATAAATCCAATTGATAAATTAGATACATGTAGACCTGCCCTGATTGAGGCAGGGGCTGGGGCATACAGCCCTGGTTATTTGGTCTCCTTCTTCCCTGTGGCAGGTCCCTGAGTGGGCTCCCAGAAACCCTTTGAAGTCCCAATGAGCAATAAAAACCCTGGTGTAGAAATACGATTCTTGGATAGAGAATCAGAAAGCCTAGATTTTTACTGTGGCTTGCATGTCTACTAGCAGTGTAACAACAGGCAAATCATTAATTGCCCTATGCCATAGCTTCTACGTTTGTAAAAAGTGGATAATAATATGTTGCTTTGCTCAGCCTACATCAAAGTGAGTGTATGAAACCAAATGGGTCATATATATGAAAACCTTTCAAAGTACTCTATACTTATTAATGATTACAGTATCATCCTCTTAGCCTTTCTAACAAAATCACCTTTTAGATGATTCAGCTCACAAAATCACAAAGAATAACATCTGAAACTGTTATCTCTGCTATTCTATGTCTTTGATAGTATCCCAGGTTTCAGGTAAGTGGCTGTCCACTCCCTGTTCATATTGGCAAGGAGGCCATGAGAGTGAGGTGTGGCATTTCTAACGTGTAGAGGGACAGAAAGCCCAAATGCAAAAACAGGAAGGGCAATGACCAAGCATAGTATGAAATAAACGGTAAGTCACAATGGACTACAAGCTTACCTGATGTCAGCAAATTTCGGCTGTTGTCAGGGTGCTCTCTCTGTCAGCCAGGCCTGGGCTCCGGATTTCCCTGGCGGTGGCCACCGAATGATTCCCAGCAGACTCCCTATCCCCCCCCAGGCGGGACCAGATAAGTTGCCTTCTGCGGTGTAAGCTGAAGAAGGCTCCCTGAAGGTGGGTGAGCGCACCGCCCGCCTATTCAGCCCACAAAGGAACACTCAGACGCGGCGGGGGTTCCGTCAAGCAGTTCCGTTTATTGTCTTTTAAGCACTTGTATTTATATCTAAGCAAGTGGGGATTTCCACACTGAGAGCCAATCACTGGAAAGGTCACATGTGCATGTGCCTTACTTTCCTATGCTTAGCCTACTGATCATGCACTGATCACGAGCGCGGAAAAGCACAACTACCAATAAAAATTTTTGCGGAACTAAAAGTGACACTCCCCCTCTGCTTCCTCTAGGCGCTGTCTTGTGTGGACCATGTGGGTGGGGAACTTAAACAGCTGCCATTTGGTGTGGCCTCCTTTCACCCTAGCAATTGGTATAGCAAGTGGAGCGGTTGCAGCCCAACAGGCTGTGGCTCACAAAGTAACTGTGATGCTGTCACTATGCAGAAATGAAATATTTGGAAGTGACAAATTAATCTCGTTTTCAGTTTGAGCCCAAATGTATCTGGTTGCAGAATGAGCACTGTACAACAACAAGCCATAAGAAGACCTAGAGGAAAGAAGGGAAAATAGACTAGTCAAGAGAAAGTGAATGCAAAATAGTTGGACTATTTAGCTTAAAAAGGAAAAGCCCCGAAGAGTGATCTAATAATTAGTTTTCAAGAAAGAGAAAGATTTATTGTTCAGAGTGCAATGTACAGTTGGCTCTCGACAAAGAATTCACAAATCTGTTGGAGCTCACAGACCTGTGAGAGCGTCAGGGAGAGTCATAAAAAACTGAAGAAGGAAGATGCCCTATATCAGGAACATTGGCCCCTCTGCCATCAAGCCCACTTGGTACCTAAATCATTTCAAATAGATGGAAATATCTCTCATTCTTAGAGACATAATTGACCCTAGATGGGATTAAGGATGGAATGACAGAGGAGTTAGATCTGAAGCATGATCTTGGAGAAAAGCTGATGACTGACACCAGGAAAATTCAGAGCCAGGAGGCAAGGACAGGTGACTGCACAGCAGCTCTTAAGCTTAAGCCTTCAGAGATGACAGAAACTGCTTCAGTAGCCTAAGAAACTGGCATCCATACTAGACAGATAAGGATGAAAAAATCCATAATAAGCAGCTTTCCTTAATTGACATGTGGGATGGAACTGGCAGACAGAGAAGCTTAACCTACATCAAGATAAGCTTGGCTTATGGTCAGACTGAAGGACTTGTCTGAAGTTGTTTCAAGTTACTAGGAATGATTTCCTGACTGGGAAGCACTGAAAGGGAGAAAAGATGCACGATGTGTCCACTATGGGTTTATAGACTTTCCACATTGTTAGGTGCAAAGGATATATCACATTTTGTGGAGTTGGTACGCATGAGATGAATCTGTATTTGTCGTTTTCAAAGTCAGAGTCCCACATTCCATTCACCTAAATCCCATAAACTGAATAGCAGGTTGGAAATACTTCCACCAAGCAGGCCAGATCAATTGCAGATCTTTTAGAACATAGACAGGTTTCCCTGTCTGTCTTCATAAACCACTGGACATGGTACTGACCACCTTCTAAGCTACCAAACTTATCTGAGAAAAGAACGTGATCTAAAGAATCAAAGGGGCATAAAACAAGATTTAGCAGGTGTCATATTTTGCTGTATTTTCCACTCATTTTTCTTTTGGGAAATATTTTAATTGTCATGCAGTCTAGTTAAAAAGAAATTTTACATAAAATGGGTGAATATTTTTCTTAACTATTTCCAACTATTAGACAAAGTCTAAGAAGCTAGCATACATTTTATAGTGAATTGTTAGAGGTCTTCTGAAAACTGAGAGTTATGGTCACCTTGACTTTATTTCTTTTCTTCCTTGCTGTACCTGATGATAAATCGTTGCTTAGAGTGATCTAACGTGCACTTGTTTCTCTCAAATCCATGTGTGTACTGCATTAATATAGAAAACATTCTGCTTTAAGAGTGGAGTCAATGTATGTCACAGTTTAGCTCAGAAAATATTGTTTGCTTTTCTGGGATTTGGTTCTGTTCTTTATCAAGATTTCAATGTTTAAAGTTTAGATTTCCACAGGTGGCTTTGCATTAGTCAAAACTGAAATCAGAGTCTACAACTTATAAGGAGTCGTCATGGAAAGCAATAATTCAAGACATGTGGGGGTCTTGCTATCACAATACAGCTAGGTAATGGAAAAACTAGCATCAGAATGTGAGTGTTCTTTGGATGTAATACATCAAAGTTCCTTCTGACATGGCTGTATCTGGATAATCCCAAAATGGAACTAGACTGGAGTATAATTGAGATGCACTTGAGGTTATCAAGCACTAGGTGGCATCTGTCTCTTTGTTTATCTGATAGGTGGATGAATAGTGTTTCAGTTGGACTTGAGCATTGAGAGGGGAGTAGACAGTAATTTGCAATCTATGATCTTTGTTCTTTTATAGATTTGTGTGAGCTAAACTGACACCAGTTACTCATAATCCGATGTCGGTATTTGCAAGTGAGACAGCAAATTCTTGGTAGATACAAATACTCTTTGTGAAGATGGCAATTGCTGAGACATATTATTTATCTATCCTTCTCACCTTGGGCACCTGATATCTCGAGGGTTTGTGGGGTGTTTTTTTTTTTTTTTTTTAATCCTTGGGTGGGTGTTAATAGAGGGCTTTAAAAACCTTGCAACTTTATAAAAACAATAGAAAGGATTAGCTGAAAATTAATGAGACCATTTTATGGAATGAGAATTATGTTATTATACTACATAAACTTTGAATGATGAAAAGTGAAAATGTGATATTTATTTCCAATGACTCATTGGTAGACATTGGTAAAACTATGAAATTGGGTGTAGTTAAGGGAATAATTTCTGTTCTAAACCAGTGTGGTTTTCTTAAATTTTTAGGTTCTAGGGATCTTACTACAAGGTTGTAGGGGAAGAAAAATGATCTTTCCTTCAATTCTCATAAGTTCTTAGTTGGAAGGGACCCTTGTAACAAAGGACATATTAACAAGAGAAAAACAAACAGAAGCTTATTAATATGTACTTTTCAGGTATACATGGGAGAAACCAGGAAATGTGTAGTTTTCAAAGAGGTGGCTTTAAATTCCAGCTTATATAGCATCTTCGATAAAGAACAGTAAAATTTTAGAGACATGACAAGGCAAAGGAAAAAGACTTTGAGTTTCTAGGGGCAGAAAATTGTGAAAATGCAAATAAATGGCAGATAGAAGTTAGTTACTGAAGCTTGTTAATGTAGATTCCTATGGTATCATCTCCAGATGATAAGGATCTAAAGTTGTCTTCAGTGGTAGAGAGGGGGCAGGATACCTTTTGTCTTTGTAAATCTATGTCCTACTTTTAGCCAGATAGAAGAAGGGCAGACAGCTTTCCTTCATGTGCTTCTTCTTAATTGCCTTCAGCTCAACAATTCTTCATATTTTGGGGTGGCATATTCTGGTATCCCACAGGTATTACTGCTCTTCTCTTCCATGTTTAAGCTGCAGATGTTGTATTCTTGAACGAGGAGCCTCTGTTTCCCTGCAACGCCTCCTGTAAAATCCCTGCTGCTGGTTGAGTTGCCCTGGAAGCTAGTTCGTTTTCCTTCCTGCCGCTCTGCAGCTCTCTGTGTCTTTACTCCGAGTATACTGGGTAGCTGGGTGGCTGCCTCTCTTATTCAGCCCCTTCGTGGCAGGGGGAGAGGCAATTTAAACTTTTCTCTTTTTGGTAGGACTTTTATAACTTCCAATTACAAGCTAAAAGCTGGTCCCCCATTTTATAGAAATGTAGGTGTCAGGTTCTGCTCTCAAGGGGAGCAAGCCTGTAGACAGATCCTGTATAGTGAATGCAAGAGCTATTATAAAAAATGGGACTAGTATTGACCAGTGCCTCTAATGGTCTCTTAGACTAGCTTTGCTCCTTTATTTTCATCACTTGTTCCTGTGTTAATAATTGCCATGGACTGAATTGTGACTCCCTCCATCCTTATGTTGAAGCCCTAATTCTCAATGTGATAGTATTAGGAGATGGGACCTATGGGATGTAATTAGGTTGAGATGATGTCATGTGGTTAGAGCCCATATGATGGGATAGTGCTGTTACTAGAAGAGATACCAGAGAGCTTGTTCTCACTCTCTCTCTCTGCCATGTGAGGACACAATGAGAAGGTGGCTGCCTGCAAGCCAGGAAGAGGGCCCTCATCAGACACTGAATCAACCAGCACCTTGATTTTGGCCTTCTCAGCCTCCAGAACTGTGAGAAATAAATTTCTGTTGTTTAAGCCACCCAGTCTATGGTATTTTGTTGTGGCAGCCCAAGCTGACTAATGCAATAACCACCACATACTACTTTACTAGTACAATAACCATCACATATTGCTTTAAGGTGGAAAAAAGTACTTTTCACAACTGTAGTCAAAGTGAATGTCAGACTCTCTGGCTAATGATCCAGCCATCTTTCTGCAATTAGAAGCAGCTCAGGTATTTTATTGCTTAATAGTTTCATTCCACTTAAGTACCAACCATAAGAATCTCTCTTTGCAACTGGGAACTAAGGAAGATTGTTTAGGCTGCTGGTGTTAGTGATGGAGGATGTAGTGGGAGGGTTGGTATCATGATGGTATTGGGAAAGGGTGCAATTTGACTCATTTAACACATATAATGGTTTGCACCCTGCATTGAGAATGGTGTGTTTTAAAACTGAGATGTTGAGCTAAATAAATTTGTGAATATAGATAAAATATTGGGGCAGGAAATTTTAAAATGGTAACAGTGGGAACTTCTATTAGTAGGCAGTTTGCATGATTTTAGAGATTAAATCTTATATGAGTGCTGCAATTTTACAAAGAATTATGAGAATAGATGACCATATAAGTAAAATCCAAAAAATCCTTGTCAGAATCACCAAATGCCAAATGCATTTACAATAGTCTGTAAGGGAGTGAAGAAACATAAAGAAAACCTCATATAAAACAGGAAAGGACAACCAAAGACTTGCTAGTATTCTCATTGCTGTTATCAATCTTTTTCTAGAGCTAATGGCTGTATATGAGACATACACATTTATCTACCAAGGACATCTGTGCAGAGCATAGAGCAGCATATCTCTAGGTCTGTAATTACTTGCTATGCTGAGCTAGGGAAAATGAATGCCTCATATTTGGGAGGAAACAGACTTTGATACCCTTGCTATTTAATATTCTCAGCTATTTTGTTGACAAGAGTGGACAGACTATATGTCTGTTACTACTAAGACACTTGTATTAGTTTGTCTCTGTTGCTTGTAACAAAACACCGGGAACTGGGTAATTTGTAAGAAAATGAAATTTATTGCTTACACTTTCAGAAGCTGGGAAGTCCACAGTCCAGGGAACACATCTGGTGAGGGTCTTGGTGGTGGAAACAGTGACCAAGGGTTCTCACATGGCAGAAATGGTGGAGCAGAGAGAGAGACTAACCTCTCATGTGCTCTTCTTTTAAAGCTCTCAGAACCACCTCTGAGTAGCATTACTAATCCGTTTACTTTGGCAAGGTCCTACAATCTAATCACCTCTTCAAGGCCTCACCTTTGAATTACTATAATAGGATTTCCCACCCTTAACAGTGCCAGTGGAGATTAAGTTTTGGGGGGACATTCAACCCAAGGCAACACTTATAGAAGAGAAATTGTTCTTGAAAAAATATATTTGGTGCATAAATATGCTTTCTAGAAAGGGTTCTAATGGCAAGTTTATAAACACTTAGGATGGCATTAACACTTAGGTGCTAACTGATACAAAGCCACTGGAGTTCTCAAGGTTTTAATGGTACATAAAGGAGGGGATGATCAGGCTTGGGTATCAGTCTGTCAATGGAGGAAATTATACTATGCTGGGATAATCAAATCCTCAAAAAGTGAAGAGCTTTGAGGACCTTGAAAACATAAAAAACTGTGAACCCAGCCTCTTATTGGTTTTTCTGATAGAGCTCCTTCCTTATCCTTGACAGCCGTAGTCCCTCTCCAGCTAACACATTAAGTTTGCTCCTTTTGTATGGCTCCACATCAGCCATTGTAATGACCATGGTGAAAATATTGATTTCTTTACTTGTGACCCTGGCGGGAGCTCAGGAGTTTTACTGAAAATTAAATGCTTTTGACCCCAGATGAAGGGTTTCTCTTGGTTCTGCTTTTGAAAATCACAGTTGATCAGTGTGATGATGCTACATTTATTTGTTTGTTGGACTTTGCATGACAAATATTTCCTCACAGAGACCAATGCCCCCAATAAAAATGAAAGAAGAGCTGGCATAACGTACAGTTCCGTATGTACTGGTATCAGCCAGAGGACATTACTGGTTGCCTTCAGAGTCTCCAGTGAGAAAACACATTCACTAATAATTTAACAAACATTTATTGGACACCTCCTTTATTCCAGGCACTGTGCACACGGTGGTGAACTAGACAGAAAAAGCCATGGTCTGATTGAGGCTTACTGTCTAGTGGAGGAAGACAGACAATAAAAAGTAAACAAATGTGTAAATTAAATAAAGCATTGTTAAGTGTTTTGTTCCAGTTATCTATTACTGTATAATAAGCCACCCCAAAACTCAGTGCCTTAAAACAGCCATTTTGTCTTGCTCTGACTTTGTGAGTCAGGATGAGGGGAGGGTTTGGCTGGGTGGTGAGCTCTGACCCATATGGCATAAGCTGGGACAGCAGACATGAAGAAGGACCTGCTCCCAAGATGGCTACTGTGTTCACCCGTCTAGTGTCTTGGTGGTCTTGGGCTCTTTCTCTTGGGGGTCTCATCCTCCAGGGCCTCTCCAGGTGGCTTGGATTTCTCATAAAATGGTTGTCTCAGGGTGGTCATACTTTTTACATGGTCTCTAGATTCCAAAAGTCACAAAGCAAAAGTTAGAATAGTTAAGGGTGATTCTGGCAGTGGTACAGCGCCATGTTTGAGGTATTCTACTGGCCCAATCAGTCTCGGTGACCACCTAAATTCAAGAAGAGATTGTGAAATAGACTCCACCTTTTAGTAGAGGAGCAGCAAAGTCACATTGCAGAAGAACAGGTGGGATGGGAAATATTGTCATGTTCATTTTTGGAAAATACATCCACTGAATACTTGAAGAAAATAAAACATGCGAGAGAGTGGATGGGGGCAGAGGGAAGATGGAGACTTATCTTAGTTAGGATACCAGCCATGAGAAGGAGTCAGGGAAGAGCATTCCTGTCAGAGGGTGAAGTAAGGTCTAGTTTGAGCAAGTCTAAATAGAAATGGTCAATTTATATTACCATAATGCCCCATTGCAATGCCAATGCTAGAGGTTGGATGAGGAGCAGCAAGCTGAAGGACAGAAACCCAACTTGTCTTGTTTATCAGTCATCCCTGAACACTGGCTTCAGTTCATCCTTACTCCTTTACACTCTTCTGCCTAATGATTGGCTGGACAGATAAATTGCAACGGTGACTGCTTAAACATGGTTGTGGCACAAGATTCCTAAATCTAACCCAAGCAAATGCAGAAACATTAGCAAAACTAATCTGGCCTGTAAATTCTCATCTTCCAAGTAACCAGAGCAGGGCCGGGTGTTGGCAGCACCATGAGATGGAGCAGATAACCCTCAAGGCATTTTGCAATAATGTTCATCGCAATCAAGCAGTGTTTGTCTCTTAATGTTTTTTCAAAATTAGTATAGACTATTGATCACAATTTCTTAAAGGCTTCCTGGGAAGTTGTGTATACCATTGGCAGTTTATGAGGTAGCTCGTCAGTTGGGACGTTCCTTTAATTTTCCAGCACTAGAATCCTTCTAAACCACAAGTTCTTGTTCTATCACCTTCAAGTGAATAATCCCAAAAAGTGTCACACAACATTTGTTGTGTCATTGGCTTCCATTTCTTTTCTTTCTTTTTTTTTATTATTGGTGAATAAGAATTTCTGGAGGAATTAGAAAAATGTAGATTCCCAGGTTTCACCTTCATGGATGCCTGGGCATCTGTATTCTTAAAACACTCCAGATAACTCTCAGGCAGATGCTCAAAGGATTTTGAGCATCATTCTGTCGGGTCCACCGCCAGCCAACCCGAACAGCCCTTAGCCTTGCTATCAGTCTCTCCCTTGGTGGGTGAGCGAATGGCCCGGATTCCTCTTTCCTTTGGGTCCCCTTTGGAAGGAGACAGGGGAAGAGAGCCGTGAAGAGAGGTGAGCACAGCCACTGGCCCCAACCAGCCCGGTTAAAGGACACTCAGATGTGGGGGAGGTTCTGTCAAGCAGTTCCGTTTATTATCACACAAGCACTTGCTTTTAAAGGCAAATGGGGAAGGGAGGTTTTTTATATCTTCCAATCAGCTTAAAGGTTACGAGAGCATGCATCCTGTCTCAATGCCTAGCTATTGCAATCATGCAGTGTTCACGAGCATGGAAGCACATATTTGGCCAATAAGGGCTAAGGCAAGGTTCCCGCAGACACTCCCACCCTACTTCCTCCCGTTGCTGTCTTAGGCTGCTACGTTAATACGCCCTTGAGGGCCCATAATGGCGCCGCTTGTAATGTCACTTAAGGTGGCGTTAGTTTTTAAGGCCCAATATCCTTTGAGCTAATCAGTCTATGGTTGGTGTTCACAGTATTTAAAAAATTACATTATTTAAGGCCATGTGATGATATGAAATCCAGGGTATACTCATTGTAGTCAAAGACCATCTTGGCACTTGACTTTGATACAATCCTGCCTGGACTGAGACTTCATTACTGCCTTTTTTTTTTTTTTTTCTTTTTTCCATTTTACAGACATTCATTAAGCATCTACAATGGGTGAAAAACCATGGTAGGTACAACGAGAGACACAAAGGTGAGGACGACATGATGCTTGTTCCCAAGGAGTCTACAATTTTGGCTTTCCATTTGGTAGTTTCTATTCACTAAGAACTATGTTAGAGAATAACTTCATTACTGCCAGGCAAGTGAGGGCTGGGAAAATGTGGTATAATTTCATTTCATCTAAATTCAGAGTTAGAAAAATTAGAGTGTCAATTTACCATAAGTTTGTTCTTGTGGCTTAAGCAAAACAGTGTGTCTCCAGTCTTCACTCTTATTTCTGAAATAAAGACATTAGACCATACAATTTTGAAGTATTGTTGTACTTTTAAAATTCAATGTTTCTGTATTAAAGATATTATACTTTTATGTCAAAAAACCAATGAACAAAAGAAGATACAGGAATTGCTAATAAGCAAGTGTAAAGGTGCTCAAAATCTTTAGTCATTAGGGAAATACAAATTATTTATTATTATTATTATTATTATTATTAGCTGGCTGTTACAGGTATTGAACCCTGAATGCTAAACCTTGGTATTATCATATTGCCCTCTATCCAACTGAGCTAATAGGCCAGCTCCCCATGAAAATGCAAATTGAAAACAAAGTGAGAGGGCTGGTCTGTTAGCACAATTGGTTATTGAGCAGTGTTATAATGTCAAGGTCAAGGGTTTGAATCCCTGCCAGCTGCCAAAAAAAGAGCAGAAAGGGAGATATCATTCCATACCACTAGAATGGCTATAATCAAAGAGATGGATGATAATAAGTGTTGGTGAGGATGTAGGGAAACTGGAATTCTTAAACATTGCTGGTGGGAATGTAAAATGGTACAACTGCTTTAGAAAACAGTTTGGCAGTTTTTCAAAAATTTAAATGTACTATGTGATGCAGCAATTCCACTGCTAGGAGTCTACCCGAGAGAAGTGAAAGCACATGTCCACACAAAGACTTTTACATGAATGTTCATAGCAGCATTATTCACAAGTGACAAAAAGTGAAAATCTAAATGCCCATCAGTTGGTGAATGGATAAACAAAATGTGGTATATACATACAATGAAATACTATTCAGCAATAAAAAAGGATGGGCAACTGATGCATGCTACAACATGGATAGACCTCAAAACATTATTTTAAGTGAAAGAAGACATATGCAAAAGAGCACGTAGTGTATGATTCCATGAACATTCCACATATGACATGTCCAGAAAGGCAAACCTACAGAGACAAGAGGGTAGATTAGTGGTTACCAGGGGTTGGCAGTAGGAATGTACATGAGGGATCTTTTTAGAGGAATCAAATGTTCTAAAACTGGATTTAGGTAATGGTTGTAGAACTCTGTAAATATACTAAAAATTGTTACACTGTACACTTAAAATGGATGAATTGTATGATACATGAATTATAACAGTAAGTTTGTTTAAAGAAATAAACCAGTACATCTACTGTTAATTAGGTTTACAGATCAAGTAATTCCCCTCTCCGTTCTAGTTCCATATAGAGATAGTAAATTTCTACATCAGGCAAAGAGAAGAAAGCATCATCTACATATACCTCCTTCACCCCTTATATTTCTTCTCTATCCACATTAACAGTTTAAAGCTTACTGAGGGGTAAACTGTTAGGATACATGCTTTAAAATGAAGGTATTTTCATAGGTGTGACAAAATAACACTATTAACGGTATAGTAACAATAATGCCTACTATTATTATTATTTTACTTTAGCCCTAATCCTTACATTATCTGCTTTAAATCAAAGAAGCAAAAACAAATAAATCAAAGCTTGAATTAAGAAACGGACTGATCTGGAGGGACTTTGCCTCACGTGGCGTTCTTTTAGGGCACTTGCTTTTACTGATTGACGGGTCAATCTACAGTGATGAGCAGGCCTGTTCCCTTAGCTCTTGGCTTCCTTACTGTTCTAGAGAAATATTAGTGGTTGAGTTATATAGCGAGACTACGGATATTGTTGGAAATTGCCTTGTCAAAGCTTGGTCTGCAATAAAGCAGTCTCTGCAATAAGCCAAGCCACAGTCTTTTCATCACTTTAAGTCCTTAGTTACCAACCTAACACGGTAAGTGGGACAAGTCGAAAAAGCAGAATAAAAGAAAAAAACAAAACAAAACTATGTAACCTCAACATTAAAAATTTTTATACCAATTAGGTGTAGATTATTCTGACTTTTTAGTATATCTTTATATAATTTTAGTTGTTTCCCCTTCCTTTCCCATTTTTTTCTTTCTTTTTTTTTTTTTACATAGCCATAGTTACCAGTCTTCTAACAATGCCACGAGATATAGTTGGAGGTGGGTGGGTAATGTTATTTGAATTAGAGGCAGGCAGGGTAAGGAATTCTTTTTCTCTTTCTTCCTTAGCTCAAATACATGTCAAAGGATTTCATTTGTTTAGCATGCATTTTTTTTTCTGAGTACTAGTTTTGCACTTGGCTGGTGACTCTATTACTAAATGATTAAGAAAGCCTTGCTTTTATTACCAAACTCAGGTGTGGCTACCTGCCCCCTTTAGAAGGAAAGATAAAAAAGACTCAGAAGTCAAATGGTTGGTGTTAGAAAAGCAGGTGTATTCAGCTGAAGGAGATGGAAGCTACCCCATCTCAAAGATTTAGATTTACTGAGGGGGTTCTAAAAGGAGGGGTTGAAGGAATGGCATGTGGGAGGTGAAAAGCAGGAGAGCAGGGTACAGGAGCTATGGGGAGTCCATGTCTATGCCTCAGGTACAAGGTCTCGCAAAGGCTTCTGGTTTTTGTTCTCATCTTCGCTGTTGTCTCAGGACCCTGCATGATTTTGATTTGCTCCGGTATAGAAACATCTTTTCTGTAGTCTTTTGCGTGGTTTTACTTCACAGAGCCCTTTTGCATGGTATTTGCTCCGGTATAGAAACATCTTTTCTGTAGTCTTTTGCATGGTTTTGGTTGACTTGGCTGGTGCCCAAGGTCAGCTTCCAGTCATTTGGCCTTGATCATTTCTCAAAATTCTACAAGTCTCAAAGAAAGAACTGTTTTGCAAAGTACTGATTAGCTTCTCAGCCTTGTTTTCCTATTTAGCAAGCAAGATAAGAAAGTCAGGGGACAGGAAGAAAGAATGGAGAGAAAAAACCAAACAAACAAAAAAGCTGTCCTTTTAAAAATCCTCTCCTCCCTGCTACCCAGGCTGTTTTAGATCCCAGTGTGGCTTCAGTCCTGCTCACTCCAACAGTTTCTTTTTGTGAGTCGTTCACAGTCTTGTGGGGGAGAGGGAAAAATGAAACATAAAAGTTCAATACAAATTGTGTAAAAAATTCTAGATAGATGCAGACTTGGGTACTCTGGGAGCCAAAGAGTAGGTATATTCATAGAGTAAATCATGTAGCCAGCACTGTCCACGGCTACTCTGTGCCTGACTTTATTTTTATTTTTATTATTTATTTATTTACAGTGTAGTCGATTTTCACGGCCCTTTACCAATTCCTCCCTCTCCTTTCCTCTCCTCCCCTCCCACCCCATCAACATCATATCTGTTCACATATTTTAACAAGTTCAAGGAATTATGTGATTGTTGTGTATTTTTCCCCCCCAATTTATTAGTTTGTATATTTATTAATTTATTTTTATTAGTTCTCACATATAAGTGAGAACATGTGGTATTTCTCTTTCTGTGTCTGTGTCTCTGACTTTTAAGCCTAGATAATTTTGGTTGTCTCATGCAATTTGCTTAGCAAGGTTTGACTCATATCTGCACAGGAGGTACTAGAAATTCCCCTTTCTTGCAAAATTATATGTCCCATAGTTGGCTGATGATTTGCAATTACATTACTAGGCAGAGATAAAATTAATCTATTCATATTAAGATACAGATAATTGTGGCAGAGAAAGTGTTTTAATCTGTATGAATTCCTTAAGCTTAAATCACTCAGGCTTTTTCGAAAGTAGGTTCAGATGGTTAAGAGGAAAAAAATAGTCTGAAGCCATCAGATACCTTGTTGAGTGGATGAATGGATTCTTGTACAAAAAATGGAGATATAGATAACCAAGAGAAAGGGGACATGTACAGAAGACCACCCTAATTTATTTCAGTTTTGATTAAGGGTCTCCCTCATGGTACATGTAAGCTCTGGCAAGCAAAGACTAAAGATGTGGTTGCAGAGGGGCTCATGGCTCCAGCCAAAGCAAGCCACATGGACAATTCATTGCCCCTTAGGCTGCCAAGAACCGTGAAGTCCCTTCATTGTGAAATGAGACATGTTTTTGTGACCTCAGTCTCCTCCTATAGTGGGTGCTTTTCCATTGACTCTCTGGCTTCACTCCCTCTCAGTCTGGTATCTAAGCACATGGACAGCTTTCTGACCAAACTCAGGCTTCTTTCTGGTGTTTGCTCTCAGAAAATCTTTTGGTTCGTAACCTGTTTCTGGGGAACCTAGCAGTGATTCTAGAACCCCAGAGATAAAGTGTCCAGAGCCATAGAGCCCGGCTATTGCCTCGAGGCTTCAGAAACTTGTTTGCTGTTACCTTCCGTTCCTTCCCCTCGTGTGCACTATGGGTGTGGGAGACTTTGCAACTTGCCATAGTTAACAGGGGAATCTTCCCTTTACTGGAACAACCCGCCCTGCGGTTTTCTCAGTAAACCATCTGCTGCTCACTTCCTTATCTGCTGATTCCCTCCTGTTGGCTATATAAGCTGTGACCTTCTGGCTAATAAATGAGACTTGATCAGAATACTGTCTTGTCTCCATTTCTCTCATCTCTTGTCCCATCCAATTCCCACTCCCCCCTCCAGGGTCTGCGTTGAATATCCCATGGGTCGGGACAATAAAGCACTGCATTTGTATTGTTTTTACTAACAGTGATCACACTGTAATTGTCACTGTAGGCTCTGAGAATTCAGAAAAGGACCCACCCACCCTTAATGTCAGGATTCTAGCTCCTAGGAATCATCATTGTAATCAGTCATTAGACAAAGGTCCAATCCCATAAATACTTTGAGACCATCAGTATTTCTCAAAGGGTGGTTCATGGACAAACTGCCTTAGAAATAACCTGATGGGACTTATTAAAACTGTCTATACCTGATTCTATTCCAGGACAGAATAAGGTTGGGCCCTGGGGATTCTTAGGTTTGCTCAAGTTTGAGAATCTCTGGGATAGTTGCCATAGTAAAATTCCAATGTATTGAAAAGTGATTGACAGACAACTGGACCCCCCAAAGGCTCAAGGGGGTCAACAAAAAGAGAAGCTTGAAGAGAACTTCAAGGGACTGTTGAAGCAGAGCATCAAGACAGCAGTCCAGTGGGCACCCAGTAGGGCAGGAGGAGACTTCAGGAGACTGGCACAGTAGGATAGATACTACATGTCCCAGCTCCTGTCCCAGCAAAGGACAGTTTGCACATGAGCACTGCATGAATTTCATGGCTCCCTTTCTCCCTTGGCAAATGCTGGGGTCTGGGACTAGAGCTAGTCTTGGCCACTTTTGGAGCAAACTCTTACATCCCTACAAATCTCCCTTATTCCACGGTACTTCGAGCAGTTGGTGGAAGTGGCTGCCGATTCCACATCAGGATTGACTTTCCGCTCTATTGCACTGGTGTTTACTGAACAGTACTGTGTGCTTATCAGTGAGCTGACTGTTGTGGACGTGCATGAGAAATTGCCAGGGCTTTGTCTTTGAGGCCTTGTCATTTAGTTGGGGAGCCACTTGGAAAGGAGTCCAAGGAGGGCAAATAGTCAAGTGCTAAGATAGCATCGAATTAAGTGAAGTAAACAATGAAGTAAGAAAGTGCATATGCCAGTGTTTTCACAAAGAGTGATCACTCTGTGATTGTCTCTACAGGCTCTGAGAGTTCAGAGAAGGTCCCACCTGCCCCTCATGCCAGGATCACTTGTCGGGGGCGTCATCTTTATCCCAGTTCCACTGTGTTTTCTCCTGCAGACCTGCGATGTGTGCTCTGCCAGGGATACTGGCGCTGACGGGGCAGCCTCTGAAGCTTCCTTTGTCTGATGCTTCTTTGCATCGTTGAAGGGCATGATGAGTCTTGTGCAACCTGCCAGAATGATTTACAATTCCCCTTGGACCCACTCAAATTAAATTCCTACTTAGTTAATTAATTTGTTGCCGTCCTTGTTCTACCTTTTGTCCCTGTCTTTGTCCATATGGTGCTGGGTTACAGCATCTAAAAGTCAGAGATAGGAGTGCCTGGCACTTGGTGAGAGCTCGATAAATACTGGTTATTACCACTGTTCCCATCATCCCCTCCCCAATGTGCAAAGTTATATAAGAATCCAAAGACGTATTTCTTCTAATGGAATCCTAGGATTGAAGAAATTTCAGAAGTCACCTAATTTAATGTAATTAATTTGATTAATAGAATCTTCTCTACTATATTCCTGATGAATATCTAACTGGGAACCTAATCAGCCCTTTTGTTCTTTCTACCATGACTCTGTTCTTTCTTCTGGGTCAACTCAGAACCCTCTGGAACAGGGGTCCCAGGGCTTGCTCTGAGTCCAGCTTCTTGCAGAATCTTCCATAGCAAGTGCCTAGAAGGTTGGTTTATTCCCAAATGCAAAGCTGCTGTGGCCTTCATGGTATACCACAGTTCCCTTTCTCCCTTGTCAGAAGCTGGCCTCTGGCACTAGAGCTGGACTTGGCCAGTTTTGGAACAAACTCATGCCCCAGTAAATCTCCCTTCTTCTACAGTACTTGCAGCAGGCCTTCTGCATATTCCCCAAACTCACTTCTGCCTCACGCATTTGGACGCCTCATCTGGAATGTGTGTGGAGGTGGGAGGGGATTTGTAGAAGCAGAAACTGAGGTTCACAGGCTCAGAGCAGTTGCCCTGGAGTCAGACATCCAGATTCACATCTCAGCTCAGACTTGTTGGCAGCCTTGGGCTGCTTGCTTAATATGCCCGAGCCTCAATCTTCTCATCTATAAAGTGGAGACAATAGAAATTTCTATGCAGTTTCTGCAAGGATTAAAAGAGATGGTGCGTGTTGAGCTGCTTAGCGCAATGCTGGCTTCTCATAATGTGCTCATTTTAATCCCTAATGAATTAAGATTTCCCTGGGCTTGGCTGAAGTTGTATAGATAAACAATGAGAATCATGGCAGCTGCTTCAACAAGGGTGTGGGGCGTGGATATTAACTTAAAATTAGCCTCTGATGTCTCCTTGTGTCAGCATCATCTTGTGCAAGGGAAGGAAGGGGAGAAGAAATTCTAGCCCTGGAGAAGACATCGGAGATGATCTCGTTCCTCCCCTTCGTGCTCACACATGCAAGCACCCGCTGTCGCTCCACTGCATGGCACGCCTCCTCCTTATTCTGGCTGCTCTGATGTATTTTTCTTGAGCCTATTTGCTGCCTTAAAAGTACAGTCTCTTTGGATGGAACAGATTAAAACAATAACTAAACAAAGCCTATTTCTGTTCCTTATCATGCAGTCCTAGATCCTTTCAGGGCAGAGTGGGGGACTTGGGGGAGGGAAGAATGAGAGAGCCCACAGGCTACATTTATTGCCCTCCCCTGCCCCCACGTGCAAAGCTGCCCATACCCATCATGTCACAGCACTCCCTCTCCCCCCTCAGCCCTCGGGGGCTGCGGTGAGCATTTGCACGAATGTCACACAGGACAAGGTTCAATGTGAGTTCTTGCATGTCCTGCTGCTAATGACCAGCATTTTCACCCAGAGGGCTTTCCCAGTGTATCTGCCTTGTTCCTCTGGAAAGAGAATTCCACCTGTTTATAAACTCAATCTTGAACATCCTGTGACAAAGATTTCTTGTTTTCCTACATGGGTAAAGTCTGAAATTTTGACATTAGTCAAGAGGAGAGCAGGTGACAGGTTGAGGCACATTTTAATATGTGGGTGCTCTGCATCAGACAGGTGGGAGAAAGCAATTACATAGTTTAGTTACATTAGGAAAGGTAACACTTGGGAAGGTTTTATGTCTATGAGCAAGGCCTCAGAAAAATTCTCTTTATGACAAAATAAAGAAATTAGCCCTTCCATTTATCTGACAGAATGATGGGGTAGAACACGTCTGGTGAAACACACTCACTTTCTGTCTGCACTCATACACAAAACACTTCTGTAAGCAGATGTATGGGTTTTTCACACACCTCAATTCTCCCGTATCACCACCTAGGTGTCCTCTAATTCAATTCAATTCCAACACTGTCTTCCTGGAGATAGTGTCAGATCCCACTGGCTGAAGGCTCAGTCTTACAAGATTCCCCCCATATCAGATGTCAGTTGCAAGTCTGGGTCTCCCACACTCTGCCTGGATAGCTATAAATCAGGCGTTCCCTATACCTTCTCCTCAGCTTTGTTAATTTGTTAAAATGGCTCACACAACTCAGGGAAACTCTTACATTTACCAGTTTATTACAAAGGATGTAACTCAGGAACAGCCAGATAGAAGAGATTCATAAGGCAAGGTATGAAGGGAGGAAGGGGCGAGAAGCTTCTGTGCCCTCTCTGGTCACACCACCCTGCTAGCACCTCCATGTGTTCAGCAACCTAGAATCTCATCAAATCTCACTGTTGAGGTGTTTTTATAGAGCTTAATCTCAAGCCTCTCTCACCCTCTTTCTGGAGGTTGGTGGGTGGGGGTGAAAGTTCCAGCCTTCTAGTCCTCTAATCCACTTGGTCTTTCTAGTGCTGGCACCATCCGGAGGCTATCTAGGGGCCCCACCCTAAATCACCATGTCAACATAATCCTAGGTGTTATGGAAAGGGGCTCATGATGAAAAACAAAAGATACTCCTATCACTCAGGAAATTCCAAGGGTTTAAGGAGAGCTGTGATAGGAACAGGGACAAAGACCAAATATATTTCTTATTATTACCACAATATGCTTTGCCCAGGTCAAGGGAAGTGAAAGATTTGTTTTGCCGAGGAGAGCAGGTAAGGAAAGAGCAGTGGGTGGAGGGCTGCCTGGGAGGAGAGGTCAAGGAGAAGCCACGGTGGAGTCCTTGGACAGCATGGATGGGCAGTGGGGGCCAGTGGCAGGGAGTGCTGAGGAAACTGAGACCAGGGCAGAGAACAAGAAGAGCCAGTAGCATATTGCCCTGGGACCTGGGGCCGGCCATGTACAGGAGAGTATTTTTATCTCTTACATGCTTAGTATTTCTACATTTACATCTTGGCTGCCAAAAATATAAATAAATAAGATTTATTTTATTTTTATTTTTATTTTTATGCCAGAGGTTACCTTTTGGTGAATGATCACTTCATTTGCTACTTAATGGCACCACAGTATCCAATTCAGCACATTCGAATAAATGGCATCTCCTCTAGGAGAACTTTATTCTCTCTCTGCCTTGATGGCGCTAGGAAATAATTTTAGTTCCTAGGCAGTAGTTATTGCCCCTCTCCCCTTTCTCCTTTATTGCCACAAATACCAATTTAAGGATTTAGACACAGAATCTAGGGCTATTTTATTTTGCTTATCGTTACTATTTACACACACAATACACACCTCATACCAAATTGTACCAAAAGTTAAAGATGACAAGTGAACAACTGCATGTTGATGTATTTGCACATAATGTTGGCATACTTTAAAAACAGAGTTGGGGTTGTTAATAAAGCATGATTGGTTTAAGAAATATTAATAATGTTCCAGACAGCTTCTTGTTAATGCCTGAAAATATTTCTGCATCTCATTTTCATTGGGAAAAGAGAGATGTAACAATTTAGGGTCTAATGGTCAAATAATTCTGCTGCCACCCAGATACTGTCATTTATGCACTGTGATTATGCTGATGGATCTTTCCAATTTTATCAATCCCTTCTGTGCATTATTTCTTCAGCTAGTTGGTTTCTGGCTTTCATATCAGCCCCAAAGTAAAACAGCTAATGGTGCTCACATTTCTGTTGCTAATCTTCAGTTTATTAGATCTTTTCCTATAATTGCATTTCAGGGGCTCTACTGAGCTGCTGGAGTAGTTGGTGGGTGTCAGGTATTATTGTAAGACTTGGGGATGGTAATTCTGGGCTTTACAAGGTAAGACAAATGTGGTATCAAAGAAAAATAGATTATTGATGGTGAGGCTTACTAAGAAACATTTGTTTTCCTTACAGCCTCAGTTGTTAAATTAAACTATGACTTTGAGGAACAGAGGCTCTAAATTCTTTCTTCCTGCCTTGAAAGCATATTCGGCTAGGATTTTATGCTGGGTCCTTTCCCTCACTCTGTCAGTGGCTGGCACCCTGATGAAGACTGCTGTCAGCTTAGGATAAATCATATTTCAAACATATTTTTTTTTTTCAGATTGGGCAGCTAAAATTAGTGCAGGGAATGTCAGTCTGTTGCCAGATCTGTCAATATGAAGTTTAGATCACAGTTAACTGGTGCCAGTTTAGTTAACTACCTGACAAAAAAGGCTCATAATATGCCACGAAGAATGATTTCATTCTTAAAATGATAGATGCTCAAAGCCAGCAGAAATGCTGAAATTGACACTGGCCCTTTTAAAAAGGACTGGGTAACATCATGGAATAATGGAAGGAAGGGAAGCTTGAACTGGAAATAGATGGAGGTTGAAAAATCCTATCTTTATTTTATATAACTTATCGACTATTATTTAAAAAATCCTCAACTTGGGGCCATGTAGAGATTTGTCATGTGATGAAATAGCCTCTTGGTTAGTTCGATCTGCTTTTAAGAGTTTTGTTGATATTCTAAATTCCAGAAGGACAGAGTTCAGGCTCGAGATGGTTTAGGAATAGACACGTTCAGTTGTATTTGTTAGAGTAGCTTACTTGTGTGAACAAATAGAAGCAAAAAAATATAATGGCTCATACACAGTTTATTTCTAAGTCCTTCACGAATCCATGGCAAATGTTTCTGGTCGGCTGGAGGCTTTCCTCCATGTGACGATTCAGGGATTCATGCTCTTTTCATCTGTTGGCTCCAGCATCCTACCACTAGTATCAGCCAGTGCTTCTTAAATTTTAATGC
The DNA here is from genome assembly GCF_027409185.1 of Cynocephalus volans. Classification (NCBI taxonomy): domain Eukaryota; kingdom Metazoa; phylum Chordata; class Mammalia; order Dermoptera; family Cynocephalidae; genus Cynocephalus; species Cynocephalus volans. The sequence goes on along the minus strand of NC_084460.1, from coordinate 220,774,565 downwards.
ATGTATGAATCACCTAGGGAGCTTGTTAAAATGCAGAATCTATTTCAGGAGATCTGGGATGGGACCTGAGTTTTTGCATTTCTAATAAGTGCAGGGGTGATGCCAGTGCTGGTGGTTCATGGACCAGACTTTGAGAAGCAAGGATCTAGAGGGCCTAATCAACTGCATCTAGCTGGAGAGAAAAGAGCATGAAGTGTCCTGCGGGTTTTGAAAGGGACCTTAGCCAGAGAATGGCCATCTTTGGGGTAACCAAGACCAAGCAGATAATTTCAGTTAGCCATTAACTTGGGAACTAATAATTATCAATTCCTTGAGGTTAGCAGAGGAAATGAGAAACTGACCAGAGATGAAATCATGCCCCAAAAGGATCCTTCTCAAAGGTTTATTTCTGTTTATCTCCCATTACACCTTCTTATGTTCATTTACTTTAAATGTTGTGCACCTACAATTAGGAATTTAAACCAAGTTTTCTTATTTTACTTACCTCCCTAATCAACTGCAAACATGAAATCCAAGAGAAAGGCAAGGCACTCTAGCTGATTATTAACTCAACTTCTTGCTTAAAGAAAAATTGCATCCACATTAGTTAGAGGTACGAGTCAGGTATTTTTATGTTCCAGTGATGCTTGACTAAAGTTATTGTCTTTGAGCTCTCCCTAGGAGATAAGGACTCCAACCCCTAAAACAACATTAAGGGTTTGAAGCTGAACAGTCCACCAACTGCAGACTCCTTGACGTCAAAGCACTCTGTCCATCGTGGGACCCTGACATCTGACTTAACTCTCTGCTAATCCTGTGACCAGCCTCTCCCTTTTCCTGCAGGACAAAACTCTTACCTCACCTTCCCACCTCTTCCCCTTTATAAACCCCAGAGCAGTCATCAGAAGGTGGGATGATTTTAGCCTCGTCACCAGTTATCTGAATAAACCTTCCATCTTTGCACCAAGTTTTTGACTTTCAAGTCATTTGTTTAGTGCAAGAGGGCAAGCCGAGCCTGGCTGTTGGTAACAGTTTCTGTGGGGCAGGATTGGAAGGGGCATATATCACATGTACCCAGATTTCTTTCAAAAGAACTCAGAAGATGTCTGCACCCAACTCATGGGAGGCCAGGAAATGTAGGCTAGCTGCATCTTCAAGAAGAAGAGGAAACATAATTTAGTGAGCTGCTAGTTGCCTTTGCCACATTAGGTGATTTCAGGTGCTAGAGCTCATTTTTTTTTTTTTATGATTTCATGATAATCCTATAAAAAATTCTAGACATTCATTTTTCCCCTATTCTTTCTCAATATATTAAAAAATGTTGACAATCTGCTATGCTTCTTTGGAAGTGATGCTGCTTGGCACCTATGAATAACCCTTCTCTTGAGAAGTCCAAAGCTACTTTTGAGCATGGTGTCATTAACTTGTGGGTTAAAAATGAGGTTGGGTCAACACTTCCACCCTCAGGGCACTTAGGTGTGCAGAACAGACATGGCCTCTGTGTGGCAGGGAGCACCTGCGATGCAGTATCGTGTGGCCAGCATCAGTCTCCCCTGAGCCCTCTGTGGTTTCTTCTGATGGCAGCACCCATGGCCCTCACTGGCTTCTCTGTTCTCATTGACAGATTCACCTTATCTCTTAATGAAAGGGAGTTTTCTCACAGCTCTGTGCTGTGTTTGTATTCATATGGTGCATTTGTCCCCAGAGGATTCAAGATTCATTTAGACCGTGTAATTAATTTTAAATAGCTTAGGAAAAAGTCAGCTGAACTCAAGATCCAAAGACAATTCCAAGTAAATGCATATGTTATTGGAGCTGGTCTTCAAACAGGTCCAGAAGAGCATGTCTGGGAGTCAGTGGTTGAGACACTTGTTTGATTGTAGCTTGTGGTTATCACAGCCTAATTCATAATTACCTTATGATGCCTGAGCTGTAGGTGGAGAAAATGGGGAGTTATCTTATTCCTAGTATCTTATGCCAGACTGAAGGGAAAACCCCAAAGCTTTTATCAGGCTTTTATAGATTTTGCAATCATATCTTCCCAACTTAGATGTGGTCTGCAAGCCAAATGAGGTTATAGCAATTGGCGGTTTTTCAAGCCTAATATATGTGTTTGGCTTAAAAAGCCTGTCCTGGTAAAATCTTTTTTTGTTGTTATTTCTGTTTTTTCATTTATACACTTGGATGAAATAACTTAGTCAGCTACCAAGAAATCTATAAGAAAGCAAGTTTAATGTTTCATTAATAAACTGGCAGTTTCTTCTCTCTGTTCCCAAAGGACTTGCTCCATTTTGTGGTACTTATGTACGAACAAGATCTGAGAATGTATGTTAAAAAGCTGGGGCAGAAATTTCACTTGAAGGGTCATAGGAGTTACAAAGCCTTTTACCTCCAGGCCCCCAGCCCGAATCTGCTCAATGTTTAAAGCTTCTCCAACCCATCTGTCAGTTTCTCTCTTTAATTGTGGCTTTCGCTGCATGTATTTGAGAATGTGAGTGTTAGTCTCACTTTAGCTCTTGAATCAACCACTGTACTTGCCTCTCTAAAGCTGGTTCTACCCTGTCGGTCCCAGTTCCACTACTGTCTATCATTTACTTTGCTTCTGATTGCTGCTCTGGAATCTTGGGCCTCTCAGAAGGCCTTCTGCCTCTGTGTAAGCATCAGCAGAAGGGTGACTGGTCCAGACCATGCTTCTTGCCCTGCTCTGCTCCTTAGTTTTTCACTCTACCAAATGCCTGCTGTAAAGGCAGCAGCAGCTTTACTACAATGTTGGGGAAACTAAAGGTAACTACATCCCAGAAAGAAAAAATTTTAGTTCTGCATCTCAAGTGACAGTTTCTATCATTCAATAATAAAAACATACAGGCATTTAAATTATTTCGGAGTTTTGTCTCAGTAAATGCTCCAGTTCCTATCTTGCCCCCAAGCTTATGTCCACCTTCTTATAAGGAAGAACACCTCTTTCTTAAAAACTCTATAGATTATGTCTTCACTTCCTGTGAGGCTCGATATTGCCCTAGGATCTCTCTCTATCCCTCATCTGATAGCAAGACCCAGTAGTCCCCTGCAGTCCACCTTCCTACATTTGAGATGTCAAGTCTTCAGTAACATCTACCAACAGGGTTTAGAGTAAGCTTGGCAGGAGAGTCTTGGATGAGCCTAGGCCATTTTAGTCCAGCAGAAACATCCAGAGTGGATTTAGAAACTCCTAGTCTGATTCCCTCTAATATCCATACCAAAGGGAAATGGAGATTAAAAATTCTTTTTTGGTCATCTGGTTAATAACTATTGAATAGAACACATGCGAGTACCCACAAAATCACTAATTCCCCAAACAAATATTAATTCTCAAAAAACGTGGTGTCTAGATCTATATTAAGCAAAAAGATATTTCCTGAAATGCAATGCAATCTGCACAGACTCTTGAGTTATGCATGGTAGATTCGAGTATGATTTCTCCCTTACCCTGGCTTTTCATCTCCTCCAGGTCGGGGGTAGGCCCTTGAATCTCCTGCTTAAGAAATAATGAGAAATAAATACACTGAAGACTATGCAAATACTCAGAAGAAAGTTTAAAATAAACTTTCTTTCTTAAGTATTAAGACAGATCACATTTCTAGCCAGGTCATCTTCACACCCATTTCTTTAAGTTTAAAGGAAGCTTCATTCGGCTGGGGGCGGGGAGACGGAAAGCAATGCCACCTACTTACATGGCTTTGTTTTGCTCTAACACATGTAGGGAAACTTAGTCATTGTTTGCTTGTGAAGTTACTGGGTTTAAAAAAATTTTTTTTATTAGTTTTTTTTGCAACACAAGCTATTACTTAAAATCAGTATACTTAGAAACTCTCTTTCTTCCTACACTTAAACATGCCGGCTTCTCAATCAAGGTTAGAGGATATTAGTACCAGTGCAAGTTCCTAACCACCTGAATTACATATACATTTAATGGACTGGAGTGCGCTCGCTGTTCTCTGTTCTAATAGCAACTTAGTTGCAAGAGTCTTCAATTTTGTGGGCCCAACTCTAATTCTATAGTGTTGACTTCCTTAAACATTATATTTGTCTTTGAAGTAGGAGACAGGAAGGAAAACTTGAACTTCAAAAAGTGCCAAAAAAAAAAAAAAAAAAGAAAAAAGGAATCTGAGTTTTAGAAGTACACTTTGAAATTATCTAGAAACCACAAATGGAAATTGGGGGATGGAAAGATTACATTTACTCCCACTATGTATCATTTGGTGTGAATAGAACAGCAGTGCAGCAACCACCCCTATGTATTGCTAAATCAGTCAGTTTAAGAGAGATGAAGAGGAGGAAAAACCTAAACTAGTGGTGGCAAAACTGCACTGGCTGAAATCGTATACAGATTTGAATGCTGACAAGCAATGTGAACACAGGTGAGCCATGCCCAAACCATCAGTGTCACAGACTACTGGAGGTGGGATAGATGTCACTGGTCACCCATCGCCTTTCTTCAGAGGAGGCTCAGAGCAGTTGAGTTGTCTTTCCAGTGCAACTGAAGCTTGCTGGCAGATGTAGGATTAGAATTCAGGTCTTCAGAATCTTCACACAGTGGTTTTCTAATTGTTGATTTCCAGACTTTATGGAGGTGATTTAGAGGCAACCTTAGGGAGTGAGGTAGAGTCTGAGCCGTTAACACTGGGCCCACTTAAATGAATCACCTGGACTTGTAATCATTTTAATTATTGGGGTTCTAAGACTCGGCTTAAACTCTCTTTTACTATTTTTAAAAATGCTAGAAAACTTCTGTACTATCATATGTTTCCATTTATAAGCTGAAAATAATTTGACTTGGAAAATATAAATATTTTATTCTCTTTAATATGGCTTCTCTCCTTGTAGTTATTTCTGTTTTGTTCAATGTTATCCTGAGTAATTAGGTTTATAAACTTTAGCAGATTATATAATATATTTCTCTATAAATACAGGTTGTATTGCCAGGAATTTAGGTAAAAATAAAACTTTTGATTAATTACCTCTTCATTCTTAACAAAAATCTATTAAAATATTTGACTGAATAATTTAACTTATAATTAAACCCATGGATAATTTTCATTTAGTCTTTTCAGATTTCCTTTAAGTTCCGAACACCAGGTTTTTCATCTTTTTAAATGAGCCCTTATTAATAAAAAAAACATGATGCAAAATTCAGACATAGTGAATTGAGCATACATGCAAAATCTATAAAATTTAAAAAATGGTCATTGAGCACAATATTCTTGGGATTCCCCTATAGTCTACGAAGAATCTATTTGGATCCTTCAATATGGTGTTAAATTTATATCCAGTTTCCTGTGGCTTAGCAATTACGAGTCATTTTTCTGTCATCATGCACAGAAGACAGAGTCCTTTATGAGAACTGGAAACCAGAGACAGGAGAATATAGCATGCAGAGATTGTGTGGGAATGGATGCTTAGCAGAGCCATTTAACTCAGTTTTGAGGACTCAGGTTCTCATAATGATGCTCTTGGAAGACTACAAAAGTAAAAGAAAGCAAGGAAGGGAGAAAAGAAGATACCACTCAGTTGTTTTCATTGTGTCTGTGAAGATGAAACATCCGCTTTTCATCAGTAAACATCTTATTAATAAAGGAAGACTCTCTAGATTTTAAAAATGGCATGAGATCTAAAATTAGAACCTGCTAAACAGCAGTTATCCATGTGTTTTTAGCTTCAAAGGGAAAAAAATACATTTATCAAATTTCAAAGTGTCTACAGAGACATGTATCCATTTGTCAGGATATTTGCAGAGCCTACTTAAACAATCAGTTTTATTCAGTAACCAACACTGCAACTGAAATAGGAAAATCCTAACAATTGATTATCAACATCTAGTCATTGAATTTTGATTTTTTTGTGTTATTAAGCAAAATAATATCTAAATAATATGACCTATGGAATTACATGTGGAAATACTTATAAAATAACCATGGAATTGGGGGTTTAAATCTTTTCAATTTAAGAAAAGATTTTGCATTTTACTTTATATATGTTCATATACCATACATTCTATTAAAATATTTCAATTTGTTCTTTCTAAAGCAAATTTTTGTTGTTGTTGTTGGAGGGCAGGTGGAAAGGGTCAGGAGATTTCTTTACGCAAAATTTAACATTGAAATCTTGAGGGACTTTACATGATTGAAGACAGGATGTTCACTCTGACAGTTTAATGCATTTTACATTATGATGGCATTGCACGCTTCTTAGTCCCTGAAAAAGAGCTTACATTAGGTTTCAAAGTAGCCTCTTTTCTCCCTGTAGTTCCTGATCATCTTCACTGCTCACATCAGATCCCAGAGGGGACCCATTTGTGGAAGAGAAGTAATTTTGCCACTTGGGAAGGATGCATGTGGTTCTTTGCCTTGGGTAAAATTAGTTACAAAAAGTTTTCTGTACTGAAAGTGTCTTGTCTAGCCATGAAATGGCCTAGAAGATTAACCCCCTGACTGCATTCTGGTCCACAGCTCCTTGCAGAAATCCTGTAAGTGATTCTGCAATTTTCCTAATGTTGGAAGCAGGGAAATGGATAGGACAACAGATTTCAATCTGCCTGTCTTTCCCACTACTTCCCCTGTATGTGAAAGGACACAAAGACATGTTATGTACATACAAGAATCATTTTACTAGGGCCCAGGAAAACGTTCTAAATTCTAGCCTGGATTTTTCTATTATTTGTTGTAAAATTTTGGATAAATAATCTAACATCTGAGTTTTATTGTCCTTATTCTATAAGAAGGAAATCTTTTATTAAGTTGTTGTTATATATCGTAATTTATTTCAGTTCTTTCAGTTTGGTAAATTTATTTAACTGAGAAGTAAATATTACTAGTCTCATATTATTGATGAGAAACTAAGGCCCAGAGAAGTTGACTGAATTGCCCACTGTCTTATAGCTGGTGAAGGACTTGTTACTTTTAAGCCTGGTCAATGTCTGACTTCAAAACCAATGCTCTTTTCACCATGCCACGCACCTGCTGGAAAATGCAACTGCTATGCCCATGTTATTACATAAAAGTGCTGTTGGGTATTCTAGACTGCAGAATGCTATAAAAGGCAAAACACTTTAGTATTTATTAGTTTAATCATAGTGTTGTTACCGATAATAATACTCTGATAGAACTAAAAATCCAGTACTTCTCGGTCCTGGGTTTCACCCTACTTGAGTGGCACAGATAGCCTTGACTAAGAACTACTATGTGTAATGTTACTAAAATTCAAAATTTTGGCAAATGTAACAGGAATGTGAGCACCAGGCATTTGTGTCTTTGACTTTGGCTGGTAACATCTTCTGAGATGGATTATGATAAACTGTTTTTAATCCAAGTTAAATGATCTGTTTGATAACTCATGAAGAGAGATGGACATTGTCCGTGGTAGCCTTTTAATATTCTGGGGACATTCTGTTAAACTGCTGGATAAATATTTCCAGGAAGTTGGGCAATCCTAGTTATGATGTGAAAAGAAAAGCAGTACCTATGCACTGCCAAAACCCTAAATCAAGTCCGTTTAGGAGAGCTGAAGGTGAAACTGATGATATTTTAAGGGTTTTAATGAGTATGATAGAATTTAATGAGTATGGTAGAGTAGGATATTGGGCTGTTGACAATTTAAACAGCTCCTCCAAATCCTCCATATTTCACATTTTATCTCTGAGTACTAAGTAACATGCAGAGGAGGAATTAAGTTTATTGTGATAACTTCTGACTTTCTTGATCCATCATAATTTGCATGGATTGCCTCTGCAGCTGTCCGTGTTAGAGCTCTGAAGAATTTGCACCAGTGTGATAAGAGGAGGTTGGAATTCAGTAACACAGCGGCTACTCCCTCCCTTAGGATTTAGGATGTTAGGCTCAGACCAGACTTTCTACTTGGGAAGAAAGAGTAAATGGACAGGGGTTCAAAAAGCTCAAATTCCCCCTCCTGCCTCAGCAGTCCATTCTTCTGAATTCCAAAGGTTCAAACTGTATATAACAAAGAAGAGTATACTGATATCATCTGTGTTTCTTATCTTTGACTTCTCAATGAGAGTGCAATTAATGTGGGGGGCTACTTACCTCTTCTGTGTTTCTCTTGGTGTTTAGGGCTGAGAGTACATAATATACATTTAAAAACCTTGATTGTTTAGTTAATTATTACTTAACATTTTTTTCTTTCATAGATGACATTTGATCACATTTGGAGATATATTTTCAATTCTGTAAGTGATGCCAGTAATATATCTTTGCAAAAAAAAAAAAAAAAAGTGTATATACTTGGTAAAAATCTTCACAGATATAATTTATAACTTTAAAGTACTTACCTTAAACTAAACTAAGCCAAACAATGATAGCTAGTGGATTTCCTTATTTAAATTAACAGATAAGAATGCAATTTATATTATTCGTGAATGAGGGATTCTGAAACAATTGAGCATTCTTTAAAACAGATGACTGGTTAAGTATTTTTAATCTTTTAAATAAAAAAGCTTTTAAAATTATAAAACTGATATTTGCTTGTGTTAAGAAAAAAGTCCAAGCAATAGAGAAATATTTATTGCAAAGGGAAAATCCCCCCCAACCCTCTTCCTGCATTTGGTAGGTGAAACTTTGGCTCCATAACCTTTCCTCTCTGGTGTCACACCAGTGAATATGTTACCTTACATGGCAAAAAAGATGTTAGGGATGTAATTAAGGTTACTTATCAGTTGACTTTAAGATAGGGGGCCGGCCCCGTGGTGCACTTGGGAGAGTGCAGTGCTTGGGAGCGCAGCAGCCCTCCCGCTGCAGGTTCGGATCCTATATAGGAATGGCCGGTGCGCTCACTGGCTGAGCGCAGTGCGGGCGACACCACACCAAGGGTTGCGATCCCCTTACTGGTCACAAAAAGACAACAAAAAAAAAAAAAAAAAAGAAAGATAGGGAGTTTATCTTGGATTATCCAGCTGGGCCCAATATAATCACATGAGCCCTTAAAGGCAGAGCTTCCTTCCAGCTGAGGGCAAAAGAGGAAGTAAGAGAGATTCAAAGTGTGAGAAGGACTTCATACATTGCTTTGGCTTGAAGATGGAGAAGGTCATGCACAAGGAGGATCAGCAGAGAGAACTCTAGGAGCTAAGGTCAGTTCCAGCTGTCAGCCAGCAAAGAAAGGGGATCCTCAGTCCTATAACGGTGAGAGACTGAGTCCAGCCACCATCTCGAATGACCTTGGAACACACCCCTGCGGACACCTTGTTTTCAGACCTGTGATATTCTAAGGAGAACCAGCTGAGCCTCACTGTGACTGCATTTCTGACATACAGAACTATGAGATAATAGATGGGTGTTGCTTTTAGCTGCTAAATTTGTGATAAATTTTTACAGCAGCAACAGAAAACTAATATACCCCACATTCCTTGTGAGTTCATGGTGTGATGTGATCCTTCAGACTGTTCAATGTATTGAGGCATTTCTGACTAGAAGTCTTAGTACAGTGATTAGTCTTTCAAAAATTATTTAAAAAAATATTTTTATTTATTATTTTTTAAATTGATAAATAAAATTTGTATATGTTTATTGTGTACAATTGTCATTTTGAAATATGTAGATACTGTGGAATGACTAGATAGAATTGATTAATGTAGGCATTACTTCACATTCTTTTTTTAAAAAGTGAGACATGATTCACCTTTATTATTGTTATGAAGAAAGACTTACCAAGCAAAGCTAGACTTCTGCCATGGTAATGCTGAATCTTCACAATTCCAATTCTGAATGCACAAATTCATATCCTTAATTAGTCCCATCAATGAGAATTTCAACTACATAAAACTTTAAAAATCAGATGAGCACCTGCCTCATTTATAATTGTCTGCCTTGGATGTCTACTATACATTTCACTCCTCCTTTGATAAATGAGTATTTTGAGCCATTTTACTTCTGTTCTAGCTGTTTTCTGGCTTCTATAGTGACAGACACTTTGACTTAAGGCAACGAGCTCTCAATCAGGGATAGGAGGATGAATGTGGAACTTTTTCCATTAATGGCTGCAGTGACAATGTAATGTTTCAAACAGTTCACTCTAGCTTTCTGCTCAAATTCAGACATTATTGAGGAATATATAAATAGCTGACTAAAAATATGTTTTTTTCATAATGGTAGAAAGAGAATAAAAAAGGGGGTTAAGTTTACTATAGTAACCTCAAATTTTGCATTTTTCCCTTTGACTGTGCAGAGAAAGCTTCTGTGTTAAATGTGGGCAGCATTTCTGTAGTCATTAAATTAAAGTGGCTGTTGACCTGTCTGTTCATCCACCCGTGTGTTGCTATAGGGTTTATCAGTACAGGTTAACATCACAGTGACTGATGGGCTGGACTCTGGACTCCGGATTTTGGACTCCAGACACCATTTGACCTAATTGAAAGAGCAGCAGTAATGAAATTTGGCTAATGGAGAGATACCACCTAGGGCTGAGACTCAGCCAATGTACCAAAATGTTTCTTTATCTTATGGCATTTTTAACTTTCTATTTTATTCTTGTAAATATATCAAGTCATAAGGGGAAGGAGGAAGGTAGAAGTGACTAGTTTAAGGGCAATATAGATATATCTGGGCCTGTCTGGTGAAGGGGTGAGACAAGCCTATTTTCATGAGGGTTGAGGAGCTTTCCAAACAAGAATATGAGCTGTGAAAGGGAGGTCTCAACAGTGACGACACTAACCCAATAAAAAAGCCCTAGATGCCAAAGGAAAATGGAGACCCCTTGACTCTGGAACAAACTCTGCCTGGTTTGGCACCGATAGCTCCATTTCTTCAGTGGAAATTCCTGATGCAGCAATAGGGTTAGGGTTAGGGCAGGAGAAAGGCGCCATGCGGTAGTGGGGCAGCCTCTTTAGGAACTCCCAGAAATGTTGGGGAAGAGAGAGTAGTGAGTGTGGAGTGTTTAGTCAGTGATTGGGGCAAGAGATGGTGAAGTTTGAATTATTGATGTGACCTTAACCTGCAGGTGAGTGAGACCTGGGGAGACTGTTACATTTTTTGGTAGCCAGTTGCCAAGATGGCTCCCAGTGACCACTGACTTCTGGTGTTCATGCCTTTACGTAGTTCTCTCCCACTTTAAATAGGTCTGTGAGACCAATAGGATACTTTGGAAATGATGGTATGTGACTTTTGAGGGTAAGCCATAAAAGACACTGTGACTTCCATCTTTCCTTCCTTTCAGATCATTTGCTCTGGGGACAGCAACTTCCATGTTGTGAGGATGCTCAAGTATCCATATGGAGAGGCCCATGTGCAAGAAATTGAAGCCCTCTGCCATCATCCATGTGAGTGAGCCATCATGGAGCAGGTTTTGCTACACTAGTCAAGCCTTCAGATGACTGCAACTCTAGTGGACACCCTGACTTCAACCTCATGAGGGACCCTGCATCAGAACTACCCAGCTAAGTCATTCCCAAATTCTTGAACCCCATAAACTGAAATAATAAATGTTTGTTATTTTTCGTTACTAAGTTTTGGGGTAAATTATTATGCAGCAATAGACACATACACACACACACACACAAACACACACACACAGCATCTTAAAGATGTGTAAATCCCATTCTCATACACTCTCGAATCTACTTCTTTGAGGGCAGTATCTAAATCTGATTAATCTTTTTATTCTCCACAGTTCCAAAGTGCCTAACACATTCTTCCTAATATATAGATTTTTAAAATAAAAAGAATACTTTACCTTGTGCAAATCTTGAATTTCTCAACTCCTTTTAAATAGTATCTAAAGTGTTTCATCATGGTAATTATTCTCATCAGAGGAATCTTGTCAGTGATAAATAGGCTTCTGGAGGAGTGGAGTGGCACTGGGGCAGGCAGGAGTAGAGGTGAAAGAGGAAGAATTACAAGGCAGTCACTGTCCTTCAAGTCTCTTGCTTGTTTCTACTGCTCTCGTAGCTTTTGTTACAGCTCCCTAGTCATGGGATCAAGATGATTGTGGCTGTGGTGAAACAGAACAAAGATAGATGGATAGATAAATAGATAAATATGCAGATATTGAGGAAAAATTCTGCTCATTGCCATGTTCTGTCGTTTTCTTTATCAGTGACAAACTGGTGACAAGGTGTTTTTGAGCTTTCCCTATACCAATCTTATTAATATCTGTGTGCCTCTCGGTTTATGTATTCATCTACAAGTCAGATACTCATAACTCATAGCAGCTTTCCAAAATCGACATGTAACATGATATTTATATAATTCCTGGAGAATAATGAGAAATCAGAAAGGAAAATAATTATGATTTGTTAAGCGCTCATTTATTCTTGGAATTGAATGTCCATGAAATGTTTCTCAAAACATCCTGCATTACCATCACTAGGGAACCTGAAGTCTGGAGTCGTTCTGAGCCTTTTCCAAAGGCTCACAGAGAGCTAAAGGGTGAAGTGTGATTAGTACCCAGACTCCTAAACCAAATATCTTAAAGATAGGACATTTTGAAGCTTCTTTTTTTTCCTTACCATTCTAACATGCAACATCAATTATATGTACATACAAGAAGAAAAATTCAGTGCTTGGCTTATTACGTATATTTTTTCTCTAGTATAAAATATCAATTATGTTTATTTTAAAGGAGAAAATGCTGCAATAGGCTTATTAGATATTGGAGTTCTTTCAGAAATGTTTTTATATGGAAAAAATGAGATGGAGGAAGTGAGTGCGTCTAATTTTCCCCAATGTGGTCTGATACATAGCAAGTGTCACTAATCGACTCCAGTTCATCATCATCATCAACAACATAATGATGATGACATTGATGGGATAATAGCAGTAATGATAATAGATAATAATGGAAAGAATTCCAGTCTGAGCTTCATCAGCGCTTATGCATGCATTTAGGCAAGTCTGGAATGTCTGAAAGGCAGGGTGAATGTCTATTTACATGACTGGTCATGGAACCTTCAGGAAGAGAATACACCCTGAAGGGAGAAAAAAGGGTAAACAGAATTAGTTCAAAGATGATGGGTCAAGAGAGAAAAGGAAGATGGCTTTGGATGCCACCTGGTATGTTATTCTTAGGCTCAGATGGCTGCACTGTAGGAAGTAACAAGTCCAGGAGACCTGTGGACCTGTGCTCTCTGTGGGCCCGTGGATGTGCTGGGGACAGCTCTGGCACTGGCAGCTCCTGCAGGAATAGGAAGTGGCATCTCCTCGGGAACCTTAATGCTGGAAGAGCAGGCTCCGGAGGCTTCTGCACAGATCCTATGGGAATTAGCAGTGGCACGGGCACCTATAGTTGGTGTGCACAGCAGCAGTTGTGTCATCAGTGGACATGAGCAGGACAGCTGACACCAAGGGAATGGCCATGGGAAGTTGCAACGGATAGAGAAAACAGCTGATGTTACGGAGAAGCAAGACCACTGCCTGGGGACTCCCAAACTATTTAGAAGGAATTTGAGGGGAAGTAGCGGCTCTAACATTGGGGAGGCCTGGTAAAATTAGAGAAATAATAGTTTTCTGACCCTTTTTTTTCCCAGTTTTTTTTTTTTTTTTTTTTTACTATAGGACCCAAAGTCATTATTAAGGAAATCATCATCACAATCCACCCTATCCCTTCACAGTTTCGATTTAGGAATGTCAAGTTGGCTATTGAAATGCATTCACCTCAAAAGTCCTCAATAATTAAAATAATTATAGTACAAGTTATGAAAGTTAAAATAACAATCTGATATCTTCTTTCCTGCCAATGTAATAAGTACATTTTAAACCTGATAATATCACCACTTACGATCACATGGGGTAATCTATTTCTTGCCCCTTGGCATGCTAATGTTTCTCTGGCCTTCTTCCCAGTGCTTGCTTTCCAGGTGAGGCCTGAATGGAACTACTGATATGACTTTAAAAAAAAAAAATTCCCAACTGTGGGATCTAAATCACAGCTCCTCTTGGATCAGTGAGGGTAAACATATGGTAGGATGCCAAGTCAAAGCAACCACATCCAACCTCTATGTAGCTGCAACTAGAGAGAGGAGATGATGTGGTGGAGCAGGGTGTCTCTCCTGTCCCAGGTGGCTCTTCCTCAGCTGGCTATCAGCTGAGTCTGTGGAGCAGCCAACCCAAGTCTTCCAGATCTCTGGGGACACAAGGAGCCTTGGATTAGTGGACTGTATCTGTGCACTGCCTGTGCCAGCAGTGGCTGCAACCTGGCTCCTCTGGGTTGTGATGAGATGAGGCTTCTATGACTTCCTTGAGGGGTGGTAGCCACTTCGGTGTGATAATGAAGAGCATGGGCTTTGCAACCAAACTATTCTGGCTCAAATCTCAAACCTGCTGCTCATGAGCTATATGACCTTGCACAAATGGGCAATTCCTGTCACTGCTCTGTGCTTTAGTTTTCTCATGTCTAAAATCAAGATCTTTATATTACTTACCTCATAAGGTTGTTGCAAAGATTGCTTGAGATAAAACTCTTAGAACATTGCTTGTTTCATCATAAACATCCAATAAATGTTAGTTTATTTCTATTTTAACCATTATTCATTGGCCAGGTTAGCCTGGGCAGGTACTGATGAAAACTATGTCTCAGAGAGGGGAGGGTCATTGCAACTCTTAGGATTTCAGCAGCAGGAATTTGCGAATTCCTCATGATAGGGGTAGGGGAAGGTGGGAATGAGGGGGCATCAATTAATGAATGAAGCCCAACCATTTCCACTTTCTATGTTTCTTCTTTTATTTGTGAAATATTCAAGAGAAAGAGTAAAATGACCTAACTTGGATCAAATGTACACCCTTAGCTTAAATAGCTTTGGCCAGAATCATCAAGCAGATATATGAACACCGGGCCCATCCCTGTGGGGTCAGGCTCAGAGAAGTCATGGTGAGCTGGTGGCTACCACATCTGTATCTGTTAGAATAAGCCCAGCAACAGCGCCGGTGTTACTGCGGATGTGTGGGTATGTGTGCACATGTGCACATGTCTGAATTGTCAAATAATGCAAACAGGCTTCTGCAAACCAACATAATGTGATGTTTAATAAAACTACCGGTTGAACTAAGAATATGTATGTCTTTTTGAAGAGCAATTTCTTAATTCCTAACAATAACCTTATACTTTTATTTATTTATTTATTTATTTTATTATTATTTTTTTTTACCTTCTTTTTTTTTTTTTTAAAATTTTATTTTGTCGATATACATTGTGGCTGATTATTGCTCCCCATCACCAAAACCTCCCTCCCTTCTCCCTCCCCCCTCCCCCCCAACAATGTCCTTTCTGTTTGCTTGTCGTATCAACTTCAAATAATTGTGGTTCTTATATCTTCTCCCCCCCCCCCCCGGTTTGTGTGTGTGTGTGTGTGTGTGAATTTATATATTAATTTTTAGCTCCCACCAATAAGTGAGAACATGTGGTATTTCTCTTTCTGTGCCTGACTTGTTTCACTTAATATAATTCTCTCAAGGTCCATCCATGTTGTTGCAAATGGCAGTATTTCATTCGTTTTTATAGCTGAGTAGTACTCCATTGTGTAGATGTACCACATTTTCCGTATCCACTCATCTGATGATGGGCATTTGGGCTGGTTCCAACTCTTGGCTATTGTAAAGAGTGCTGCGATAAACATTGGGAAACAGGTATACCTTCAACTTGATGATTTCCATTCCTCTGGGTATATTCCCAACAGTGGGATAGCTGGGTCGTATGGTAGATCTATCTGCAATTGTTTGAGGAACCTTCGTACCATTTTCCATACAGGCTGCACCATTTTGCAGTCCCACCAACAATGTATGAGAGCTCCTTTTTCTCTGCAGCCTCGCCAGCATTTATCGTTCATAGTCTTTTGGATTTTAGCCATCCTAACTGGGGTTAGATGGTATCTCAATGTGGTTTTGATTTGCATTTCCCGGATGCTGAGTGATGTTGAGCATTTTTTCATATGTCTGTTGGCCATTTGTATATCTTCCTTAGAGAAATGCCTACTTAGCTCTTTTGCCCATTTTTTAATTGGGTTGCTTGTTTTCTTCTTGTACAGTTGTTTGAGTTCCTTATATATTCTGGATATTAATCCTTTGTCAGATATATATTTTGCAAATATTTTCTCCCACTCTGTTAGTTGTCTTTTAACTCTTTTAATTGTTTCTTTTGCTGTGCAGAAGCTTTTTAGTTTGATATAATCCCATTTGTTTATTTTTCCTTTGGTTGCCCGTGCTTTTGGGGTCGTATTCATGAAGTCTGTGCCCAGTCCTATTTCCTGAAGTGTTTCTCCTATGTTTTCTTTAAGAAGTTTTATTGTTTCAGGGTGTGTATTTAAATCCTTAATCCATTTTGAGTTGATTTTAGTATACGGCGAGAGGTATGGATCTAGTTTCATTCTCCTGCATATGGATATCCAGTTGTCCCAGCACCATTTGCTGAAGAGGCAGTCCCTTCGCCACTGAATAGGCTTGGTGCCTTTGTCAAAGATTAGCTGACAGTAAGTGTGTGGGTTGATTTCTGGATTCTCTATTCTATTCCATTGGTCAGTGTGTCTGTTTTTATGCCAGTACCATACTGTTTTGGTTATTATAGCTTTGTAGTATAGCTTAAAGTCAGGTAGTGTTATGCCTCCAGCTTTATTTTTTTTGCTCAGCATTGCTTTGGCTATGTGTGGTCTTTTATTGTTCCATATAAATGTCTGGATAGTTCTTTCCATTTCTGAGAAAAATGTCTTTGGAATTTTGATGGGGATTGCATTGAATTTGTATATCACTTTGGGTAGTATGGACATTTTCACTATGTTGATTCTTCCAATCCAAGAGCATGGGATATCTTTCCATCTTCTTGTATCCTCTCTAATTTCTCTCAGCAGTGGTTTGTAGTTCTCATTATAGAGATTTTTAACCTCCTTGGTTAACTCAATTCCTAAGTATTTTATTTTTTTGGTGGCTATTGTAAATGGGCAGGCTTTCTTGATTTCTCTTTCTGCATGTTCACTATTGGAGAAAAGAAATGCTACTGATTTTTGTGTGTTGATTTTGTATCCTGCTACTGTGCTGAAATCATTTATCAATTCCAGCAGTTTTTTTGTAGAGGTTTTAGGCTGTTTGATATATAGGATCATGTCATCTGCAAACAGGGACAGTTTGACTTCATCTTTTCCAATCTGGATGCCCTTTATTTCCTTCTCTTCTCTGATTGCTCTGGCTAGTACTTCCAACACTATGTTGAATAGGAGTGGTGAGAGTGGGCATCCTTGTCTAGTTCCTGTTCTTAAAGGAAAAGCTTTCAGCTTTTCCCCATTCAAGATGATATTGGCTGTGGGTTTGGCATATATGGCTTTAATTATGTTGAGATACTTTCCCTCTATACCTAACTTATAGAGGGTCTTTGTCATGAATGAGTGCTGAACTTTATCAAATGCTTTTTCAGCATCTATAGAGATGATCATATAGTCCTTGTGTTTGAGTTTATTAATATGGTGTATCACATTTATTGATTTGTGTATGTTGAACCAACCTTGCATCCCTGGGATGAATCCCACTTGATCGTGATGAATAATTTTACGTATGTGTTGCTGTATTCTGTTTGCTAGTAATTTAGTGAGGATTTTTGCATCTATATTCATCAAGGATATTGGCCTGTAGTTTTCTTTTTTGGTTATATCTTTACCTGGTTTTGGTATCAGGATGATGTTTGCTTCATAGAATGAGTTTGGGAGATTTGCGTCCGTTTCAATCTTTTGGAATAGTTTGTAAAGAATCGGTGTCAATTCCTGTTTGAATGTTTGGTAAAATTCTGCTGTGAATCCATCTGGTCCTGGGCTTTTCTTTGTTGGGAGCCTTCTGATAACAGCTTCAATCTCCTTTATTGTTATTGGTCTGTTCAAATTTTCTATGTCTTCACGGTTCAGTTTTGGGAGCTTGTGTGTGTCCAGAAATTTATCCATTTCCTCCAGATTTTCAAATTTGTTGGCGTATAGTTGTTTATAGTAGTCTCGAATGATTCCTTGTATTTCAGATGAATCAGTTGTAATATCGCCTTTTTCATTTCTAATTTTTGTTATTTGAGTCTTCTCTCTTCTTTTTTTTGTTAGCCATGCTAATGGTTTGTCAATTTTATTTATCTTTTCAAAAAACCAACTTTTTGATTCGTTGATCTTTTGAATTGTTTTTTGGTTTTCAATTTCATTCAGTTCTGCTCTGATCTTAATGATTTCTTTCCGTCTGCTAACTTTAGGTTTGGATTGTTCTTGTTTTTCTAGTTCTTTAAGGTGAAATGTTAGTTTGTTCACTTGCCATCTTTCTATTCTTCTGAAGTGAGCGTTTAATGCAATAAATTTTCCCCTCAATACTGCTTTTGCAGTATCCCACAGGTTTTTGTATGATGTATCATTGTTTTCATTAGGTTCAATAAATTTTTTGATTTCCTGCTTGATTTCTTCTTGGACCCATATGTCATTAAGTAGAATGCTGTTTAATTTCCATGTGTTTGTATAGTTTCCAGAGGTTCGTTTGTTATTAATTTCTAGTTTTAATCCATTGTGGTCTGAGAAGATACATGGGATAATTGCAATTTTTTTGAATTTATTGAGACTTGATTTGTGACCTAATATGTGATCTATCCTGGAGAATGATCCATGTGCTGATGAGAAAAATGAATATTCTGAGGTTGTTGGGTGGAATGTTCTGTAGATATCTGCCAATTCCAATTGGTCTAGAGTCTTGTTTAGATCTTGTGTTTCTCTACTGATTCTTTGCCTAGATGATCTGTCTAATATTGACAGTGGGGTGTTCAGGTCCCCTGCTATTATGGTATTAGTGTCTATTTCCTTCTTTAGGTCTAATAGAGTTTGTTTTATAAATCTGGCTGCTCCAACATTGGGTGCATACATATTTATGATTGTTATGTCTTCTTGATGGATCAGTCCTTTTATCATTAAGTAGTGTCCCTCATTGTCTCTTTTTATGGTTTTTAGTTTAAAGTCTATTTTGTCAGATATAAGAATAGCTACTCCAGCTCGTTTTTCTTTTCTGTTTGCATGGTAAATCTTTTTCCATCCTTTCACTCTTAGCCTATGTGAATCTTTATGGGTGAGGTGGGTCTCTTGTAGGCAGCATATAGTTGGGTCCTGCTTTTTGATCCAGTCAGCCAGTCTGTGTCTTTTAATTGGGGAATTTAAGCCTTTTACATTAAGAGTTGTTATTGAAAGGTGTTGATTTATTCCTGGCATTTTATTGGTTGTTTGGTTGTCTTAAGTGTCTTTTGTTCCTTGCTTTCTGATTTACTGTTTGTTTTCTGTGTTTGTTGGTTCCTTAGGTTGTAGATAGTGTTTTTGTTAGCTTGTTTTCTCTTCATGAATGCCATTTTTATTATACTAGCGGGTTTAGATTTTTCTTGGGTTTTTATGGCAGTGGTAGTTATTTTTCAGGAACCAAACCCAGTACTCCCTTGAGGATTTCTTGTAAGGGTGGTCTTGCGGTAGTGAACTCCCGCAGTTTTTGTTTGTCTGAGAAATATACTATTTGCCCCTCATTTCGGAAGGATAGCCTTGCAGGGTAGAGTATTGTTGGCTGGCAATCTTTGTCTTTTAGTATTTTGAAAATATCATCCCATTCCTTTCTAGCTTTTAGGGTTTGTGATGAAAAGTCTGATGTTAACCTGATTGGGGCTCCCTTATAGTGATTTGACGCTTCTCTCTTGCAGCTTTTAAGATTCTCTCTTTATCTCTGAGTTTTGCCAATTTGACTATGACATGTCTTGGAGAAGGTCTTTTTGGGTTGAATACATTTGGAGATCGTTGAGCTTCCTGGATCTGAAGATCTGTGATTTTTCCTATACCTGGGAAGTTTTCTGCCACTATTTTGTTGAATATGTTTTCAATGGAATCTCCATTTTCCTCTCCTTCTGGAATACCCATGACTCGGATATTTGATCGCTTATGGTTGTCTGATATCTCTCTCAGATTTTCTTCAATGTCCTTGATTCTTTTTTCTTTCTTTTTGTCTGCTTGTGTTATTTCAAACAGCCCATCTTCAAGTTCAGAGGTTCTCTCTTCAACTTCGACAAGCCTGCTGGTTAAACTCTCCGTTGTGTTTTTTATTTCGTTGAATAACTTCTTCAGTTCAGCAAGTTCTGCTACATTTTTTTTCAGGACATTGATTTCCTTGTACATTTCCTCTTTCAGATCCTGTATACTTTTCCTCATTTCATCATGATGTCTAGCTGAGTTTTCTTGTATCTCATTCAGTTTCCTTAGAATTATCACTCGAAATTCCTTGTCAGTCATTTCAAGGGCTTCTTGTTCTATAGGATCTAGAGTTTGAGATTTATTAACTTTTGGTGGTGTACTTTCTTGATTTTTTGTATTTCTGGTATCTTTTTTTTGGTGTTTATTCATTGTGGCCGAGGGTTTCACAGTCCACCGGTTTGAGACTAATGACTAACTAGGATGTTGCTGTGGTTGCCAATTTCGTATGGCTCCCTCCGTGACTGCTCAGGTGGCCTCTAGTGCCTTGTGTGTGTGGTTGCCTCGGGTCTTGGGCTTCTCTGGGGAGCCACCTTTCTGGTCAGCTTGGACTCTGCTGGGCTGGTGGATCACGTACCACAGGGTGTGTGATCTCTGTTGAGCTTTCACTTCCTGTGCAGGACTTCTCCCTGTTCCGTGTGCTCTGGCCCAGGCTGTTAGATCGTGCAGTGGCGACCCCACCGGGTGTGTGGTTTTTGTCGAATCTCCGCCTCCCTGGCCGCACGTCTCCCCACTCTGTGCGCACTGTGCTGGGCTGGGACTTGTCTTCTGCACCCCTCGTCTATCAGCTGGGCCTTCAAGACCCTGCTCGGCACCGCCTCGCCCAGGAAGTCTACCAGGTTTCTGCTGGGCACAGACGACCGGTCTCTCTGGGTGCCTTTGTAGCACTATGTAGATCTTTCTCGGGTCTTGTTCACCTTTGTATCCCCCCAGTATAAACCGAGTCTAGCGCCCACCTGCAGCCTGGTCTCCGGCAGGTTCAAGCGGACCTGTGAACTCTCCTACCACACTATTCCCAACCAGAAATTCGTTAGGCTTTTTTCCAAACTGGTGGCCGCAGAGATGGTATCTGCCTCCCAGTAACAGGGAGTTTACCTGGGGCCGGAGTCCAGGGTATGGTGGAGTGACAGTCGGCCTGCCCGTACTTCCTTGCCCTCCCGACACTGGCCCGGGATGTCCCCCGCCACCAGCCCCGCCAGAGAACCGTGGAGGGAGTGGGAGCGGAGGCCGGTCCGCAGGCTCCGGAAAGCCCGGCGCCAGGCCAGCACATGGGAGGGCTCAGTGATGGCCGAGCAGGGCGGAGCTGCCCGCACCTGGGAAAATGGAGGCAGCACCGGGCGGTGAGTGGCCTGGTGGTGCAGGCGGGAGCCACGTGGGCATCCACCCCCCGAACAGAGCTGTGCCAGGGGTCACTCACAGTGCTGTGCCAGGTCGGGTGCTCGCTCTCTGTCTCTGGTTTGCTGCCTTTCCCAGTTCTCGGCCGCTGCCGCCTCGAGCTGTTCAGTCGCGGCGCGGCTCGGGCGCTCCCAGGAATCTTCTTTAATGCCGGCCTGAAATCTCGAATCCTGAATAGGGCAGCTGGCCGCCTTCAGCGCGGCCCCGGCCTCCGGGATCCTGGCTGCATCCACAGCAGCCCTGGCGCCGTGTTCCCTGTTTCGAGACTCGCTTTTGCAGCTAAGAAACAGTTCTTTTCCTGCTCCACACTTCAAAGCTGTTGCCTGTAAATGAGGCAGCCTCTCCTGCCGGGGGCAAAGTGGCGGTCACCCCCCACGACCGGTCAGCAGCAGCAGTCCTCCCTTAAGAGATGGCGAGAGGAAGGCCCACAAGTTTCCCGGCTGCCTGAGGCCCAGTGGCCACCTTTTCCACCTCAGCTACTCCGCGCCAGCCGCCGCAGCCGCCGCCATCTTGAAAAGCCCTTATACTTTTATTTAAATTTTGATCTAATTATTTTACTTCTAGAAATTTATTCTTAAGGAAATAAGAAAAGATTATTGTAAAATATTATTATAAAGATACTTTTATAAAGATATTCAGCAGAACATATTTATAACATAAACATGGAAAGAGCATAAATATTCAATTATAAAGGAGTGGTTGAATAGATGTTGGTACATCTATGGAATGTTTATTCTCAACAGTCATTGAAAATGTTGTAGAAAGACATATAATAATATGTAAATTTTGTTCACAGCATATTATCAAGTAAAAAGAGCAAGTTACAAAGTGGTATGTAGCATGATTCTATTTTATAAAAAAGAGTAAAAGGACATGTGCATAGAAATACAACTGTAAGAAATACAAAAAAACAATCACAGTGACCATCTTGGAGTAGTGAGAGTACAGTAATTTTTATGTTCTTTTTTCTCATCAGAATTTTCAATTTTTCATCAATAATTATGTTTTCCTTTTGTAATAAGAAAAAAAATGCATAGAGTAATTTAAGGTGAATCTGTGAGCCACCAATTTGACTCTAAGCTGTATAGCAGCCAACACAAAGACAGGACCATTACCAGGTCCTGGATTCACTGTGTGCATGAAACAAAAATGAGTCCAATAGCCTGGGGGTAAAACACAGCTCTTTCTGATACTAAGATGTACAAGAAATTTATCCTAAGGGTCCTCTTAAAGAGGTCACCAGGTAATATAAGAAATGATGTATTCAAAGGCATCCTTAGAGGAAATGCAATTCTGAGTTTTATAGAATTCTTTTTCATATTGTCCCTCAAAGTGTGCTGATGAGAGACTATTAAAGCACCTTCAGAGAAAAGCAATTTAACTAGGAAACCAAAGTGACGCCATCCAACTACATAATTCGTTTATCAGCCTTAATCCAGTAAAGATTTTTGAATAGCTAAAGGAACAGATAGATTGCATATTCTTCAGTCTTCTACTGAGCAACAAAAAATCCAAGTTTATTTTCCCTGACAAGTAGCTGGGCTTCACATTTTAATCTTTTCTGTTACCGTGTATAGCTTTATCCTCTACCAGCTGAGCAAGATCTGTGGTGAGAGGGATAGCAGTCACTTCTTTATGAGAGTTAGGAGCCTGCCAAGAAGACGTGCCTGAGTGAAGGTTCTGGGAAAAGCCTGGCCAAGAAAATCCACAGAATGTAATTTTTGAACCATTTTATCTCATAGACACATGGACAAATCAAGCCTAGATTTTTTTAAAAATTTTATTTTGTCGATATACATTATGGCTGATTATTGTTGCCCCTCACCAAAACCTCCCTCCCTCCTCCCTCCCCCCCTCCCCCCCACCAATGTCCCCTCTGTTTGCTTGTCGTATCAACTTCAAGTAATTGTGGTTGTTATATCTTCTTCCCCCCCCCCCGGTTTTTTTTTTTGTGTGTGTGTTTGTGTGTGTGAATTTATATATTAATTTTTAGCTCCCACCAATAAGTGAGAACATGTGGTATTTCTCTTTCTGTGCCTGACTCGTTTCACTTAATATAATTCTCTCAAGGTCCATCCATGTTGTTGCAAATGGCAGTATTTCATTCGTTTTTATAGCTGAGTAGTATTCCATTGTGTAGATGTACCACATTTTCCGTATCCACTCATCTGATGATGGACATTTGGGCTGGTTCCAACTCTTGGCTATTGTAAAGAGTGCTGCCATGAACATTGGGGAACTAGATTTTTTTTTAAGGCAGGTACAACCAAATACTCACCTTATCTATTAAGACTAAATGAAACCCAAAATAAAAACAGCTCCATTGATCTATAGAACACTTACATGAGCAATATAATTTCTTGGTGTATACTTCAAGACAAAATGATTGTATGGGGGTACTTCAAAAAGTTCATGAAAAGATTCACATTATCTTTTAATTCTATTTTTTCCACAAACTTTTTGAAGTACTCTTGTGAAACTGGTTTAAAAGAGATGTATGCTCAGGTAACTGAATGAGTTAAGTTATTTAATTTTGGGTCAATTAGATAATAGAGGACATTTACCAGAAAGGATGACCTGTTTCAAAATGTTTTTTTTATGGTCATTCTTTGCAGTGTTAACCAGGTAGTCTTTATGGCAGCTATTCAGACGGTTCCTAGTCTCTCCCCATAACATTATAAAGTGGACTGAATATTTGTGTCCCCTGCCCCCCCAAATTCATATGTTGGATGATACTAGGAGGTATTTGCCTTTGGGAAGTAATTAGGTTATGAGCATGGAACCCTCATGAATGGGATTAGTGCCCTTAAAAAAGGGATCCCAGCGAGCTCTTTCATTCTCTTCCCACCGTGTGAGGAAGTGAGGAGAAGTCAACAGTGAGTCTCCTTCCTGACAAGGAAGAGGGCTCTCACCAGAGCCTGACCATGCTGGCACCCTGATCTTGAACTTTCAGACTCCAGGACTGTGAGAAATAAATTTCTGTTGCTTATAAGCCATCCAATCTATGGTACTTTGTTATAACAGCCCAAACTGACTAAAACACACCATGTGATCTATAGGGAAGAGAATGTTTATCTCTTTGTGAGCTGGTGATGATGGTGGCAGTGCTGGTCATGCAGTAGCATGGGTGCATGCTATAACCATTAGGGAAGAAACATCTGGTGTATTTCCCCTCTGTCTTTTTCTGCCATTGAAAAATAGTTTTATGTTACACAGAAATATCTGTGCTTTTTCCTGATTAAAAAGGTAAATGCCCAATGAAGTGGCCTCTAAACTATTTCTCATCTACCAATCAGTTTTAAACGAAGTCAGTAGCAAAATGCCTACGTATTTTGCCTGTGGCCAAAGGAACATGAGGAAGAGAGAATGGTATCATTCCTTGTTGGCGGGGTTTCTTGGATATACTCGTATTCTTTATGTCTGTCCTCAATGCTTATCAATTAGGTATAGTAATTGTGCCTGTTGCAAAAACAAAAATGCTTTCAGTATTGATTGATTGATCACATGAATCATGAACTGTAGCAACCCCTGGAAACTCAGTGAATTTGTTTATAATAGCTACAGCTACAATGCTAAAGTGTCACCAAGTGTGTTAAAAATCCAGATGCTGGATGAGACAGTGCAGCATAGGACAGTTGGAGGCCCTTCAATCGTATAAGACAATTGTATATTTTCTGTCAATTTCATTTCCAATTTTATTCTTGGAGAAGGTGAAAGCTGGTAGGTGTGCATTTGACTTGGAACTTGGCAACTTATGCTTTTTAAAATTTATGGGTATATACCTCCTATCACACCACCTGTTGAGACTTGCCTGGATTACCACAATAGGCTACTATTTGGTCTCCCAGTTCCCTGTCTTGCTCTCTTGCAACCTAACCTGTACTTAAAACAGAGGGGTCACTTGAAAATGCAAACTGTGATTATCTTTGAGAAGCTTGCTGTTGTCCTCAGGCTAATATAAGAAATTCCTCACGTGTCTTAAAAGGTCTGTCCTGACCCAGCTTTGGCTTACATCTTAGGCTCACCTCTCACTTGGGGGGCCGCCCTATCCATTCTCATGCTCCCCCCATGATGCTTGGAAACTACAATGCTGTCTCACCCCTGGCTTTTTCAGAGCTATTTCTCTACTCACAGCAATCACCACCACCCAGCCTATTTTCCTGGCTAAATGCGTCCATTTTTGTCTTTGTCTGAGTTCTCTAATCATGAAGTCTGGGTTAGGAGCCCTTCCTATGTCTCCTACACCAGCCCAGGAGCCTTCTGCTCATTGTGGGACTGGAGTCATTGCATTCTCAGTAGTTCTTCTCATCTAGACTAAGTTCCCCGAGGACAGGTACCAAGTCAACTTCGTTTATAGCTACATTTTCAGTTCCTACTTGAGTGCCTGACACATCTTTGTGACCAATTCAATGACTTACTGGGTGACTATTTGGTAGAAAGATGGAGGAAGTACACAAACAAGACACTGCTCCTGGCCACAGGAGCTGATGTAAGGGGCATATGCATATCAAGTAATATAATGTAGAATGCAGTAGTGTGACAGTGCTCTGGGAATTCAGAGAAGGGAGAAAGTACAATCACTGGCATTGGAAAGAGCTTCAAGGCAAAGGAGGTTTTCAAATGGGCTTCAGATGACAAACTATTTGAATGGGGATGAGTTTGAGGACATAGGAAATGCAAAGGAAGATAGAGAGCTAGGGAAAGCAGCAGCGTGTGCAGAGAAATGGTGTATAGGTCAGTCTGACTGGAATTGAGAGTGGGTGAAGGGATTCTTGGAGAATGTGCTGGAAAAGTAAGTCACGCCAGATTGTAAAGGCCAAGAAATCTGTCTCATGGGAAACACAGACTGCAGGCTGAGTCAATGTCAGTGTCTGCATTTATTTTAAAAGATTAAACATTAATAGAGGACCATAAAAGAATTGGTCCTTCTTCATTCCATTGTGTTCTTAGTCATCATTGTGAGGAACATGTGTGGGTGTAAGTGCCTGTCTTATAATTTTAATAGGAAGATTTATAAAATGTTTATTTATGGAATTGATGGAAAACATAAGTTTTTGTGTTTCTGCTGGTATCATGCCTTGTGCATTGCTGATTTTTGGTGCATTTTAAGTAATGACATCCAAAATCCTCTCTAGAGTGAGGTGGGATTGAAACAAATGAAATATTAAAGATTATGCAATTATGAATAATAATGGAGAGCATAGCTAGGAAGCTAGTGTCACTAGTTTTTATAGCTGGTCCTTTTCAGTACAGAAGTTATGGCCATCGAGCTTCTCCATGTTCTTCTATTACCGCTAGTTTCATACTGGTGACCTGCGATGAGTCTGAAACTCCACATCTGAAGACAGACACAGGGTGCAGAGTTTGGATAATGTCCAGAAGAAGCAATAAAAATGATGAATAGCTTGGAAAATAAGACCTCAGAGGAGTGTTTAAAGGAGTTGAGAATCTTAATTGATATCAAAAGAATGGCTTTAGTATCCTGAATCACAGTGTAGGTGCTTATTTATTTATTTTTCCTTCTGCACATTGGATACATGAAGAAGTGGGCTTAACTCAAAGCAAGCAAATTCTTATTGGACCAAACAGGGAAAAAATACCTACACATATTGTATTGGGTTTAACACTAACAGGTACAGACGGAAACTCTGAATTGTTCATTTAGAATGGAGTAGAGAAGAACCTCTGCATTTCTGTTGATTCTTCCACCAGGATTTGTTGTTGTTGTTGTTTAGTAATATAAATCTCTTATACATTTGGTATGTGTCAGAATTTGGGTTCTTCAGAAGCAGACTGAGACAGTGTGAAGTGCAAATATCTATTGGGGAGTAAACCTGTGAGCAGAAAAGCAAGGGAGCAGAACTGGGCAGAGGATGCTTACAGTTCACAATGTCAACCTGACCCAGCCTCTGCCAGCTCAATGGGGAGCTCGGGGCACAGCTTGCTCATGAGGAGGATCCTGCATTGGGAGGAAGTGGCTGGGCCTTGTATCATTCTTCATTCGGTCATTGGCTGGAGGCTGCTGCAAGGAAAACATGCTCATGGCTACCACTGCCTGGCTCGGTCATTGGCCAGGGGCCACCCAACAAATAATGTGCCCTTGGCTGGAAAGCTGAAGCCAACCCTGAAGGGACTCACAGCTGGAGGCTGTGAGCACACGCCTCACAACTAGGCAGTGAGCTTTTTCTTGAAGGGAGATAGGAGTGGCGTATCTCTGTCTGCTTGTCTGCCGCCTTACGAGTAATACACTTCTCTTTAATTGTAATTAAATAAATATTAAATAGCTGGCTTGTTATGTGCAAATACAATCTACAAGTTATCAGCAAAATTTTTTTTTGACACAGAGTTATATGAAGTAACCAAACATACTTAACATATGGTTTTTTGAATTCACCTGATGAAAGACCACAGTAGCCTTCAAAATCAGACATTTTACCCATATTATTTGTAACCTTCACACAATGTTGCAGGGTAAGTATTATGATTCATTTTCTCAGCTGAGGAAGTTGTAGGTCACATTGTTTAGGAGACATTTTTTTTTTCTAGGTCATATGAACTGTAAGTGGCAGAGCCAAGACGTTAGATGTTTGTATTATTCTAAAGGTACTTTGCATTATACTGGAGTGATTGATGCCAAAAATTACAAAAAGGAATATGACTATGCAGCTTGTATTTTGTCAAAGTAATTCAATCCTTGTGTGCTCTGATCTGGATTCTGGGGATGTTTGATGTCTTTGTTGTATTAAAATAAAATATTATGGCTTTTGGCATATATTCAACAGGGTGGAATTAACTTTTGACTGGATTCTTTGTAATGCGTGGGTAGTCATAGCCTATTTATGTATATATGTTAACTCACCACATTTACCAAGAGTTATGACTCCTTTCTATAGGATGTTGGGGTTTATAGATTGTCTTTTTATTTCTAGCTTTAAACATCGTTTA
Organism: Cynocephalus volans; assembly: GCF_027409185.1. Classification (NCBI taxonomy): domain Eukaryota; kingdom Metazoa; phylum Chordata; class Mammalia; order Dermoptera; family Cynocephalidae; genus Cynocephalus; species Cynocephalus volans. The sequence continues at coordinate 220,746,277 of NC_084460.1, read as the reverse complement.
CCTGATCTATTTTAAAAATAACGTAATATCATAGTCAAGATATAAAGTTCGCCAAGACTATAAGTCTTGTCATAGCAAGACTATGACATCAGCTATTAGGAATTTCTGAATATCATAAAAAATCCTCCCACTTGTACCTTTTTCAGTATTTTATGTACAAGAACATGTGGTAAGCATCTCCATAATAACATTTCCCTATTTTTTTAACCAATAAAGTTGGTTTCTCTCTTTTATTAAGAGATCTTCAGAATCAGCAGTGTAATCAAACATCTACATCTAAGGCTGGAAAAGTGATACTACATCTTGTTCAGATGTTTATTGACGGGTAAATTCAGCACCAGAGCACTTCATCAGCTCACACTTAGTTCATTCAGATTTCATAAGAATTAGACTCAGACTAGACTAAAATTTGGCTTATTAAATAAAGTAATCATGTGAACAAATTCAGAGAAGTAGACTATTTTATCATTTAAAAGAACAAATTCTTTTGAAGAACTTTAACATGTTAAGTTGCTTTGCTAACGATGCAACTAAACAGCTGCCCTCTTTTTATTAAGATGGAGAGACTATCCCATGTCTATTCATTTTAATTCCTCCTTAGGAAGTACTCATTTCTATACTATTTGTCCCTGAAATGGTTTCCAAAAACCACTACAATTTGCGTCTTGTGTCTGTGTGTTTATGTGTGTGTGTGCGCATGTATAGGCAATTCAGTATGCTGTTATTATATTGATTTTCCCCTCATCCTTGGGGCCAATAAGAACTAGAGATGAGGCCTGTAATACATTCTCTTTGTGTATCAACCACAGCTAATGTACTCTGTCACCTCTTTAGTAGTTTGTATAGTGGTCTCAACAAAATAAGGTACACCTCATTTGGAAATAGTGTCTGTGCAGATGTTATTAAGTTAAGGATTTAGTTAAGATCATCCTGGTTTTAGGGTGGGCCTTAAATCCAATGACTCGTGTTCTTACAAGAGAAAGAAGTAAGAATTTGAGACTCAGAGACACAAAGGGGAAAGCCACATGAAGACGAAGGCGGAGATTGCAGTGATGTGTCAACAAGCCAAGAAACAGCGAGGATTGCTGACAGCCACCAAGAAAGCAGGAGAGAGGTATAGAATGGATTCTTCCTCAGAGTCTCCAGAGGGAAACAACCCTGTTGCTAACTTGATTTCAGACTTTTGGCTTCCAGAACTGTGAGAAAATAAATTTCTTTTTTTTTTAACATACCAAGTTTGTGGTATCTTGTTACAGTAGCCCTAGGAAACTAGGTATACCTACTCAACCTAAGCCCTATTCTGAGGTGAGTGTACTAGGTCAGAGAGACCCTCAGATATAAGGGCCGACATTAACTTGTGAGATCATCTTCTCATATGTGTGCCTTTGCCGCTCATACTTCCTATATTTCCTACCACGGATACAGGAAGTGGGAAAGCCGGATGTGTCTGCCTGGAGGGACGCAGCTAGAGAACTCTTCTTTGTAGGGGGAATTCAAGTATTTAACATTGCTTTCTGATATTTGCTTTTTATTCATTCAGTCATTCATTCGTTCACTCATTTATAGTGACCTACTAAATCTCAGTCATGCTATCTGTGATGTTCAGAGTGCAAACAGTTATCCTAACAGCAATAAACCAGCATAGAGATTGTTACAAGTGAGAGTCCTCATGTGTCTCATTTTTTGGCTTTGGAGCATAGGCAGTCCATGAATCTCCAGGTGCTGCTACAGAAGTGGCAGTGAAACCAGGTGTGATGGTTAATTCTAGGTGTCACTAGATTAGATTAAGGAAAACTGGGAAACCTGGTAAAGCTATCTTTTTAGGTGTGTCCATGAGGGTGTTTCCAGAAGAGACTGGCATGAAAGCCTGAGTGGAATACGTGCAAAAATCTGCTCTCAATATGGGCAAGAACCTTCCAATCTGCTGGAGCCTGTACAGAACAAAAATAGAGAAAAAAGGTGAAGCTCTCTCTCATTCCACTGGAGCTGGGATACACTCTTCTCTCCTGTCCATGGACATCAGAGCTTGAGACTCTTCAGCTTTTGGGTTCCAGAACTTACACCAAGGACACCATTGGCTTCCCTGGTTTGGAGACCTTCGGACTTGGACTGAGCCATGCTTCTGGATCCAGTTTGCAGACGACCTGTCGTGGGACTCCTCTTCGCAATTGCGTGAGCTAATTCCCCTACTACATACCCTCTCATATGTTTATAAACATATCCTATTGGTTCTGTCTCTGTGGAGAACCCTGACTAATACACCAGGGTTACCTCACCTAGGAGAATCTTTCTGAGAGAATCCTGTGCACTGTGACATGGCCCGTCCGCTATCTAGGCTGTGCTCCAACAAATAGTTTTGACTAAAATGATGAGAAAATGCAAGTATCATGCTGGGTCTGCTGGCGAACAAAAAACAGAAACAGGAGTACCACGTGAATGTTAAAATACAACTTTTACAGTAGCCTCAGTTACTTTCAAGGAAATACTTGAGGAACTACAGGGTAGAGATCAGCAGACAACCAGCGACTGGTGGAATCCGTGGGTGTTAAGATGGGCATCACGAGCTTCTTTGTGGCTGTGAGCATTGATCTGCAATTACATGAAGTGAAGCCATTAAAAAAGAAAGCCTGGACATTTGTCATTATCTGAGGGGATTTGAAAGGAAGAGAACGGTACTCCCAATGTGAATATGTGTCCTGGTGATCTTGTGACCTTGGGACTATCCTGTATGTTCCAGTTTTCAGAAACATACAACCCATTGGTCTAGGGAAGTTTTCAACTTGTGAATGGCAGGTACAAGGACAAATTCTCTGCAATTCTCTTCAGGTCCTTGGTTGGGAAGCAAAAGTCCTTGTTCCTACCCAAGGTAACTGAATCACCTGCCCTCTGTACAGGTGGCTTTCAGGTGTCCAGCACTCCTGAAAAGTGTTTGTCCACAGGTGAGAAGTGAATCCACTGTGGGAGTGCAGGGCTCTTCTCTCTCCAGAACAGCTGTGGCTCAGAGAAAGACCTTTCATTCCACTCTCTGAGGGAGATAGTTCACCTTTCCCCTTCCATGACATGACCATAAACTTTCCTTCTTCTAGTTAAATTGCTATTTGGCTTGCTTTCTTTACTTCCTCCAGGCCCAGTCTCTCGGAGCCTTTTCACTGGGAAAACCAACTCTGGAGCTTTGCCTCTCATGGACATTGTGATAGTTTTCCAACTTCCTCACCTGCCTGCTCCCTAGTTTATTTTTGTAGATCTGATTTTCTGACCTAGGTGGGGTAAGTTTCTGGTGACAACCTTTCCCCTGGAGAGTAGACCTTTCTTACAAAGAATGGTCTGGGTGTATTTCAAAATAGTTGTCTTTCCTCTCCCTTGTCAGAGCAATGAGGGAATGTTTCTTGGCTCTTGCCTGTAAGAACCTGGAGGGGCGCCTGGAGGTAAAACCAAGAAAGTATGAGGAACACCTTAAGCCCCCAGGGTTTTTTCACCATTACAGTAGTTCACACTCAGCCTCTAGCAATTCATCAAGATTACTGCACAGGTGTTCCTCCCAGCTTATGGCACCAGCACCAGGTAAGCAGATCTTGCCTCTGATCTCTATATTTTCCCAGGTCTCCAGATTTCTGGGTTGTTCTTTGCTCTGTGACCTCAGTTTTCTAATTAGTCCAAGAAAAGTTGTTGATTTTCAGTTTGTTCTACTTTTTTCTTGTTGTAAGTATGGGCGTGATGACTTCCACATGCCTTACATGTTGACGCTGAACCAAAAGTCTCCTCACAGACTATTTTGAACACAACAGCCTGAGAAATTCCTGTAACATGTGACAGATCACACTGCTCTTCTGCTTCCTGCCTGCTTTAGAGTAAAAGTCAAAGCCTCCCCATTGTCTCATAAGGTCTCCATGATCCACCCACTCTCTGCTCCACTTATTGACCTCTTCTGCTCTTGTTTTCCCTCTCACTCTCTGATCTCGTCATCTTGGCCTCATAGTTGTTTCTTGAACACACCAGCAGGCACCTGTTGCAAGGCCTTTGCACTTGCCTGGAATAATTCTTTCCCCAGATTTCCATCTGTCCCTGCATAAAAGACACAGATACTGGTGAAGCCTTCCCTGGCCACTCTGTTTAAAGTAACAACTCCACAGTCTACTCTCCTACCTCCTCATTTACTCATTCCTTCCCACCTGTACTTATGAGGGGACTTCAAAATGTCTGTGGAAAATGGAATTAAAAGATAAAAATAAAAAATATAAACTTTATTTCTCAACGTAAGCTCCATCAAGTTCAAGTTGCTTTTGTAAGCAGTAATACCAGCCATTTAGTCCATCTTTAAAGAACTGAGGGTCCTGAGAATTTAAACATGTCAGTGTTGTCTTTTCTACATTATTATTTGAAGAAAAATAGGTGCCCTTTAAAGATTTTTTAAGATTAGGAAACAAAGAGAAGTTAAAAAGAGCCAAATCAGGACTGTAAGACCTGATGATTTCTCATTGAAACTGTTACAAAATCGCCCTTGTTTGATGAGAGGAATGAGCAGGAGCATTGTTGTGGTGGAGAAGGACTCTCTGGTGAAGTTTTCCGGGTCTTTTTCTGCTAAAGCTTTGGCTAACTTCTTCAAAACACTCTCCTAATAAGCAGATGTTATAGTTCTTTGGCGCTCCAGAAGTCAACAAGCAAAATGCCTTGAGCATCCCTCCAAAATGTTGAAACAACCTTTGGTATTCACCAGTCTGCTTTTACTTTGACTGGACCACTTCCACCTCTTGGTACCTATTGCTTTGATTGTGCTTTGTTCTTTAGGATTGTTCTGATAAAGGCATGTTTCATCTCCTGTTATAATTCTTCAAAGAAATGCTTCAGGATCTTGATCCCATTTGTTTAAGATTTCCATTGAAAGCTCTGCTCTTGTCCACAACTGATCTGGGCACAATGGTTTTGGCACCCATTGAGCAGACAGTTGGCTCAACTGTAATTTTTCAGTAAGAATTGTGTAAACTGAAGCAATTGAGATGCCTAAGGTGTTGCCTAACTGTTTCTGCAGTTGTCAATTCTCTTCAATTAGGGCATGAAAAAATTAATTTTTTCCTTGCAAATTGATGTGAGTGGTCTGCCAGTACAGACTTCATCTTCAACATTGTATTGTCCATTCTTAAAATGAGCTATCCATTTGTAAGTTGCTGATTTCTTTGGGGTGTTTTTCCCATAAGCTTTTCATAAAGCATCAGTGATTTCACCATTCTTCCACCCAAGCTTCACCATAAATTCAATGTTTGTTCTTGCTTCATTTTTAGTAGAATTCATGTTGCTCTGATAGGGGCTTTTTTTCAAACTGGTCTCTTATCCTTCTTAGTGCCTTCAAATAGATTCTGTTCAGATATGATATAACAAGTTAGTACAAGTTTACTTTGGTGCAAAAAAGTTGCATTGTTTTAATTTTATTTCCGTTATTACTAGTAAGGTTAAAAATATTTTCACATATGAAGTAACCAATGAATTTCTTGTTCTGTGAATTACTCATGTTTCTATTAGATTATTGGTTTCCATGCATTCTTTATGTATTCTGGACAGTAATTTTTTTATTAGTAATATGTATTGCAAATATTTTCTGCCACTCTATGGCTTCTCTTTTTAAAAATTTTACAGTTGAAATTTGTTTTATTTTTATAAGTTTATTTATTAATATTAATACTATTATTATTTTACATTCTATGATGTTGTTGCAGAGCAGTTGTGGGGGAGGAGGAGAGGGGAAAGAGGAAGGAAATAGGATGGGAGAAGCAGGAAGGAGGAGTGGGGTTGAGGCCTGTGGCACCCCCCTCATTCCTGCAGGGGAGACCAGGGACTTCCAGCAGTGGCTTGGTCATTGCTGGGCTGGGTGCAGATGTCAGCGAAATGTGGCTGAAGCCCTTTCCCACCCCTACCCTGGCTCAGGAGAACCTGGGCCACTTCCTGTGGTGGCTTAGTGGTCATCACTGGGCTGGTTGCGGGTGTCAGAGGGTGTGGCTGAGGCCCTTGGACCCCCACTGCCATGGCTCGAGAGAGCCCGGGGTGCTTCCTGCGACTGCTCAGTGGTCATCGATGGGCTGGTTGTGGGTGTCAGCAGGGCATGGCTGAAGCCCTTGGACCCCACCCTTGGGACTGGTTGTGGGTACTGGGGGGCATGGCTGAGGCCTCCACCCCTCCCCCCTCCCTGACTTGGTAGCCCAGGGGACTTCTGATCCTTCTAGGTTTTATAGGTGTTCTTTGGTGATGTGAGACCTTTAATAGTTAATATCAAACTTTGTTTGTGATCTGGTGGTATTTTGTTTTTTCTTTCTATTCTGTGTTGGATTATTTGCTGTTCCTACCACGTAAACTCTGCATTGGAACTTGTTTGTTGTCCTTTGCTTACTACTAAAATAGGGGAACTTCCTGTGGGGACCAGCACTTGAACTCTGTGATTGAGCTAAATTGCTGCTTTGCCACTGATTCCCTGGGGAAGCCTTTTCGTGTAGCTCAGGTTTTAGTGGTTGACTTTAAAGGTACTTTCTGGTTTCATGAGATCCGGTACAGCTGGGTTGTATAAAAACTCTGGTCTGGGCCTGAGTCTTTTCAACAAACTGCACCCCTGCAGTTCTATATTCCTGATCAGTCTCCACTGTGTGGTCCAATGCTGATTGGGGGCAGATGAGCTGTCCTTGCTGTGCCCCAGTGTTCTCCTGGTGGGCCCATCTCCCCCACTGCCCATGCTCCAAACACTTCCCGTGGGATGGGCTATGTGCTGGCCCCTTGTGATGACTGACTGGCTTCTGAGTGGCTCCTTTTATTTTCAGTTGTGGCTCCTCGCTGCTATGTGGGTCCACAGGAACCATATTAGTACTCTTGCTGGCCTGGAGGCCACCAAGGCCCTCCTTTCCCTGGCCGCCTCCAAGCAACTTCATCTGAAGGGCACAATTACGGCTTTTGCCAACTCTTGTTCCATGTGCTCACCAGGGCCAGCCTTGAAGCAGCTGGGGCTCAAAATGGTCAGAGTGGTTCTTTCTTTTTCTCATCATGGCTTCTCCTGCTTTCATGCACTCCATAGGTCTGCACCTGATCTCTAGCGGCCCCTGCTTGGCTGTTCTTGATTTCTGATAGTTGCAAATTGGTTGATTTGTAGGAGAGAGTGATGCTGGGGATCGTCTATTCCACCATCTTGACCAGAAGCCCTCTGTGGCTGCTTTTTTCACTGTTTGTGTTGTCTTTTGTTGCATAAAAGCCTTTATTTTAATATAGTAAATTTATTAATCTTCCATATGTCATTTTTGCTTTTCTGTATCTTACTTAAGAATTCCTTCTTTACCTCAACATTGTTTAGTCTCCTTTATTTTCTTCTAACGTATTTAAAGTTTTGCTTTTCACATTTAGGTTAGTCTACCTGGAATATTTTTAGCGTTTATATAGCATAAAATAGGGAATCAGACCTTTCTTATATGGATATCTTATTTTCCAGTCACCATTAATTTATTGGCTCTTCCTTTTTCCATTAATTTGTTATGCTTCTGTTGTATATCAAGTATCAGTACATGTGGTTGTGCTCCAGTTCCACTGATATATTTGTCTATTTCCGAGTCACTATAACACCCTCTCATTACTCTGACTTATAAATGGGATCCGATTTTTGTATTACACTATCTAATTAGGTATTATGGATTCATAGATGGCTAACAGTTTTTGCATGATGATCTTGAATTTGCCAAACTCTTTTACTATTGATTTTATTATTGACTTGAGTCAAAGAGGCCTAGATCCTATTCCCAACTTTATCACTGACTAGTTGTGTGACCTTGAGAAAGTTACTAGTGTCACTGTACTTCAGTGTTCTCTTTTGAAAGAAGCAGGTCATAATATTTAACTTGCAAGGTTGGGTTGCATGGTAGTAAATGCAGACAGCCTGGCACAAAGTAGAGATCCCAAAAATGCTAGTTCCCTTTGAAAATTTTATTTCTCTAAAATTGTGTGATGAATAGTAGGTGCTTAATGCTAATGGAATTAGTAGATTCTAATTACATTAAATTGTGTATTTATGTAAATATGAGTATATTTATATATATATCTATACACATACATGTATATACTCTGAAGACCTTTCTTGCCACCCGAAACCCCAGGTTACATTAATGCATTTCTTTAGTTTTGAAGTCACAAACTTAATTTGTTTTCTCTTTTTGAATTAGAACATACTACCCCTTTCATTAAAGAAATCCAAAACGTTAGGCTGGGGGAAACTATTTCAGGGAGATAAGCACTTGGAGAGCACTAAATTATCTCTTGGTTTCAGGTAAGATAGATATGCTTTACATGATTCATTATGGATATTAAAGATGTCAGAGAAAAAATGGCCATTACAATTATGTGACTTTAAAGTATTTTCCAAAAGAGCCATATCTGTCATCAGTTATGAAAGCTGACCAAATGCGCACGATGACAGACAGACAGCTGGTTCACATTCATATTAAGTTCCTCTCAAGCAAAAGGAATGTTAAGGCAATCTGGCCTCATGTTATGTTGAGTCCAACATAATTACATTCGTTATTTCCAGGCGATGCAGTAAATCAAGCTTCGGCAAGTAGGTGGATATTTCACAGAGTAATTTTGAAGACCATTAAATATGATCACGTGCTCCGTTGAACTCTCTTCTGCCTTGAGACAAATAGTGTCCAGTCCAGGTGTGGGGGAGGGGACAGAGTGCGTGTTTTTCTACATGTAGATGCAAAATTTATAAGGAACAAAGGAGTTCAGTTAAGGCATGTGGGGCCAAAGGAATGGACAGCCCCGGTACAAGAGGTTTGCTATCTCTCTGTTCTCAGTCCAGAAGCTGCCAAGTGCAGCTGCTTCCCAGGCAGTGTGTATCTCCCCCAAAACACACCTGCTATCCCAGCACTTCACTCTGCTCAGGCGAAGGCTGGTCATTAATTAATGTCTTCAGCACAGGGGTTTATGACCCTTCTGATTTCATTACAGTTAGAAATTCTGTAGAGCTTACTCTCATTCATATAAAGTCCGAATACTTTTAGAATCCTTTAATAAACTGATTGCCTAAGGGTTAAATTCAGAAAGAAATCTAATATAGACACTAAATGATCATTTTGTTGTCTGAAAGTCTTTTCAAAATGGACATAATTCTTTTAGCCTGTGATCAGACCTCCCGTTAATATCAGTTTCCTAAAGTGTTCTCACGATGCAAGAAGAAAGCAAGCAAAAACAAATTTGACTTTAAAGGGCATCCTCGCTTTCTACAGATTTATTTAAGAATACAATTAAGAATCACAAACTTTAATATTTTTTCCCTATATTCAGCAGAGATTTAGCTATCAATTCTCAATGCATTTTAAAGAATTGGGAAATAAGAAACCTGGAATGGTTTACGGGAAAACTGCTTCGAAGTCCTAGGAAAAGATGACCTCTGGAAAACCTTCCCAGCTCTGTGCACGATTTCTTGAGCGAGCACACAGAATGAATCCATGTGTACGGTAGCAGCGCACGAAGGCATGGCTGTTGATGGGTTAAGGGTAGCTTGGTTTCAGCTGCTGTGAAGCAATCCAACCCAGTGGTGAAGATTTTCACTTGAAATCATTTCAGATAAATTAAGGCCCTTCTCATTGTTTCCCTATGACAACTTGTTTTAACTTGGCCAGTGTTTGTTCAAGTTGCTCAGCTTATAGCTCATTGGATTTCATTCAGAAATCTTGAAACCAGAGTTGAGAGAGAGTAAGAGAGAGAAATAGAGAATATGAGAATATGAGCATTACCAGTCAAATGAGCCCCTCCTTTTTTTTTTGGCCCGGAATGCTTTATTTTCTCATGTTAATTTAGTGCTATCTGGTGAAATGTTCAGTTTGGATACAAGAAGAAAACAAAGAAAAAGTAATCAATAAAAAACCTTCTACTTCTTAAGAAAAAAATTACATTAGCCAATTAACATGCAATAAAAAAGTAGAGGAGACTGCTTAGGTTTGGTTTTTTCTTCCTAGATTTATTTACTTCTTCTACATATTATATTTCAAAAATGGCACAAAGACAGCTTATTAAGAGAAGTAGGTTTTGGCTTTCTTATTTTTGGGAACAGTTGGAATTCCAGAACATTCACTAAGTAAAATTAGTTTTTAAGAAAAGTATGTTGATTACATAAATGGAGAGAAAAAAAAAAAATAAATATATGCATGCAATGCATCCATTACCTTTAGCAGATCCAGAATATAGATCCAACCTGGGGAACATCACTGTCTGTGGCAGGAGCCTCAGCCAGTTGAGGATCCAGATTCTCATGCTGGTTTTACCACTAGCTGCCTGTGTGACCTTGGAGACCTCGCTTTACCACTTAGCCCCTGGTTTCCTCATTTGCTTGGCACGAAGTAGTTTTGCAATACATTTTCATTCATTAATTAATGAGAATGAGTTTGACTAGGATCTTATAGATCTAAGGCTTGTCTGCCTTATTCAACAATTCTCTGTTGCCATTTTGTACTCAAAAACCAATAGATTTTTTGCGTCATAGTTGACAAGATAGTTAACAACTGACAAACAGCTTTTTCTAGATGGGCCAAGAAAGATGCAGTTGAACATTAGTATGAAATCCTGAAATTATTAGATTCAGCCTTGGGGTTTTAAGCTTATCCAGTAATAGCAACAAATACTGGTTATTACACATACGGTAACTTTGAGCACCTTTCAAAATGATTTAAACAGTACACTCCTTTCACCAGGAGGATGCAACCTTCTGCCAGGGCACATGGCTTGGGGAGCAGAGCACAAGTTAGTCTTTAGTCTCACTGACCCATCAACGAGGCAACACCTTTCAGGGCACCAATGTGTATGGGTTTTGTACAACATTATGTGGTGGCCTGAGGGGTATCATGTGTATGACAATCCCAGGTAATACATAACCTTACACCATCCAGGAAGAGATGGTGTCACCTTCAAATCACTTATGGGAACAGGTTGATTTAGGACAAGTATAGTCTAGTGGTCTCTAAGGTGGAGGACCCTAAAGGGAGCATGAGGAGAACTGTAAGGACCAAGAAAACATAATAAAAATGTATTGTATGTTAACCTTAAAAAAATTAAGCTTCACTAATTTTTTGGTGATTTTTTTTTAGTGTGGTAAAATATATGTAACATAAAATTTTAAGTGGTTAAACATTTATATATATATAAATATAAATATATATAAATATAAATATAAATATAAATATAAATATATATATATATACACACATACACCACATTTCTCTATCCATTCATCAGTTGATAGATATTTGGGTTGTTTCCACCTTTTGGCTAATGTGAACAATGCTTCTATGAACACTGATGTCAGGAATCTCTTTGAATCCTTATTTTTAATTCTTTTGGGTATATATCTAGAAATGAAATTGCTGGATCGTATGGTAAATTTACATTTAACTTTTTGAGGAACCACAAAACTGTTTCTATCATGCTTGCACCATTTTACGTTCCCACCAGCAAGGCACAAGGATTCCAGTTTCTCCACATCTTTGCTAACACTTGTCCTTTTCTTTTCTTTCTTTCTTTTATTTTTTTTAAAGAAGTCAGACTAATGGAGGTGAAGTGGTATCATATTGTGATTTTCATCTGCATTTTCTGAATGATTAGTGATTTTGAGCATCTTTTCATGTGCTTATTGGCTATTTGTATATCTTCTTTGGAAAAATGTCTGTTTAATCCTTTGCCCATTTTTAAGTTGGGTTGTTTTTTCATTGTTGAGTTTTATACATTCTGGGTATTAACCCCTTATCACATATATAATTTGCAAAAATTTTCTCCTATTTTGTGAATTGCCTTTTCACTCAGTTGATAGTTCCTCTGATGCGCAAAAGTTTTTAATTTGGTGAAGCTGAATTACCTATTTCTCTTTTGTTGCTCGAACAAGTAATTTTCATTAACAGTTATGTTCACTTACTCCATGATTATTTGTATGCGGTGTACCAGGCATCTTGCTGGAAGAATAGGAGTTCCACATCACTGAAGGTGTCTTCATGTGATTGATTACCCTCAGTGAGTTTCTATGCACTGTAATCCAGTGTCCCTTTAAATGGATTTTTGGATTGTAAAATTTATATTTTGTATTTCATATTTTTACTTATATGTTTACTAAATTAACCTTCAAAGTTAGGGAACAAATGACTGATGAAATATCTTCCACAGAAAATTCAAAGGCAAGGTAAGACTAATAATGCAAGCTGAAAGTAATAATAAGCACATGGTGAGTGGATACTTATTATCTTAGTAGGAGTTATTTATCAGCCATATTAAATTAAGAGGATCTGACAGGGAGCCAGTAAACATTTACAAATACCAATGCGACCACTTTAAAATATGGATTTATCTCTACTACAATTAACAATATATCAAACACTAAGTATGTATTGTGTGTTAGAATATTACTCAATGATTGTATGGAGATATGAAAACTTGCAAGGCATTCAAAATATTTATTTTATGTATATCATATCATTTTAAGTGCTTTAAAAAATTATTTCATTCATAACATATTTTATCACATATTTATATCACATAATACATAAAATTAATGTTTGTATAACCAACTCTTATGGGGGATGCATTGTTCAATTTTTTTTTGAAGGGGATATTTTAAAAAGTTTGGAAAGCACTGGTTTCCATAAAAAGAATTAAATTTACAGATGTATTTGCCCATTAGCTCTGTCAATTAAGAAATTGGCATACTTTCATGCTTAGAGTTTTTTCTTCTTTCAAAAATGTAATATTGACTTGATTCCAGACTATTTGGCAAAAGTTCCCTGATGGATCACTGCAAAGGCAGCAAAGGATTAGCACATTTGGCTTTAGTATTTATGTGAGAACAAGTGTACTTTTTTTCATCTGTGTTTATACAGAGTTTGTGTATGTAGAGTTGAGTAATCCTTGAGACAAAACAATTATAACCCCATGAGACTAATTTAATGCCAGAAGAAAATACCATAGCTGAGCTGAGTGACAAAAGCCATTCTGGACCTTAGTTGTGTTAGTAGAGAAGAGAATTTTCTCAACAGCAAAACTGTAGATAATCAATCACATTGAACCTGGGTTTCTCATTGTACAATTCTAAGGCAACTCAATTATTATCCAAGCTTATAGATTTGCTAAGTTCCTTGTGTACCCAGACACTGTCCCACTTCTGACCCTTCTGCCCATTTCACCACTCATTAACACATCCATTGAACAGTGAACTGGGGCAGGGATGGGAATTTTATCTGGTAATTTTATTCCCTTGTTGTTTATATTGGCATGAAATTTTTGGATTATATGTGAATTTTCTTTATTCATATGGATCTTCATAGACAATCTACTGTCAATCAAACCTACTTCCAAAACAATCATCTTAAAACCAAGACAAACTTCTTTGGTCATGCTTTAGGTGACCATAGCTGTAAAGCCATTTATGAGAATGCTGGAATTTTGATTTGACTTTGATTATAAACATATTTACTTCTTTGAAACTAGAAGGGCAACAGAGCTAGGCTAGACACTGAAAACATTTTCCACTTCAGACAGCCTGAAGTTCATAGAGAAGATAGCTTTCAGCTTGTAGTTACCCATCCATGCTATAATCTGCAAGCTGGGCTGAGTTTATAGAATCAAGGAGTTAGAAGGGAATTTAAAGGACCTCATACCCAAGTCCTGCACTCAAGTTTCTAAAGCTGAGCCATTCTGAAGTCTGTCTGTGGATATGTGGAGCCAAGGAAATGAGATGAAAATGTAGTTGTAGATGGTGTATTAGTCAGAGTTTCTGAGAGATAAAACCAATAGGATATGTATATAGATATATGAGAGGGTATTTACTGGGGGATTATGAAAGCTGAGGAGTCCCACAATGGGCTGTCTACAAAGTGGAGACCTTGGGGTGCCAGTAGTGGATCAGTTCAAGTCTGATAGCTTCAGAACCAGGGAAGCTGATGGTGTAATTTTCAGTCTGAGAGCCCAGAGATACTGCTAGTGTAAGTCTTGGAACCCAAAGATTGAAGAGCCTTGAGTTTTGATGTCTACAGACAGGTAAGAAGAGTGTATCCCAGCTCCAGAAAAGAGAGAAAGAGATTGACCTTTCCTCTGTTTTTGTTCTCTCCAGGCCTCCAGCAGATTGGATGGTGTCCACCCATACTGAGGGCAGATCTTTCTCACCTAGTTCACTCAGGCTCACATGCCAATCTCCTCTGGAAACACCCTCACAGGCACACCCCAAAATAATGCTTTACCAGGTTTCTAGGTGTTCCTTAACCTAGTCAAGTTGTCACCTAAAATTAACCATTGTAGATAGTTCCAGGGACTGCATCCACCAATGCTAGCATGTGGTAGTGTGCTTCTTTTCTGAAGAACCCTTCCATTTTGCCACGGTGGAGGCTTTGACTCTTTTTATCTCACATTCCTGGCTCTATTATCTAGCTTTAAATACTTATTTTCATCCCCTTCAATTTTGGTGTGCATTAAGATGTTCCTCCTTGGTTTCTGATCTCTTTGCTCATTGGAACATTGCCTCCTCCCTGAAATTGTGGTGACCTAAAATCTAAAGTAAAAGCTTCCTTTTTCAGGGGGAGAGTTAACTCTCTTAACACAGAATTGCCCTCAGCAGTCTCCCTGAGAGACTTCCTTTTTGCCATTCCTGGTGGCCACATCTACTTGACTGTTTCAAGTGACAGGAGCTTTCTACATCATGAAGCCAGTGTCTTGAATTGTTCAACTACAGAATCAATGTTCAACCGGCTGACTTCTTCCCTTGTCACATGCATCAGCTCCTCTAGCTCTCTCATTTTTTAGTGCCGATGGATCTGCTCCTAGGCCTCACTGAACCTTTAAGTTCATGATCCTTGCCTTTCTCTTTCAGTCTATGAGCCATCTTAGGCATCAAACACTGCTTAGTCAGAATCCTATCAACCATCACCCCATCTTCTCTCTTAACAACAGCTTCAACTTCCATGGCTCCTTTTCTGTGCTCATCTGTAATTTTCCCATGTTCAGTTCTTGACCCCATTGACTAATCAGGCCCTTGACATTAGAGAAACATGTTCACTTACAGGATCACACAAGACAGGGCTTTTCTGTCTAACATGCATTATAGCCCTTTGCCTATGCTACTCCAGGACCCTAGCACTTCTCTGATACTTTGTCAGCTTGTGACGGTGTCCAAAAATGTGACCTCAAAAAGCAAGGCGTCTGGACTTTTGTTTTCTACTCAGGGATGTAGAGGGTTGGACAGAGTATCACTCCCACCCTTTAAACAGTCATATAACCAGGCAAACTGCAACCTCATTACTCTTCTTGAACTCAACAGAGAACTGAGGTTTCAGAGCAACTGACTAGGGTGAAATCTAGGCATAGTTGGGTGATGTGAGGTGCACGTACTTGTTTGACCTGGAGTAGATACAGTCAGATGCTGGTGGAAGAATTTTGCTGGAATAGTTAGTGAATCGGTGGAAGCTGAATGTGGGCTGGCAGGAGAGGGAAGAGCCACAGGGAACTGCAAGTACATGGGAGTTTCCACTCTCCTTGAGGCTTTTGCTCCATGTACTCAACCAGGTGCTCACAAAAAAGACTGGTGAGATTCGGAGTGTCCCTCATGGTGCAGTCCTCAGGAATCGGAAGAGCTGCCCCTACAGGAGGGACGTGAAACTCCACCAGGACCCTTCTCCCTAATTTCTCTTCCAGACCAAAAGCCTTAATATGGAGGGGGAAGAAAGAGGAGGTTAACAAACACTATTGCCTTGGTGAAAACCCTTTTTAGCTGGGGGTGGGAACAGAAAAAGCCCTCCATTTCTGGGAAGGGGAAAGCATATATTCTGGGCCAAGACATACAATTAGGAAGGGCCTGAGCCCTACATCCTCAAGCCCAGAAACTTGGTGCCTGCCTAAGACTGAGGCTTAACAGACTACTTCCTTCAACCATCAAGCCAACAAGTGCTCAGTAACATGAAACGCTGGAAATACCCTGTACGCCTGGGAGAATTTCAAGAGCATGAGATAGGCCCACTCTGGGGAACAGTGCAAAGAAAAGACCTAAAGAGGAGGGGAGCAAAGATTTGAGAAAAATTCTCTAGTATACCAGCTCTCCTTCTAAACCCAAGGTAGTGCTAGAGGAATTTGAAGCTTGTGGTGCACTGAGGGTAACCATAGCAATAACAAACAGAAAACCCGGCACAATTCCTGACCAGATTAACTCAACCTCTTGCACTAAAGGCTTAGCAGAAGGAAAATCATGTCCATTTCGAGTCATTAAAAAAACACTTACCATAGTCCTTATTCTCTTCAATAAGTTTCGCTTTCAACACCACCACCGCAAAATTATATATATATAAAATTTGAAAAAAATTTTTTTTGAAGTAAAAGGTAAACAAGAACAACACACTGCCAAGAGACAAAGCAATCATCAGGACTGTACTCAGATATGGCAGATGTTGTAAATCTCTAAAAGGCCATTTATAATAAAAATGCTTAATATGTTGAAGGCTCTAATGCTGTGACTGGCAAACTTTTTCTCTAAAGGGCCAGATAGTAAATACTTAAGGCTTTGTGGGCCACATATGATCTTTGTTATATATTCTTCTTCTTGAATGAAAGTTGTTTAAACATTTTACAAATGTAAAAACCATTCTAACTGCGTAGGCTGTTCAAAACACAGGCCATTGGCTGGATCTTGCCCACAGGTAATAGTTTGGTGACCCCTACTCTAATGGAAAAGGCAAACAACGTGCCAGATGAGATGGGTGATTTGAGCAGAGGAATAGATACTGTAAGAGAGAAGCAAAAGGAAATTACAGAAATTTATTTATTTTTGTTTCTACTTAATTTTTGTTTTAACATTCACTGGTATATATTTGTGGGGTACCGTGTGCTATTTCAATACATGCATATACCGCACAATTATTCACTTAGAGTAGGTAGCACAGGTTTGTACCCATTAGTCTACCACTTCTCCTGCCCACCATCCCATTTCCCCTCCCAGCCTCTGGTAACCATTATTCTACTCTATGTTTCTATGTGAACTACCTTTTTTTTTTAACACTTCTGCATATGAGTGAGATCGTGTGGTATTTGTGTTTTTGTGCCTGGCTTACTTCATTTCACATGATTGTTTCCAGTTCCATCCATGTTGCTGCAAATGACAGTATTTTATTTTATTATTTTTTTAATTAAAAATTTTTTTTTACAGAAAAAATACTCATCTTTATTTATCATAAAAGTCTGAAAACATCAAGAAGAGAAGAAAGCATTTTTCTTCTGCATTACCTTAATAAGCATATGTAGTGTTTAAATAAATCATAGAGTTTCAGTATCTATCATCTTCTATGTTCATACCTACCTATCACATAGTCTGTCAGCTCCAAAAAGTACGATTGGAGAATTTACTATAAAATTTTTTAAGTAAATTCAATTTTTTTCTTTTTGTCTATCATAAAAGCATTACTTTCTCATTTAAAATATAAAAATTTCAACCGTACAGAAAAGTATGAAAAGTACCTATTCTTGTCTTGCTCCATTTTTTCTATGCACAATTATTTTTAGAATCATGACCCTATTGGGCCGGCCCGTGGCTCACTCGGGAGAGTGTGGTGCTGGGAACACCAAGGCCCCGGGTTCGGATCCCATATACGGATGGCTGGTTCGCTCACTGGCTGAGCGTGGTGCTCACAACACCAAGTCAAGGGTTAAGATCCCCTTACCGGTCATCTTTTAAAAAAAAAAAAAAAAAAAAAAAAAGAATCATGACCCTATTGACTATAGAATTTTCTGTTCTGAACCCAAATAGTGTTCCATTGTGTATATATACCATGGTTTTTTAAATCCTTTCATCCATTGATGGGCATTTAGGTTGATTTCATCTCTTGGCTATTGTGAATAATATTTCAATAAAGATAAGAGTGCAGGTGTCTTTTTGATGTATTGACTTCAGGAAATTATAGAAAATAAAACAAAAACAAAAACAAAAATAGTAGCAGCGATGAAGAATGCCTTTGATAGTCTCATTAGTACATATGACAAGCTAAGAAAAGAGTCAATAAATTTGAAGACAGATTGATAGAAATTACTCAACCAGAAACACAAAGAGAAAAAAAGAGTAAAAAAAAAAAAAAAAAAAAGCCAAAATTAAAACAAAACACAAAGCAGTATAAAGACCAACAAAACAAAACAAACTAAAAACTACCAAAAAAATACCAAACTGCTGAAAAAGTGGAGGATCTTACTCATTGAAGTCCATGGATGTTTTTGGGGAGAGGACACCATATCTGCCCAAACTGGGTAGCGGGGAAAGGAGTAGGAGTGTTTTGCATTGACCAATGGTTGGTCCAAGGAAGGTAGAAACCAATTTAAGGAAGATGTATACCTGAACCATCCTGAGACTTTTTTAGAATGACTTTCTTAGGTGACGATAGGTCACCTAACAAACAGGAAAACTGTATTTCTTATCTACCTAAACTCCAAAAGAGATGGCCAGACTTGGGCCAAGAGTGGTAACATGGCGGAACTGGTGGTGGAGGCTGCAGGGAGATCCACGATAAACAGCCGCCCCATGACCTTGGTCCCATACTCTGTATCGTATCCATTTTGTTTAACCTAATAGAATAGGATGGAGAAAAGAATGCTTGAGCAGGACCTCAGAGCTAGAAAGTAAATCTTCCACAGTCATAACTAAACAGGGCATCTCTGTTTCTTGCTTAGAAAGCTGGTGCTGAGTCAGGAATCTAGGCTCCTAAGACAGAGGCATCTTAATGAATGTTTAGTGTACTTTCAACACAGACCAGACTCCAGAGTTGGTTTTTCTTCAGCCCCGAAGGAGGGTTAAGTCTGTGCTGGTGTTGACAAGAATCTCTCTCAAATGGTTCTCGAAGAGGGACGACCCAGACTCTGGGCCAGGTTTACAGTCTGCTCTCTCTCAGACCCTGAACCAGGACCTCACATTTGAGTCACGCATAACAATGCCCCTACGGATGACCGGTCTCCAACCCAGCCATCATCTTAACATTGCCTGGTACCATTTTACTTGTTATTGTCCCTCTCCCTTTCACGTTTCCCACAGCAGCTATTCTAATCCTTTATTATTATTCAATTTTATTACCCCACTATGTCCACTTCACTTTTAACAGACGACCCAGCTTCCTACTTCACAGAAAACAGAGACCATCACTACTCAGGTAACAATAACATGTCATATGTTATTGCATCTCTTAGACACAAGTAGTGTTTTTGTTCTTTTTACAAATGATCTTATTAATATTAACATCACCTTTATATAGACTTATCATTCCCTCCTTTCAAGAAGATATGAAGCCTTAAAGAGGGTTCAGACTCAGGTCTGAGGAAGTCCTTTATTTCCTCTGCTCTTTTTATTACTTTATGCTTCAAAACATATCAAAACAAAAATTGATCCAGACCAAACATTCTTTGTAATCTATCTGTATATCTTTTAATAAGTTGAAATAACTTAAAATTTAAAAATCTTTTATCAAGGTAAAAGCTGAATAGAAACTGCATTCCAGTGTACTAGCTGATATGGACACGTTTCTGCAAGCAGATTTTAATGAGGGTGGGAGTGTGGAGGTGAGGAGCAGGAAGGGGAGAACCTGGGAGGGCAGAGCTTATAGGAAGGCCCTGACAGGTGAAAAGAGGAAGCTCGGGGAACCAAATACAAACACTGAGTGCTTCATGATTTTACCCAGTATTGGCCTGTCTCTAACTGAATGTGTGGATCTACTTAGGGAAGAAGAAGGGAGAAAAACGAAGGCATTTCCTTTAAAAGAAGAGCCATGGCAGAAAAGCTAGAGAACGACTTACGTTAAAGGTGATATGTGAGAGGCTGTCTTAGTTTTTCTGAGCGTGCCCTGCCATCTCAATCAGTACCTACTCTAAAACATTAGCCAAGAGTTTATTGTAATGAAAAAACCAACTGAAATATTCATTTGTGGATTTATTCAGGGATCTCCTCAGCTCCTAGATGGCAGCTTGGCCACATTTAAGGGCAACATTGTTCAGTGTCCGGAGAGAGCTTTTCCCGTTTTTCTTTCCTTTTTAAAATTTTTTACCTTAATGAATTGTGGAGCCATTCCCTCTCTAGAGGTTCAAGTAAGAAAAACAAATTATATTTAAATGAACACTTGGCATTTGGTTCAGCAAACTAATGTGACCTGAAGTCATTTTAAAGACCCCGTGTTTTCTCAGCAGAAGGAGCCATCAGACCCGGGTCCCATTTCTCATTCAGCTCTTGACTTACATTGAATAAGCGCTTATTAAAAGTAGACTGCTCGCCTGTGTGTCTCCTGGAATTGTTCTTCCTCCAGGACTAAACGTTCCCATATAATGAGATGCCTTCTTCATATTGCATATGAAGTCACTATTACTTTCCTGGGAGGCTATGTATAAAATTTATGTTATGTCTTCACCCATAGAATAATTTGAATAGCTATTTTTCTCATTAAGGCAAACTCTTAGCTAATGTATTACAGTAGAAGTTTTATTCCATAGGGTTACTTCTGGTCACTGGAAATCTTAGTTTTTTTTCATATTTAATTTTATGCAAGCCAATTGGTTATTTATAGATTGTTTATAGCCCTAATTAGGAAATATCTTAAATAATTGTCAATAAAGTATGAGTTAATAATATAACTCTTTGAAGAGCATGTGTGTGAGATGGGTAGATTTTGTAGAGAGATGATTCTTCTGCTGTTCTCTCAGTAAACATCTTTTCTGCTTTGTGTGACTATTTCTCCTGGTCTTTCTGAAGCACAGAACCAAAGTAACAGAGGCTGGCTGGGGCTCAGAGTTAATCCTGTGTCCATGGAACAAACTTAAGCTAATTGTTCCAACAGGGGTTTGAACCCATAACCTAGGCCTCATTATATTAAACTTTAACCAACTGAATAAACTAATAAATAACTAATAACTAATAAAGGAGAAAAACTAATAACTAATAAAGTTATTAATAAATAAAATAAAAACTAATCACTAATAAATAAATAAAAACTAATAACTAATAAAGGAGAAACCTGTGAGGAGAGAAACCTGATGTCAAGTCTAAAGCAATACATGCTACTATGTCACCCCAGCATCACTCTTTCTATTGTTACCATTGACCAAAGGAATTTTGGAAACAATCTCTTTTGGAAAAGTTTCTGATATACCTTACAAAGTTGAAGTATCCTTCAGGATTCAACAGCATGGACTTGGTGCCATGTCAAAATCATAAGGAATAGTAAATGCTCACTAGACTTAATGAAATAGCTACTGGTCCTTTCAAACGAGAAGGAAAGATTTTTTTTTTCTTCCATATATGTCACAATGAGAAAATGCCATGAGATATTGGAACTATTAGCATCTTACCATCATGATTCACTTCCAGAGAAAAAGTGAAAATTAACTTGACTTCCTAATAATTCATCATCCTAGGTGTATCTGAAATGTACGATTCATTCACTCATTCATCCAATCAAAAATATTTGTTGAGATGTTTCTCTGTGGCAGGAATTGTCATAGGCAATGAGGATACAGAGATGACTGAGATGGGCAACACCTGGTTCCTATGGAGCCTATATTATATCAGAGAAACATCGTCAATAAATACATAAGCAAATAAATGAGCAAGAATTATTAAATGCTGATACTATGTAATTTTTCAAACTTCAAAAATATAGTCTCTTAGAGGCACAAAGTGTGGAAAATTATAGATAAGTTGCTGTGGATGTGGTGTGTGAATGGGTGAGATGAAAGCCCTCTATAATACCATAACTGAAGTAGTCTCAGCATTTTTGCAGTTTTCATTAAGGCGTTTGGCTTTGAAATCACACGTACCTGCATTTGAATCCTGCCTCTGCTGAACTATGAAATTTAATTTCCCTGAGTCCTAGTTTCCTGGTCTGGATAATAATGTAGGTGTGCTGCGTTGGATAGTACAACACAAGGGTACTTCAAAAAGTTCATGGAAAAATGGAATTAAAAGATAATATGAATCTGTCCCTGAAGTTTTTGAAGACTCCTGGTAAAACACATAGCACTTAACAGGTACTCAAGAAATATTAGTTCTCTCTTCCAATGAAAAAGGAGGACACCTCTTTCTCGTGACATATTTTGACTGTTAGTTATAAAAAGTTTAGAACTACAGTAAAGAATTTCAGCTATGCTACTTTGCAGATTTTATTGAAACACATATAATTCCCTCAGGAACATTGTTGGCTATAGATACAAAGGCAGTTCCATCATAACCCTGCTTTCCAAGATAAAATGAAAATTTGCTAAATCATATTTAACCGTTCACTAGTGATTTACAATAGTCTTTATCTGCAGGTATTTTTCTTCCAACTTTTCAGAAGTAGGGAGGAGAGAGGACAGGTTAAGGACAGAATTGCGTGTTTAACTTAGAACTTTTCATCTCTGTGCTCTAATCTAAGCATTCCTTTTACAGGTAGAGGTTTTGGTATTTAAAAAGCAAAGGAATCAAGTTTCTTGGCACTCTGTAGCCTGAAACATTTATCAAAATAAATCGCAGGAGCCGGGGCTTGCACCAGCCTTTGGAGATTAGAAGAATGCCGTGCATGTGGTGAGCGGTATGGGAGAGGGGCGATGATTCTGCCTGAGGGAACTGGCTTTCTGGAGGTTTCTGTGCTCCAGCCTGGCTGTCTCTCTATTAGTAACGAAAGAGTTGCCTTCTTCAGCCCTAGGCATCTGGCTCCATCCCCAGATGCTGCTCGGAAGTCAGTAAAACGCAGAGAAACTATCTGGGTGTTTTAGAGTCGATAATGCTTGATATGGAGAAAATGATGATGATAGTAATAATACTTATATTAGTTATAATTATAAATATATGTTTAATATTGATATAAAGTACAAATATAAATTATATTATAAGTAATGGTATTAAAATAATTTTATAATGACAATCACTATATTACGGAAGTAATAATAAGAACTTCACACATATTGCCTCTTTGAAATTCCAACCAAAATGTTTTTATTCGGGTCCTATTATTTTCCCATTTCACAGAAGAGGAAACTGAGACTCAGTAAAGTGAAATAACTTCCCCCAAGTAACCAACAGGTAAGTAAAGCAGCTGGGATATGAAACCAGGCAGCAAAACTCTGAAGTCTAAGTTCTCTGTCACACACACTGACAAATCTATATTCAGCTTTACTTTTTATTGATCCAATGACTTGAATAATCAGCATCAATATCAGCTGTGATCAATGATGACAAAATGGCAACATGCACTCTTGAGTCATTCTATTCCCCAGAAGAAACACAGAGAATGTACCTTTCCGTCCCTATCCTAGCTGGTGCTGCATTCTGAGATGGGGCTTTAATTTAATTAGCAAATGCAGTAAATCAATTGACTCAAAAGGAGGAAATGCTTGCCATCTGGAGAGGGAATTTATATCACTGGCCTTTTAAAGTTAAAATAGCTATGTTCTATTTTCCTTTCTTGGTATCAATTCATATTTTAGTCCTTGTTGTTTTTCCTTTTTGAGATAAATGACCCATGACTGTTTTACTTTTGTGCTCATGGACCCAAAGCCCGGATGATTTCAGACATAACGTTTCCAGACTTTGGATGTTTTCTTGGCAATAACCAAGCTCAACTCTGAAGTGTTTCAGGCTCATTTACTGTCAGACTCTGAGGTGAGAGTTTACACCTTCTGATTTTTGTTTACAAAAGTTACTTCCATCAAAAATAAAATGCTCCATCTTCCAGAAAAACTAAGAAGGGATCATTATTCACTTCTAAGGTTTCATACAGGGCAGGAATTTTCTCCCGAGGTCACATGCAGTGGATGAATTGTCAAAGCTAACATTGCAGGTCACTGACTTGGCAGCCTTTTTCAAAAGTGTCACCTGAAGCAATAAAGGCTCAGATCTGTTTTCAAAATAGCAGCATATAAAAAAAAAAAAAAAAAAAAAAAAGCAGCATATAGACTTCTCTTGACCGCAAGGATAAACACCCCTCACTTACCCTTTTGGTTTAAAGTCATTTGGTGGTTTTAACGTATCTCCACAGTTCTCATTAATCAGGATCTCTGAGAATTCAAAGCCCAAATTAACTTATTGTCTTAATACTTTGGAGTGCCTAAGTTAATTCAGAGCATTCCCATTGCCTTATTCACAAGTACATGTGTAAATTTGTTTTAATGTGATGTTAATCTAGGAAATGAGACTAAAGGATGATGGAAAAGAAGAATGAAAAAGGGAAACTAGCTTGACTACTACTTTCTTGCCTCAATTCAATAAATAAAATTCATTTATTCATCTAAAAAATATTGTGAGCACTTACTACATCCTGGGCACCACGTTGGGAGATACTGGTATGAAAAAAACGGATACGGTCCTGCCCACGTAGCTTAACACCCAGTGGTGGAGACACACCCATGATTACAATAAAGTGTGGCAAATGGCACGATAGGAATGTGAGGCTTTCTTCTAATGCTTATTTGCTCATGGGATCCAATTTATTATCTATGTTTTCAAAGGAAAGAAGAGTGTGGGCAAAAGAAGTATCTTTTCTTCCCATCTTAGGTTCATGGCTGAGGCTCCTATAACAAAACAGGGATTAACAAGAAAAAAGCATACTACAGATTTATTTAATGTACGTTTATGTGACATGGGAACCTTCGGAAATGAAGACCCAAAGAAACAAGTAAACTGTATTTCTGTATTTGGGTGTTTTGAAGAGTGGACAGTAGTGGAGAAATATGATTAGAAGACAAAAGGTATGATCTAATGGTAATAAACTCGGGGCTGTTCAGATTTTTCTTGGTGTCTCTATCTTTGAGGATAAAGACATTCCTTTCCTCCAGGTATAAGGTGGACATCTCTGAAATGGGGTCTTATGACCTACTTCAGAGGAAGAACAGAGAATTCCTTTATGGCCTGCTCCATGGGGGAAGGGCCAGAGAAGGTAAGAGAGAGCTTCTGGGAGTCTGCTGTTTCCTTGAATGCCAAGGTGCCATATTTTAGCATAGTGTATCATGTACCCCATCAAGAGCAAAGTTTAGAGATATAAAATGCAGGCTCAGCTGGGTGATAGTGGTTTAACAGGGAATTCTCTGCAAAGTAGTGAGCTTCTTGTCATTGACAGCAATCAAACAGAGGCCTGCCATTCAGGAGATTTTTGCTTGGAAAAACCACTGGGGTTGATGCTTGTGAAACTTCCAACCTGGAAATGCTGCAGTTTCATGAGTTTAAGTGTTTACTTTGAGTAGTTCCTGGTCTTCATGAGAAGATCAAGACCTGAAGTCTGGACATCTTTACTGGCAGCCCTTAAGCAGGTATTAAGGGCAATAAAACAGAAGCAAAGACCTCTCACTTTTACACGTAGAATGCCATATATTACCTCAGTTTTGAGCATTAGAGTCTAGCGGTGGCTTACTATAATTGAAATTCCCTTAGGGAAAATAAACCAAAGCCTCTCCTATTACAATAAAAAGAAGGTATAATAGTTTATTTTGAAATATTAATGTTTTTAAATGTGCTGTATTTTTAAAAGCTTTTTCTCACATAATTTCCTTAAACAATCCTCTTCCTTTGTTATTTAACAGGTAAAATCTGAAACAGTTTTTTCAGTCACAAAATCTCAGCTCCTCTGAATAAAGTAAAAAAAAAAATGAACCACAAGTGTGCTTATTAACATAGATTTACTAATATATACAATGCAAAATCCATGTGCATATCTAAATATGCTTATAACAGATAGAGAAATAGATTTTAATGTTATCGCAAAAGATTAGTATAAGATCCTTACATGTTTTTCTTACTGACAAAGGATCTTGGCTTTTAATCAGAATTTTGGTCCCACAGAGCAACTATGATGTATCTTCTGGGAACTGTCAAAAAAACAAAATTTCAAGAAATTGAGTTTTAAAGATCTTGTTGGCGTTTATTAGAAACTCATGAACCAGGCAGCATCCAGTCTACAAAAACACGGGAGCTCCATCGGGCACGGCAGAACAGTTGGTTTTGTAAGGTGGCTTGAGTAGGAACAAGGAAACAGCATAATTCATAAAGCAGATTGTTTTACAGCAGGTTACTTTCCTGGTGTGGGCTAAAGCAGAGGAGATTTCCTTATCATGCCAGTGCAGGTTGACTGAGCCCCTTTTGACTGGTTGCTGTGAGTCCTGTTTTGGGGAAAGCTGGTCTGTTTGCAGATTTGGTTATTATCTTTCTCCTGATTTCTTGGAAGGTCAAATCTAACAAGTAACCAGCTTAGGTTTCAGTTTGGTGACATGGAACTTTAGCATGGGTATCTCCATTTTGAGTTGGTCTGTTGGGGCCTAGTGTAGGAGCTTAGTCCAAATCAATGACCTCCCATAAATTTTATTTAACAAAACCAAAGTCAGGAGAATCATAAACCTTTCCTATATTCATTATTTTCATATATTTCGTTCCTCTTAGTAATAGAGAGATTTCTGGTTTTATTTTCCTAGTAACTCTTTTGTTCCTGCTCTTTTATTAATGTATTTTAGTTATTGATAATTGCAGAAGTGGTTAATCCTAATTGATATTAATTGAGCCACTATTATATAACCAGGAATTGTCTTAGTCACAATTATCTAAAGTTGACACATTCTTCAGTAGCAGAGCAGAATGCTTCTGAAAGCCAGTCACCTGAAACAATCCATAAAGAAGGTTGCTATTTACCCTGGCCCTGACAGCTTAATGTTAGTCTTGATAGCACAAACTAGAAAGAAGTGTATCATAAAACGAAAAACGAAATAAAGCACATAACCTCTTAAGCCCCAGGTGATTTGAAAATTAAAGGAAAAGGAAGCATAGCGAATGTATTTGAAAACACTGTGAGTATCTACGTAAACGGGACTGTTCCCTGAGCACTATCGAGAACTTCCAATCTTTTACATATTTTAATTTTATTTATTTACTTTTTTGCATGTGTTTCTGCTTTGGGGAATTGACCTTTGGCTGAAGTTGTAGGAACCCGTCCTCATTGTTTTCTCTTATTGTCCAGTGTCTTGAAAGTTCTTTAAGAGAACACCCGGTTTTCCTCATACTATATCATAAATAAGTGACATAACAATTTTCTTATCAAAAGTTGATATGGCATTATCTACTTAGAGACTCTTTGGAAGGAAGCTGGCTTAGTCATTGATTCATTCCCTGTCTCAAAGTAGAAGTGTGAGTACATGTTCCTGCTCTGTTACCTACTCTAAAGGCTGGTTATATTTTGGTCATGTCTTCAAGAAAGGGCTGCAGATGAGGTGGTAGTCCCAGACTTTGTTGTTCACTGTCAGTAGAAGTGTAGGTTATCATCTCTCTCCTGATTTCTTGGAAGGTCAAATCTTATAAGTAAACAGCTTAGGTTTCAGTTTGGTGACATGCAAATTTAGCATGGGTAGCTCCATTTTGGATGGGTCTGTTGGGGCCTAGTGCAGTTGCTTAGTCCAAATAAACAGCTTCGCATAAATTTTATTTAACAAAATCAAAGTCATGAGAATCATAAACCTTTCCTAAATTCATTATTTTCATATATTTCATTTCTCTTAGTAATAGAGAGATTTCTGGTTTTATTTTCCTAATAACTCTTCTCTGTGTTACCAGGAAAAAGGTATATGTCTTTCTCACCCATTGCAAGGTTTATGGCTGACACCTGATAACAAAAGACAGATTAACAAGAGAAAAGCATCACAAATTTATTTAATCAAAGTTTTATGTGACATGGGAGCCTTCAGAAATAAGACCCAAAGAAATTGGAAAAACTGTATTTTTATGCTTAGGTTTAATGAAGAGTGAACAATTTCGTAGATGTGTGATCGGACAAAAGGGGTTAAAATCTAATGGTAATAAATTGAAAGAATTTAGTAATGTCTGTTGGTTCAGATTCTTCTTGGCATCTCTGTATCTTCATTCCTTTCCTCCAGGTATAGGGCAGGACACCTGTCACATGAGGGTCTTCAAGAGAGAAGGTCAGAGAGACATTTTTGCTTCTGCAGTATTCCCAGTTTCCAACATGCCATATTTTGGGGTAGTATGTCCTGAACCCTGACAGAAGCAATATCGCTCTCTGTCAGGGCTCAATCACAAATAATGTGAGCCATTTAAAACTGGATCAGTGTGAGTGAATGACCTGGCAAAGCAGTTAAGATCAGTAGCCTTTAGTGTTCCAGAATGTCCAACAGTAAGCCCTTCCAGGATGACAAAGAGAATTAGAAAGAGAGGAGAGAGGCTCTCAGGAACCAGGCTTAGCAATAAGAAGGAGATAGCCTAGAACCAGGGACAAAGTATCTTCAACAATAGTTGCATTTCTCCCCAAGTTCTTCTACCCTCATTTTTATCCCTTTTTGTGGCTATTCAGAAATTAATGCCAAAGACCTTTTCAGTGTTATTAACAATATATTAATGTTTTTCAATTGTAGGACTTAGGAATCCATAGGCTCAGAGTTAATTTTAAATTTAAAAAGATTTTTATTATAGATTAGGCAGATTGGTCTCCATGCAGCTCTTAGATACACAGTAACACAATAGTATTTCAGTTGATAGTTATTTATCTCTTTTAAAATTCAGTACAAGCTACTGCTTAACAGGATTCTTCCAAAAGAAATCAGGAGATAGAATGTCCAGAGAAGTCCTCTTTACTATATTATAAATTTCTGACTGTATATGGTTAGCATTAACACAATATGGGTTGGGGCCCATGTGGAAGAAATTTATGCTCTAAACATCTTTTGAAATACTGTGATTGCTGAAGTTACAGGTAATGAATCAATCACAGGTATATACCTTGTTATTGCTCAGATGGATGATTTATATTTCTGATTTATGAGGTGATATTTATCCTCCTCTACATAGGAGAAAGTGGTAGGTGTTTGAATAGAAAAAAAAATAAGCAAACTTATTATGTCACATAGTATCTCCTGTTTTAGTCTCAATTGGGCAAAATTGAGAAATCCAGTTTGGATAAAATTATGTCCCCATGGATATCCCCATAATTATTACTATGAAAAAAAATCTGCTGTCTAGAGGCAACACTGATGGACCATGAAGATGACTCCCATTTGGTGAACAATTACAGGGCTCAGGAGAGGAAGACAAAGTCTTTCAATTGCCCCTGACTGAGGCACAAACTCCTGACCTCAGCAAAAGAGCAGCTTGTCCCCAGATGTAAAATGATAGAGTGAGTGGTGATGCCTCAGGTCATCTACTTTAGAGCTGGAGTGAGGGGCTTCCGATTCCAGCTATGATGAATTAGATTTTATCAGACTAATCTTTCAGCTGGTATCAACTATAAAAGCTGGATAAAACACAAAGCAAGCAAGTAAACAAAACCATCTTGATGGGGTAATTGGAGAATAATCTAGACAGTCAGGCTTGAGGGGCTAAGATCTCATAGAGAAAGAATACCAAGGTGAGTCCTACATTCACTGCTGTTTTTACCCCACAGGACATGGTAGACAGGCTGGGAAGACAGCAGCATCCTAGAACTCTGGCAGTTTCACTGGGAAAAGGATACAAAAAATTGGAATTTAGAGCTACTAAGACAAGTAGGACTTGAAAGCCCTTTGTGCTGAGAAGAGAAAGTTGCGAAAAATTGAACCCAGCATTCCGTGTGCAGTTTCCCTTGAGTCAACTGATGACTTCTAAGCTGTCTGTGCACAGGATGAGACACAAAGAAAATTACAGATTACAGTTGCTAAGAAGCTAAAAAGCTAAGCTGCAGATATTTTGGCAATCTGATGGTACTGAGGAAAAATTGGAATTCAGGCTTGCCAAGGAGGGTCTTTCATAACTACCACAGACTTTCATTTGAGACTCCTCAAGGGCTGTGCCTCAGGAGAAAAGGCATAAAAGGAAAAAGAAGGAACATCTCTCAACTTATTTTATGGGGTCAACATAACCTGGAAATCAAAATTTAGCAAGGGTATTATAAAAAGTAAAATTAAAAATGAATTCTTGTATATAGAATAAAAGTATTAAATAAAATATTAGTAAATGAAATACATCATGATCAAGTTGAGTTTATTCTAGGAATGTGTGGTTGATTTAACATTAAAAATTGAAGTGTATAATATACCACAGTAAAATAGCATGAGAAAACAACATTACCCTCCTAAGAGATGCAGAAAAAGCATTTGATAAAATTCAGCACCCATTCATTACCACCTTAGGAGGTAGTAATAGAAAAAATTTTTCTTATACTATTAATGAATATTTCTAAAAAGCTTACACCTAATCAATTAATGAGGAAAAAATAAATACCTTCTCCCCCGAAGTCAAGGATCAGGCAATCACCATTTCCATTTAATATTGTACAGGAAGGCTTAGCCAGTGCAACAAGAAAAACAAAGAAAGAAAGGAAGTCACAAATATTAGAAAATTAAAAAATGTCATTATATTTGGAGATGATGTGATTATGTACATAGAAAATCCAAAAGAATCTACAATCAGGTTTGATAAATTAATTAGCAAGGTCACTGAATACAATGTATATGTACAAAAACTCTATTGTTTTTCCATGTAATAGCAACATACATAGGAAGCGTAGGTAAATGCATTACAAAAAAATACCCTTTTCAATGGCATCAAAAGCAAATACCTAGAAATGAATCTATCAAACACTGAAAACTTACAAACAGAAAACTACAAAATATTATTGAGGAAATGGAAGAAGACCTAAATAAAGGAAAAGTATGATTTTCAAGAATTGGCATATGCAATGTAAATTTCTAAATTGTTCTTTCTAAATTGATTTATAGATTTAGTGCAATCCTAATAAAAATTCCACTAGCATTTTTTTAAATGAAAATTGATAAGCTAATTCTAAAATTTTTATGGAAAAGCAAAGAATCTAGATAGTCCAGGCACTCTTGAAGAAGATCAAAGTTAGAGGACTTATGCCATCAGATATTAACACTTACCATAAAGCTCCATTATTAAAACAGTATGGTACTGGCAAAATATAGACAAATAGACTATTAAGAAGGGTAGTGAGTTCAGAAATAGATCTATGCAAATACAATCACTTGATTTCAACAAAGCTGCAATTTTTAATGCATTTTGAGAAATGGCTTTTAAAAGTAAATTGAACTGGACTAGTTAGATATCTGCACAGAATAAAATGAACCTGGATCTCTACCTCATACCATACACAAAAATTAATTTCAGATGGACTTAAAGTGCTTTATTAAATGTAGACTGCTGAAATGTAATATGCTTAAGTATGAAAAATAAAACAATAAATCTTCTATAGGTTAACACAGGACAAGATCTACATGATCTTGGATGAGCAAAAATTTTTAAAAAGAATACAAAAGCACTAACCATAAAGAAAAAGGTTGATAAATTGGGCCTTATTAAAAATTAAGAACTAATTATCAAAACATACAATGAAGAGAAATAAAACTCAAGCTATAGAGGGGTGAAGATATTTGAAATGCATATAATCATATCTAGCAAATAATTTAAATTAAGAAATATTAATAAAATAAATAAAAAGACAACCCAATTGTAGTGGATTGAATTATGTCCCCCCAAACTCATTGAAGCTTGAATTGTATCTGCCACATTTTATGTATTAGACACTTAGCCCCCACTATGCTGGTAAGAGGTGGGAAATCTTATTATGGTAATTGGAAAGTGGAACCTTGAAGAGGTGATTGGATTGCAGGACATGCAGTAGTAGATGGATTAAAAATGGTGGTCAGGGGTGTGGTTCTGAGGGCTTTAAAGGGAGAGTCTGTCTCTCTTGCTCTGCTCTCTGTGCTTCCATTGTCTTGCAATGTGAGAACCTCTGGTTCACTGTTGCCACCACCAGATGGACTTTGGACTTCCCAGCCTCAAAAACTGTAAGCAATAAATTTCATTTTCTTTATAAATCACCAAGTTCCATGTTTTCTGTTATAAGCAACACAAACGGACTAATACACCAATTAAAATGAGCAAAAGAAGTCTCGAATTGGCACTTAGAGAGGAGTATATGCAAGTGATAATTAGTATATGAAAAGATGCTCAACATTATTAATTAATAGAGAAATGCATATTATATCCACAATGATATAATACTACCTACCCACTGGGAAGACTAAAATGGAAAAAACAAAAAATACACAACCACAATTATGGTAAGGGTGTAGAATAACACACCCCTCTCCTACACTGCTGGGGGAGTAAAAATTGGTACAACTACTTTAGAAAATTATTTGAAATATTTACTAAAGCTTAACATACACATATCTCATGACACAGAAATTCTAATCTTGTATGTACATGCAACAGAAATACATACATATGTTCATCAAAAACTTGTAAAACATATTTATACTAGCATTATTTGTATGAATCCCAAACTGGAAATAACCCAAATGTCCATCAAAAGTAGAAAAGATAAATAAATTGTGGTAAATTTTACAATGTAATACTATACAGCACTAAAAAATATTAAACCATAGCTACAGGTAAAACTATGGATAAATCTCACAGATAAAATAAAAAAGCTAGACACAAAGGAGTATAGGATAATGTCTGATTCCGTTCATATAAAGTTCAACAAGTTCAACAACAAGCAAAGCTAATCTATGGTGGTAGAAGTCAGAAGGTTGGTTACCTCTGGAGGAGTAAAGATTGAGGATAACTGAGAGAGGGTGGAAGGAAGCTTCTGGGTGCTGGTAATGCTCTCTGTCTTGATCTAGATGCTGGTCACCTGGGTGTGTTTAATTCACAAAAATTTGAACTGTGCTCTTTATAGTACATATAGTGCTCTTTACTGTATGTACATTATATTTCAGTATAAAAATTTACCATAAAACATCCTTCTATGTATCTTCAGTCATAAATTGAAACTATTTCCGGACATTGATCTTTTGAGCTCATTTTGAAAGAACCTCTCCTAGTGCTAAGTTTTCATAGTTAGCCCATTGTAAGCTAATACCTGTTGTGCGTGTACTAGTTGTAAGATTATACTACTTGTAAGCTTATAGTTATAGACACAATGCTTGGTGTCTTCTTTATTACAGCCCTTTAATTTAAAATGACCAAACTAGTTATTTTATTTCTAGTTATAACAGTGAGTTATCAGTGATATATTCTACAGGCAGCTCTGTATATTACACAAGATCACAAGATTTACCATTAGTTTGGTTCTCAGCAAACTTGTGGTTGTTGACTGGTCTTGGTAGCTTAGGGAAGGCTTCAATTTAGTAAGGAAGTGGTTCTGGCTTAACTTCAAGGAACTGAGTAAATTTATCTTGGCTTTGGGGTATCAAAGGTAGTTTGGTGGAATTTGGTTGTGTGCGTGTGAGTGTGTGTATGTTTTGTCTGCTACCATTCATTTTGGATAATTTTTAGGTAACTGGGAAATAACATTCTGCTTAATTTCAGAGTTTTTTAAAAAAAATTATGACTACTACATGACTATAACCTTGGATCATATCTTTGAAATAACATAATTGAGGATTACAAGAAAAATATTAAATTCTTCCAACCATGCCCCTCATTACTAGTGTTCCAATGTGCAATTCAAGAAGCTAACCTCACTGGGTCTTTAAAGAAAATTTCAGTGTAGTTTGTGAGTAAATCATAATGAAATCTTGTGATGCTTTCTGATGTTAATTATTGATTTATTTTTCTTATCTTCCCCTTCTATTAATAGGTAATAAAATAAATATTACCATTCCCTGGTATTCGAGTATTAAGTTGGTCTTCTTAATCATAAAGTTAAGATGTGGTAATAACACAAATGCCTTAATGAATTACCACTGCTATAGTTGAAAAAGCAAATCCATTACCAGATTATAAGCCCATGCCAAGTATTTGAAGAACAGACAACAAACAGCATTTCCAGAACAGTACTACTGTCACTTGCTCAACACCTCCTAGTTTAATCCATTAGCAAACTGGACAGCAAAAAAGAATTTACAGACATTTGAGGGAAAATGAGACCTCAATTCCTATTTCGTTGTTGTAGCCAGTAGAGAGTTTTCACATATTCTATAAACAAGATTTTCCTTTTTTTAAATTATGAAATTAAAAACACAGATAAAAGTAAAAGTGATTAGCCTGGATTTCTCTCAAAGCAGAGTCTGAGTAAGAGCCTGGCATGAAAAAAGTTTATTTGGAATGTGATCCCAGGGTGCCAGAATAAAGAATAAGAACAATTAAACAAGGGAAGCAGGGAAAGCCAATACTTGATGTGCTCTTGAGCTGGCCTCACTGTGGGTGACTGCTGCTTGATTCTGCAGGACCTCCTGAGGACTGTCATGGAATGAGCATCAGAGCCATCTACTCTCTAGCAGGAGATGAAAGAAAGAAGCATTTATTCATTGGTTCTGGTCTCCAATTAGTCAAGGGTAACCTCAAGGGTGATAATTGATGTGTACTTCCAGATTGCACGTGCATGGACCCACGTGGATTTTCATGGATGCTCCATGCTGCAGCATTAGAGAGTCCCAGGGACAGAAGTGAGAGTTACTCTGGGCAGGCGAAAGTGAGATGCTGTCAGATGACACCTGCATGAAGCTGTTCAAAGGGAAGTAGAACTGGTTGCTGCAGCCATGGCTGGAATAAGGAATGAGTAGGAGAAGAATTGCACTGAAAAGCTGTGGGAAAGGATGGCTTTTTTTAAAAACAAAAGGTGCTGAGTTAGTTGGACATCCATATTGGGAAATGAAACTAGACACCTACAATCCGCCATACACAAAAGTCAATTATGAAATTATATTTATATATGAAAGGCCAAGCAATCTTCTAAAAAATAAAGTATGAGAATATCTTCAGAATTTCAAAGTAGGAAAAGATTTCTTAAGACCAAAAGAAAAAAATGAAAAAGAGAGAAGCACCAACCATAAAGGAAAAATTGGATTATACTAAAATAATTTAGTTTACTAAAAGACAAAGAAAGTAAAATGCAACCCACACAGTTGCATTTATTAAAAAAAAATTATATATAACTACTAAGAATATGTAAAGAACTTCTACCAAAAAATTAGTGAGAATAAAACCAAAAATGCAAATAAAAACAGGCCAAATATTTAAACAGTAAACCCAGAGAAGAGATTCAAATAGTCAATGAATATATACAAAGTGCTTAACCTCATTGGTCATCTGGCAAGTATAAATTATACCACAATGAGACACCACTACACAACCATAAGAAGAGCAAAAATTAAATAAACAAACAAACAAACAAACAAACAAATAAATAAATAGAAACACATTTCAAGTATTGGAAAGGACGTGGAGCAATTGAAACATATAAGTGGTGGCAAAGTAAACTGGTTTAATTATTTTTGAAAATAGTCTAGCATTATAAACTAAACTGAACATACACAGAACCAGGAAAAACTAAACTTTAGTTCGTAAATGCATAGTTACTTGGTAAAATAAAACATAAAATTAATTTACAATAAAATTAATGTACAGGCTTTCTCTGAGGAAGGGAGGGAATTGTGATAAGGAAATTTATCTGGCAATATTTATTTCTTGGACTGGGTGGCAGATACTCAGAGGTTTTCTATGCACTGGTGTCTCAAGTGCTCCTCTGTATATGTGAATATTTTACATTAAAAAATTTAAATAAAAATAAATATATCCAATAGGAAATAAAGCCAATTATTAACTCTATTAAAACAAATGTTTGTACAAAAAAGAATATGTAATCACAATACACCATGTGGTTGAACTCTGAAATTATTTTTTGTCATATTACCATAATCATAATATTTTAAATAAAAATTAAATAAAAACTTGTGATGCTTCTATTTTGAGAAGGACACAGGGGAATCACGACTTGTGGTAGTGCTCTAAGAGAACTAAATTATCTTATTCCATGAAAGAAAGTCAATACATGATGTCTAATATTGAAAAAAATATAAAAATAGCAATATAAAACTTATATGCAAATATCAAAGTAAATCCAAAAAGAAACTGCTAAGAGAATTTGAAAATCATTCCTGGGAAACAAGACTTGGGAAAGGGATGGGGTTATGGAAGGTTTTGTCTTCTTTTTCTTGGCAGGAGTGGTGGTTAGCCTTATGGTTTAAATAA
Source organism: Cynocephalus volans (assembly GCF_027409185.1). Classification (NCBI taxonomy): domain Eukaryota; kingdom Metazoa; phylum Chordata; class Mammalia; order Dermoptera; family Cynocephalidae; genus Cynocephalus; species Cynocephalus volans. Next base: position 220,710,279 of record NC_084460.1, on the reverse strand, counting down.
ACCTATTTAACTCTGTATGTTTTATTTGATACAGATAAAAATAAAAATAGTGAAGAAAGAGAATGATAAACAGATAGTGAGTGAACACTCTACTAACAGCACAGTATAATCTCTGCTCATTGCCTGATATGTTAGCTGCTATCATCTGAATGTGTCCCCCCCAAATTCATATATTGAAATCCTAACCCCCAGTGTGATAATATTAAGAGGTAGTGGCCTTTGGAAGGTGATTAGATTGTGAGAGTGGAGCCCTCGTGAATGAAATTAGTGCCCTTATAAAAGAAGCTCAAGGGAGCTTGTCTGCCCCTTCCTCCATATGGGAGGTGCTGTCTATGAGGAGGGGCCCTCACCAGACCCCAAGTCAGCCAGCACCCTGACCTTGAAATTCCCAGCCTCCAGAACTGCTGGAAATAAATTTATATTGTTTATGAGTCACCAAGTCCAAGGTATTTTGTGACAGCAGCTCAAATGGATTGAGATAGTAGCAAAGGACTTAATCCATAAAAATGGATGACCAGACATGAGTAAAAATAAGTAATAACTGCATTTCAGTAGTGCAAAGTATGTGTGTCTGTTTATTTTTTAAAATAGAAAATTGTTTCCAAGCTGAAAATTGTTATAATAAAACAGTGTTATAACAAATCATGCTAAAAACAAACAAACAAACAAATAAATAAATAAAATAAAAAAGCCAAATCATGCTAAATGAAGTACCTGTGGATACACACATGCATGTGCAAACACAAGCATATTATCGTTCTTACTTTTTCTTTCTTTTCTTTTTTATTTTAGATTTAAGACTAGAAACTTCCTGACTGTTAGAGATCTGGATCAACTTGACCCAAACTCCAATCCTAGGGTCCACAGGAGTTCAAAGCTTCCCCATGAGTTAGCTCTGTACAACCTTCACAATCCTTTATCTGTGTGCAAAGCTTGCTTCAGTGCTCTCCTTCAAAAAGCCAATCATACCCCAAATTCCTGAGCTTTGAGACCTCCCCAAAGAAAAGAAAAGTTGTAATAAATGATACCATCACTCCTCATTCCTCACTTGGTCTTCTGCCATCTCCCTGGCTCCACTTTTCCAGCTCTATTACTTGCCAAAGTCCTGCTGCCTTTGGCTTGATGCTCCTCTTGGCCTGGAAGTCACTTTAATGGTGTCTAGAACTAACTGCTTCTCCTGAGCAGTAGGTGTGGGTGGGATGGGGTGGAGGTGGGGGTGGTCGTTCCCAGCTTGGCCTGCCTTCTTAGCTCCCTTGGAATTCTGGTACATAAAAATTTTTCCATCTTAACATATATATGTATATATTAATCAATTAATTTATACCTGCCAGGCATGAGACCAAAGATTTCCTCACTCTACTACTGACACTTGAATGATATTGATGTTATCAATCTCATTAGTGCTTACCAATCTGAAGAGCAAATAATATGTATTTTGTTGGTTTAATATACATTTTTCTTTTTCTTTTTTAAATTTAATTTAATTCAATTTTACTTCTCAAAATACATTATACTTGATTTTCATACCCCTTTACCCATTCCTCTCAACCCTCTCCCCCTGCATCATATCTGTGCACTTGGCTTAAATAGTTCAAGGAAGTTCTGCAGTTATTCTGCCTTCTTCCCCTGACCCTTTATTTGTTTGTGTGTTTATTTATTTATTAATTTTTAGCTCCCACAAATAAGTGAGAACATGTGGTATTTCTCTTTCTGTGCCTGACTTGTTTCACTTAATATAATTTTCTCTAAGTCCATCCATGTTGTTGTGAATGGTAGTATTTCATTCTTTTTTATAGCAGAGTAGTATTCCACTGTGTAGATGTACCACAGTTTCCTTATCCACTCATCAGATGATGGACATTTGGGCTGGTTTCAGCTCTCAACTATTGCATATAGAGCTGCAATAAACACTGGAGTACAGGTATCCCTTTGGCATGATGATTTCCATTCCTCTGGGTATATTCCCAGCAGTAGAATCTCTGGGTCATATGGTAGATCTATCTGTAATTGTTTGAGGAATCTCCATATAATTTTTCATAAAGGCTGTACCATTTTGCAGCCCCACCAACAGTGGATGAGAGTTCCTTTTTCTCTGCAATCTCTCCAGCACTTATCGTTCTCAGTCTTTTGGATGTTAGCTATCCTAATTGGAGTGAGATGCTTTCTCAGTACGGTTTTGATTTGCATTTCCTAGATATTGAGTGATAGTAAGCACTTTTTCACGTGTCTGTTGGCCATTCATATATCTTCCTTTGAGAAATGTATGTTCAGCTCCTTTTCCCATTTTTTAATTGGGTTATTTGTTTTTTTGTTGTAAAGCTGTTTGAGTTCCTTGTATATTCTGGATTTAATCCTTTGTCAGATGTATATTTAGCAAATATTTTCTCCCACTCTGTTGGTTGCTTTTTTACCCTGTTGATTGTTTCTTTTGCTGTGCAGAAGCTTTTTAGTTTGATATAATCCCATTTGTTTATTTTACCTTTAGTTGCCTGTGCTTTTTGGGCCGTATTCATGAATTCTGTACCTACTCCTATTTCCTGGAGTGTTTCCCCTTTGTTTTCTTTAAGGAGTTTTATTGGTTCAGGATGTATATTTAATTCCTTAATCCATTTTGAGTTGATTTTGGTATATGATGAAAGATATGGGTCTAGTTTCATTCTCCTACATATGAGTATCCAGTTTCCCAGCACCATTTGTTGAAAAGACAGTCTCTTCCCCACTATGTAGACTTGCTGCCTTTGTCAAAGATCAGATGGCTGTAGGCATATGGGTTAATTTCTGGGTTCTCTATTCTGTTCCATTGATCCATGTGTCTGTTTTTATGCCAGTACCATGCTGTTTTAGTTATTATAGCTTTGTAATATAGTTTAAAGTCAGGTAGTATTATGCCTCCAGCTTTATATTTTTTGCTCGGGATTGCTTTGGCTATGCATGGTCTTTTTTTGTTCCATATAAATGTCTGGATAGCTTTTTCTATCTCAGAGAAATTGTCATTGGAGTTTTGATGGGGATTGCATTCAATCTGTATATCACTTTGGGTAGTATGGACATTTTCACAATGTTAATTCTTCTAATCCAAGAGCATGGGACATCTTTCCATCTTCTTGTGTCCTCTTTAATTTCTCTCAACAGTGGTTTGTAGTTGTCTTTGTAGAGATTTTTCACCTCCTTGGTCAGCTTTATTCCTAAGTATTTTATTTTCTTGGTGGCTAATGTAAATTGGCTAGCTTTCTTGATTTCTTTTTCTGCATGTTCACTGTTGGAGTATAGAAATGCTACTGATTTTTGTTGTTGATTTTGTAACCTGCAACTTTGCTGAAATCGTTTATCAACTCTAGGAGTTTTTTTATAGAAGCTTTAGGCTGTTCAATATTTAGGATCATATCATCTGCAAAAAGGGACAGCTTGACTTCGTTTCCAATCTGGATGCCCTTTATTTCCTTCTCTTCTCTGATTGCTGTGGCTAGTACTTCCAACACTATGTTGAATAGGAGTGGTGAGAGTAAGCATCCTTGTCTAGTTCCTGTTTTTATTCCAGTATGATATGGGCAGTGGGCTTATTGTATTTGGTTTTAATTATGTTGAGATACTTTCCGTCTATGCCTAACTTGTAGAGAGTCTTTATCATGAAAGGATGTTGAATTTTGTCAAATGCTTTTTCAGTGTCAGTAGAGATCATCATGTGGTTTTTGTCTTTGCTTTTATTAACGTGGTGTATCACATTTATTGATTTGCATATGTTGAACCAACCTTGCATCCCTGGGATGAATCCCACTTGATCGTGGTGTATAATTTTCTGTATGTGTTGCTGTATTCTGTTAGCTACTATTTAATATACATTTTTTTGATACCTGGTAAGTCTGAGCATCATTTTAAATATATTTACTGTCCACTTGTATTCATTCTTCTGTCAGTTGCTCCTTTATAACCTGAGTTCATATTTCTATTGGATTGTTTGTCTTTTTCTTATATAAATGTGGAAATAGGAACTCTTCATAGATTTTGATTATTAAAACTTTTTCTGTTGTATATGTTGTATATATATATATTTTCTTTTTGTCATTTAACATTTGTTGTAGAGTCTTTTCTTGAATATACAGTTTAAACTTTCAGTTTTGTTGGTCTTTCGATTTCTTGGCTTTTTTCAATATTCTCACTAATCCCAGGGTGATGATAAATATATACTATATTTACTGCTACTAATTTTATAGTTTAAGGTTTATATCTTTAAATCACCTGGAATATACTTATTTATTCACATTTTTATGCTGCAAAATAAGAACAACTTTTTTTCTCCCCAGATGTATAGCCATTTAACTCAATGATTTTTGCTGAATAATTAATCCTTCCCCCTTCTCCTATGAATTTGAAAAAGTTCTCTATATGATGCGTTAAATTCCTGTCTTTCTGTGTGTGTGATTTTACACATATAAATCTGTTTCTTCACTTCCTATTTTGTCCATTAATCTCACAAGGTTCATTAGAATTAGAGAAGAAATGAAAATCACCCAGAGATCCTGAGCAGATGGAAGACAGTAGTTGTGGAGGGGTGAGATATTTCAGTGTCAACATTTTAATTTTTTGGAAAAAAAGTTGATATGAATGTGTTACATATTCAAAAAGTTAAATTAAAAATATAAACTGCCTAGTCAATAAAGTTCCAATGTTGTTTTGGTTATTTTTTTTCCTATTTCCCCAATGTTTATTTTTATTTTAAATTTCTTGATTACTTCAGAATTATTCCTTTAAAAATGCTTTGTGTCTATATGTGTTACAACATTGAACTTGAAACTTGGTAGTTAGCACAAATACACATATCCAAAAGTAATTGTTTAGTCATTCATTAGTAACTTTCCAATTTTAAAGGAGTGAAATATTTTTAGGGTGATTAGCTTGGCATAGTCCACAAAAGTTTTACTGAAATTATTCACTGTGGCTTTGAATTTCCATATACTCTCTCTCTCACTTGCATATTGCCTCTGGGGAATTAATGTTTGTATGCTTGAGGTTTGACCCACCCCACATGGGCCATCTGGGAGAGGTATTTCACTAGTCAGTCATTCACTGATTGAAGTGTGAGAAAAGAGTGAAAGCCAAGGAACGCGTGAATAGATTGACTTTGAGTGTCTTACATAGATCTGACCCAGAATGAAGAAGCTTTATAAATATGCAGTGAATTCTGCCATTATAAAAACAATCACTTTCCTTGTTTCAAAATTGCTTTCCATATATATATACACACACACATGTACATAAACATATATAATTGCACATAAATATATATAAAAAACATGTTTGTATATGAGAGTACTTCAAAAAGTTCATGGAAAGATTAGTATTATCTTTTAATTTTATTTTTCCATGAACTTGTTAAGGTACCCTCATATATGTATATGCTTATATACATATACACACACACACTTACACACACACACAGAACCTCTGGTTCTGCATGTTCTTCATAACATAAACCAGTTTATAAGGTTTGTATTTAATACAATTTTTATTTGGGAATGGAAAATTACATAGTTGTTATGCCACAAGTTCACACCACTTATCTAGATGTTGCCTCTCAAATAGTAAATATTAGTTTTAGATAGTTGGGTGATCTTTACTGTGGCTATTCATAGGAAATATTGCTTGTCAAACTAGAACTTACCTTGTTACATACCCTAGTAAAATTTAACTAGACAATACTATTTGGAGAAGAGTTTTAAAAAGAGAAAAAGGTATATTAATAACATAATAGAGTAGGAATTTCTGTGAAAATATAAAAGAAAGTGGAGTTAATATAACAATTTATATCTTTCTTATTTCAATAATGCTTAATAAGCATCTCCCTATACCTACTAGTATGTAGCTGTGACTCTTCAATTTATTTTAGAAATGTTTGTCCAACCTCAGTCATAGGTTTTTGGCCTGTAAACTCTTTTTGGCTGGTGCATATTTACAGAAATCATTTCTCCTTCTACTTCATTTAATGTCTACCTATTCTTTTAGTAATGGATGTTGCAAACAATTATAATTCTACTACGTAAGGGAGAGAGAGCAGTTCTGAACGTTACCTGATATTTTTTAGGCATCTCAACATTTATGTTATACTTACAGTGTGATAGAGTTTGGATATGTTGTCCCCACCAAAACTCATGTGGAAATCTGATCAGACCACCTCCTCCAGGGCACTCTGAGAATACACTTCTTTAGCTTTTTCCTGGACCCAGGTAATTATACTGTGGAGTGGACCAGGCGGAATGGATATGTGGCTACGTGATTTATTACTCAACTGACTAATTGATAGTCATGGGAAAACCACTATGGCAGTAGGACCCAGAAGCCCTCTCAAATGTGCAGGCTTATGGTGACCCTTTGATCCATATTAGGATTATTTCTGCCAGTACCCCTTGATCTGCCTCACAGACCCCTTCCAAACTCTTTCTGCCTTTTTGCCAAGGTACAGAAAACTGGACCACCTGAGGTTCTACCTCAAATTACCATTCTCTTTATTTGTAAGCGGAGTTCTCTAGGTTTGTAGCACCAGTGGGAATCCCACTGCCTTGAACTCTGGGAGAAGAGTATGCACAGTTTCATTTGTTTTGACCTTTTCTTCCACTTGGTCAAACTCCATCTAACTTTGGTTCACTTCATTTTTCTCAATGAAGGTTGGTGCAGTTTCCCATCATTGTGTTGTCTGTCTCTCCATAAGTTCTAGGTGAACTCCCTGTGTACATGCCTCTTAAACCACTGGTTTCCCCAAGTCTGTTTATACTGACATCTTCACTTCCTCCAGGGCGTATATTCTTCATATGAGCAATTGTCCATTTAGCACCTTCATTTTTATCTTCCTACTTTTTATTAAGGTAAATCCTACACCCGTTCAAGTTTTAGCCTACTCATCTCTCCACGAATTCTTCTTTAATAATTAAATCTTCATTCCATAGCCTTTGCCATCTCAACTGTAAAAGCAGTGAGATTTTTAATGCTCAGTTGAACTCTTTTAGCTTCCTATTGTTATTTTATGCATTTGGTCACATGTAAGAGACCTGAACATAGTGGCTTAAATATGACATATCTTTTTTTTTTTTTCTCCATGTAATGAGATGTCAAGAGGTAGGAGGTCCACAGGTGCCATAGTGGCTCTTTATGGCTCTTCATTCTGCTGTCCTTAGGGTCTTGTTCTCAACTTCATGATATATAATGCTGCTATAGCTTCAATAAGAAAAAGAAAGGGCATAAACAGCCAGCCTATCTTTTCTTTTTAAGACTTAATTTTTTTAGAGCAGTCTTAGGTTTACAGCAAAATTAAGGAAGTTACCAGCGATTTCCCATACATCCCCTGCCTCCCACATTATCAATATCCCCCACCAGAGTGATACATTTGTTACAATTGATGAAACTACATTGACACATCATTACAACCCAAAGTCCATAGTTTACATTAAGGTTCACTCTTGCTGTTGTTCATTCTATGGGTTTGGAGAAATGTAAAATTAAATGTATCCACATTTATAGTATCATACAGAGTATTTTCACTTTCCTAAAAATCCTTTGTGCTCCACCCATTCATCCCTCCCCTCATCCCTGCAATACTGTTCTTTTTCCTGTCTTCATTGTTTTGCCTTTTCCAGAATGTAATACAACTGGAGTCACACAGTATGTAGCCTTTTAGAAGATTGGCTTCTTTCACTTAATAATATGCATTTAAGATTCCTCCATGTCTTTTTATGGCTTAATAGCTTATTTCTTTTTAGCAACAAATAGTATTCCATCGTATGGATATTCCACAGTTATCTGTCCATTCACCTGGGACATCTTGGTTGCTTCCATGTTTTAACAATTATGATAAAGCTACAATAAGCATCTGTGTGCAGGTGTTTGTGTAGTCATGAGTTTTCAACTCCTTTGGATAAATAGCAAGGAGCATGATTGCTGGATCATAAGGTAAGAATATGTTGAGTTTTGTAAGAAACCACCAAACTGTCTTTCAAAGTGGCTGTACCATTTTGGGTTCCCACCAGAAATGAATGGAGTTCCTGTTGCTCCATATCCTTGCCAACATTTGGTGGTGTTGGCATTCCAGATTTCAGCAATTCTAATAGGTGTGTAGTGGTAGCTTGTTGTTGTTTCAATTTGTGTTTTGGATAAGTCTTTTTTCAGTGATGTATCTTTTGCAAATATTTTCTCCCAGTCTGTGGCTTGTCTTTTTATTCTTTTGACATTGTCTTTCACAGAGCAGAAAGTTTTTTATTTTAATGAGTTTCAGGTGATCAATTCTTTCTTTCATGGATCACATCTTTAATGTTGTACCTAAAAAGTCCTCGCCATATACAAGGCCATCTAGGTTTTGTCCTATGTTAAAGCCAGCCGATTTTGAAAAGCTTTTCTGGAAATGCTGCCCAGTGAGGGGCCACTGTTTTGGGGAAATGTAATTGTTAAGACATTCACATCACTCCTGCCCCAAATCTAGAGATTCTGATAGTAGGGAGGATGGGAGGATGATTACTGTGGGGCATTTCTTAGTCTCTGTGACACATACATATACTTGAGACATTCATTTCCATGTAGCTGCAGAAACAAAGCAAGTGTCTGCTTTGCTTTCCTTAGCAGTGGTGAGGTAAGTAAGCTATAAATGTTTGACAAATCTGCATGTACCCCTTGTATTAGGAAAATTATATCCCTTTTGCTTTGTCTTACAGTCTTTATTCTTTTCCTAGAAATATGTAGAAAAAGATAAAAAAAATTTAAAAAGATATAAAAGAAAAATAAATGCAAAACAATCTCATTTATGAACACTATGTTTTGCCCTGTTGAAAAAGCAATTACTATAGGTGCCTCTGGATTCTGAGGGTAGGCTACTGGGTTATAATATTAAACAAATGTCTAATAAATACTCTTCAGCACGGCACACAATTCTGGGTCTATGTAGCACATAGATTTTTTGATATTCATCTTAAATGTGAAAGCTTTGGGGGCAACTAATGCTGTGGTTGGTTAACACAAATAAACTGGATCTGTATCCTTAGAATATAAACAAATATGCATGGTAAATATTTGCTGGTATTTGTAATGCTGTTGTGGATGGCCATTCGGAGCATGTCTGCTTCAACTGAAAGGTGCTTTCTTACTTTTGTCACACACAAAGCAAGCCTCCTTTTGTTTCCTGACCACAGCTCTAATTTTCCCTGCTGGATGAATTCACCAAGTTGAGAGTCTGAGAGGCCTTAACATTAGCAGAATCTACAAAGCATCAGAGGGGCACAAAACCTGCGCAGGGAACATTTGCTCTCTGGGCTTGGCGATGTGGTTGTCACAGCTACCAAAGCTGCTGAGTTCTCTGCTTCCTATTAACGTGGGAAGAGACGCTCTCAAGGTGACAGGGCCTTCATTATAGAAGTGACATTACCATTTGTTTGCTTTGATATTTGCATTTTAATCTACCATACTTCATCTTAAGAGGTCTTTTTTTCTGGCAGGGGGTGGGGGGGATGCTTAACTAGGTGGGGGATGGGCAAACAAAGGTGGGGGATGGGGAGACAAAGGTTTATATAATTGGGATTGCAGATCACAGAGTGAATGAATCTGTAATTATGATTTCTCTCTGAACTCTGCCACCATTCATACTTTGTCTTGAGCTAATGTCAGGGGGTTGCATTGTTGCATCTGCCACAAAGAGAATACAGAGCCATTGATTCATATAAGTATATCCATAGATATAGATATACATACACACACACCACATAAGTCTAGGTGTTGTAAGGTAAATGCTGAACATAGCCCTTTTCACCCTCCCTGTGCATACCAGAGTTGCACCTACTCCTGGGAAACTACCCCTGGCCAAGGCAGTTTATCCAAGGAAAAGCACATCTCCTTTAAGACAAAGGAAAGACAGTAGGAAGCAGAACTGTGTAATTAGCATGTAAATGTAGTTAGTGCACTATTGTTAACTACTGTGGTGCCAGGAGGGTAGCAAGTAAGTTAATTTATCTACTCAGCCAGATCTCCCATGCTGAGTTATGTGAGCTGGGTGAAGGTCTATGTGTAAGCATGCAAATGATTTACATCTCTATTTTGATCCATTCACTGTATAACTGTTGTATGTACCCTGTGGTGGGGTGCAGATTTCCAGCTGGCCACCAGCCACCAGCACCTCCCGTAAGTCTAATAAACAGATGTCTCTACCTATTGGGCCAGGTGAGCTCTTTGGAATCCGCAAACACTACACAAGTGCTCTTTCAGATTTGGGACTCCTGTGTGAAAGGACGAGTCGACACCAGTTGAGATCCACTGGAGAGAGCTCGTTTTATTAGGCGGCACACACACATATATATAGGGCTTTTAGGGAAGGCTGATTGGCTTAAAATACAATCCCTACTTAGCATACCGCATGGGGCTTGGGGTGAGCTGATTGGTGTGCGATTTGCACCCGTGGGAAGGAGAGTACAGAAGAGAAGGGCAACCAGCGCCATGATGGGGTGTGGCCGAGAAGGACTTATGTGATCAGGGTGTGATCCCTTGGGGCATTTGGGTTCTTACATTCCTCCTCGGTGTGATCCCTTGGGGCATTTGGGTTCTTACACTGTGATATAGGTGTGTATAGCAATTAAGATGAAATCACATCACCCCAACTCTTTGGTGAAGTTTAAGTAGATATCCACGTATCATTAAGTGATAAATCATTCTGAAGCCTTAAGGTTTTATACTTTATTTAATGGTCTTTAAGCACTATCTATAAAGTATTAGTTGCAGATGAGTAGGCTTGTTTAAGACCAAATCATGTATATAATGTAATTGACATATGACCTTCTCTTGGGGAAGTTGAACAGTGAGAGATATGTAAGAATGTGTTAACAGTGGGTTTACACTTTATATACTTGCATTTTTTCATAAGTTTGTGTGTTATCAATGATAAAGAAGTCTCTCAGTTCTTCCATGTACTTGTCCCCAATCTCAGTTTGGAAGAGAATATGAGTGGTGTATGTTCTCTTTGATGGAATGTCATCATCAACAGCAAAATACTTGTTACCGACAGGCCAGGCTCGGCCTGCCCTCTCGCCTTAAACAAATGACTTGAAAGTCCAAAAGTTGGTACAAGGATTGGAAGGTTTATTCAGATTACCGGTACTCAACTAAATGTCTAATCAAGCAAACAAACAAAGAGAAAAGAGGAGCAGTGGGGTCTAGTTTAGCCTAGTCCTAATCAGCGGGGCCAACCTATTCCATTAACAGTAATTGATAAAAGCAGTTCTCCCCACTGTTTTCAGCATAAAGAAGAAAAGTATCGACTAGATTTAAATCAGGAAAACAAAGCATAGCCAGGAGCCCTCCAGGGTGCACCTATACAGAGGTGGATACAATCCAACCAAACAGAAGAGGGCTCAGAAAATCAGAGAAAGGTTGAGAGGATAAAGCATTGCCTTGTCAGAATTTAGGCCAGAGACTCCAGGAGAGATCTACCAGCAGCAGAGACATGGGAGCAAAATAGTCCCAGTGGCCACTTGCCTCTTGCAGCTAGCGTCTTCTTTGGGGCCCAAAGCTTTCCAATTTTTGCCAGTGATTAAATTAGGCTCTTGGATTCCAAAGTCATAGAAATGAACAATGTACCCAAAAGTAAAGCAAGCAATGCTTTATTAAAAGAGGAGATAGAGGGCTGAGCCCGTGGCGCACTTGGGAGAGTGCGGCGCTCCCGCCTCGGGTTCGGATCCTATATAGGACTGGCTGGTGCACTCACTGGCTGAGCATGGTCACAAAAAAGACCAAAAAAAAAAAAAAAGAGGAGATAGACTAATGCATAAGGGGGGGTAGCAACAGTAAAGCTAGCCCCCCGAGGGGTGCTGTTCAGGGTCTTTTATAGGGAGAGGAGTTAAGGGGTGGCAGGCTAGCGTCACTGGAGATGGTCCATTCTGTTCTTCCTGGCTGTGTCATGGGCTCATGTTCAGTAGGTCCAAAATGGCCGGGGTATTCATCATTGTCATCCCAGGAGGGTCATTGTAGTAATCACCTTGATGCTTTGTGGGCAGGTGGGAATTCCTAAAGGGGTCTTAAGGTTTATCTGTAACTTTTACAGTAAACAAGCCTTGGGGAGGTGTTTTGCAATTCAGTAAATATCTGTTTCCTCTCTTATCTCAGTCTATTTTGTCAGGGCAGCCAGTGGGGGGATCATTTGCCCTGGGGGTCTCATGACTGAGGAGTGGAAAAATAACAAAGTTGTCCTCTGCAGGACAAATGGAGTCAGTTTGGTTCACAGGCCTAGCCTTACTCTGTTTCATACCAGTTATTTTTTAGGTTAAGCAGCAGCAGCTGAAGCACTGTGTTGGGAAAACAGAATAGTTTCGTCAGGGCCCTCACCTCAGGTCTGGTTGGGTGTGGTTCAGCACATCCATTGTAAGCAAATTGTGTGTGTGTGTGTGTGTGTGTGTGTGTGCATGTGTGGAGTTAGTGCACATGTGTGCCAATGTATCTTTTTAGTTTCATTGCTATTCTGTGTTATTCTTGAGAGAGAGAGAGAGAGAGAGAGAGAGAGAGAGAGGGAGAGAGAGGAGTTTGGAGAAGCAGGCGGGCGGGCATTGGCCTCAGGCATCCACCCCATGCAGCCATGCTTTCCAACCTATGGCTCCAAGGACTTTTTGTCTGGTTACCTAGCTCATTAGACCTGCATGTAAGGGGTCTGATGATCCAGCCTGGTGTGTGAAGGGTTTGTGACCCAGTCTGTGAACAGGCTTGAGGGGTCTGTGAGCTCCAGACCCAGCCCCACTGCAACAATCAGCCCAGTCGGTGCAGGATTACCAGCAGGTAAAAGAGCCAGACAACTGGTGTGGATGCCTAGCTTTACAATTGGCGTCACGAACAGAATTAAGAGCACCACATCGGTGTAGCTGGAACAGGATTAGTAGCTTTACAAGTGGTGCTGTGAGGATTCCAGACATTAGCCTTGCCTAGCCAGACACACTGTTTATGGCATTAATTTTTCTTTTGTTAAAAGAAAGCATGCTCTCGACCACTGCAGTACTTTAATAGCTTCTATCAGGCCCTCCCGATAGAAGTGGGAAGGGAACAATTTTTTGAAGCAACTATTATGTTTCTCTCTCTTTCGGGGTACATTATCTCATTTAATATAACACTATTACATATTATTAGTTTATTTTATAGATGAGGCTAAGAGAAAAATTTTCATATACACAATCACAAAGCTGATGAATAACAGAGACATAGTGGGAATTTGGGTCTTTATAATCCCAAAGCCCATATTCTTTTCTTTAGCTTGTAGAAATAAACCATGCAAGGAGGACATCAAATTTGGAAAGATGGTATGGTGTAATTTCCCTTTATTTTATTTTTTCACAACCATTAAACTGCCTGTCAAGAATTCTGATGTGAACATTGTTAAATGTAATCAATATGATACTAGATGCTGGTTTTCCCTCAGTAACCATTTTTCCTGTTTTGTCCCAAAGTCCTCCATTTTTCTTTGGGGGATACTTATGTGAATAGGGAAACTAAATTTAATCCCACTTTCAAAAATGGATCATGTGACTCAGGCTAAGTCAATAACAGCTTTCTGTTGCTCTGGCCATAATGATTAATTCAACAATTGAGCATGAAAATTTATCTAGTCTAAGCAGTAGGAATATTAAGACTTACTCTAGAATATTAGGGAAAGGTGCTTTCTGTTTATTTGGATAGTGACTCCAGACTTGGCTGTGTGACTTCCTTTAACCAACGACATGTACCAGGAGGTGATGTGTGCCAGGTCTGATTAGGAGCTTTAAGACCCATTGTCTGTTTCCTCCTTGTTCTTTTTTTCTCCTCAGCCTTAACACTAGCAATGACTCACATAGGGGCTGCTCCATCATCCTGGGTCCTGTAACAAAGACTATAAAAGAAAGCCACAGTTGACCTACAATGGAAATGTGCAGAGAATTAAAAATGATTTTTTTTTGTTGATGTAAGCCAGATCAATGTTGACAAAGGAAGGAAGTTACTCATAGGCAAATTTAGTATAAAAGTAGGTGGGTGCCAGATAAGAACTACGTTAGATTGCTAACTTGTAATAGAGTCAAATTATTTCTTCAAGGATAGGTAAAGAGTTTATGCTTTTAAAAATAATGCCTGTTTAAAAATACATAAACAAACATCTCTAAGAGAACACATAAGGGATCTGAAAGACACTTGACTAAATTCCCCAAAGGGTCTAAAATGTTATCATAACACTAGCTGATCAATCACTGGATGTTTTTTCTCCACTAGAAAAAAATTAAAATTAAGAAAGCTATTACAAATAAATCATAATGAGTACAAGTATATGCACTGCTTTCTGTAAACAGTAAATGTCACATATAACACTAAATGGGAACTTGTAACACTCACAAAATTGTTGTGAGAGTTTCCCTTGGGAGACTGACCCTGCTACTCAAGAGCGGAGAGGACTTTCCCTTTGAACCCTCTGAAATGACTGAATGGAGTTAAAAGTGGGCCTCACCGTGGCCAATTTTTCTGTTCTGGGAGAGTTAGTTACTCTGGTTGGAACATTTTTGTTCTTTGAAATAGTCACCAGTTTATGGGAAAAGCTTTCTGTGTCTACTCCCAATATGTGAATGGATAGTTGAAAAAAGTGAAATTTACAAGTAGAGGGCTGAACCCAAGAACTAATAGTAATATTCTTAGTTAAGAATATGTGGCAGTAAAAGAGCAACAACACAAATTTAAAATACAGTATCTTAGAATAGTCTTTGTGTTTTGAAGTTTGCATTTTTTAAATTTCATTTTATTTCTTATTTATTTTAAAATTTTTGAACAGGGAATACTCTTGCATGACTAAACATAAAATACAAAATAGTATGCAGTAAAAAGTTTTACCTGCACCTTAACCCTCATCAGCCTCATTTTTTTCTTTTGCCAACAGATAAACACATTATTAATTACTGAGTATCCTTCTAGAATTTCTTTATGCACAACCAAGGAAATGCACATATATATTGTTTTCTCTATCTCTTACACAAAATGTAGCATACAAAAGACTGTCAAGTGTATTTGCTATTTTCACTTAATGACATCTCTTGGAAATCTTTCTTTATCAGTACTTCAAGAGCTGTGCCGTTCTTTTTTATACCTGCATGGTATTTCACAGTATAGGTACAGCAACAGCTCACTATTAACAGAAAGGTGGGTTTTTCTATTTTGTTTTTTTTTTACTATGCATAGTGTTTTTGATAAATAACCTTTACATATGTTGCCTCATACATGTTCATGGCATATTTTCAGAGAAACAAAATAAAGTCAAGCCCTAATTAGAAAGTCACTCTCAATTTTGGCAAGCTTCTAAATCAGAGGGCTCACTAGGGTTATTTTTAGGACCTAAAGATACTAAATTATTTCTTCACTCATCATCTCATTTAGCCAAGAAAAATGGCTTTCATTTCATTTTCATTTATAAGCTTTCATTTATAAACAAACACAAGCTACATTTGGAAAGAAAGATTAGGACCTCTGCAGAAACAATGCTTTCCAATGAGAATGCTGAAAGAAAAAGCCATTTCTGTAAGAGCCATGTAAAAAAATACCAAAACCCTGGAAAATCCTTGGTCTTCTCATCTTGTTTTCCATTTGTAATCAGTTATTTAATTCTGAGGATTTGACTTCTGAATTGATTCTCAAATACATCCTTCCTTCATATTTCTTTTCCCACCAGCAACATTTTCCAAAATGGTTACTCTGTCATTAATGCCTGCTTTATTCTGTAGGGGAGAAAAAAATTTCTTTTTCCTCTTCTCATCTTAGGTTCTTTGTCTGGAATCTTGGAAATTACACTAAGAAAAGGAAGATTAACAAGAGAAAACAAAAAGATGTGTAAATCCATGCACAGCACGTAAACATGGGCACTTGCTGGTGAGTAATTCAGAAAGGTGGTTAGAATTTGGGCTTGCATTAACAAAAGAACAATAAATGTGTAGAGAAGTGACAAAAATAAGAAAAAGGACTTTGAGCTTCTAGAATGGCAAATCGTGGGAGGCAAATATATGGGAAAACTAATGGTAGATAAAGGCTAGTTAGTAAAGTTTGTTGGGGAGATTCCTCTGGTGCGTATAAGAGCTAAGGAAGGTATAGCGTTGTCTCTGGTGGATTAATTTCTGTCCTTCCTGGTAGAGAGGGGAAAGGGACATTTGCAAATTAATGTCCTGTGTTTAGGCAAACAGGTGGAAGGCAGAGAGTGTCTCTGGTATCTGACTTCTTCTCAATTGCCTTGAGCTCAAAAAAATACTAGTGCCAAGTAAGTGGCATATTTTGGGGTGGCATATTCTGCTGCTCTAAAACTCCATTCTACTTATTTCCTCCTATGTGAATTCTGTTGCTGATGTGTTGTTGTGAGGCTGCCGCATGGAAAAGGAACCAGAACACCCAACTGAGATTTTAAAAGGGGGGTTTTATTGGCCGGCTGGCAACTGTCCCTCCAAGAAAGCCTCAGAAGGGAGCAGCACTGACTTGAAATTTAGGCGGTTTTTAAAAAGGCACATTTTACATTAGTCACACAGTTAAAATTGTCAAATAGTCACACATTTACAGTTATCATATAGTTACACACATACTCTCCTGTTGGGAAGAGGGGGTTTGGGGAGGCCTAGCACAAGCTGATAATGGAAGCTAAAACAAGGCAGTTAATCACTCAGGGGTAGCTTGGATGGGGAACATCAAACAAAACTCAAACTTCTCTAAGTGCAGGCTAATATTTAGCTTTTAATTTCCATGGGGGGGGGCTAAAGAGCCAAGGGGGATTTTTAAACAATAACTTTTTTAAGCAGTTCAAATACTATTTAAACTTAATTCATCTACCTTGTCACACAGCAAACAATAACAATTTTTATAACAATTTTATGCAATTCAAACACCATTTAAACTTAATTAATCTACCTTGTCACACAGCAAGCAGTTTCATATAAGCAAATTGCGTATGTTATGAAAGTGGGGGTCACCCTATCTCAGTGTCCTTTTAAAATATGCCTTTTGTTCAGTAATACCTACATCAATTCTTCTTCATTGTCATTGCTGCTGTTGTTTTCTCAAAGAATGATTTTTGATGATTTATTCTCTCTTGATGCACTCAATGGGAAATTTAAAACATGGACAAGATTTTGTTTTTGTTTTTATTTGTTAAAAAGAAAAAAAAAAACCCAAAAACTTCTAAATCACAAACTGCCTAAATATGAATTAAGTTCACACTTTTGGTTAATATATTTTTATAGGTCAGTATCTTTACAAGAGATGCATATTTCCAACTCCACCACAATCTGATCTCTGCATATTCCTTTCACTGACAATAATGGCTTGTGGGAAAGTTCCTTGAGTCTCCCTTCCTGATTGCAGTTATAGGCGTCATCTTCTCAATGACTCCACCATCTAGAACATGCTCTCCACCAGTCATGCCATTCCCTGGATTATTTTTTAGAATCTGCCATTAATGCCTTCAGTATTGCTTTGAAGAGAGAAGTGTGAGTGGGGGTAGAGAGTGCACTCTACTTTCTTTCCTCAGTAATGCCACTGACTTCAACCAGTTTATTGCTATCTGGTTTTTCTCTCTTACTGCCTATTTTTTTGCTCACCAGTGCATAAACTCCTGTCCTCCATGGGATTCTGTGCAAGTAATCTCTTCTTCAGTTGTCTTTATCTGCTGTCCAGAATTCTGAAAGTGAAGTTCTCCAAAATGTGAAAGACCTAGTACACTAGGAACAATTTATTGGTTTAGTTTGTTTAATTATAGTCTAAGGTAAGTCAACATTACTACAATCCCTCTTTTAAAAAAATATATTCATACTTCAGTTTGCTTAGGATGGTTCTAAATAATTCTTTAGTCATTTGATGGTCTCTTTTTTAATAGGAATGAAGAGGTATGATTTTGTATTTGTGCAATTTTGTGTACATATTTATATAATGGTCACAAAGATACAGTCACCCAAATATATAAAGACTGCATGTTTTTATAGCACTGCAAAGGATAACACTATTGGTTTATTACTTCAAACTCATTTTCATATATAAGTGAGAAAAAACCAAAAATATGATTTTTCCAGTGGTTATGGTTACTTTACAGTGATTAATCCTCCAAAACATTATTATTGTTTGGGCAGTGGGATTGTGAAGAAAAGAACAAAAGACAGAAAAATAGAAAATATTCAGCAACAAAGAGAGAAGAAATTATGTTGGACCAGATTGCAATACTCAAATTATGGTTAAACTGATGGCCTGCCTGATATTCTAGGCTGATTACTCCCTCTCCAGGGAGATATTATAAACAAGGATTTACTATCAAAATATTTTTTATTTGTCTGAAAACTAATTTGCCAAGCCTGGAGATCAGAGGTATGGAGCAGATGGGAGAAGCAACCTGTTCCTCTGCCTTTAAGGAATCAGCTGTAGAGAGAACGCAGGGAAGGGAATGGAAATGTCACTGGAGTCCTGAAACTCCATAAATATCAGGAAAGAAAGCAGT
This sequence comes from Cynocephalus volans, assembly GCF_027409185.1. Taxonomy (NCBI): domain Eukaryota; kingdom Metazoa; phylum Chordata; class Mammalia; order Dermoptera; family Cynocephalidae; genus Cynocephalus; species Cynocephalus volans. Next base: position 220,691,804 of record NC_084460.1, on the reverse strand, counting down.
ACCAACCTCCCAGCCCACAGATCACAAAGCCACAGTCCCTTCCAGCGGGTATAAAACATTAATAACCATTTCTATAATAAGGGGTGGGAACGGCTCTTTGCTATAGAGCTGCCCAGTCATTTGGTTGGTGTTGGATTTTCAACAGCTGCACATTTCACAAATTCTTTTTTCCTGTTTCTTTTATTCTTGTGAGAATCTTCAGCCTGAAGACAATGAATGCTTCCTTTATCACTGTGTATCATTGAAATATTTATCTGATTATTTGAATAAAAGATTACTGTAACAATAGTAACTCTATCCCTGCCTATACTCAGACATCAAAAGGAGAAAGGAAGCTTAATGAATAAAATAATACCAAGACATTTGGCAGTAAACTTTACAAAGAACAAAAAATCCTATGCTAATTTGTGACTTCTTAAAAGAATGTAAACTCACCCACAATGCTAAGCATGGGACCAAAACCTAAGCAACAATTGGCCTTCTGGCTAATAATTTAGATATCGATGAGTTTAAAAGGTTTTTTAATACATTTGAGCATTGTCTAAATATATTCTTGCCACCTTGTTGATCTTTTTTTTTTCCTGACAGGTAAGGGAAGCGCAACCCTCTGCACGGTGTGGTCCGCACCACGCTCAGCCAGTGAGCGCACCAGCCATCCCTATGTAGGATACAAACCTGCTACCTCGGCGCTACCAGTGTTGCACTCTCTCTAGTGAGCCACGGGGCTGGCCCTGGTCCCCACCTTGTTGATCTTAAGTGGAGTCGCAGAAGATAATGTGCATTCTATCAGGCCATTTTCTCAGTATCTATGTAAGTCCACACTTGTGTCTTGGGTTTCATTACTTGTTGAGTACAAAGCACAGAAATGCCTAAGTACCTCCAATTTCCACCTGCCTGGCTGTGGGGAGTTTAGTCTTTTGCAGAGGAACCCTTCCTAAGCACTTCTTGGAGTAAACACGGTGGCAACACGAATCCAAAAATGAGCGTTTGTGCTCACTCGTTGCCATGGAAGGTCACTCTGAGACTTTGCTCCATCAAGGCCCAGCAGAGCCATGGGTTCTGAGCTGGTATTTCATTTCAATTGCCAGAGCTGTTGTCTTGATGACTTTGGAACTGGACAGTCAGTGTAGCGTCAGAAATGCAGTGAGGAGAGAAGAACACTCCTCTGTGGCCCCCTCACAGGCAGTGAGGGGAACACCAGGCAAGGTTGGTGGAGCTCATAATCTCCCCAGGGTTTAGTGAGCCAGTTCTCTCAGTGCACGCACAGCCCTGCCTTCCACAGCTGCACATAGCCCAGGTGGCTGAAGTGGAACAAGCCCCTGTCCAGGCTACGCTAGAAGCGTCTATCCTCTGCTGCTTAGGTTGCTGAGAAGTTGAGTTCACTCTGCAATTTCATCTTTCTTCCTGTTGAATCCTCTTTCTGGGATCCTGGTTGCTCCTCCTTCAATCTCTCTTTTATCAGAGTCTCTCGAGGCTTCTCTGCAGGTCTCAGCACCAACTGTGTACAGTATTCAGTCTTTAGCCCAGGAGGCTTTTTAGCACCTATTGTGATTCTATGACTGTCCTGGGAGGTGGTCTAAGACCAATTCTCTAATGATTGCTTCTTGAATGACTAAATATATAGAAAAAGGACAATAATTTTTGCCCTCTAGAGATTCTATGTATCATAGAAAGATACTTATATTTATAAATTAATGTTACTGTTAATTTGAAGTGGAGTCACAGAGGACAGAGTTTTCAAGGCAGTTTTCCCTGAATCTGTGTTTCTCTCTCCCTACTGTGGTTTCCAAAATGGTACCGCTGATTTAGTTCTTCTCATTCGTTGGAGGTGGTTGCACAAGATTGTTATGTAACCAACATTGTATTGGGTATTGATAGAATTAGACTCAGTCACTTCCAAATTTCCTTAACTTTCTTTTTTTTTCAAGAATATTGTTGTTATCCATGTTACTCAGGGATTGAACTTAAAGTAAATAGAGACAGTGGCATGACGCTGTCCCAGCAGGCCCTTCATTCTTTCTTCCTGTTCAGTCTACTCCTTTAGACTCAAGGAAATGGACAGATATGGGGAGGAAAAGAGGAAAGGATAGGAAAGTCATCATTTATTTCTAGTCCATTTGATACTGGCAAAGAAATGAGTCCCCTCTGAGTAGCAGGAGATGTCTAAGAGTAAGACATATTTAAACTGGTGAGAAGATAAACAGATAGCTGAGTCACCCCTTGTGAAAGAAAGTCTGGCATGGAGAATGTTTTGGGTCATTGTTCCATCTTGGGTGGCTTACATGAAGTGTTTCTCCATTCGGCTGATTTCTCCATTTAACTGATTTTATGTTTGAAAGTGATACCAGAAGTTCTAGTTGTTATATCCTCGCACAGAGTAAGGTTTTTAGACTCTACTTGCTCACGGAGATACCCAATGCTGTGCCTTGAATGTCCCCTCCAAAGCCCATTGAAGCTTGATCCTCATTGTAACATTGTTAAGAAGGTGGGAAATCAGACTATGACAGTGTTGAAAGGTGGGGCCTTTTATAGGTGATTAGAGCGTGACAACCATGCCCTCATTAATGGATTAATCCATTACTGGAATAATGGGTTAATGGTTTAGTGGGTTGTCATGAGAATGACACTTGTGTCTTTATAAGGAGAGGAAGAGATTATGTTAGATAGCTTTTGCTATCCTTGCCATGTGATTGCCTGTGTCATCACGGGACCCTGTAAAGAGTTCCCATCCAGAAGAAGGCCCTCACCAGGTGCGTCTCCTGGACCATGGACTTCCCAGCCTCTGAAACTGTAAGAAATAAATTTTTGTTTCATTATAAATTACCCAGTTTCAGGTATTCTGTTATAAGTAACAGAAAGTGAATGAATATACCCCACCTATCTTCTATGCTGTTTGGTATCCCGACTTGAGGTATAAGCCTTACTTAGTACTTTTTTCCTCTGGGTACAAACCTTTAAGTTCTAATCACCTTTTAAGCTATTTTTTTTTTCTTTTTGCTCATTCTAAATGGATTTTCAGGGGGATGGGAACTTATCTTCTTATTATACATTATTTTGATTAATAAACATTTCTTTGCTCTGTATCATCTTCAGAAACAATAATGCATACTTACACTTAATATTTCCATAGTAGTCTTGAACCAGATGTGAAATCATTGCAGAATGTCATAGGTAGTTAAAGGGAGAGGGGTCTCCAGTGAATTTACCTTATCCCCAAAACAGTTTTCTCCCCCTTGCCATCCCTTCACCCTGCTTCCTTGCCCCCAACTCACATAGTAAGATTTGGGATATCAATTGTTCTTTTTGCCACTTTGCTGTTTAACTATTATATGCACAACTGTATAGAAATTATAATACCACTTTCTTAGGTAAAGTCTCATGCATAAATTAATGGAAATATGGAGTCCAGATTAGTCATTTGTTCCCTCTGGTATGCCAAAATCACTTTAGATAAACGTTTTTTACTCTGCCCGTGTTTGGGATCAGCTTTACCCTTTCCCCAAGGGTAGAATCAATATTAGGTTTTTTTTTTTTTTCCTGATTACTTTTTTGCAAATCTGGATCCTAGACATAGTTTCATAACTAATGTTTATTGCCACATCTATCCACTAGGGGTCCTATTTACTAATCAGTTGGATGGGATATGGGATACTGAGCCTTGGTTCCTCAATAGGGGTTTATTGATCACTTTTTAAAAAATAATTTTATTAAAAACATAATTTTATTCAAAATTGACAACTTATAATTGTATGTATTTATGAGGTAAAAAGTGATGTTATGATTTATGAATACAATGTGGAATAATTAAATCAGGCCCATTAACTTGTCCAACACCTCAAATACTCGCCATTTTGTTGTGATGAAAACATTTGAAATTTACTCCCTTAGCAATTTTGAAATGTTCTGTACTATATATTGTTAACTACGTTTACCATGTACCATGCTGTGCAATAGATCTAAAAAAAAAAAACCCCGAAAGCATCTTATTTCTCCTGTCTGAGACTCTGTGTATCATTTGACCATCATCTCCCCATCCCCCGCTAATCCCCAGGCTATGACAACTATGATTCTACTCTCTGCTTCTATGAGTTCAGTTGTTTTAGATGCCACATATAAGTAAGAACATGTGATATTTGTCTTTCTGTGCCTGGCTTATTTCACTTAGCATAATAAAGTTCTCTAATTTCATCCATATTGTTGATAGAATTTCCTTCATTTTTAAGCCTTAATAGTATTCCATTGTATTTAAGTACCACATTTTCTTTATCCATTCATTCGCTGATGGATACTTCGGTTGATTCCATAATTTGGCAATAGTAAATAGTGCTTCAATGAACATGAAAGTACAGACATCTCTTCAACAAACTGATTTCAAATCTTTTTGGTAAATACCCAGAAGTGGGATTGCTGAATCATATGGTAATTCTATTTTTAGTTTTTAAGGAAGACTCATACAATTTTTCATAATGGCTTTACTAATTTACATTTCCACCAACAGTGTACAAAGATTCTCTTTTCTCTACATCCTTGCCAATACACATTGTCTGTAATTTTTTTGATAACAGCCATTCTTACAGGTGTGAGGTGATATATCATTGTTGTTTTAATTTGCATTTCCCTAATGATTAGTGCTGTCAAACATTTTTTTGTATATTATCTGTTCACCATTTGTATGTCTTCTTTTGAGAAATATCAATTTAAATCACTTGCCCATTTTTAAAATCAGGTTATTTGTTTTCTTGCTATTGAATTGATTGAGTTCCTCATATATTCTGGGTATTAACATCTTATCAGATGTATGGTTTGCAAATATTTTCTCCCAATCCGTAGGTTGTCTCTCCATACTGTTAATTGTATACTTTCCTGTGTAGAAAGTTTTTAGTTTAATGTTATCCCATTTGTCTATTTTTGCTTTTATTGCCTGCACTTTTGGGTTCAAATCCAAAAAATTATTACCCAGATCAGTGTTGTGTAGCTTTTTCTGCCATGTTTTCTTCTAGTAGTTTTACAGTTTCAGGTCTTATGTTTAAGTCTTTAATCCATTTTGAATTGATTTTTGTGTATGGTATGAGATAAGGGTTCAATTTCATTTTTCATTTTTTTTTTAACATGTGTGGATATCCAGTTTTCCCAACACCATTTATTGAAGAGATCATTCTTTTCCCATTGTGTGTTCTTGGTATCTTTTTGGAAAATCAATTGACCATACATGTATGGGTACATTTCTGGGTTCTCTATTATGTTCCATTGGTCGATGTGTCCATTTTTTATGCCAGTGCCATGCTGTTTTAATTACTATAGCTTTGTAGTATGATTTAAAATCAAGTAGTGTGATGTCTCCAGCTTTGTTCTTTTTGCTTATGATTGCCTTGGTTATTTGGGTTTTTTTGCAGTTCCATGTGAATATTATGATTTTTTTTTCTATTTCTATGAAAAATGACATTAGAATTTTGATAGAGATTACCTTAAAACTATAAATTGCTTTGGGTAATCCCCTTTGAATAAGCTATGGTTTTAGATGTTTGGACCCCAAAGAAGATGCCCAGTTCTATTCATTTAAATTAATAAGGAGTTTGTAGGAATGCATTACAGAAATGTTATTTAAAAAAACTAACAATTTACACTCATCTCTAATATGCCCCTTTGCATGTAGCTTTCTTGGTTTAGCTTTCCCATCAACAACACTGAATGAAAATATAAAAACAGCTAGAATGTAGAGTAAATTTATCTTAGTATACTTTTCTACCACTAGTATCGGATTTTTGCAACAAAATCAAGGGAGAAAGAGTATATGATGTAGGAAATATTTCCATAATGACAAAGTAAATAATTTTATGATTTTAACTTATCACTATTGAGGATATAAAATCCATTCACTCATTAAACAAGGATTTGTTATGAGCTTACTATGTACCAGCTTCTTTTCTGGGTACTTGAAACAGAGTATGGAATCTCATGGAGTTTATACCCTAGTAGGAGGGAGCAGATTATAATCAAATGTAAATAATAGAATGTCAGAAGTCATAGAGAAAAATAAATCCGGGTAAATGATTTATACTGCAGATAGCTGACAGTGGCCAGGAATTACCAACTGGCTCTCCAGGCTGATTAAAGGATCATATTGTTGCAGTTGTCTGGGGTTGAAGCATCACTATCAGGAAGGCTGACCACAGCATCAAGGATGACCAAATGAATAGTCCTCACATATTTTCATGAAATGGGCAACTCAGTCAGAAATTTGGCAGCTTGGCAAGAAGGGAAAACAGTAGAGCATAGTGATAAGGGCCGCCGATCCTTGGATGGACTTGGGTTCAACACCACTGACTAGTTGTGTGATTGAGGTCCCCTTATTAAATTTCTCAGAGCCTTATTTCCTCAACCATCAAGTGGGGATTATAATAGAGCCAAAATTTATTTCATATTTAGATAGTATCAGGTTCAGGACTAGTGCTTTCCTTTTTTATTTTATTCTCACAGGAACACTTACAGGTAAGTACTATTATCCAGGTGAAAGATGAGCAGACTGAGGTGTGAAAAGGTAAAAAACTGACCTAGGGTTGCCCAGCTGTGGATATGTAGGCAGGATTGTCTGATAAGTTACCCTGGGAGCTCTTTATGGTATTCTATTTTTGTTTTTGTTTTCCCAACAAGCTGGCTGGGACTAGAGTCTTCTCCTTCCCCAAGCAGGAGGGACTGTGCTTGAACCCACCAGACCAGAAACCCCAGATATTAGGGAGGAAGGCAGCTGGCATTTCTGCATACTTCTCTAAATTTGAACCAAAATGCTTATTCACCAGTGTGAGATCACTCTCATGCTTGCTCATAAGTTCCCCTTCTGGAGCATAACCCCATGGGAGCCCAACTATAACCCTTGCCTAAACATGTCTCTCTGCTGAATGTTGCGAGAATGCGGACTCTTTGCACCCATGAACTCTTCTGCCTGTAATTTCTAGCTGGCACCGAGTGACATTTCCTGCTATCCTCCTAAACCTTTTTTTTTTTTTTAGGACAATAGCTATTAAATAGAGGAACCAGATATTAAACTCAGATGCATGTGACCCCAAAGCTCCTAACAGTTGTGTCATAATCCATAACCTCTACGAATCTTGTGGATTATGTGAAATAGAACATGAAGCTCTTAGTTTAGTGCCAGACAAAAACTATCCACAATTTAAAGTATTAATTACTATTATTATATCTTCATATTGTAGCTAAAAAACCGATATTGCTAAAAGTTGTTTTGTTTTCCTTTAGTACGAATAAGTTAATAGAATTCTGTGAAAAGTGAGAGATTTTCTGTCCTCTGATTTTGGTATTTCCAGGACTGCTGAAGAAAGAAGAGAGCAATGAAGTTAATTACTTGAGCAACTTGTGCAGAACTGCCTTGAAATGTATGCTGTATTGCTAACACACTAAATTATATTATATTCATTGTGGTTACTTTGATGTGATTGTTGTCTTAGTAGGGGTCCTTTAGAGAAAGGATGAGGTGGGCTTTGTTTGGAAAATAATAGGGGAGAAAAAGAGGTATAGATCAAATGAGGTCTTGTAGTACCTGGAGATGCTTCTAGCAATTTGGCCAAACTGGAACTTGCCAGGGACTCTCATCTAAGAGACAGGAAAAAGAGCACATAGCTCTTGTTTGAAACAATTGCTTGGCTAACTGTGAAGGTTTGAAGCAGAGTCAACCAAGAAAGCAGAAAACAAGACAGGTGCTGCAGAGAGTGGCTTCTGATCAGAGAACAATTTTCACGTAGGTCAGTACTGCTGCCTGAGCATGATGCATTCCAGCCACATGGAAACTGAGTGGCAGCTTGTTAGAGTAGCAAGGACATATGGATGGGTCCCCAAGATTGTGCCTTTAGTCACAAGTCACAAGGAGACTTAAACCAATCTAATAAAAGCTATGAAGAGAATACACAACATTATGAATGTAATTAGTGCCATTGAATTGTAATGGCAAATTTTGTTATATGTATTTTAAAAACGAATTCTAAAATAGAATTAATTTTTAATAATTAAAAAAAATTAATGATGTAATATACCAAAAGCCATTGAATTATACACTTTAAATGGGTGAATTGTATAGCATATGAATTATACTACAATAAACTGTTTAAAAAAATATTATGGAGAGCATTTTGTTTCTACATTTAATGGGTGAATTTTCTTTTAGTTTTCTAAAGGATGTGTCACACAGTCTGTCCCCCCAAAACACCAAGAATTTGATATAACAGGAACCACATAAATCTCTAGGTTGTAGGTAGCTATGCAAACAAAGATGAACATGCTATTTCTTGTATTTTTGGCAATATAATCAGTTGAACGAGAAGAAAGTAATTTGACTGAAATACAGAGCTTATGTGCTTATCATGAGGTTCTCTTTTTGTTATTTCTCAATAGCCAACTACTGTATGTTGCTCTGTACCCAGCCTAACAAAGCTGTGCTTGTAAAAATCTCATCAATACAGAAGCTGACAGGATCAGACAATAGACTTTTGCTAATTAATATTTAATGGGCCTATGGATTTTTCCTCAGCAGCTGGAGTGCTAAATAATAGTCAATTAGCAAATGTGTTAATTAACTCTAATTACATAGCACATGAGGTTCTCCAAGGATTTTTGCTTTATAGATCTACAAGTAAATGTTCCACCACTTTCCTTGAACACACCAGGCAGCTAATTAATTGATAAATAATAATTCATTCTTCTCTCAAAAACATGTATTTAAAAATAAAATTCAGTTTAATGATTGATGACTTTTCAAAATGACATTTAGGGGTGTAAGGTGAATCTGATGTCTGCTTTTTAAACAGGCTTGTCTTAATCACTAGAGGTTTTTCATTTATATGGGAATGAGAAAGAGGGAGAGAACATTATGAGTTTTCTGTATTGGTGTATGAGAGAATGAGAAAGAAGAAAGGAAGGAAGGTAGAGAGGAAACAAAAGAAAGAAGGAATAGAGAGATAGAAGGGGGGGAGAGAGAACAGGAAGGAAGAAAGAAAAATGAACTGAAAAATATAAAAGAAGATGGTTTTTTGTTAGGACTCAGGATATGCTTAGTTTATCTTGCAATATGCAAAATTATGAACTCCAGGAGCAAGGGTAATCAGTATGTACCATGCAATTAACAGCAATCTTCTGAGCTTCATGTGCCATTTAAAGAAAACGCTTCTGAACATTGTATGGTGCCTGCCACTGGGGGTGGAGAATGCTTGGAGGAAAGAAATCAGCATAGCAGCTCTGCACAAGGTCTGGCATGAATTGTTAGATCAAAGGCTGCGGGTGGCAGTGGCCTGCTGCAGGGGAACCTGCGCAGCTCCACACCATTCAGAGGACGCTGTTCAGGGCATTTGTAGAGAAAACCCCCAAAGGGACACTGAGGGAACAAAGTTAGCTTTTTCAAATAAGATGATGGTTATGAAATTTAGCTCAAATGGGCTACTCATTTGAAGAATTCTGTGTCACCAAGTTTACATTAACTTTCAATCCACTGCTGTTAGCCTCTGCTAAGTCCCTTAAATACTGGTTAGCTACAAAGAATGTTTAGAAAAAAACGTTAAAATTGATCCACAGGTTTGTCTTGTTTGATCATTTCAATTAGACCTAAAGGAATTACCAGTTTAGAACAAGATCATGTCTTTTTAGTCTCTTGTGGCAAGAGTTACCAAACCTGTAACTCTCTAAGAACACTATCAAGAAACAGAATAATGCAAACAGAGCAAATGTGAAAGTGCAGATTGAAAATGTCAGGCTTTCTTTATCTGTTGACTGCATTTTCTCATTGACAGACAATGGCAGGACAGCTGCAGTTATCCTTTCCATGGTTTAGAGGAAGTGGGTGCTTTAGAAGGGTGTGAATCTCCTTGTGATTAGCATGCACTGTTTTTGCTAGTAGACGACATATTTGGTTCGGACAAACAGGGACAGTGTCACCTGTATTTGGTTGTGTTTTGTGGGGCCTCGTGGAGAGCCACATTTGTAGAAGGCCCTTAGGAAGCCTTGAGACCATGGATGGTGGTGCTTTAAACCAGGCTGAGACTTGATCTGGGAGTCAGGCAATATGAAAAAACGAAGGTCTGGGTGACAGTACAGGTCAGTGATCAGCAATCCTAAAGCTGGACGCCTCAATGCCCCCGCCTCACATGATGAGAGGTCAGCCTTTGTCTTTACTCCAGACGTTGCTGTGACAACCAGCAGCAAGTGGGTGTGACTGGGGGGGGGGCGTTCCTCACCTCACTGGAGCGTTGTTCAGCTCAAACTCTGTCACCTCATGGGGTTTCTGCCCATGCAGAGATTTCCAAGCCTGCACGAACCTAGGAGTGCACAACCCCAGGGAAAACACCACCTCTGTCTTTGGCCTCCAAGTGGGGGTTGAAGCTCATTTGTCCACAGTGATGGTCAGCTTGATACACACCCTCGCAATGGCTTTCCCGCCTTCTTGTTTCACTCTGTCTGGGCCCCCACTGCTGTTCCCTAGGGTCACCACCTGCACTCAAGCTCTTGTCTAGGTTGCAACAACTGCATTCCAGAAGCTGAAGCAATGACAGATAACCAGACAAGAGGGTGGGTTAGGGAACACACACTCCCCAGACCACAGGAAAAAGCAAAGAGTCAGAATTCAGCTGAGTAGTGCACGCTGTGGAGCCTGAAGGAAGGTGGACTTCTAGAGTGTTCTCACAGGGTCCCTTCCAGCTCTGAGCTGAAGAGCTCACTGTGGCTGTGTGGGTGAAGGCAAAGCCTGTGGCCGAAAAATGACTCAGAGCCGTTAGTCTGTCCACCTGGCAGAGTCTTCCCCCTGCCAAAGAAAAGGAAAACACCATGTTTACCCAAATAACTTTTAATTTGAGTGAAAAGCATGCTTAAGACAAAAGAGAGGAAACTTCATAACGAGAGACTGCCTTTGCTTCTCTCTCCTTATTCTCTCTGCTCAGGTATAAATCCTACCTGAGTGGTGTTGCAGAGAGGATGTGCCTTTTATTTTAGGCAACAAATAACAGTAGTCCTGTATTAGTTTTCTGTTGCTGCTGTAACAAAATACCACAAAGTTAGTTGCTTAAAATAATACAAATTTATTATCTTATATTTCTGTAGGTCAGAAGTCTTAATATGGTAAAATCAAGGTGTGGGCAGGGCTGGGTTCCTTTTTGAGGCCTCTAGAGGAGAACCCATTTTCTGGCCTTTTGCGGTTTTTAGGGGCTGGTGGCCTCTTCCTCTGTCTCCAAATCCAGCGACAGCAGATCGAGTCCTTCTCACATCATATCACTCTGACTTCATCTCTCCTACTTTTAGGGGCCCTCATGATTACATTCGGTCCACCCGGATAATTGAAGCTAACCTTAATTCTCTTATGCTGTGTAAGATAACACATCCACGGGTTCTGGGGATTAGGATGTAGACATCATTGGGGCAGTTATTATTCTGTCTACCTCAAGTCTTTTCTGAATCTGACTGATAGACTGAAAATTTCCCCTACCTAGAAAGTCCTCAACCTGGCGCTGACGGGATCTTACTCCTTCTGGGCTTAACTCCAGCATCTTCCATTTAAAGCCTATCTTGAACTCAAACAGGTAGAAATAATTCTTCCCTTTATTTGTCTCCTACAATATTTTGTACATCCCTCTGATACAGCACTTAGACACATACACAGACACTTAACGTATTCAGACTCTTCTCCCCTCTCTTAATATACTTACAGTCTATGAGAAGGGAATGGGCATAGTTAGGTTTGTGTTCCTAACGCACAGGTGAAGAAATCCAGGATGGTTGACTTTCACAACTACTCCCTGAACTGAGTGATAATAGAAATTCAGGGAAAGACCCACATCCATAGACCTAAAGTTTCTTGTTGAGAGGTACTGAGTTTTTCTCATTTTCCTGTCTATTTAAACACTGAGTATGATGCCTTCCTGAATAAGTTAGCCAGGGCATTTTTTGCCACTGGCTGATGGTGGAATACAAGAAATTTTTTTGATCGTATGTCTCACCTGTAAAGTGGGAGTGTTGTTTCTCTGGATTTCCCTTAGGGTTCTGGCCAGCTTTAACATTCAGTGACTCAATTAACTGTTGAACCTAATAGAAGTGAACTAAATTCCAATCCATTGTCAAGAAATGTGGAATTTATATTTTTCCTTATGGTTTAAAAGTCTCCTACAAACACTCCCTGGGACAAAATTTGTCCTCACTTATCTGAGGAATCATAAAGTCGCAGAAGGGCTGTATATATCTTACGGGAACAACTAGTTATAGGCAGCCAGTCTCCCTACACTCAGCTTAAGCTATTCCTCCAAACCACTGTACAACGGAGTAGCCAAAGCAGAGGAAGGAAATGCTCAGTGCTGGGTGAAGTTGCTCAGGGAAGGCTTCTCAGAGACAAGGAGGTCTACACAGCTGGATAGAAGAGGGAACATACATGCACTGGCAGAGAAGAGGGTGAAAATATTCCATGAGCTTATGGCAGTCACTTTCTATTATAGAAAAGTTATGACCCTCTCAGACACAGAATTTCATTGCTGTGTGTGCCCATGTCACATGTAGACAAGCATGATCGTATAATCAGGCCTGAGTTACTTGAAGTCATTCTCAGTGTATTTGAGAGGAGGAATACGGGTGAGGGCAAGCCTCATAAGGTTTCAGTAATCAGGCTCAATTAAAATGAGAGAAATGTGGGAGTCTGTGAAAGTAGAGAGGCAGAGTGAACAGATTGGGAAGCATTACTTCTCCATTGCCTTACTTTTTTTCTGATCAAATTCTGAGAGATATAACCCACATGGTGTAAGTAGTTGCTATAAAATGTGTTTTTAGGATTACCAAAATTTCTACTTTATGGTCTCAGTATAAAAATTCCTACCTTTGGGCTATTTCATTAAAACTTCTCATTTTAAAACAAATACATATTCTTGTGGAAGAAGATATATAAAATAAATTAGCTTAATAGGTTTATTTTTCTTTAATAAATATTATATATTAATTACTATGTGTTAGAGACTCTCCTAAATGCTCTATAGTATTAAGGTACTAATTGGCTTTAATTACCTGCTACAACTTTAAGAGAATAATTTATAGAGATAGGAAAAATTTTTTATTGTGGATATTAGGAAATAAAGGAAAAATTGCAGTATTAGTTGAAAAGATGAAAGTCCTGGGTGGGTCACTGAAGTAAGAGGAACCAAAATGAAATGACAAGGAGGAAATGAGGATGAGGAAATGTACCTAAAACACATTTCTGTTTTCATCACCATGTGGCTGAATTGTCAACCTGTTGTAACCCAGAGGTTGATGAAATAGAGCAGAAGCCATACAAAGTAGTTCTGAATGGAGAAAGAAACTAAAGTGCATCCCAGAAACCCCCCTAAGTGTCTTTTAGGCACTGCCAAACACTACCCAAAGAGAACACTGGGTACTATGTTCTAATTTAGCAATAGCAAAACATTCAAATCCAGAATGAGCTGTAAAACAACATAAATGTCTAATGAATGTCATTACTAAAAATAATTAAATGGACTGTTGGTCTTGGAGATTTCAAAAGAGAAGGAGATGCATGCCAGAGCCATCCATACATTTCCCAGAGGAAGGACAAAAAAGTATGAATAAACTTAGGGCCAAGCTACAATAGTTGATCAAGCAATTAGCATACCTGAAAAGAACACAATCATGAGCCACAGCAACACAGCACCAGAATTTATTTTCCACGTTGATATTTTTGCTTCTGTATTTCAATAATATTGATATGTGCTTTCATTGCTCTAAAGATAAGAGACTTGTGAAAATCCCTTCTGAATCAGATTATTGAGGAAATCATCATCTTATTCACAGACAGAGAGGTGACAGTGGCAACAGTTTTTGGATGTATCATGGAGAAACAAAATTATTTTTTATTTTTCATTTGGTAACTTACAGGTTTCAGGTCAGCGAATGAGGTTTGCATATGAATCAAAAGAAACAAATCATCTTCTGACAATTTAGTAGCACGTATTTAGAAAGATGTTAACTGTAGAATTCAAAATCCTAGGTCCCAGTCTTGGCTTTCTTTCTATATGACCTGGTTAGATTGAGTCTCTGGTCCTTAGTTTTCTCAGATATAAAATGAGACAGTGGGATTAGGCGAGAAAAGTGATAATAATGAACATTTCTGAGTACTTAGTATTTGTCAGCAATATTCTAAACATTTTATACACATTGACTCATTTAATTCTTATAACAACCCTGTGAGATAGATACTATAGTTATCCCAACATTACAGCTGAGAAACCAAGGCACAGTGAGGTCGCTAGCATAAGCCCAGAAGAAACAGAACCAGCATTTGGAAAGCAAGTCGTGTTACAGAGCCCGAGTAGAACCACTGGACAATATTAGCAAACAACCAAAGTGTCTTTACTCTTCTGTATGGCTTGCAATTATGATTCTATAATTCCCTTTTAGAGATATACTTTCTAGAAGAATTTATTCTTAATTTTTTTTTTTATGAAGTAAGCAATTTTTCTAAAGGAGAGTAAGTAGAGTAATTTATTTAGAATGCTAGATTTTTCCCCACTGAAATCAAGGAAGATTGCAGGGATAACGGATATTTTTTAGGCTGCTGCTCTCAGTTGCATGTGTGTTGTGTGGCTGATGGTGGCTGTGTGTGCAAGCGGTTGCTCTATGACTGGTGAAACTCTTCCGCAGTAAATTCAGGTAGTATTTTGGTATGTACAGAAAGTTTATGTAAAAATTCTTGAGTCTCTACTAGTTATTCTGTAAATAATTCGCCGGGCCTATGTTGAATTCACTGTTTACTGACATTTTTGAAAACACTACTCACTCAGAATCTGCTGTAGCAGCCACTGCAATATTCACTAAAAGATTTTTGTTTACACTTTTTCTAGGCAAAGATATTTCAGAGTTTCTCAAACTTTAGCATGTGAAAATATCACCTGAGAAATAAGCTTAAAAATGTCAATTCCTGGATCACTGCTGTCTCCTCTTCATTCTGAACCAGGAAATCTGGATGGGGCCCAGGAAATGCCATTATTAACAGTGTACCTAAGTGACTGTTCCAAGGGGATCATGGATGAAACTAAGTGCCAATTCAAAAGTTTTTTTTGTTTGTTTGTTTTCTGACGGCCAGTTGGTATGTTTTCTTTCTTCCTCTTCTTTTTTTTAAAAATGTATATAATTGTTCTGTTAAGGCAATCCGAACAATTATCTATAAAATTGTACAGGTATATTCATCTTGAAGAAAAAATATTAACTCTAGTCATACAGTTTCCTTTCAGAGTAAACATATTCATAATGACAGTAGTAATAGTTAGCATATGTTTTGTTTTTATGATGCATCAGGCATTTGTCTTTACTCATTCATTCTTCCAAATAACCCTATTCAATAGGTACTATTATTGTGTTCATTTTATAGAGGAGGAAACTGCAAATGTGGAAGATAATTATTTTACTTAAGGTCACATAGCAAGTTTGTTCTGGAGTCATAGCTGGCAAATGTCTACTTTATCCCCTCTCTCCCTTCCCTTTTTCTTCTCTCCCTTATTCCTCTTTCTCCTTTCCTCCCTCCTTCCTTCCCTCCCTTCCAACTTTCCTTCCTTCCTTTTTCTTTCTTTCTGCCACTCGGTAATTGGTTTTTATTTTACTAATTTCTGTATCCTGTGCCTTCTACCTTAGACAAGCATTTACGATGAGGCTTGGAGAACCTTCATGAAGACAGAGCAAATTAGCTCTCCAGGGCAGACGTGAACTAGCTCCCTGCTCTACGTCTCTTTCCCTGCCATCTGCGTTATATTGACAATCATTAATGTCAGAGGTGGACCTCAACAGACATTATACAGATGCTGAGATAAGAGGAGAAAAAACCCCATTGCATCTTAATTTATATGATAGCTTTAAAAAAGTACTTTTTTTAAAAAAAGAAAGTAGGTATTCCTTTATTTTACCTTTTATTAGAAGGACCATTGCACAAAAAGAAAGCCATTTTTTTGTGTCCTTTAAAAATTGACCACTCTGCGTTGGAGTACTTTTTGGAGAATGATTAAATAAATTACACATGGTAAATTATTAATTAATCAGTAAGGTGATTTTTTAAATAAACTTTATACATATGAGAAAATAATCCTACATGAACTGAAAAAAGGAAGCAAGAGTGGCAAAATAAATATCTGAAAGGAATTACATCAGAAGGTCTACTGGGATTTTCTCACAGTTGGGATTGCAAGAATTTTTAATTTTATTTTTAGTTGTTTTCTGTATTTTCCATGTTTCCCCCCAATAATTAGGTATTGCTTCTATAATCTGAAAAAACAATTCTTTTTTTTTTTTTGTCATTTTTGTGACCAGCCGCACCCCGCTCAGCCAGTGAATCTTCCCCCTCATCTGTTTCTCCCCTTATGTTGATTGATTTAAAGAATTAGAAGCTAACTCAGTCTATCCTCAAAAGAGAAGCTGGTTCTTCTAAACACCAAACAGAGAGAACAGGTTAATGATCAGATATTGCCTTTGCTTGTCAATACCACCAAGTGCTGTCACTGCAAACTACTGTTGCCCTTGACTCCTTTATTAGCCATATATAGATGCTCTTCGACTTATAATGGGGTTACTTCCTGAAAAACTCATGGTAAGTCAAAAATACAGTAAGTAGAAATTGCATTTAATACCCTATTAAACCCATTGTACAGTTGAAAATTATAAGTCAAACCATTGTAGGGTGAGGACCATCTGTACAGCCAACTACTGAATGCGTGTCCCAACAGCAATGTAATTACAATATTTATATTCAATATTTATACTCAATATAATCAATATTTATAATCAGTGTATATCCTGGCATTAATTATAAAAATTCCTTGACTTTTTTTTGAAAAAGAAATATTCCACAGGCTTTCGCAATCTTTTCATTCTAACCTGGACAACAATTCCTTTTCTTTTCAGTCTCTGTCAGGTGATTTCCTTTTCCTTTACAGCTCTACATTACCTAATTATTTAATTGTTCTGGACATTAAAAATCCATAAGGGACCTAAAGATAATTGATCTAGTGAGAGGGGTGTCCCCACATCTCTTAAGGAAGACCTTTATGCCTGGCTACTCTTATGATTTCTACTTCACTGTTTCTAGTTATGACTTAAGAACAAAAGTTCCTAGCCATCACTGCACATCATTCAGTTCTTATGCGGTGATGACAGTGGAGTGACCTGGAGTAGGGTCTGGTATCTAGCAAAGTCCCTTCCCCTTGGCCACAGTGATTGGTTATCTGACTGGAATTGGTTCACTCATAGTGAAGTGGGAGATCTTTGTTCTGTGGCTGAGGGAAGGAAAGTGAGCTCCCACATGTAGCTGTATTGATGACAGAATGGCGGTGGCTTCCTGGATCAGGAGCAAGACAGAGGGTGAGACAGAGCCTTGCAAGCAGAACCTAGAGGTGGAGAGATTGGGGCCTCCACAGCATTGCTGGGTTGCTGGATCTGCTCTTGCTCAGGTAGTTTGAGCTCTGTATTTGTTTTTTTGTGAGTGAAATAAACCCAAATTGATATAACATAAAAAAAACCCTTCATATCTCTCAGATGTTCAATTAGTTGAATGCATAAGTTGGTGCTCACTTGCATAAGGATTCTTAAATATACACTTAAATTCTTATAATAAATGTTTCCCATGGTGGAATATCTATACATGAAACTTTGTTGAAAGTTTTTATTAGAAATGGGTAACAATGGAGGAAAAAAAGATCCCACATAAAACTTTCATTTCTATCTGGAAGGAGAGATGAAAAGGGTTGACAATGAGCTTTTCATTTCTATTTTTTTGTTTTTAACATTTTTTTAATGATTCATTGTTTCCTTTATTTATTTACTTATTTTGCCCTTTGAGATTTATTTATTTAAAACATTTTTTGCTATTGTTGTAACATAGTTGATTGTACATATCTGTGGGGTACAGAGTTCAATATCAATACCTGTGTGCAATATGCGATGTTCAAATCAAGGTAATTAGTATATTCAACAGTATACAATGTAATCATTTTTTGTGACGCTTTACCAGTTCTTCCCTTACTCCCCATCTTTTCCACCTCTGGTAACCTCAGTTCTGTTCTCTCCTTTTGGAAGTTCAACATATTATTGTGATTGCTGTATCTTTCTTTCTTTCTTTCTTTTTTATTTATTTGTTTATTTTTTAGCTCCTGCTTATGAGTGAAAACCTATGGTATTTCTCTTTCTATGCCTGGTTTATTTAACTTAACATGATTTTCTCTAAGTTCATCCATGTTGCTGTGAATGGCAGTATTTCACTCTGTTTTATGGCATAGTAGCATTCCATAGTGTATATACACCACATTCTCCTTATCCAGTTGTCTGACGATGGACATTTAGGTTGGTTCCAACTTTTTGCTATTGCAAATAGAGCTGTAATAAACATGAGAGTACAGTTATCCTTTTGACATGATGATTTCCATTCCTTTGGGTATACACCCAGCAGGGGGATTGTTAGGTCATATTGAAGTTCTATCTGCAGTTGTTTGAGGAACCACCATACTGTTTTCCATAATGGCTGCACCAGTTTATAGTCCCACCAACAGTGTAGAAGCATTTCATTTTCTCTGCATCCTCACCAGCATTTTTTATTCTCTGTCTTTTTGATAATAGCCAGTCTAACTGGGGTGAGATGATCTCTCAATGTGGTTTTAATTTGCATTTCCCTCATGCTGAGTGAACTGAGTATTTTTTTATGTGTCTGTTGGTCATTTGTATATCTTCCTTTAAGAAATGTCTATTCAGCTCCTTTGCCCATTTTTAATTGGGTTGTGTTTTCACTAAGTTGTTTGAGTTCTTTGTATATTCTGGATATGAATCCTTTGTTGAATGCATAGTTTGCAAATATTTTCTCCCATTCCGTTGGTTGTCTTTTTGCTCTGTTGTTTCTTTTGCTGTGCAGAAATTTGTAGTTTGATATAATCCCATTTGTTTATTTTTCCTTTTGTTGCCTGTGCTTTGGGAATCATATTCATAAAGTCTTTTCCTAGTCCTACTTCCTGAAGTGTTTCCCCTATGTTTTCTTTTAGGAGTTTTATAGTTTCAGGTCTTATATTTAAGTCTTTAATCCATTTTGAGTTGATGTTGGTATATGGTGAGAGGTACAAGTCAAGTTTCATTCTTCTACTTATTGATCCCCAGTTTTCCTAGCACTGTTTATTGAAGAGGCAGTCTTTTCTCCAATGTATGTTCTTGGTGCCTTTGTTGAAGATCAGTTGGCTATAAGTAGGTGAGTTGATTTCTGGGCTCTCTATTCTATTCCATTGATCTGAGTGTCTGTTTTTATGCCAGTGCCATGCTGTTTTGGTTACTATAGTTTTGTAGTATAGTTTGAAGTCAAGCAGTGTTATGCCTCCACCTTATTATTATTTTTTTTGCCTAGGATTGCTTTGGATATTCAGAGTCTTCTATTGTTCCATATGAATATTATGATTTTTTTTTCTATTTCTGTGAAGAATGTCATTGGTATTTTGATGGGGATTGCATTGAATCCTTAGATCACTTTGGGTAGTATGGACATTTTCACAATGTTAATTCTTCCAATCCAATATCATGGAATGTTTTTCCATCTTTTTGTGTCCTCTTCAATTTCTTTCAATAGTGATTTGTAGTTCTCATTGTAGAGATCTTTCACCTCCTTGGTTAAATTGTTTCCTATGTATTTAATTTTTTTGGTGACTATTGCAAATGGGCTTGCATTCTTGATTACTTTTTCTGCTAGTTCATTGCTGGAGTATAAAAACACTACTAATTTTTGTGTGTTGATTTTGTAACCTGCAACTTTACCCAAATTATTTAACAGCTCTAAGAGGATTTCTAAAAAAAATTTTTTGTAGAGTCTTTAGTCATTTCTATATATTGGATCATGTTATCTGCAAACAGGGACAATTTTCCAGTCTTTTCCAATCTTTTTCTTGCCTGATTGCTTAGCTAGTACTTCCAATACTATGTTAAATAGGAGTGGCGAGGGTGGGCATCCTTGTCTTTTCCCCATTATTACTAACATTTGATGATATCAGTGGTGGGTTTGTCATATATGGCACTTATTGTGTTGTGATACTTTCTATCTATATCTAATTTGCCAAGAGTCTTTATCATGAAGGGATGTTGATTTTTGTCAAGTGCTTCTTCTGCATCTATGGAGATAATCATATGGTTTTGTCCTTGATTATGTTGATGTGGTATATCACATTTATTGACTTCTGTATGTTGGACATATTTGCATCCCTGCATTCGTGCATCCCTGAGATGAATCCCACTTGATCATGGTGTATAACTTTTTTGATGTGTTGCTGTATTCTATTTGCTAATATTTTATTGAGAATTTTTTGTGATTATATTTAACAGAGATATTGGCTGTAGTTTTTGTTGTTATTGTATCTTTGTCTGGTTTTGGCATCAGGGTGATGTTGGCCTCATAGAATGAGTTTGGGAGAATGGCCTCTGTTTCAATTTTTTGGAATAGTTTGGAGAAAATTAGTATTAATTCCTCTTTAAAAGTTTGGTAGAATTCAGCAGTAAAGCCATCCAGTCCTGGGCTTTTCTTTGTTGGGAGACTGCTGATTACTGCTTCAATCTTGTTGCTTGTTATTGGTCTGTTCAGGTTTTCTATTACTTCTTGGTTAAGTACTGGTGGATTGTATGTGTCTAGAAATTTATCCATTTCCAGGTTTTCAAATTTGTTGGCATATAGTTGTTTATAATAGTCTCTAATGATTCTTTGTATTTCTGAGGTATTGGTGGTAGTGTCTCCTTTTACATTCTTAATTTTTATTTAGGTCTTCTCTCTTCATTTTTCAGTTAGCCTAGCTAATGGTTTGTCTATTTTGTTCATCTTCTCAAAAAAAAAAAAAAACCCCCAAAAACCCAACTTTTTGTTTCATTGATCTTTTGTATTGATTTTTGGGTTTCTATTTCATTTAGTTCTGCTCTGATCTTAATGATTTCTTTCCAGCTACTAATTTTGGGATTTGATTGTTCTTGTTTTTTTAGTTCTTTGAGGTGTAGCATTAGGTTGTTTATTTGAAGTCTTTCTATTGTTTTGATGTAAGTGTTTATTGAAATAAACTTCCCTCTTAGAACTGTTTTTGCAGCATCCCACATGTTTTGGTATGATGTGTCTTTATTTTCATTAGTTCTGAGAATTTTTTTGATTTCTTGTTTAATTTCTTCTTGGATTTATATGTTATTCAGGAGCATGTTGTTTAAGTTCCATGTGTTTATATTGTTTCCAGAGGTTTGCTTGTTACTGATCTCTAGTTTTAATCTGTTGTGGTCTGAGGATACACTTGAAATGAATTCAATTATTAAAAATTTGTTGAGGCTTGATTTGTGACCTAACATGTGATCTGTCCTAGAGACTGTTCTGTGGGCTGATGAGAAGAATGTATATTGTTAGTTGTTGGATGAAATGTTCTGTAGATATCTGCTAAGTTCAATTGGTCTAAAGTGTGGTTTAAATCCTTTGTTTCTCTGTTGATTTGTTGCCTAAATGATCTGTGCAATTTAGAGAGAGGGGTGGTTAGGTCCTCAGCTATTACTGCTTTTGGGTCTATCTCTTTTCTTAGGTCTACTAGTGTTTGCTTAAATTATCTGGGAGTTCCAATGTTGGGTGCATATATATTTCTGATTGTTATATCTTCTTGCTGGATAGATCCCTTTATCATTATATTATGGCCTTCTTTGTCCTTTTTTATAGTTTTTGGTTTTGAGTCTTTTTTATCTAATGTAAGAATAACTACTTTTGCTCATTTTTGATTTCCATTTGTGTGGTGTATGTTTTTCCATCCCTTCACTCTCAGTCTGTGTATGTCTTTACAGGTGAGGTGAGTCTTTTGTAGACAGCGTACAGTTGGGGCTAGCTTTTATTATTTTATTTTATTTTTTTCTTTTTAATTTAATTTAATTTAATTTAATTTTACTTCTCAATATACATTGTAATTGATTTACATGGGGTCTAGCTTTTAAATCCAATCAGCCAGTCTGTGTCTTTTGAGTGGGGAGTTTAATTCATTTACATTTAGGGCTGTTCCTGAAAGTTATTTTCTTACTTTTTGCCATTTATCAATTTTTGTTTTGATGGCTGAAATATCTTTAGTTCCCTTCTCTCTCTTCTATTTTTTGTCTTTGGTGTTTGTTGGTTTTTGAAGGTGGTATGATTTAGTTTCTTTCTTTCTTGCATTTTTGTTCTTCCAGTGGGTTTTGTTCTTTCTTTGGCATTCATGGAGGTGATTATTGTTTTTTGGATTCCAGATGCAGGACTCCCTTGAGATTAGGGCTGGTCATGTTGTGGTGAACTCCTGTAATTTTTGTTTGTCTGGGAAATACACTATATCTCCTTCATTTCTGAAGTATAGCCTTGCTGGATATAGCATTCTTGCCTGGCATTTCTAATCTCTTTGCAGATTTCTTCCTTCATATCCTGGATAGTTTTGTTCAGTTCATTGTGTTGTCTGTGTCTTTTTGTATCTCACTGAGTTTCCTTAGACAATGAGCATTTTTGTTCTCAAAGTCTAAAGCCCCAACTGTTGACTCTCTGGACACCTGCCAGGCACACACAGGTCCAAGATTCCACTGTTAAGGAGTTATAGGAAGGGGCTGGTGCAAAATTAACCTAGAGGTCATTATTTGTGGCCTACATGATTAAGAAAGAGGTAAAATGCTTCAGTTTTCTGAGAGTTAGTTGATTGCTGGTGGGAGAGGGGTTGGGGACTCAGTTAAGCAGGTGAGTTAAAGAAATGTTTAAATAAAGCTTTTTATTTTTTTAAAACTTATTCAATAGTAGTTTATTTAGAGGTTCCATTTTCACTCTTCAATGAATATTTTATGTATTTCTCATACGCTTCTTTATTCATTAGTTCATCTAGTTCTGAAGGGTTACTCAGTGTCATCTTGATCAGCCAGCCATATTCATAACAAGATTTGTTGACAAGTCCTGAATTTTCTGTGAGAGCTTCATTAATTTCAGTTACTTCTCCTGATAGAGGAGAATAGAGTTCACTAGCACCTTTCACACTTTCCAAAGCACCAAACTCATTGTGTTGTTTAATTTTGTCCCAACTTCAGGTAGTCTACAGTAGACAACATCTCCCAAAACTTCCTGTGCAAAATTGCTGATTCCCACTGTTCCAGTACCATTTCCTGTTGTTATCTGTTCATGTTTGTTTGTGACTTTACACAGTCTGAGATAAGCCACTAATTGGTGGAAAGTCAAGCTTTGTTCAATGTTCATTGGATAGGTTAGCTTTTGGCTTTACTTGCTTCTTGTCGTCAGGGACATTGTTGAACTATTCAGGGATTCCTGGAACAAGACTGTTTTGGGGAAATAGCTGAGTCGTAAACACGTTATGCTTGTTTTAGCTAGTAAAAATCCAGATCCTGGACTTTAATTTTAATAAGTGCTTCTGCTTTAATTGTGCTTCAGATTTCTCAGTAATGGTCCATTTAGTAAACTAAAGACCTCTGCATTTAGAGTCTCAAGTTATTTTATTTTATTTTATAAAAATAAAATAACACAAATGTGAAATAGACTAAGGTCACTAAGCTTAGCCATGCTTGCCTGGCTTCTCCAGCATGAGCACTCGACTTACCTTCAGGGACCAGCCTGGACACCATTGCCTTAGGGTCCTGCAGGCCTCCCCCTCCTGGCTTCATCCAGCCCTACGATACAAAATTGCCTGAGAGCAGAGCGGGTCCTGTGTGCAGTGTCCTGAGGGCTCCCACTGTCAGCCTCCAGGGCCATGGTGGGCAGAGTGTGGCAGGCACCGAGGCCACATGCAGGCTTGCATGTTCCCTGCCGCTTGCAGCACCATGTTTACAGATGAGCAGAGGGTCGCTGCGCTGTGCCTGGGTCACCTGGGCCAGCGGGGGCTTAAATAAGGCTTTCTGAATTGGGTTTTTGAGAACCCCAAACTTGGGTTTCTGATTTCTACTCAGGAATAGAAAACTTCTCCCTTCCTTTCTAGGGCAGAAATAAAGCCAGTCTTGGGATTAATAAAATTAAAGTGCTGCTGGTCTTATTTCTTGGGCTTTGGAGCTCTGTGGTACCAGTGTGGCCCCAGACCAGTCTCACAGACTGAGGACTGATGGTGGCTCTCACAGTGGCAGAAAGGCCACACCAGAGAGAAGAGATCTACCACAAAACTGGGTTATTTTTCTTCCACAGCACATCTTATACTTGCAACCAGTATTGTGCCTAAACACTTAACCCCAAACATTGCTTCAAAAAATATTTCCTGGCTTCAAATGAGTCCATTCTTTTTTTTTTTTCTTTTTCCTTTACTGCTTATTTTTCATCCCTTCCCAGTTTTTAAGTAAAACTGAGAGTGGAATCTAAGCTTTGGTTTTCTATTTGAACTCAAGTTTGCTCTGGTCTTCTTTTCTTTCACCTTTTCCTCTTCCCATCAAGGAATTGCTTCTTAAATTTACTGGCAATATACTTGCTGACATATTTTGCACACTATCTGGCCACACTATAATGATGGTAAAGAACACGGTTCAGGGCCTAAAACATAGGTACATGACAAATGCTAGCTGCCATAACATCGGTATTATTATTATTACAGTTTTTCTTTTTATATCAACTTCTCAAACATTTCAAATCTCACTTCATGGATTAAAAATACCACACACTAGCCAATATCTCTGTTTTTTTATTGTATTCATAGAATGGTATTTTTACTTATAGGACATGTTCTAAATACAGGCTGGATTACCCTAGTAAAACATACATAATAATTTAGATTTTTACATTTTTGTAGGTTTCTTTTAAAAAGCTTTTTCCCTTTAGGACACATTCGAAGAGTTAAAATGAGATCTTGATCATTCTTTATTCTGAACTGAAATTTTCAAAAAGATAAAGGTTTTGGCACATGAGAAAAATATGATCTAATAATTTTTTTTTTTTAAACAAAGTCACCGATTGCATTGTGGAGAGTTCACTAATGTGGTCCTTGTGGCAGTCTCTACAAAAAGGTGTTTCCTACTAACTGGAGTCCTCAGCAGGCTTTCTGGGCTTGGCAGATGTGACCTGACACAAAACGATTCTACTGTGGGAATTCTTTATCCAAGTAGGATTTGTTTTCATTGTTATTCTAGTCTAATTTTTCATTCAGACAATGAAATTGGTTTTCCATGCAAATTTTCTGGCTATCTGTTCTTTGCTCTATTTTTCAAGTTGCTTAATTTAGTTACATTATTTTCATTTGCCTCTACTAGCTTTGGTTTGTGTGTGTGTGTGTGTGTGTGTGTGTGTGTGTGTGTCTTTAAATTAAAACAAAAACAAAACCAGAAAGCTTTACTCCCTGTTGCCTACAATAAAACTCTACTTTGAGTATTTATTTATTTATGGCTAGATGATAGTTTTTAGATGATTTCTTTCCACTTTTATTTTTAAACCAGAAGAGGAATTTATTGAAATGCTTAAAATTATCTGGCAATTCAGTAAGATGCTGCACCTCATTTGAATGTATTCAGCAATTGTCACGATGGGCATCATTAACTTCTATCTTTTCATCTGCTATCATTGGTGATTGATGATGAAGCTTTCTAATTGCAGGCCTAATGATGGTCCAGTCAGGCTATATGATGCCTAAGGCTGAGTGAGCAACTACTTCACAGTCTATTATTCCTCAGCTCACAAATAAAAAAATAATTTCCTATAGTATTCAACCATTTGAATCTTTAGGGAATTTAACTTACTTATTTTTATTCTGTTCTTCAAAATACCACCACACGTGAGTCTTCGTACACAGACACCATGAACCACACAATTGGTTCTTTTACTTTACAATTAAACTAACCTATCAAGAAACATAAAACAATAATAAAAGTACAATTTTTAGGTAGATTTGATCAACCCACTTAGTTAAGTGTTTGGTTTCAATAAGTATACACATAAAAATAAACCTATAGAGAATAATCCAAATCAAATTAATAAAAATTGATTTTATATAAATCAATTTCAGAAATGTGACATCATAAGCCACCTTTCGTAGAAAAGAAACTGAAAAATGGTGTTCAAATCCTAGCTTCTGTGCGGGAAAAGTGATTTTATTTTATAAATAAGAATTTTGAGACCAACTAATACAATTTTGCTTATGTGAGTAGAGCAATTATAATAAGAAGACATTAAAGTTATGATAACCATACTAGTTAAAGCTGAATTTAAGTAACAGACTATTGTTGTAGACAGTTTGGCAAAAGTCACTGGACTCATTGGAAAAAGGTTACTTAAAAACATGTGCTGGCAGATGGCAGCTTAAATAATAATTACTACTAAAACTAATATTATTGAATTTTGAAAAACAAAGAAACAATGGGTGTGAACTATTTTACTGTGATCAGTGAAAACACAAGAAACATTAATTTAAGTGACATAATTGAGTTACTTTTTGTTCAAAGACAAATCAGATTAGGCTAAATCAATGAAGAATTATGAAATTTCCAGTAATATTTTCTTCCTTAGCCACTGAAATTACTGCCAGTACAAAGAAGAATAATGAGTACTGTTTTAACAGGAACAATTTATTTAATACATAATAAATAAACATATTATGAGCTCATTCAGGGGAAGCCATGTACTGTGTTTATAATTTGAGCCAAGCTTTAATGTTAAAATTCATCTTTCTAGTGCCAGGAGCCCTTAATAATTGCCACAGTAAGTCATCATTTACTGTCTGCCTACCATGTGCTAAACTCTAATGTAGGGACTGCAGCAGTACAAGGAACTGTAAGCCATCATCACTTCCAGCTTCCGGTCTAGTCGCAGAGACGTGCATTCGCACAAGATGAGGTAATGAAACAATCCAAACAGCATGTGCTAGTAGTGAGTAAATGGTAATGGCATAAATGTCATCACGATGTAGAGGATCAGTGAGTCATTTTTCAGCTTAGCTTGTCAGAGAGGCTCCTTAGAGACTGGCTTTGGACTGGATCAAGAAAGATAGGTAGAAGAGAAAATGGTGTGAGAAGGAAAAGAAGATGAACTTAAGGCAGGCAAGACAGGAATGGAGTGAAGAAAAGAGAAGGTAAGAGCAACCAAAAATGCATAGGTGGCTAGTTTGGCTGCCTGCTGGTTTTCAGTCCAGGAATAAAGAGATGAGGCAGGAAACATAAATAGGAGACAGGTCTGGGAGGATTTGGTTATAGAGAGAGAAGCTGTCAAATAGGGCAGCATTCATCCTCAGAATGGTCCCCAAAGATGCCCTTTCACCTTGTCCCTTTGTCTTTCTGCCGTTTGATACTCCCAACCCTTTGCCCCTCCACATAGTCTCATCCAACCTATGTGGTGTTCCACGCTTCGTACTTCTTTGTTTTGTGTCTATATATGCCTTGAAACTAGAAGTCAGGTTTCATTCTGCTGTACACTCTTCTAGGCAAATTAAAAAGACCAGAGAACAAAGCTTAACCTTGCAGTAAGTTTTTACCAAGAAGAATTTTCTGGGACTAGCACCTGAGCATATATGTCAACGGTATTACTGGAAAAACAAAGAGAAGAGATTTCAATATTTCTCCCCTCATCTTCCAAACCTGTTATCATGTCCACTTGTATCAGTTTGTTCCCCAGCATGGTGACAAATGGCTTATCCAATTAATTTTGCTCATGACTCCCCCCCACTCCCAACATCCACCATGAAGTCATTCAGTTATTTATGCAAATACATTGGGCACATACATTATGTTGAGAACTATGGAACCCAGAGAAAAACAAGGCAAACCTAGCTCTCATACAGATCTTGCTTTTGAAAGACTGAATATACAAATGGACAGTGGCCAGACCATACATAAAAATAGA
Source organism: Cynocephalus volans (assembly GCF_027409185.1). Classification (NCBI taxonomy): domain Eukaryota; kingdom Metazoa; phylum Chordata; class Mammalia; order Dermoptera; family Cynocephalidae; genus Cynocephalus; species Cynocephalus volans. The sequence goes on along the minus strand of NC_084460.1, from coordinate 220,664,005 downwards.
ATTCTGACATGCAACCTGCCTAAGAAATCAGCCCCTTCATCTATGGTAAACAACCTAGCTGGCCAGTCTGCTATAAATCAGATTTGCAGGAAGACAAATTGCTATCTCTAGTAAAAATCTAGGAAGCTAAACAATAACTTCTGTAACAATCAGCCCCAAATGGCCAGGACTCGATTAATAACCAACAGCTTCCCTAATTTTTGTTCCTGCTTGCAACTTAGGACCAAACAAAGAAAGCCAAATAAGCCCCCTGCAACCAATCATTTAGGATGCCTCATTTCTAGCTAACCTGCTTACAGCTTCCCCATGCAACAGTCACCAATCAGGGCACTCCTGAAGCCTTCTCTGCTTTCCACTAGAAAGCTTTCCCATTGCCTTCCCTCCTTGGATGTTCTGCCAAAACACAAGTGATGGTGGCTGACTCCCTTGCTATGGTAACTTCTGAATAAATAGCCTTTGCTTGTCCTCATCTGGTTAGCCTTTGTTTATTTCCCACACTTAATGCAAGAGTCGCTCTTGGCAGTTCAGCACCATAGCAGAGTGGATTGCAAATCTGGAAAAATGTAGAATGCTGTAGTAGTAACACCAGTATTCTCTCACCCAGATCTGTAGAGGTCTGGTCCAAATTCCCACCCAAGGAAGCTACAGGTAACTCAGTTATTGTGTAAGTGACAGCGGGGTGCAAAGCAGGAAAGCAACTTTTTATTTTAACTCCATTTTCCTTAAACCAGCCATACTATGTGGCAAAAGCCATTAGAGATAAAGTGTTTTTGGTCACTTCTAAGTTTTAACAAAGTCTCATTTTTAGGTGCTCCAGAAAAGTACAGTTTAAATAAAAGTTTGCTCTCTCACTCAAAAAATCTACACCTCACATGTTAGAAACTGGAAACACAGGGAGGAAGGAGAGAGTGATTGTCATTGTCACTATATATTCAACTAACTCTTCCTTATCTGCATCTTTCCCTCCACTGCCCCTGGTTCTCCCAGGATCAGAGCAGAGGGTGGGAGTGACTTGATCAGTGCAGGTATAACTCGCCATGGGAGTTTCTCGCCACACCTCTCAAGACAAACAGAATATTGAGGTGTGGCAGCAGGGGTGGTGACAGTATTGAGATTCCAAAGGTTTCCAGAGAGCAGACTGCATGCTGGTCTGTGACCTGGGAACCCCTACAGCTGAGCTTGTTCTGCTCTGGTGAAGGTGAGAAAGCTGTAAGTTCAGATCATCTTGAATTCAGGCCTGAGGCAGCACAGGCTCTAATCCAGGGATTGGCAATTTTTTTCTGTAAGGAACAAGATAGTAAACATTTTAGGCTTTGTGGGTCACATGGTCTCTGTTGCATCTATTCAACTCTGTTGTGGAATGTAGCCATAGACAATACGTGTAAATAAATAAGTGTGGCTGTGTTCTAATAAAACTGTTTATGGACACTAAAATCTGAATTTCATATTTTTTTATGTGTCATGAAAGTTTATTCTTCTTTTGACTATTTTCAACTTTAACATTTTAGGAACTGTTTTTAAGTTGCAAGCTATATGAAAACAGGTAGTGGGCCAAATACGGGCCGTAGTTTGTAAATCGCAGCCCTAAACTGACAGAAAATCACAGTGTATGGCGGTGCAGAAGTGAGAGGAGATGAAGCGATTCTAGTAGTTGGCTCTAGACATGACCACCTGAGAGGTACAAGCATATTGTCAAAGGAGGCAGAAAAAAATATCAGCAGCAATTCTGGAAATGGTAGGGCGGAGAGTATTCAATGCAGTGGGGAACTGAAGTGGGATTCAATATAGGGAGTGAGGTGAGGAGGAGGTTGTCTCGCAGGGGAGTGGCCATGTCATGGTTAGCAAATCATCAAGTGGCAGGGAGAGGACCATGTTCTGGCTGAGGGAAAAGAATTTGTTAGATTTCCTCACCATGGGTTGCAATTCGGGTTTGGGTTCAGGTCCTATATAGTAGCTATGCAGAACAAAGGCAAGTGATGTGGCAAAGATTTAGTCCATCACCTGTACCAAAATGTGCAGGGGTAGGGTCTGGAGGGAGTATTGAGCAGTGGTTAAGAGCACAAGCTCTTGGCACCAATCTTACCAGTGGTACTTTGTCACTTAGTGACTCTGGGCACGTGGCTGGGGAATGATGAATGTTATCTGTCCACACAGTGTTGTTGGGGAAATCGTTCGTGTTAGAATGAAAACCATCTACACGGCTTACTGTCTACATTAAACAGATTTTACTATTCCACTGCTTTCGTTAACATAACTTTACTATTCCTGGAAACTCTTGGCTGGAAAAATAGAATTTTCAAATAAATATTGTTTATTCAAAGACTTTCTGAAGGACCCATCAACTCTGCAGTAGAAAGATCAAATAATTTATATGCCAAGACTACAAGACTCCTTGTCTCAAAATTCCTCTCCTTGCTGTGCCCGGTATTTTACAACTGTTATGTGCTGATATTTACCCAATCCTAATTAAACCCCCTGTGTTGAGAGAGCCTTAAATCAGACTTCAAAATCTCTGTAAATATCCCAAGTTCACCCTTCTCCCTCTGAGGTACATCCAAGGCTCTAAAGGTAATGCTCTCCTTTACAGCAGTAAGCAAGAAATCCAGCTTTGCCTTATCAACAGATTATTTTGGTGATACTTTTGGGAGTCAGCATATGTGAGCATAAAGCTTTCAGCATGATGCCAGTCCACGCTGTCAGTACTTCTTTAGGGAGTTAAATATCTAGATCTCCTGTAGCATTATTCATAACGGCCAAGAGGTGAAAGCAACCCAAATGTCCTTCCATGGACGAATGGACACCCAAAATGTGGCACATATGTGCAATGGAATATTATTTAGCCTTAAAATGGAAAGAAATTCTTGTTTTTCTTTGTCTTTTTTCTATTTTTTCTTTATAAAAGTTTTGGTTTTACAGAGAAATTGAGTAGAAAGTACAGAGAGTTCCCATACCCTCTCCCATGCACATACAGTTTCTGCTATTGATGTGTTACATTACTGTGGTACATTTATTCCAATTCTGAATCAATATTGGCATGTTATTATTAACTTAACTTTACATTAGGGTTTCCTCTTTGTATATTACAGTCTGTGAGTTTTGCCAAATGCTTAATGTCATGTATTCACCATTACAGTATCATATTTTTGCTGCCCTGAAAATTCTTTGTGTGACAACATGGTTAAACCTTGAAGATGTTATATTACATGAAATAAGCCAATACTAAAGGACAAATATTATATGATTCCACTTACACGAGGTACCTAGAGTAGTCCAATTATAGGCTTTCCTTACTAATTAGGATTGGGTATAATTTTACTATTTTATGTCTTATAGAGACAGAAAGTAGAATGGTGATGCCCGGGTTAGGGGGAGAGGAGAGCAGGAGCTATTGTTTAGTAGGTGTGAAGTTTCAGTTTGAGATGATGGAAAAGTTCCAGAGATGGACGGTGGTTGTCATTGTGCAACAGTGTGACTGTACTTAATGCCACTGAATTGTATACTTAAAAATGGTTAAAAGGTAAGTTTTATGTTATATGTATTACACACACACACACACACACACATGCATCCTGAGGGACTTCAGAAATTTTCACTGTAGCTCTCACATATCTCTGTCCCTCATCCCTAACTCTTCCTCTCTATTCTCCTTGATAAAATCCAGATTTTCCAAATAATGGCTGCTGATCTATAAGTACTATGCCTCTGTCCTCCAAAGTAGCTGCACTTTGGCCAATAGGCTTCCTGATAAAACCTATAAAATAAAATATTGTGCCCTCCTTCCCCACATTAGAATGCATTTCTTTGGAGACATCTAGTTCCAGGTATTTTCTAATAAAGGCTTCTGCTAAGGGTGATCTGGCTGATTTTCTTTCACTGTGTGTGTGTGTGTGTGTGTGTGTGTGTGTGTGAGAGAGAGAGAGAGAGGGAGAGAGAGAGAGAGAGAGAGAGAGAGAGAGCCAATGAACTTGGAGGTCTATAATGTAAGTACTGCATGGGCTTCCAGGGCTTTCCCTTGGAATGTCAATTCCTGGTCCAGTTAGATAAAAGAGATTCAAGGCATCTGGGCCGTTGGACCTTGGGACTTAATGTTGACCTCAACCAACATATACTCAGGGATCAAAGGCTATTAACTTACATTCTGTCTTAGCGGAGTGGATCAGAGAGTAGGATGGCCTGAGTCTGTAGAGAACCACTTGGAAGGGACCAGGAAAGGGAGAAGCAGGGCACAAAGCAGGAGATGACAGCCAAGTTCATCTGACGTGGCTTGCCTTGAAAAGCTGCTGAGACCCTGACTGAAAAATCCTCTGTGTGGGGATTTCAAGAGAGGTTGAGGACAGTCTTGGTGAGGAGTTGGTAAGGCATCCTGAACACTGGTGGTGAGGACTCCCATCAGTATCTGTGGGAAGAACTTGGAACCCAGTGAGAGGGGCTGCAGAGGAAGACCAAGTGGCCTGAGACATGATACAGGTGAGCAGGCTCTGCCCTGAGGCAGCCAGTGGGTAGTACATAAAGTAAATCAGAGTTGCCTAGACCCCTGGGTGCTGGGTGCGCCTTTACCAGCTTCAGCACTGGATGGTTTCAGGAGCTGTTTGTAACAGGTCTCTAGGGGTCTAACTTGATGAGAGATCACTAGGACCCCATTGTTTCCTTGAGGGCCAAAGCACTGAACAGTAGTCTTACCATTGCAGCTTTGGCATAAAACAATAACCAATCTAAAAAAACAATCATTAAGAGAATTTTAACTTAGATACTCAATTAAATAAAAAAGAAAATAAAAAGCGTAGAAAGGTAGGCCAAACGTTATAGAAAGGTTTATTTTAGAGATGTTGAAAATATGTTTTAGTCCATTTTGTGTTGCTATAACAGAATTAGCTGAGACGGGGTAATTTATAAAGAAGAGAGGTTTATTTGGCTTACGATTCTGGGACAGCTGCATCTGGCACGGGCCTCAGGCTGCTTCTACTCATGGCAGAAAGTGGCAGACAGCTGGCAGGTACAAGCAGATCACATAGTGAGAGGAAACAAGTGAGAGAGAGAAGGTGCCAGGGTCTTTTTAAACAACCAGCTCTCGTGAGAACTAATAGAGTGAGAACTCACTCATTACTCCCCCTCCCCAAGGGAGAGCATTAATCCATTCATGATCCACTCCCATGACTCAATCAGTTTCCAACACTGCCACATTGGGGATCAAATATACACATGAGTTTTGGTGGGGACAACATATCCAAACTCCATCAAAATACAAAAACTTTGGTGCCTAAGCTAAAATCTCCAATTATCTAAACAGCTAATTAAGGGGTAAACACTCTGAATCAGTAATGGCAGTTAAGTAAGGCATTACAGAATCTTGCTAATCCATCCTTAAGCATATGAAAAACTTCAAGAGCAAACCTAATGCAATCACAAGTCTCCATCATATAATTTCAGAGATCTGAACTGATTAAGAACCTGGGTAAGGAGAAGCATTCTCTCCCTGGGCACAAGTTAGACCTAGTGCTGTTTGCTCTTAAGCCCAGTCACAGAAAGATACCCAGGCAGGTGACTGGATCTTTTATTGGAGCAGTGACTGGCATTCATTACCTCATTGAGAACAGAGTAAAAACCTTTGTGTTATTCATGCACTATGTTTTACAGACCAAAGGAGCAGTCATTTAATAGATAGAGAGTGGGCAAATTAATAATAATGGACCAGACTCTCATCCCATTCAATCAAATGGATGTTATTCTCCATTGAGTTATATGGCATAAGAATCTCACCTAATAACAGTAATAAATAATGGAGTAATTTCCATGCCGGCTGCTAACGGTTTCCTT